>NC_138182.1:38266030-38866030 GCF_964194105.1 Spermophilus citellus | reverse complement strand
AGGGATGTGAGTCCCAAAGCCTGTGGCCAATATTGCCATCTCACTGGCAAAAAGTGCATAAAACAAAGCATATCTAGATATCAGAACTGTGTGAGATTCATCCAGAAGTGTTAAATAAAACTACCGAACAGTTTTAGAAGGCTGAATTCATATTTAAAGAAAAAACTATTTGGCATAAACACATAAGAGAAATGCAAAAAAAAATTAGATTCTATCATTCTCTCTCTTAAGGTTAACACTTAGATTCTATCATGATTATTAAACATACATTAACATCTATTATTTTATAATTAAAAATGTTAAAACCAAATTTTGAGAAAGAATCATAAATAATTTGTATCTGGCTACCCTACATACTTTTTCTTTTTTGGTACCAGGGATAGAACCCAGGGGTGCTCAACCATTGAGCCACATCCCCAGCCCTTTTCACCTTTTATTTTTGAGACAGGGCCTTGCTAAGCTTCTTAGGGCCTTGCTAAGTTGTTGAGGCTGGCTTTGAACTCGGTATCCTCCTGCTTCTGCTTCCCAAGTCATTGGGATTACAGGAGTGTACCACCGCACCTGGCTATTCTACATACCTCTGTAGTTGCAACTGGAGAGCATTCTCCCTGATGGCAAAGACCCTGCAGTGTTTGGCATCTAGTGGACGCTCAGCAAATTTGTTCAATGAATGAATAAATAAGCTGTGCTAAGTAAGCACTTTGTAGAGGACATGTAGCATCTGCTTTCCCTTTCTGGATATACTTCCCCCTGGGATCAAACAATTCCAAGGAAGATGATTCAATCTCTGACTTCAGGGTACAGCATTTGATCTAGGTTAAGTCAATCAGTAAAATCCAAATTTCGTGGTTACAGTGATAAATCAAGAGTGGTCATGTGATATAACGAAAAACAATTAGAGACTAAGTGTGAGGATTTTTGCAGAGAAGCATGGAAATAAAGACACTTTTATTCACCCAGGCCCCAGCTACTCTGGAGGCTGAAGCAGATGGATCACAAGTTCAAGGCTAGCCACAGCAACTTAGGGAGACCCTGGTCTCAAAATAAAAAGTAAAAGAACTGGAGATATAGCTCAGTGGTAGAGTGCCCCCCAGGGTCAAACCCCATTACCTCAAAAACAAAACAAAAAAAGTCACTCTCATTCTTTTTATATCTGAATGAAGAAGCCTACAGCCCAGGCAGCTGCTTCAAGGGTTCTTGGAAGTTAGTCTTCAGGAATAACAGAAGACAGAGGAAAGAAATGAAAAGAAACCAAGTTGTTGGTAGCGTTGAGTCTTTCCTGAAGCCAGGGCTCCCTTTGTACTTTTCAATTACAAGTACTAATAAATTTCCTTCACTATTTAAACAATTCTGAGTTGTTTTTTTTTTCACTACCCGAAACTGAAAGCATCCTTATAAAACATATTTCCAAAGATTATACAAACAAATGGTAAATTCTTTTTCTTAACTGGCAGTGAGTGGTCTGTGGTTCTCCCACAATACTAAAACCTTTTAATAACCAGCTTCTATAATAGATAACTTATTGTCTTGGATTTCATCCTTGCTAAGTTAATAGAAATACAAGACTTTCGAAACAATATAGTCTGCCAGGTGTTGGTGGTGCATGCCTGTAATTCCAGCAGTTTGGGAGATTAAGGCAGAAGATCCTAGGTTTGAAACCAGCCTCAGCAACTAAGGGAGGCTCTATCAACTTAGCAAGATTCCTCTCTCAAAATAAAAAAATAAAATAAAAATTAAAAAAAATAAAAGCAGTTCAGTGATTAAGTGCCCTTGGGTTCAATCTCTGGTACCAAAACAAAACTAAATAAAATAATATAGTCTGCTCTCAGGGTTGAAATCACAGAAACAACTCTAAACATGGTATTCTCTTATTTCAATATTATTTTTTCTGGGCTGGGGCTGTGGTTCAGTGGTAGATCGCTTGCCTGGCATGTGTGAGGCACTGGGTTCAATCCCCAGCACCACATAAAAATGAAATAAAAGTACTGTGTCCACCTACAAATAAGAAAAATACATATTTAAAAAATAATTTTTATCTCCACAGCATTCTGTTAGGCACTGAGATGTTTTATACAGAAAAATGAGTATGTTCAGAGAACATTCTGGGCTATTTGTGAGTCACTGGGGATCATTTTAAGCTTATTCCATTTCTCCTTACTAAGTAAAAAGATATTCTGTATTTGGATCTATGTGATATGTGTAGTTTTGGAAAGTTAAGTCCAGAATATCAAAGAAATACGGCCACAGAGTATGTTTTAGAAACATTAGAAATTTACCAAGCATGTAACATTCCCTTACAAGTAGTAGCCATTGGAGACATTGATTTCTAAAAAGTCAGTCATGATTAAAAGCAGCAAATAAGGCATCAAAGAAGACATTCACAAAAACTATGCCACAGAAATTCCAAAAGAGGAACATCATCAAAATAAGTGACTACTCTAAAGGAGGTATCATTTAGATATGATATGTAATAGACTATTTAAAAAAAAATCAAAGCCAGGCAGTGAGTGGCATGAGGGAGGCTGAGGTGGGAGGATCACTTGAGCCCAGATCAGCCTGGGCAACAAAATGTGACCCCACTTGCGGGGGGTGGTTAGCCATCACATTCTTTAGGTTATCTATATAACATATCCAAATACATGCATATTGGCTCATATTTTCAAATGAGGATCAAAATGTGCTTGAAACTCTCATTTTTTTCAAGTTCTCAAATCAGGCTTCTTTGGGATTAGAGAACTTGAATTTACTAAAGACAGGTAAAGAAAAAACTTCCATGCACATAGAAAATCTGATGATGGGATCACTCTACTATATTTGTAGCTTAAAAGGGCTGAGCAGCATTGGGGAAGGCAAACAGTGGAATGAGTATAACCTGTTTCTCCTACATAAGACATAGGCCAGAAAAAAAGGAATGTTCTAGAGTACACTGCTGAGATTCAAAAGTCTGACAGTAGAGAAAGGAAGAAGCGCTAAGGCTGCTTTAAGTTCCAGAAGCAATATATGGTTGCCCTTTACTGTATCCCCAACAGTTAAAACAATGTCTGCCACTTGTCATAAAATAAACATCACTTCAGTAAATCAATAAGTGAAATGGAAATGTTTTCAGACAGGATCTGAATATCCACTGTCTATAAATACATTGATAAATAACAGATATTTATTTATATAATGAGGTTCTGTACTACATGTGAAAGATCTAAGAACTGAAAGCTCTGTAAATACCATCATACAAGGTAGTAAACAATTATCACATATAGTATGTGCTATCGAAATATAATGGAAACCGGTTCCAGAATTATAAAGAATCTGAGCAATAGAGTTGTGTTATACATATTAAGAACTGTCTTCATTATTTGTCTTTGTTGTACAATGTACTTTACACATGAGACAGGAAAAATTGAAAGGGCAGAAGTATATTTAGACTAAAATAATTCATATTATTGTAGCTTAAAGGGGGAGCTGGGCAGCATTGATTTTAGTATCTTAACTAAAATCATCATATTGGGAAATCTCTCTTGCTTGAACCATATATTCTAGACTATATGGAGTAGTAGGTGGTAAAAGAGGCTACGTAGGGGAGAGGAAAAATGTTAGATGAGAACTTACTGGCGGGGGGAAAAAACACTGAAGCGATGGAGCAAAGTGCTGATTTATTTTGCAATAGCCTAACCTTTTTGGATGACGCCAGTTAGATAAAATTACAGTGCTTCCAACAGTGACTAAGGGAGAATCTAGCAACGGGAGCTTTTAGTCGAAATAGCGTGTTCTGACCTGAGGTGCGACTTCAGGCTTCTGCAATCTGCCTTGTTTTGACTTTGGGAGGTGAGGGTGGAATTACTTCCAAAAAACCCCAAGCTTCATCCTATACGTGATGGGGCTAAAGTGAAACAACCGATTGTCAGGGCAGAAGACCCTAATGCATTCCGAAAGTGTGCGAGTCCTGAGAGGCGCGCCACACGCGAACGCTGTGAGAGCGCCTCCGCTCCCCCTCGCCAGGGGACACCTGACACCTCAGCAGGAGGCAACTCAAGGAGCAGGTCAACACACCCACTCCCGACGCCAGCCAGGGAAGGCTGCGCAGCCTTGAACACAGCCCGGCCAGCGACGGGCGAACTCCGCGAGACTAGAGAGAGGGTGCCGCGGCAGCGAAGCCGGGCGAGGCGGGGTCGGAAGGCTGGGCGACGCGTGGTCCCTCTGACCCCCGCCTTACCTCCCGCCAGCCGCCCCCAGCCTGGGGCCGTTGGGTATGGGAAAGCGAGGGCCCTTACCCATGTGCTGCGTGTCCAGCTGCACAGCCGGCATCTCCTTCAGAGGGATGTGGCCCGTCCCGCCGTCTCTGCAGCATCGCAGGCAGCACAAAACCGAAGCGGCCATCGCGCAGGGACCACCGCTCCGTCGCCGCCACCGCCCCTATACCGCGGCGACACCGCCCCTCACCGTGCCGCCCCGCCTTCTGTCCCCGCCCGAGCGCAAGCGGCGTGTGGGGCGCAGAAGCTGGCACAGCGACGCCCCTGGCCGGGAGGCGCAGCGCAGGCTGATGCTAGCCGGGCCTGGAAGGAGTGGAGGATAGGCGGGTTGGGCCGGGGAGGTGGGCGGAGTTAGGGCGTGAATGGATGGAAGAGGGCGTGGCGGGCGGGCGGGAGGCGGTGTGCGCCTGCGCACCGGGTGGTTTTCTTACCCCCCTTGGGCGGCTTCACGCCCACCCCTAACGTTGACCGGTGAGGCTGTCCCTCTGCACTGTCGCGGTTTCTTGCATGAGTTTTTTTTTTTTTTTTTCTGTTCTGTTCTGTTTTTTTTTTTTTTAAAGATGGGGTCTCGCTGTATTGCCAGACTGGTCTTGAATTCTTAGGCTCCCGCGATCCTCCTGCCTCAGTCTCCTGTGTAGCTGGGACTATAGGCGCGCGCTCTCCGCCGGGTTGGATGTCATGTTTTTAAAACTGTGCCTTTTTGCTCCACCGTTATTTAACGCGCGGATTGACAGAAGCAGGCCACGAGTATGGGGAGCTATTCAGAGTGACCTCCGAGGTTTCCCTTGTTCACCCAGGCCTGAGCAAGCTGTGCCTCCTAGGAGAGTCTATGTACTTCTCCAGGGGTTGGTTTCTGAAGAATTTCCGAATATGCTAACTGACGCACACGGGTGCCAGGAGAAAATGTCTTTTGGTGATTGCACTGTGGAGTACAAGCGGGGCCCCGCTGCATTTTAGGTACAGAGACGTACACGTATATTCCCTGTCCGTTGGTGCTGTGTGATCCGGGGCGCCCTAGGAGAGGACCCAGTGGTCGCTGCGGGAGGGCGACTCTTGACGGGTCTCTTCCAAGCACAGGTGCATTGAGGATTCCAAATGAAGTGAATCCTGGAAGCTGTGGGAAGGCTATTTGGACCCCTATGGAACCCCTATGTACCTACCGTCGCTCGTTCTACTCCTTTTTTAAAAAAATTAATTAATTTATCTTACTTAGGTATATATGACAGAAGAATGCATTTTGATTCATTTTACACAAATGCAGCACAACTTTCATTTCTCTGGTTATATGCCACATAGAGTCCTACCATATGTGCAGTCATACCTGTACTTCGGGTAATGATGTCCATCTCATTCCACCATCTTTCCTGCTCCCATGCCCCCTACTCCCATGTCCCTTCCCCGTCCCTCTCTCCCCTTTGCCAATCACAGTTCCTTCATTTTTTTCCCCATTCCCCTCCACCCCATTATGGGTCAGCATCCACTTTTCTTCCAAGTAGAAGGCCACGTGGCTGTCACTTGTCATCTCCTTCCCCCTTAGACCATTCTTCTATGGTAGATTTTACACCTTCATATACCATAAAAACCACTAAAGAAAATCCTGAGCATGATGATGAACTACTTGGCGTCTGGAGATGATCTGGGAAGGCCTCTAGAATTAACTGAGCTCAAATACCTATTCCCAGATCAGGTTTCCATCCTGAAGGCCTCCCTGGGGCTCATCAAGACCTAGGCAAGGAACAGCGCATAAATTTCCATTACTTAAGTAATGGATACCTGTACTGCTAGGAGCCACCTAGCAAATAATATGATGCATGTCACTTTCGGTTGTAAGGTGATGCCAGCTAGCCACTGAGATGATATGATTATGTTAAGATTTACATTCATATGGAAATTGGACTCCTGCTGTTCACCTTGGCCTGCTGCGGGACTCATGTTATGGGACTCCTGGAGAGTTCCCATTGGTTGGGGAAGGATAGTAGGAGGGAATTCCGGGGGAGGTCCGCCCCCCCCCCTGGTAGGCTGGCGTGGGTGGACCGGTTTTCGCTTGCCGGGGCTTAAGGAGGATTGGCGGCTTTTTAAAAAATAAAGTTTTGTTCCTGCTTGAGTGGCTCGTGATTCTGTGCCCAGCCAAGACATTGGCACTGTACATAACTTTTTAGTCACTTGAGTACAAATATCCTTTATGGAGGATTTTTATCCATTGAATAAGGAAAAATTTCAGGCCCCTGAGTCTGTTTTCTCCATATAAAAATGATGTTTTCGTTACAGTACTAAGGAAAATTTCCCAAGTTTTGTACTTTGAAGTTTAGTTCCCATAGGATTAATTGCCAAACAGATTGAGGGTCCTCTCTCCACCCCAACACTCTGCCTATGAAGTATGTTTCTTGGTAATCATTTTACACATGAATTTTTCTTTTCCTGAAAACCTTGACCTTTCTAGAAATTTAGTGATACAGTTTTTTTTTCTTCTTCCAGGGGAGAAGGGTACTTCATAGAATGTTGGAGATGTTTCTGCCTTTGTACTAGGAGGTAGGCAGTCTTTTCACATATTTATCTAACTGAATTTTTGCAAGTTTTGAAGATCAGTACTATCTTTATTTTATAGTTGAAGAAATAGGCTTAGAGGAGTTAAATAACTTATGCATCTTCAGATGAGTGAGAAATATACCAGGTAGGATTCAGAACTCACTAGCCTGACTCCTAAGCCTTTGTTCCATCAGATAATGCTGCCTCTCAAATTCTCAAGTTCTAACTCATAAATCTCCATGCTCCATAAAACAATCATCACTTGTATATAGACAATATATAAAACAAAATTAGTTGTAGGGTAAAAATTTTTGTTTGGAACTTTTATTAAAAGTAGTATATACATTAAGTAGGTAGTAAACATTTAGGCCATTCAGGTCAGTAACGTCTTCAGTGAAAAACCAGAATAGTAGATGGCTGTGAATTAGCCCTTAACGTAGAGAGGCAGAAGTGCCATAATCTTTTCTGTCTGGAAAAGTAATTTGCCCACTGCACTTTGCCCTCCTGTCCCAAGTCAAGTGTACTCAGCAGAATAAAGCAAGCAAAACCGGTTAGCTCCTGAAACAGATTCCCTGTCTTGGCAGATGAATGCCATCTGTGAGCTCATGGACTTTTTTCTTCTTATGTCTGGGATTCTATTATCCTCTTTTTATTACTTTCAAATAGTTATCCTTTCTCTTTGAAAAGCACAGTGTTGGGCTGGGTTTGTGGCTCAGTGGTAGAGTACTCCCCTAGCACATGGGAGGCCCTGGGTTCGATCCTTAGCACCCCATAAAAATAAATAAATGAAATAAGATGTTATTGTGTCCAACTAAAAAATAAATATTTTAAAAAAGAAAAGCACAGTGTTAAAGATATTTTCACAGTCTTTCACAGCTAACACTTTAAATAATAATCATGAGTCCCTAGAAAATATTTCTTAATAGTTAGAATGCTGTTTATCTAAGTCAAAAGCAATAACAAAGAATCACTACTGGGGGAGAAAAGTCTTGCTTAGGTGACATATGCCAGGAACTGGAGAACTGATAGGACAATAATGTAAAGCATGTATTTTATAGTGTAGTTTATCATCATGCTCAAGATTATTTTTAGTGTTTTTTTATGGCAGGCAGACATCTCCTACTCACACTCTGTACTGGTTCATACAAAGTGGTTTCTTTCTTAAGAACTTATTAATCAGTTATTAAGTCAAACATTTTTTCTTATTGTAATCTAAATCACATTTTCAGATGCCTTAAAATCATAAACATTACAAATGACATTCTAAAACATGATCTAGTCATTATTATAAATTGGAGTAATATAACTGACATTTATGTAGTGCTTTCTATTGCCAGGCACTGATCTAAGTGCTTTGTATAATCTAATTTAATCCTTGTAACGACTTTGTGAGGGAAAAGCTATCCTTCACTTTATAGAAAAGGAAACTGAAACAAAGTAAAGATAGAAGATATACCCAAAGTCACAATGAAGAATGAAACTGAATTAAAAACAGGAGGTCTAGCTCTTGGTCTATATTCTTTTTTTTTTTTTTTAATGGTGCTGGTGATTGAACCCAGGGCTTTGATGCATGCATCAACTTAGCTATATCCCCATCCCTGTATTCTTAACCACTATGCACATTATGCAAACTGCCTGGGTTGCTACATTTAAAAATAGGTTTCTAATTTTTTTTTTGTTTGTTTCCTTCTAATGCCTTGCCTCAGAAATTGACATTTAAATTTACCTGGGATTGACCTGGGGATGTAGCTCAGTGGTTCAGAGCACATGACCAGTATATATGAGGCCCTGCGTTTAATACAACAGTACTAAAAACAAAAATAAACCAGAAAAACTGGTGTTAATTGCATACATTTAGTCTATTACTGAATAATAAAGTATGTTACCTATATTCAAAACCAAAAATAAATGAGAAAAGTAAAACAAGAACTCTATACTTCAATAGATTGCCATTAGTCAGTTTGCAGCTGTACTCTGTCAGCAGCCCCTTTGAACTGTTTGGCAAGACTGTCCTCAAAGGGTGGCTCTAAAGAAAGATAGAAAAGATATTTAGTACTTTTAATTGCTTAGTCAGTTAAGCCAGGTAGGAGACTTGGAAAATACAGAGATTTGGCATTAGAAAGAGAAGAGAAGATGGAATAAAGGAATTTGAAAAATAAACAATAACAACAACAACAAAATAAGAACAATAGAGAGTAGAGCAAAAAAAAATTTTATATTGAAAAAGAAGAGAAGCTGGGCATGGTGGTGTATATCTGTAATCCCAATGATTTGGGAGACAGAAGCAGGAGGATCACAAGTTCAAAGCCAGCCTCAACAATTTAGGGAAGCCCAGTCTCTAAATAAAGAAATAAAAAGAGCTGGGGATGTAGCTTAGTAGTTAAGTACCCCTGGGTTCAATCCCTGGAACAAAAAAAAAAAAAAAAAGAAGAGACAGAAACTAATAGCTAGTGCTGTATGAGGCCCAGGGAATAAAAAATATGTTTTACTACCCCCAATTTTCAGCCAAACAACTGTTCCTGCTTCCTTCCAGTGGAAGATAAAGTAGGCAGTCATCAACCAAGGGGAATTCTGCAGATCTCTGCTCAACCTCCAGTTCCCCCACTCAAAATACAGGTATCCTAGATATCTAAATATATTTTCCTCACCAATTTAGACTCCAAATACTACTGTTGCAATAATTAGGAAACAGGAACATTGAGGATACAAAAAGTAGGCAAAGCAAAGGTCATTATCAAAGTAGGTTTTTCATTCTCAAGAGATATGAAGGAAGATGATGGTAAGTACAGTTAGTTCTTAGATCTTCCCTAGTTATCTATTTGTTGAGAGGCACTTAAACTTGTGGCGTGCCTTTTTGGGCTCTTGTGTTCAAAAAATGAAATCCATGGACAAAGAATAGTAAGCATAAAACATTAGGATTTATTCAAGTGAGAAGAAAAGAGAACTCCTGCAGGGTGAAAGGGGAGACCCATTTGGAGTTGTCACTTAAGTGTGCTAATCTAGGACCTTATAGAGCTGCTGAGTAGAGGCACTGGTCAATATCTATGTTAATCAGATATTGGAAAAGTACCCATGCTATTGGCTGAAATCTATGCTAATTAGGAATTAAAAAGTACCCATGCTATTGGTCAAAATTTGTGCCAATCAGGTATTGGAAAGATGTTAAACCTGTTAGTTTAGCCTGCAACATTTTTATTTGCTAACTCCTGAGTCTGTAGCTTTCACTCAGGTCTGTCTTGCCTTCCTTTTTCCACTGCCCAGGGATTAAGGAGTTGGCTGGAATGTTTGGAATGCTTCTACAGGTTAATCTCATGGAGTGGCTTTACATCTAGAGATGCCATTATGAGGTGCATTTCCTTAACTGTCTGCCTATTTTATTATCTATCTTTCCTATCTTATTCAGTATTATGGGAGGAAAACTAGAAGACACTTAGCTATGCCAAATAGTTCAAATTAAAATTTCTCAAATCATCTGAAACTTATAAGTGATTCTGTGTTTTTGGACTATAGTAGAGCCAGGGAGTAGAAGTCACCATGTCCAGATTATAAAACTTTTTAAAAATTCAATATTTATAGAACGGACCAGAAAAAGAAAAAAAATAGTTTTTGATATATGTGTGAGTGCCTACGTGCGTGTGTGCATGCATGTGTGTGTGTACACGCGCGCACGCTCATCTTCTTTGATTTGTATGGTTGTTGTTTTCTTGAAATTTGTTTTTAATTTTTTTTAGTTGTTGATGGACCTTTATTTTATTTGTATGTGGTGCTGAGAATTGAACCCAGTGCCTCAAGCATGCTAGACAAGCACTCTACCTCTGAGCCACAAACCCAACCCCTCTTGAATTTTTTTTTAATATATTTTTTTTTAGTTTTAGGTGAACACAATATCTTTATTTTTTTTTTATGTGGTGCTGAGAATTGAACCCAGTGCCTCACGCATGCTAGACGAGCGCGCTACCACTTGAGCCACATCCCCAGCCCCCTCTTCAAATTTTTAATACACATTTTTCATTGTGTACAGTCAGTCCCTGAATTAAGATTATTCAACTTAAAATTTTTGACTTTATGATTATGTTAGAGCAATATGCATTCAATAGAAACCCTACTTCAGAGTCTGAATTTGGATCTTTTCTTGGGCTATAAACATGTGTAAGACACTCTTTAGAGATGGTAGGTAATAGCAATGATCCACAGCTTCTGGTCAGCCCAGCTATCGATAAGAGGAGACAACCAACCTGTATATATACTATGTTGTTAAGGCATTGTGTTATGTATCACATGTATTTTCAACTTACATTATTTTCAACTTATGATGGATTTTTAAGGATATAACCCCATCCTAAGTAGAGGAGCATCTGTATATAAAAAAAGAATTGAGTATTTGTATATAAAAAGAATTGAGTTCTAGGCTCAGATATGCTAAAGATGTTTTTCACCTTTTGACATTTCCAAGACAATATTGGAAAATTCTTCATTGGATAGGACTATCCCACCTGGCCCGCATCCATTAAATGCCAGTATTATATCTCACTCCTCAAATCATTGTGACAACTAAAATGCTTCTGGGGGTACTACCCTTCCATCTGAAAACTATGCCCCTAATCCTTGAAGCAGTAACATGAAACCTTTCTGACTTAAACTTCTTATCTGCCTAGTTGCTTCCTTTCATACAATTGCTGTCTTAGCTAACAGAGAAAGAAAGTCAGGTGTTTAGTCTGTGTCCTGCTATAGCAATTGCCTACCTATGATCTATCTAGCACACTGCCAGAAATGGAAAGAATAAAACAAAATTCAAAGAAAGTTCCAACCTGAGTTGGAACAAAATAAGTTGGTACTAATTAATAACAAAAATTCAAAGAACGAAATGGAAGAGATGAAGGACTCCAGAATTATCCTACTTAGAAGAAGCTTTCAGATATAACCATTATTACATATGTATAGTTTATTCAACACTACTATATTCATTGTGGACAAAACTTAAGTCCTCATTTGAAACATCAAGTATTTCTAGATGTTTAGAAGTACACAAAGTACACACAAAGTAGAGGTAGTAAATAAAACATTTTGCAGATTAAAAAAAATCAGTAGTTTTCATCTTATAAAATTAAAGAAATTAAAATTTTTATCTTACTAAGGCAAAAATTCCAAATCATTATCTATTCATTTATAGTGTTAAGAGATGTGAAATTCAGGGCTGGGTTGTGGCTCAGTGGTAGAGTGTTTGCCTAGCATGTGTGAGGCACTGAGTTCAATTCTCAATACCACATATAAATAAATGAATAAAATAAAGGTCCATCAACATCTAAAGAATATTTTAAAAAAAGAGATGTGAAATTCACAAGTGTAATACCATAACTTGAATTTAATTACTTTAGGTAGGGAAAGGAAAAAAATATTAGTTAACTAGAATGTTTTTTAGATGGCAGATTTTTATATCTGCATGTGTATGAAATAATATTAAGATTATGATAAGATTATGCATTGTAATAACAAAATACAAGTTGAGCTTGAGGAATCTCATTTTTCACCATTACACCAGGAGACGAACCCTGTTCTGTCATACCTAATGTATCTGAAATGGCTACTCCAGAGCTGCATTAAGTTGGTTCTGTGTGTGTGTGTGTGTCTGTGTGTGTGTGTGTGTGTGTATGAGTGATTTAATTTGAGAGAGTGATGGGAACTCAATGAGGGGTTTTAAACAGACAGATGACAGTTTAAAGCTCTAAGAATCACTTTGGCTGAAGATTGGAGGGAAGCCAGAAAGGATATAGGTACTCTAGTAAAGAGTATCTTTACCTGCTAAAATCGGGTAAAGGAAAGAATTGGACATATTACAGATGTTATTTAAAATTTTAAATTGGAAGGTAAAATCCATAGAGCTAGGTGATGGATTGAAAATTTTAATCTTAGATCTTAAATCTTAAAAATTTTAAATCTTAAAAATCTTAGCTTCTTTCTGGGCACAGTGATGTATGCCTGTAATCCCAGTGATTTGAGAGGCTAAAGCAGGAGGATCACAAGTTCAAAGACACCATTAGTAATTTAGCAAGGCCCATCTCAATTTTTAAAAATTAAAATAAAAAGGGTTGAGAATGTGGTTTAGTGGTTAAGCACCCTGGGTTCAATCCCCGGTACCCCCCACTAAAAAATTTTAGCTTCTTGCTAGGCATGGTGGCAAGTATGCCTGTAATACCAGAGATTCTGGAGGCTGAGGCAAGGGGATCATAAGTTTGAGGCCAGCTTCAGCAACGTATTGAGACCCCAAGCAACTCAGTGGGACCCTTTCTTAAAATAAAAAATAAAAAGGTCTGGGATGTGGCTTATTGGTTAAGCGCCCCTGAATTGTTCACAGTACCCTCCCCCCATAAATTTTAGTTTCTTAATTGAAAAGGCTTATAATGAATGACAATCCAATTCCGTGAGTGTCCCTAGCACTCAGATTTTGGTCTCTAATAAAATTTCATTCTAAGGATTGGGGTTGTGGCTCAGTGGAAGAGTGCTTGCATAGCATGTATGAGGCCCTGGGTTTAAATTTCAGCACCACATATAAATAAATAAAATAAAGGTCCATCGACAACTAAAATAAATAAATAAATAGATAGATAAATAAATAAAAACTTTTTAAAAATTCATACTAAAAGACATCAAGCGTCCTTGAAGAAAAGTCCAGTTCTAGGTAGGGAGCAGGAACTACACAAGATAAATCTAAAACGTTTTGTGCTAAAATTCAAGGAAGCTATCAAAGAGTAATGGGTGTCTTTCAAAAAGAATGCAAGTTCCCACTAACCTAAGAACGATTTCAACATCAAAAAGACTAACAACAGCAACTGATGGAAACATCAAATTTCTAAAAATCCACAATTATTGTTTTAATAATACTGACAAATTCATTGATCATTAAAGATGATTGCTAGAGTGTCAACTCATTCTGCAAGAAGGCATTTTTCCTGCCTTCTATAGAAACTATATTTCATGCAGGGCTGACTTTAGGGTATATGGGGCTCTGGGTAAATATATTTTGCAGTGCTTCTATCTATATAACAACTTGATTAGAAAGTGGTTCCAAAAGAGGTATAGTAATTTATTGAAGAAGATACAGAGTAATTGGTAGCAATGTGTACTTACATATTTGCTTAATCAGTGCATGTGAAGATTCTTGTCATGTCCTTGAATCATCTCTTCCTTTTCAGACCTAGGAATAATCTTTTCATGTTTTTACTGTTAATGCATCATTCTTGGCTAATTTCATATCTTCCACTGTAAGAAATAGGTAGCACTTCTGTTATTACAGTGCCTAGTTGTTCATAATCTTTTTGTATTGAAACAATATACCATTTTTATTTAATGCTGATGCATCATAACTTATGAGGCTGCATTCTTTATCTTGCTACCCAAGAATACTGGCTTCCAATGACTCTGTTAGGGTTGGAACTGTGCTTCATTCATAGAAACCACAAACACAGGTTTTACCCAGAATACACAGAAAAAATGTGGCTGATACTTTGTTTTCTTGTCATGCTAAATTTACTGTTTACCTTTTAGAATCTAGTGGGCACTCTTGATTAAAGGCCAAACTGATACCTTAGTAATTCATAAAGAATTATTATGTAAAGGAGTATTAATAAACAATACTTTAGAGCTCTTTTTAAAATTGTATAAAGAAGCACATTCTACATTTACCTATAAATATTAATTATTACTCATATATATATATATATACATATGTTCGTATCTATTACAAAGATATACACTTATTTATTCATATTACATAAATAACAGAGAAACCACAAGCTGAGAGCTTTCTCTCAATATATTGAGCTGTGCTGGCTTGATAATCTCACTCCTAGGTATTTTTCTAAATGACATGAAATTTACATTCACATGAAAACATGCATATGAATATATATTCATAATTTTCCCCAAATAAGCAATCAGGGTATAAATGGATAAACAAACTGTGGTGGTCCTATAATGGAATACAACTCGGCAATAAAAAAGGAACAGATTATTTATTCATCCAGCCAAGGTGAATCTTTAATGCATTTTACAATGATCATTGTTGGGGCTGGGTGATTGGTACATGGGGATTCAACATTATCCTTTTCCCATGTATGATTAACAATTTCTGTAATTAAAGTGTTATAAGGGTATTTTAATATAGTGTTTACTGACATCACAATGTCTAGCTACTCCATGGATGTGAGTAAAGTTCCATGTTCCAAAGCTAGGGGCTGCATCTGGGGTGTTGCACATCAAACTGCCAGTTAAATGAACATAAAATCTGGTAATGTAAATATTTATTTTATTATCTTTTAAAATTTATATATTATGTATTTTGTAGTCTGATAATTGAACCCAGTGTGCTCTAACCACTGAGCTAAATCCCCAGCCCCCCCTCTTTTTTTTCTTCCTAGTTTCTTTGTTTTTTATTTTGAGATGGTCTAATTAAATTGCCCTGCTAACCTTGAACTTGTGATCCATCTGCTTCAGCCTCCTGAGTAGCTGGAATTACAGGTGTACACCACTGCTCCCGGCTAATACTTTATTATCTTAAGACATATTCAAAAATGCTTTCTAACACTATTTCAGGAAATAGAAAAGGCTTATGGGCTTATTGGTTTTAAGAATTTGTACTGGGGGCTAGGGTTGTGGCTCAGTGGTAGAGCGCTCACCTAGCATTCATGAGGCCCTGGGTTCGATCCTCAACACCACATAAAAATAAATAAATAAAATAAAGGTATTGTGTCTAATTAAAAAAAAAAATCTTAAGAAAAAAAAAGAATTTGTGCTGGGTGCTGTGGTTCAGGCCTATAATACCAACGGCTTGGGAGACTAAGGCAGGAGGATTCCAAGTTCAAGGCTAGCCTCCATAATTTACCCTGTCTCAAAATAAACTGAAAAAGGATTGGGGACGTAGCTCAATGGTGGAGCACCCCTAGGTCAATCCTTTGTATTATAACAATAATGATAAAATTTCATTTGCCCTGCTACTAGAAAAAATTGCAGAAGGCAACCAATCCCCAGCAGCCAGATGCATGCAGTTAACCATGCACTTAACCACTGAGCCACATCCTCTGATCTTTTTATTTTTTATTGAGACAGGATCTTGCTAAGTCACTCAGGTGCCTTGAACTTGTGATTCTCCTGCCTTAGCCTCCCAAGTTGCTGAGATTACAGGGTGTGCCCACACTGGCCTCTATAATTTTAAGTGTATCAAAACAAACAAAAACTGGGCACAGTAGTACAGGTCTGGAATCCCAGCTACTTGAGAGGCTGAAGTAGGAGGATCACTTGAACCCAGGAGTTTATGTCTTGCCTGGGCAACATAGTGAAACTCCTTCTCAAAAAAAAAAAAAAAAAAAAAAAAAAAAAATTAAATGTCAATGGTACAGTAGTCTAGTTTGCAGGTATACAGTGTTCGCTTTCAACTTTGCTATATGTTTGTAAATTTTCATAATAAATTGGAAAAAATATCTAGAAATGTGATGCCACCTAGGTCAGCAGTAAATGCATTGAAGAGAGTAAATGCCGCTATGAGGTTTTTTTTGGGGGGGGGTTGAGTGGGGGGGCATTATTTGTTGTTTGGTTTTGGTTCTGGGATTAAACCCAGGGCGTCAACATGCCAGGAAAGCATTCTACCACTGAGCCAAACCTCCAGCCCCAGCCATTGTTGTGACTGAACCTGTGTTCTGCTTATTAGGACCTAGAGTCTTTTATACTTAATCTAATTTATTGAATTCTGATCTCTTAGGGTTTTATTTACTTAAATCTAGTTTTGTTATCCCACTGATACTTTGATTTTCTGGCTTACCTATTACTTGATCATTCATTTTCAAATATTTATCTTTGCCTACTATGAACCAGGCCCTGTGAAGGTGTTGGTGACTCAGTTTTGTTCCTGCCCCTGTAGCACTTTCATCCATGCCTTATTCTTCCTAACCAGTACCTCCAGCTCTCTTAATTCTATGAGAATGCTGTGGTTTCTACATCTTTGACTGAGGTTATGATTTCACCATTTTATACTCTGAATACTGTGGACCACATGCCAAAGGCTTAGGAATTTTTGAGAGTTGTGTGAAAAAATGTTTTATACTTGAAAAAAATCATCTAATTTACAAAAAAGAAAACAACAAAATTTTATCCATTCCCTAAAGAAACTGAACTTGGTCTGAGTCTTCCTTTTTCACAGCTCTGATTGCAAAGGACTGCCAGCTTTTCTGGTCCCAGGGCAAATCCAGCTCTAATGTAAATGCTATAGTGGAGTAAGATTCTTCAAAAGCTGTCTAAACTCTGGATGCTTAAGCTCTCTTAACCTAGTGACATTGCAGCTTCATTTTTTTTTTTCAGTTTTTTAATGCAGTGCTGATGATTCCTTGCTCACCAGGCTACCTTTTGATTCTCATGTAGGTAGGTCTGTAGAGAGGATGCAGTATTTCTTTGAGTATTTCTGGTCTCTGTGATGGGAGTTTCCCAGGCAGAACAATAAAGTAGCTTGTGATTAAGAGTTGACTATATTAACTATAGAGCAATGTTCATATCCCTTCCCCTTGGAAAGGAGTTTGATGAGAACTCTTTAAAAACACTGAGTTTGGGCTGGGGCTAGTATATCTGACTAAAAGCCAAACTGATATTTTAATAATTCATAAATAAATATTATGGGGCTCAGTGGTAGTGCACTTGTCTGGCATGTGTGAGGCACTGGGTTCAATTTTCAGCACCACATATAAATAAATAAATAAATAAATATCAACAACTTAAAACAATATTTAACAAACAAACAAAACAAAACACTGAGTTGGGCCAGGCATGGTGGCACACACCTCTAATCCCAGTGACTCCAGAGACTGAGGCAGGAAATCACAAGTTTAAGGCCAGCCTGGGCAACTTAGTGAAACCCTCTCTCAAAATAAGAAAAAAGTACAGAGGATGTGGGTCAGTATTAGAGCACCCCTGGTTTCAATCCCTAGTACTGAGGGCGGAAAAAAAAAAGATACACATGGGAGATACAAAAAGGACTGAAACTAGTTCATATCATGCTATACTCTAGACTCTAGTGGATATTCTGACTAAAGGCCAGCAAGGGCACAGTGGAACACAACCATAGTCCCAGCTACTTAAGAAACTGAGGCAGGAGGATCACTTCAACCTAGGAGTTCAAGGTTGGCTTGGGAAACACAGGAAGACTCCTGTTGAAACAAAAGAAGACAAATAAAAAACCAGTATATCTGACTAAAAGCCAAACTGATATTTTAATAATTCATAAATAAATATTATGTAAAGGAGCATTAACAAAGCAATACATTAAGGCTAGGGATGTGGCTCAGTGTAGCATGTCAGCTTGGCATGTAGGAAGCCCTGGGTTAGATACACAACAGTGCTTCCTGCTTTGTGAAAAAAGTAAAAAGTATTAAAAAAGAAAAAAAAGCAATATATTAGAGCTCTTCTTTGTTTATTTATTTATTGTGGTACTGGGGATTGATCTTGCCCACAAACTACATCCCCAACTCTTTTTTATTTTGTTACACTGTCTTGCTAAGTTGTCTTGAACTTGCAATCCTCTTATCTCAGCCTCCCAAGTTGCTGCGATTATAGACATGCACCACTGCATCTGGCTAGAGCTCTTTTATAATTACATGAAGGAAGGCATTCTATTTATCCATATCTATTAATTATTACTCATTACATAAATAATATTATAAAAATACACATTTTATCTGTTATATAAATATTCATATTACAGGGCTGGGGTTGTGGCTCAGCAGTAGAGCAGCTTGCTAGCACATGTGAGGCCCTGGGTTCGATCCTCAGCACCACATAAAAATAAATAAAATAAAGGTATTGTGTCCAATTACAACTAAAAAATATTTTTTAAAATTCATATTACAAGACACAACATACCGGAATTTATGGGACACAATGAAAGCAGTTTTAAGAGGGAAATTCATTTCTTGGAGTTCTTACCTCAAAAAAAGAAAAAACCAACAAATAAATGAACTCACACAACACCTCAAAAATCTAGAAAAGGAAGAGCAAAACAACAGCAAATGTAGTAGAAGACAAGAAATAATTAAAATTAGAGCAGAAATCAACGAAATTGAAACAAAAGAAACCATTGAAAAAATAGATAAAACTAAAAGTTGGTTCTTTGAAAAAATAAATAAGATAGACAAGCCCTTAGCCATGCTAACGAAAAGAAGAAGAGAGAGAACTCAAATTACTAACATACGGGATGAAAAAGGCAATATCACAACAGACACTACAGAAATACAGAAGATAATTAGAAAGTATTTTGAAACCCTATATTCCAATAAAATAGAAGATAACGAAGATATCGATAAATTTCTTAAGGCATATGAATTGCCCAGATTGAGACAGGAAGACACACACAATTTAAACAGACCAATAACAAAAGAAGAAATAGAAGAAGCCATCAAAAGACTACCAACTAAGAAAAGCCCTGGACCAGATGGGTATACAGCGGAGTTCTACAAAACCTTCAAAGAAGAATTAATACCAATACTTTTCAAGCTATTCCAAGAAATAGAAAAAGAAGGAGCTCTTCCAAATTCATTCTATGAGGCCAACATCACTTTGATCCCAAAACCAGACAAAGATACTTCAAAGAAAGAAAACTACAGACCAATATCTCTAATGAACTTGGATGCAAAAATTCTCAATAAAATTCTGGCGAATCGAATACAAAAACATATCAGAAAACTTGTGCACCATGATCAAGTAGGATTCATTCCTGGGATGCAAGGATGGTTCAATATACGGAAATCAATAAATGCTATTCACCACATCAATAGACTTAAAGACAAGAACCACATGATCATCTCGATGGATGCAGAAAAAGCATTTGACAAAGTACAGCATCCCTTTATGTTCAAAACACTAGAAAAACTAGGGATAACAGGAACTTACCTCAACATTGTAAAAGCTATCTATGCTAAGCCTCAGGCTAGCATCATTCTGAATGGAGAAAAATTGAAGGCATTCCCTCTAAAATCTGGAACAAGACAGGGATGCCCTCTATCACCACTTCTATTCAATTTAGTTCTCGAAGTTCTAGCTAGAGCAATTAGACAGACAAAAGAAATTAAAGGCATAAAAATAGGAAAAGAAGAAATTAAACTATCGCTATTTGCGGATGACATGATAATATACTTAACAGACCCAAAAGAGTCTACAAAGAAGCTGCTAGAGTTAATAAATGAATTCAGCAAAGTGGCAGGTTATAAAATCAACATGCATAAATCAAAGGCATTCCTATATATCAGCAACAAAACTTCTGAAATGGAAATAAGGAAAACCACTCCATTCACAATATCCTCAAAGAAAATAAGATACTTGGGAATCAACCTAACAAAAGAGGTGAAAGATTTATACAATGAAAACTACAGAACCCTAAAGAGAGAGATAGCAGAAGATCTCAGAAGATGGAAAAATGTACCCTGTTCATGGATAGGCAGAACTAACATCATCAAAATGGCGATATTACCCAAAGTTCTCTATAGGTTTAATGTGATGCCAATCAAAATACCAACGGCATTTCTTGTAGAAATAGACAAAGCAATCATGAAATTCATATGGAAAAACAAAAGACCCAGAATAGCAAAAGCAATTCTAAGCAGGAAGTGTGAATCTGGAGGTATAGCGATACCAGAGGTCAAACTGTACTACAAAGCAATAGTAACAAAAACAGCATGGTACTGGTACCAAAACAGGCGGGTGGACCAATGGTACAGAATAGAAGACACAGAGACTAATCCACAAAGTTACAACTATCTTATATTTGATAAAGGGGCTAAAAGCATGCAATGGAGGAAGGATAGCATCTTCAACAAATGGTGCTGGGAAAATTGGAAATCCATATGCAACAAAATGAAATTGAATCCCTTTCTCTCGCCATCCACAAAAATTAATTCAAAATGGATCAGGGAGCTAGATATCAAATCAGAGACACTGCGTCTGATAGAAGAAAAAGTTGGCTACGATCTACAAATTGTGGGGTCGGGCTCCAAATTCCTTAATAGGACACCCATAGCCCAAGAGTTAACAACAAGAATAAACAAATGGGACTTACTTAAACTAAAAAGTTTTTTCTCAGCAAGAGAAACAATAAAAGAGGTAAATAGAGAGCCTACATCCTGGGAACAAATCTTTACCCCCCACACCTCCGATAGAGCCCTAATATCCAGAATGTACAAAGAACTCAAAAAATTAAACAATAAGATAACAAATAACCCAATTAACAAATGGGCCAAGGACCTCAACAGACACTTCTCAGAGGAGGACATACAATCAATCAACAAGTTCATGAAAAAATGCTCACCATCTCTAGCAATCAGAGAAATGCAAATCAAAACCACCCTAAGATACCATCTCACTCCAGTAAGATTGGCAGCCATTATGAAGTCAAACAACAACAAGTGTTGGCGGGGATGTGGGGAAAAAGGTACACTTGTACACTGCTGGTGGGGCTGCAAAATGGTGAGGCCAATTTGGAAAGCAGTATGGAGATTCCTGGGAAAGCTGGGAATGGAACCACCATTTGACCCAGCTATTGCACTTCTCGGACTATTCCCTGAGGACCTTAAAAGAGCGCACTATAGGGATACGGCTGCATCAATGATTATAGCGGCACAATTCACAATAGCTAGACTGTGGAACCAACCTAGATGCCCTTCAATAGATGAATGGATAAAAAAAATGTGGCATCTATACACAATGGAGTATTATGCAGCACTAAGAAATGACAAAATCATAGAATTTGCAGGGAAATGGATGGCATTAGAACAAATTATGCTAAGTGAAGCTAGCCAAGCCCTAAAAAACAAATGCCAAATGTCTGCTTTTATATAAAGAGAACAACTAAGAACAGAACAGGAAGGAAGAGCATGTGGAAAAGACTACAGTAAACAAAGACGAATGGGGGGAGAGAAACGGAGAGAGAAGGGAAAGCATATGGAAATGGTAGGAGACCTTCAAGGATACATAAAATTATAAGAGGCTATGAGGGGCAAGGGGGAGGGAAAAAAAAGGGAGAGAATTGAATAACAGCAGGGGAGGTAGAGAGGGAAGATGGGAGGGGAGGGGAGGGGAGGGGGGATAGTAGGGGATAGGAAAGGTAGCAGAATACAACAGACACTAATATGGCATTATGTTAAAATGTGAATATGTAACAGATGTGATTCTGCAATCTATATTTGGGGTGAAAATGGGAGTTCAAAACACAATTTGAGTCTAATGTATGAAAGATGATATATCATGAGCTATGTAATGCTGTAAATAACAATAAAAAAATTAAAAAAAAATTCATATTACACAAAAACATAATTAAACATTCAATTATTACTTAATTCCTATTTGTTATTTATATAATTGAATTATATGTTAACCATGGTTCAGTCTTAATTATTTTATATTAAAACTGTATTGGAAAATACTATTTGAACCTCTCTATAAGATATGTAAAATTCTAATCTACCCATGGGAGTTCAGCCTGGTTTAATTTAGGCAAAAGACATATGTGTGCCACCCCTCTCCTCTTTAGCCTTGTCCTCTTTCCCACCTGCTACCTCTGTGAATTAGGACAAATAAGTGTAAATAAGATATAACTCCAACCTTGCAGTGGCTGCATGTGCTATCTTGAGGACATGATCCTCAGGAACTCAGCCCCAACCACATCTGGCCAGGCACACTTCCCTGAAGAGCAGCTCCCTACCCTGGCCAAAAAAGCCCCAGATACAAACAAGGGCTGGTGTGCAGCTCAGTGATAGAGCACTTGCCTAACATGAGTGAGGCCCTGGGCTCCTTCCCCAATGCGCCCCCCCCCCACACACAAAAAAACACACTCATAAAACTAGGTGAATCAGGTCAGCTTTTATAGTGATATCAGTATATTTATTTCACACAAACACTTTTGCTAAACTACTTCACAAACTGCTACAGGTACATTGTTAACATTTTGGACATGTGTAAAAATATAGATTTTGTTTTTGTTTTGGCCAATTAAATGAAATAGGGAAGTGTGGCTTTTTTTTCCTGTAGTTTTGGTGAAGAGCTTTGTTTTTTATTTTTCAATAGATCTTACATTTGTTGAGAAATAGGTAGTGATTTTCAGGGGCAGGAAGCCTGGCTAGGATTCCTTTAAGCCTCTGGCTGCAGCCCTTGGTTTCAGTCACATGTGTCCAGGCTGGTCTTGGGCAGAGCAGCATGCAGGTTGCTTGTGTTAGGTACTCTCAGCCTCCTCCACCATCTTCACCCTGACCTCTCCACTTCTCAGTAGCTATGTGATGTATGTGGGTTTTGATTTTTCTTTAACCTTTTGCACTTATGTATTGCATGCATTTCTCAAAGACAGGTGTTTCTTAAATTTGAATCACAAATTTAAAATGTTCTTGATGGTGCAACCTTCTGCACCATGACTATCCATATTTGTTTCCCCTGAGGCTCCTGGGCAGGTCATCTGTTTCTGTGCCTGGAGAAAATGCTAGTGTGCTACTAGTTCTCCTTTCCTAACAAAAGCGCATCGTACCGTGCTGTTTGATTTGGGCTCTTGCGTACAACTTGGGGTTGCAAACTAATGGGGACTTAGGGTGTAGCACCGTTGATTGAGTTCTCAAATGACATTACAATGATCTGATTTTGGACTGTGAGATCCTTTAAGGCTGGGACGTTTTTATTTATCTTTGTTGTCTCCAGCCCCAAATACTCTGTGCCTAGCTCATAAAAGCACTAAACAAACGTTGCTCAGTTGTATGTAATACAGCAGGAGGAAGGGAAGGGCACAAGTTCTGCGCTGCCCCTGAAGCTGAAGAGGTTCCCCCAAGAGGCCGGAGCACACGTGCTGCCGGCAGAGGGCGCGCTTGCACAAGTGGCTGCTGTGCCCTTTCCTTCGCCGCTCGCTCTGGGCTTGAGCGTTTCCTCAAACCCCACCAACCGAAACTGGCCGGAAATTTAAATTTAAACCTGCACAAACGCATTAGGATACCGTCAGTTGCACAGGGCAAACCCCAGTTATGGTTAGTCCAGAAAGGCACAAGAACTATCCAGAATTCGTTTTTAAACTAAAATTAGTTTTTTTTTTTTTAAAGAGAGAGTGAGAGAGGAGAGAGAGAGAGAGAGAGAGAGAGAGAGAGAATTTTTTTTAATATTTATTTTTTTAGTTATCAGCGGACACAACATCTTTGTTGGTATGTGGTGCTGAGGATCGAACCCGGGCCGCACGCATGCCAGGCGAGCGCGCTACCGCTTGAGCCACATCCCCAGCCCCCTAAAATTAGTTTTAAAACACTAAGCCATGGTAACTTGCAACGCCAAACCTGAAAAAGAAAAATGCTGCCTGGTCTGTCTTTCGGGAAATTTTAATAATTTTTAATTTGGAAGGCTCCTTATGTTCAGAGGGCGCCCTAGCTCATCTAATCTAACTACCTCATTATCTCAGATGAGGAGACTGAGGTTTATGAAAGTAGTTATTTAGACTTCACGGGGGACCTATGGACAGAGAAATTATACTTCCCTCAAAACTGAGTTTTCAGCATGTACAAAAAAATGTGGAAAGGTGGCCATTGGAAAGAAAGGCAACTAGATCTTTCCCTCCCTGTCTCTGTCCATTTATACTTAAACAGAAATATTAATGAGCTGGGGTGTAGCTCAGTGATAGAACCCTAAGCCCAAGGTCCATCCCCAACAGCATACAAAATAAAAAAAAAAAAATTTAAATATACTTATGTCTAAGTTTATGTATATGTAAATATATTTTACTTTATATATTTAATGTACATAAAAATATATACATGTATATGTTCAAAGGTGTGGTTTTTCAGGCCCTAAGCCAGCACAGGTTCAGTATATGACTGTGACCCATTCAGACTTCCTGGGTTTTAATTCTAGTTCATCATTTCTTAGTTCTGTGAATTTGAGGAAGTTACTTAACTCTCTGCTTTCATTTCCTCTTCTATACATGAGGTTAATAATAGGATCTATTTCATTGGATTATTTTAAGGGTAAAATAAGTTAATTTTTGTAAAGCTCTTAGGACAGTGAGTGCTTGGTACACAAAAAGTGCTACAATAATCATCTGCAAAAATAAAAAGCTGGGCATGATGCTGCATGCATGTAATCCCAGCTACTGGGGGAGACTGAGGCAGGAGAATCACAAACTGGAGACCAGCCTGGGCAGATTAGTGAAATCCTATCTCAAAGTTTTAAAAAATAAAAAACGCTGGGGATGTAGCTCAGTGGTAAAGCACCACTGAGTTCAATCCCTAGCATTGGGGGTGGGGATGGGGGGATGAGGGAAGAGAAAGAAAAATATAAACAAAAAAACAAACAAGGGATGGTGATGTGCACTCATAGTTCCAGCTACTCCAGAGACTGACAGGAGGGTGGCTTGAGTTCAGGAGTTCCAGGCCAGCCTGGGCAAACATAGCAAGACTCGGACTGGAGCACGCACACACAGACACACACACACACACACACACACACACATACCCCAAAGTGATGCTGAAGAGGCATAAAAACACATAAAAATTTGGAAGATGCTATTTTAATAACAAATATGAAGAACATTCCAAGGGTTTGTTTTAAAGTTTGGAAGTAGGGTTTTAATATATCTTTTTTTTTTTTGGGGGGGGGGAATCAATTGTGTGATAAATGATAAAGGGGTAAGAAAAAATATGTGGTTTATCAATCTGACTACCAGACCGAGCAAAAAGCCTTAAGTTATGATTCCAGCCAAGGGTTTGATTTCCACAGTCCCCCAAAATTATGAGATATTTCTCACTTTGTAAAGTTTAGAAAATAATAACCTCAAACTCTCATAGAGGCAATTGCTTAAAACTTTTCTAATGTATCTCCTTCCCCAGCCCTGACTTTCTTACTTCAGTGTAACCAAAGAAGACCCTCTTTAAGGCTTTTCTCTCTCTTTCTCTCTCTCTCTCTTTTTTTTTTTTTTTTTTTTTTTTTTTTTTTTTGGTACTAGAGATTGAACCCAGGGATGTTCTACCATTGAACGAAGTCTTCAGCCCTTTTTAGTTTTTATTTTGAGACAGGTTCTCATTAAGTTTCCCAGGCTGGCTTTTAATTTGTGATCCTCCTGTTTCAGCCACCTGAGTTGCTGGGATTCCTGGCTGGTGTCACTGCATCTGGCCAAGGCCCTCTTATCCAGCATTCCTTTCCCTTCTCTGAGTCTCTCCCATTTGAAGGCAGCCATTACTGGATTGTATCTAGTTGTCTGCTGGATCTGTAGGGAGCAGCTGGAGGGAAAGAGGAATAAGGGTGATGAATTTGACTGCAGGGTAAACCATGGGAAGGGGAGACCCCTGACACAAGATGTCCTCTCAGACCCTGGCTGAGGACCAGGGATGGGGGAATCAGACTCAACTCTGAAACCATTCCTGGACAGATTAAAGCAACTCTGAGTAGTGCAGAAGAGGCAGCACTTGGAATTAGAGGCAATACATCCTCAAAGAAATTAAAGAAATATTCCCATCAAGATATGAGCTTTGACCTGAACAGAGGAGTCAAGGTTTTTTTTTGTTTTGTTTTTTTTTTTTGGTACCAGGGATTGAAGTCAGGAGCACTTAGCCACGAGCCACATCCCCAGTCCTTTTTTTTTTTTTTTTTTTTTTTTTGCATTTTGTTTTAAAACAGTCTCACTGAGTTGCTTAGTGCCTCATTAAGTTGCTGAGGCTGGCTTTGAACTTTGCTTCAGCCTCTGGAGATACTGGGATTACAGACTACTAAAACCAGCTGAGATATTTTATAGAAGGGAAAGGGGCCCAGAAAAGAGACCCTGGCTATAAGGGGTAAGACAGAGAAGGTGTTGGGATGAAGCAGCTCAGGATTCTTTGGAAAGTGAGAACAATGAAGTGAGGCTGAAGATTAAGGACCTTCAACCAGGACCAGGATTGGAGCACCTATCTGGCCTTTCTAACTTGCAGATGCCTGGGAATCCCATGAGGGGTCTTATTAAAGGGAAGATTCTGATTTACTAGGGCCAAAATTCTGCCTCAGAGTCTGCATTTCTAATAGGCTCCCTGGGAAGGCTGCTGGTTCTTAGGTTCTGCTTTCAGAAGCAAGATGTCTTCTAGACTTCTGAATAGAGAAAGCTGAGCAGTAGAGGCCACACAGATCAAAGACTCCCCCACGGGGCACATAATTTGGAAGCCCTTTTTAGCTCTAGTTCAAATTCAAGGTTGCCTTTGCAGGTTCCCAGATAGTAAAAGGATTGAAGGATTGTGGAAAGTAGGGAAACGGATCTCAGATTTAAGGGCCTCTCTCCAAACATCCTAGATGCTGAAAAGAAAAATGTCTGCTTTTCATTTAAGTGAGGGTCCCAGTTCATCAATAATCAGAGAGATCTGGTGAGGCAGAGGAAAATGCTAGCAGTAAAGTCCCCAAGGGGCTTGAAATAGCTGCTAAATTCCCTACAGGCAGCTTTTTACATGCTACCTAGAGGCAGCCATTGGGAGGTTTCAAAATACAGGGTTACTTCAATCAAGCACTTGCCACACCAGACAACCTATTGAGAGAAGCTGCTAATTGAACTACAGAGGCAGAATGTTATCTGTATTGAGTTTAAAACAGTTTTTCAGGGGGAAATGAGGACAAGGCTACTTAGCCAAGAAGGGTTGGGTGTTGGCTTTGCAGAAAGCTGAGTTACACTTACAAACACGGTTGCCAGGTGTCCTGTATTGAACTGGACAGCGTGGTATTTTAGCTTCTTGTGTATTCAAATGAAGTCAATCCCTGTTTTTAAAAAAATCATTATTATTTCAGATGTTCTTTATCTTATGTTTTGATTGATTTTTAATCAGCAGAAGTTTGTAATTTCAGCTTTTAGTTACTCCTGCTAAGTACTGAGTACACAAACATGACCTAAAAGAGCCTTGTAAGTCTTTTGAAATCTGAGAAATCCTTTTATTTATCTGTGTGCAAGTAAAATGTTCCAAAACTACTGTTAAGTATTCTGTTAAAAAGTAAAAGTCCATCCCTTAGGAAGGGAGGTTACACCCAACAAAATATTTTTTCCCCCCACAATTGGTGGGTGGATATTTTTACAATCCTATTCACCAGTGAGGCAGGGAAAAACACGTTTCTCTTTGGGGTAATATAAGAGCTAATAATTGTTGAGGATTTACATGTGCTCGACACTGTGTGAACTGTTTACATTCTCTGCCTCTTTTCTCACAGCAATCATGAAAGAGAAATCAGAAAGATTCAGTATTGAGACTCTAAACCTGGAAGTTATCCTCAATTCCTCTTTTTCTCTTAGATTCCTCACCTAGTGTATTAACAAGTTCTGTCAGCTATAACTCTAAAATATATTTTTAAAAACCTAAACTTTTGCTGGGCACAGTGGCACATGACTGTTTTAATACCAGCTATGAGAGGCTCAGGCAGGAGGATTGAAGGTTCAAGTCCAGCCTTGGCAACTTAGGGAGTCTCAAAATAAAAAGGACTGAGAATGTAGCTCAGTGGTAGAGTTTCCCCGGTATCTTTCTCCCCTCACCCATAAACACACCCGTATGCAACTTAACCTTTGCTGGTTATGGTGGTACACACCTGTAATCACACATATTCAGGAGGCTGAGGCAGGAGGATTGCCAGTTCATGGCCAGTTTGGGCAACTTCATGAAACTGTCTCAGAATTAAAAATAAAAAGGGATGGGGATATAGCTCAGTGGTAAAGCACCCTTGGGTTCAATCCCCACTATGGGTGGTAGGTCTGGGGCGATTAACCTTTTTTTTACTCTAACTCAGTTCCTCATTGTGTTTCTTGCTTCAATGTTGCATTGTCCTCCAAAGTGGTGCCCCATGCCAATCTCTTTTTTAAACTTTTTTATTTGTTCCTTTTAGTTATTCATGGCAGTAGAATGTATTTTGATATATTATACATACATGGAGTACAATTTCCCATTCTTCTGGTTGTACATGATGTGGAATTACATTGGTCATGCATTCATATATGAACATAGGAAAGTAATTCCGATTCATTCTATTATCTTTCCTATTCCCTTTCTCTCTCCCTTCCCTTCATTTCCCTTTGTCTAATCCAAAGAACTTCTATTCTTCCCTAATCACCACCACCCACATTGTGAGTTAACATCAGAGGGAACATTCAGCTTCTGGTTTTTTGGGATTGGCTTATTACACTTAGCATATTAGCCTCCCCATGCCAATCTTGACCCTTAGTAGAATCTTCCCTCCTCCATACCATGGCCAGAATGATATCTTTAAACAAGATATCAGATTATGTACTCTCCAGTGGCTTCTCTTCTGTTTTACTCACCTTTTTTAACTGCTGTGCCCAAAAGAATTTACAAGAACAATTTTATAGGAGGAAAGTTTATTTGTTGTCCATGATTTCAGAGACCTCAGTCCACAGATGGCCAACTCCATTCATTGGGGCCTGAGGTGAGGCAAAACATCATTGCAGAAGTGTGTGGTGGAGGGAAGCAGCCTGGAACATGCCACCAGGAAGGAGAGAGAGTACTCCACTCACAGCGATAAAATGTAAACCCCAAAGGCATGCCCACAGTGACCTACCACCTCCAGCCACACCCTACCTACCCTCAATGACCACCCAGTTAATCTCTATCAGGGGATTAATACGCTGATCAGGTTAATAAGGCTCTCATAATCCGATTATTTTACCTCTAAACTTTCTTGCATTGTCTTATACAAGAGATTTTGGGGGACACCTCATATCTAAGCTATAACAATTTCACATGTAAAATAAAACCCAGGGCTGGGGATATAGCTCAGCTGGTAGAGTGCTTGCCTTGCATGCACAAGGCCCTGGGTTTAACCCCCAGCACCACAAAAAATACATAAAAATAAAATAAAACCCAAAGTCCTTTCCAGGGCTTTTCCTATAGGATCAGGCTTATGGTTTCCAAGTGCAAATTTATTTATTGAGCACCTGCTATATGCAGGCATTTTGGATGCTGGCATATTGCTTCTGTGAAGAGCTTACATCCTAGTAGGAGAAAAAAAGAATCCAAGAAATCAATAGTATGGGTATGGAGGAAAACAAGATGGGTAAAGGAAACTAGGGAGTGTTAAGTGACAGTGAGGGGCTACTATTTGCATGTCCAGGAGGGCCTTCCCAGGAAGAGGACATTTAAGCAGAAACCTGACAGAGAGGGAATGAGTCAAGTAGATTCTAGAGGAAGAACTCTCTGGCAGAGGGAACAGCATATGCAAATGTTCTAAGGAAAAGGCACGGTTGGCATGTTGGATGAACAGCAAGGAGGCCCAGGTGGCTAGAGCAGACAGAGAACAGTAGGAGAGTAGGCATAAGTCAGAGAAGTCTGGGATGTGAGTTAGGGAGAGGGCAGATCAGGGAGGAACGTGTAGGCCTCTTCCCCTGGAGACTGGACTTCGAGCTGGTGGGAAGCCAGGGGAGTGGTATGAGTGGCCTAGTGACGTGATTGTGTAGAAGGGCAGATGTGACTGCAGGGAGACTTGTTCAGTATCAAAGTCAGAAGCAGTAATGATGGCATAGGCCAAAATGGTGGCTGTGGAAGACAATAAAAGGGCTCAAGTGTTGCTGAATGGATGGTGAATGAATGAACCATGCTCACCTAGGTAGAAAGTAATAGAGCTAAGATTCTCATGAAGCAGTCTGACTAGAGCCCTTCCTCTTAGCCATTAATGGGGTGAAAGGAGAGAGGCTATTGCAGCCCCCTGGGAGCTTCTTGTCTCTGAGAGTTAGCAGTTTCCCTTTGATGGAGATTTTGGGGAGGAAGGGAAATATTCTAATATTGGAAGCTTTATTGAAAAAAAAAAGACAGAAAAATAATTTCCTGGATACAAAAACATCTGGAAGGGGAAAAATACAAAAAACAAAACAAAACAAAAAAATCCTAAACTTATACCAGTGTATTGGGCTGAGATTGGGGTACTGATTAATGACCACTTAAGCCTATGTATAATTTGTTTTCAAAGAGAATGCATTAAGGGAGTACTTTTGGACAGGGAAATTAAACTGAAAAAAAATTGGAAAGGCTATGACTCAGTTTCCTTTTCTAGGAGAAACTGGTTTAGATTAAAGCTAGACATATATAAAGTGAAGATTCTGAGCCATCCATTCTCTGACTTGCACTTAAATCTCTAGCTTCCTGAGGCTGGGGACGTGGCTCAAGCAGTAGCGCGCTCGCCTGGCATGTGTGCGGCCCAGGTTCGATCCTCAGCACCACATACAAACGAAGATGCTCATGCAAACAAAGATGTTGTGTCCGCCGAGAAATAAAAAATAAATATTAAAAAAAATTCTCTCTCTCTCTCTCTCTCTCTTTAAAAAAAAAAAATCTCTAGCTTCCTTAGGGATGGCTGCTCTCATGATGCAAAACTTACTCCTTAGTGTTATTTTCTATTTGCTAAGTGGTTGGATCCATTTGAGCCAAACCATGCCTTTGTAGACTTGGTTGCTTCTTTTGGAAGTGTTTCATCCTTCAAACTAGGTTATAGAAATATGAGCTGAATTAGACACACAGCTACACAAAGCAGATTTCTGCTTTCAAATTTAAGATTAAAACCATGAATATTCAAAGTATTCCTTTCACATTGAAACTAACCAAATTGCTTGGTAAAATTCTGTTTCCTAACAGAAATTGGTGCTGGAGGAGGCAGTAGCCTCTGTTGTGAGCAGGAACTAAGGTCATGCAGAGGAACATCTGAATCCAGCTCTGTTCCTCATAGTTGGGTGACTATGGTCAAGTTGCTGAACTTAGTTACTTTTCTCACCCACAAAATTCATGTCCCCATAATTGCCTGGTAGGGGTGTTGTGAGGGTGAATTGAAATGATGTGTGTGGTGACACAGAGTGATTTATTTGATGGGTGGAAATTCGTAAATTGATGGAGGACTACTTCTTGCTTTTGTGGTTTCGTGTTTTATTCTAGCTCTGTTGCTTCAGAGACAGGGTTAACTATATAAGTTGGGAGTGAATGAATGAGAATGAAAGACCAAGCCAGAGGGATGTCTGGACTCTGAGGAGTAGGTCAGGATTCATCTTAGGTGAACTTGGACAAGTGGTCACCTCCTTGAGACGAACCTATGGTGAAATTGAGATGTCTGTGTGAGAGAGCTGGCTGCCATTTTGGTGCCACCTATAGGTGGAGAGACAGGTTAGAAAAAGGGCTGAGGATGTAGCACTTAAAAAAAAAAAAAAATCAGGTGAAGCTGGGCATGGTGCTGCCCACTTGTAGTCTCAGCTGAGGATTGAGATCAAACTCTTGAGCTCAAGAGTTTGAGACCTGCCTGAGTAACACAGAAAGATCCTGTCTCCAAAACAAAATAAAATTGCTACATATTATTATTTTGTATGAATGTACCAGGATTCATTTAATCCATATCATTTAGATAGATAATTAGGATGTTTTAAATTTTTATTTGACAACTGTGTAACAAATAAACTTTCGGTACAAATTATGGCATTTATGATTATTTTCCTAGAACAAATTCCTAGAAATTGAGTTAAATATATATATATATTGAGCATTCTTGATACAGATTACCAACTTGTCCTCCAAAAAGGTTGTTGGTCTCTAGTAGCAAACAAGATGGCCTGTACCACCTCTAGATGATGGCCTGCTGGTCATGATATTTTAAATCTCTGTGGATTTAATGAACTTTATTTTACTCCCCACCCCCCAGCATTTACAGTAGATTTAGAGATTAAACCCAGGAGCACTTTGCCACTGAACTGCGTCCCTATTTCTTTTATTATTTTTATTTTGAGACACAGGGGCTTTGTTAAATTGCCCAGGCTGGTCTGGAATTTGAGATCCTCTTGCCTCTACTTCTCAAGTAGCTGGGATTATAGGGCTGCATCACTACAACTGGCAGTTTAATGAATTTTAAAAGGCTATATTGATGTTTTGCTTGATATTTGGTTATCAATGAGAATGAAATATTTTTCCTCATGCTTATTGATCACTGGTATTTCTTTTGTGTGGATTTTTTTCATGTACTTGGTCTTTTTATATTGGTGTTTATTTTGTTATTCATTTGGAAAAGTTTGTAATATATATTGCATGTATTTGTTCCAACTGAGTCTGTTTTTTTTTTCTTTTACAAATTTATCTTCTTTTTTTGTATATATTATAAAAGTTGGGCTGGGGTTGTGGCTCAGCGGTAGAAAGCTTGCCTCGCATGTGTAAGGTACTGGGTTCAAATCTCAGCACCACATAAAAATAAATAAATAAAATAAAGATATTGTATCCAACTACAACTAAAAAAATATTTTAAAAAAATTTTAAGGGGTTGGGGTTGTGGCTTAGTGGCAGAGCACTTGCCTAGCATGTGTGAGGCACTGGGTTTGATTCTCAGCATCATGTATAAATAAATAAAAGGTCCATTGACAGCTAAAAAACAAAATTAAAAAAATTAATAGATGCTCAGTGTAAAAGTATTAAATTTTTTTGATATTGTATAAATACTGACAATTTCCAAAATTCCTTTCTTTCACATTAAGAATTTGGTGTATATTTCTACAAATGTGTTTTTTCCCATCCATATTCTACCAATTGCATTTTTTTTCAAAGTTGGAACCATAGTACAAAACTATTTTTAACTCGATTCCTCATTAACTATATCTTATACATATCTTAATTCCAATATTACAGCTTTAATAACATTTAGTTATGTACTATTATGTGACATATTGTGTTAGGGTCTGTAAACAAGTCAAGATGGCGCCTGGCATTTTGCCAGGGGGAGTGGTTTGTGAAATAACGCCAGCGAGCCATTAAGTGTGGAGATTCCTTATTGGTTGACTGCTGTATCTAGTTTATGTTAATTAAGATAAGCTGTGTGTAATGTATATATACCCCTCCTGTCCTACAATAAACGGCTCCCACTCCTGCTGAATCAATGTACACAAGTTGCTCGTCACCCCCCGGTTATTTTGCTGCAGCTGGACTTCGGCAATATTGTATTTTTTTATGATATAAAGTTTTACATTTTATTTAGTCATATCTTTCAGTTTTGTGATTCTGGGTTTGGTAGTAGAGTTTGAACCCAGGGCCTATTCATGCTCTACCACTGAACTGCACTCCCAGCCCCCAGTCTTTTTTTAATTTTTATTTTTTAAAATAGTTTTTTAGTTGTTGATGGATCTTTATTTTATTCAGTTATTTATATGTGGTGCTGAGAATCAAACTCAGTGCCTCACACCTGTAACGCGAGTGCTCTACCCTTAAGCCACAACCCCAGCCCTTTTGTTAAATTTTTAATTAAATTTATTTATTGTTGCTGAGGATTTAACCCAAAGGATCATGTATGCTAGGCAAGTTCTCTACCACTGAGGTACATCCCCTGAACATTTTTTTTTCTCTTTTGGTGGTACTAGGGATTTAATTCAAGGATGCCCTACTCTGAGCTACATCCCCAGCACTATTTTTAATTTTATTTTGAAACAGGATCTCACAAAGTTACTGAGGCTTGCCTCAAATTTGAGATCTTCTTGCCTCAACCTCCTGAATTCCTGTGATTACAGGCATGTGCCACCATACCTGGCCTCCCCAGTGCTTTTTAAACTTTGAGACAGGGTCTTATGGTGGGAGGCCACCATGCCCAGCCCCAGCCTCAATCTTTTTTAAAAATTGCATATTGCTTAATGTTTATGCTCTGAAAAAGATTCTCAAAAAATTTTATGAGAATTCCCCAAAGATTCAGGAATTTATCCTTCATTTTAAGATATGTGCTCTGCTGTGAAAAATGAAGACTATTGACACATTTTTGTAAACTATAAGAGTGTAAGCATAGGAAGAATATGGTAAACCTTGTTGTATAAACAAAAGATGTAAAAATACCTTATTTTAATAAAATAAAATATAAATGAAGTACCTGTTTAATAAAATATAATGAAGTGCCTGTTAAGTGAATTTAAATTGTAGAACATTATCATTTCAGTTTATCCCAACAGCTGATTTTTACAACTTTAAAACACATCAATAATCTTTGAAATAGAGAATTCTTACTTCCTCTAAACATTCATGAAATAACTAGGTTAGGTGCCAGAAATGCAATGATGAAAACACACACACACACACACACACACACACACACACAATCTCAGCTCTTCTCCAGTTTTTTCAAGTGGGGAGAAAATGTTATTCACATAAATACATAAATAAATATAACAACCTACAGTATGCATGATTATAGAAGAGCATAGGACAATATGAGGTAATTAAGAAAGATTTATTCTTGTCGGGTGTGGTGGCACACACCTATAATCCAAGTACCACTGAAAGCTGAGGCAGGAGGATCTAAAGTTCAAAGCCAACCTCAGCATCTTAGTAAGGCCCCAAGCAACTCAGCAAGACCCTGTCTCAAAATTTTAAAAAATATAATGAAAAAAAATGTCTGAGGATGTGGCTCAGTGGCTAAGCACTTCTGGGTTCAATCCCTGGTACCAAAAAAAAAAAAAAAAAAAAAATCTAGTCTTGACAAATCTTGGAAAGCTAACCTGAGACAAGTCAATTATTCCGTGGTTGGGGGATAGGGATGACAGATGACTGGTAAAGGGGCAACATGCAGGAAAGCAGCAGCTACAGGAGCCTTGAAGCAGAAGTACAGGCCTTGGGCTAACAAATGCTTGAAGATAGGAAGGATTATGGGGGAGAGAGGAGAAAGTATTTAAAGTAGTATTTAAATTGAAACAATTTTCCTCTTTTTTTTTTAAGAGAGAGAGAATTTTTTATATTTATCTTTTAGTTTTTTCGGCAGATACAACATCTCTGTTTGTATGTGGTGCTGAGGATCGAACCTGGGCCGCATGCATGCCAGGCGAGCGTGCTACCGCTTGAGCCACATCCCCAGCCCAATTTTCCTCTTTAATAATGGTGTAGCTGGGTGTAGTGACAGACTGTAAATCCAGTTACTCAGGAGGCTGAGGCTGGATGATCATAAATTTGAGGCTGGCCTGGGCAACTTAGTGATACCCTGTATCAAAAAAGAAAAGAAAAAAAGGGGTTGGGGTTGTGGCTCAACAGTAGAGTGCTCGCCTAACACATGTGAGACCCTGGGTTGGATCCTCAGCACCACATAAAAATAAATGAATAAAATAAAGGTATTGTGTCCAACTACAACTAAAAAATAAACATTTTTTTTTAAAAAAAAAAGGAAGAAAGAAAGAAAAAGGCTCAGTGGTGGAATCCTTGCCTAGCAAGTGCAAGACTCTCCATTCAATCCCCAGTACCACAAGATTCTTGCTCTACAGGGAATATTAGAGTCATTAAATGATCACTGAAGTCCCAGAAGTCCCAGTGTTTGAGTGTTTGGCCTGGTGATGTAGCTCAGTGGTAAAGTGTGGGCTTTGCATCTTCAAGGCCCTATGTTTAATCTTCAGCACCTCAAAAAACAAACACAAAACTTGAGGATTTCCATAATATAAATGCTAGATGGAAGAGGATAACCTAGCAGTGTTCCTGAGCTGGAAGTAGAAAAGCCGGAAGTGATTCAGATTGGGAAAACAAGGGCTTTTGAGGAAAAGATAATGGTACTCAGAATACCACTAAGAGATGAAGGAAAATGAAACTGAAAGCATATCCATTGGATTTTGCAACAAGGAGGTCAATCATTTTTGCAAGATGCCTTAAATGTGCTATTTATAATCAGTCTCACTCATCTTCTGAATTGTCTGTGTCTTTTGCCTGACTAGGAAGGGTCTACTTTAGATCCATCCCAAGCTTCTGAAAATCTGACCACATTCTAGCAACAATCTGCATGATGTTACAAATGAGACCATTATAAGATAAACACATTTTGACAAGGCATTTATTACAAAATGTTTTGATTTCAGAGAGAACTAACTGGATTCATGGTTTTTAAAAAAGCATGTATTTCTTGTGTAGTGCTATATAGATTTCTGATTAATCTAGATGCTCAGAAACAAAGTTTATTGAGATGTGTTACTTTAAAGAAAGTATGTTTAAAGCCAGGCATGGTGATGCACATCTGTAATCCTAGCATTGTGGGAGCCTGAAGCAAAACGATAACAAGTTCAAGACCTGTCTGGGCAATATAGTGAGACTGTGTCTCAAAATAAAAACTAAAAATAACGGGAGATTTAGCTCAGTGGTAGACTGCTTCCAGGTTTGATCCCGGGTTTTTGTTTTGTTGCAAACAAAAACAAAAACACCCAAGAAGAATATGTTGAATACAGAAACCAGCTACTGAAAATTGTATAACCCTTCCCTATATTTGCAGAATAGTCTAAAAATGTCTCATGCAACCATGAAAGTAGTTTTCTAAACCAAAATAAGATTTTGTCATTAAAAAAGTCATACTCTTTGGGCTGGGGATGTTGCTCAAGCGGTAGCGCCCTTGCCTGTGTGCGGACCAGGTTCGATCCTCAGCACCACATACAAAATAAAGATATTGTGTCCACTGAAAACTAAAAAATAAATACTAAAAAATTCTCTTTCTCTCTTTTTTTAAAAAAAAGTCATTCTCAAGATAAAAATCAAGTACATAATAATTAATGAACTTAACAGAAATTCAAATCAACTTTTCAAACAATTGTAAATTACATCATTTATTCATCTTTACCTGAATTAATAATTTGTTAAAGGCGTTCATGGAGTTACTCATCAAAAAGAATATATATTTGGAGGCCAAATTTGTGGCTTAGTGGTAGAGTACTTGCCTTAGCATACTGAAAGCTTGGGGTTCAATCCTTAGTACTATAAAAGGGGAAAAAAATGCACACATTTAGGGCTGGGGGTGTGGCTCAGTGGTAGAGTGCTCGCCTAACACATGCCCTGGGTTCTATCCTCAGCACCACATAAAAACAAATAAATAAAAGGTATTGTGTCCAACTACAACTAAAAAATATTTTTAAAATGCACACATTTAATCATCATAGCTAAATGTAATTATTGTTAAAATATCAGAACAGTAGTATATTTCAGAAATATATAGGTAATGACTTTTAAAGCTTTATTAAGGCATCCTCTAAAATGTAGCTAAGTAACTGGACATTTACATTAACTGGACATTTACATATCACTGTTAAGATCATCACAGTAAGATAAATTATAAAGATATAAGATAAATTATATATATGCACATATAATTATATGCATATATGTATGTACATAAATATATATGTGCATCTCATTTTCTTTCAGAAGATTTAGAACTTCTCATTCTATTTTTTTACAAATTGAGAAATGAACAGATATTTGATATTAAGTTTCAATAGGACTACAACATAAAAGCTGTATTTTTATATACATTGTTTCATTTTAAAAATCTATAATTTTTAATAACAAACTTCAGGAGTTCCCTATCCACTTTGGTACTAGGGACTGAACCCAGAGGTACTCTAATACTAAGCTACAACCCCAAACCGTTTTCTTTTTGATTTTGAGACAGTCTCTCATTAGGTTGCCCAGGCTGGCCTCCAACTTGAGATTGAGCCTCCAGGGTTGCTAATAGTGTAGGCATGCATCACCATGTCTGGCTACCTCAAGAGTTTTTTTTTTGAGAGAGAGAGAGAGAGAGAGAGAGAGAGAGAGAGAGAGAGAGAGAGAGAGAGAATTTTTATTTATTTTTTCAGTTTTTGGCAGACACAACATCTTTGTTTGTATGTGGTGCTGAGGATCGAACCCGGGCCGCACACATACCAGGCAAGCACGCTACCACTTGAGCCACATCCCCAGCCCTCAAGAGTTTTAAAGAAAATTCCTTCTTCCTTAAAATTTGGACTTTATGGTCAGATAAATCTTGCTAAAATTCTTTCATTTTGCTAGTGCCACCTGCATATTATTCAGTAGCTTTCCACTTCCTACTTAATGAAATTCAACTCTTTATTCTGACATTCAAAACATACCAGTTTGGCTTCCAGCTTTATTTCTAAAGCAGGCCACATTCTTCTTTGACAAAGGTTATCTCCACCTTGCGCTTGTGCTGTGTTCCTCACTTCAAGTATTCTTCCTTTTTTATCTTATTCAAATTCCATCTTTTTAGAAAAATTTTTTATAATGATTCTTTTTTTTGTGTGTGTGTTGCTGGGGATTGGGCTCAGGGCTTTGTACATGTGAGGCAAGCATTCTACTAACTGAGCTATATCCCTAGCTCCATAATCTTTTTTAATTTTTTAAATTTTTAGTTGTAGATGGATATCATGCCTTTGTTTATTTATTTTTTTTTTTAAAGAGAGAGAGAGGGAGAGAGAGAGAATTTTAATATTTATTTATTTTTAGTTATCGGCAGACACAACATCTTTGTTTGTATGTGGTGCTGAGGATCGAACCCAGGCCGCATGAATGCCAGGTGAGAGCGCTACCGCTTGAGCCACATCCCCAGCCCTTTGTTTATTTTGATGTGATGCTAAGGATGGAACCCAGTGCCTTACCGGTGCTAGGCAAGAGCTAACATTAAGCTCAGCCCCAGCCCCAAATCCCATGATCTTTTTTTTTTTGTTCTCAGCGGACACAACATCTTTGTTGGTATGTGGTGCTGAGGATCGAACCCGGGCCACACGCATGCCAGGCGAGCCGCTTGAGCCACATCCCCAGCCCATCCCATGATCTTTAAAAGTTGATTCAACTCCACCTCCCTGGTGCACCTTCCCTGATGCTTCTGGTACCTTCCCTGACCTTGTCTTCATCACTCATTCTGGCTCTGAGACCCAACTATCTTTTATTTTTTGGTGGTGGTGCTGGGGATTGATTGAACCCAGGGCCTTTTGCATGCAAAGCAAGCATTCTATCAACTGAGCTACATCCCCAGCCCCCTATATTATCTCTATATTAGCTCTTCAACCAAAGGGGAAATTCCTTGATTGGTACTTTTGGTGCCTAAAATTGAGTATAAAATTATAAGCATATGTATCACTTTTTTACAGTTTTTATCTACAGAAACAGCAATAACTAAAGGACAAGTTTACTATGCTTAAGTGTCTCTCATTTTCTTACAAAGCTAACTGATCTTGCTATCAACCCCTTTAATGCATGCTCTTTACTGTAACTGAAATATATGAAGTCTGGAATTTTCTTCAAACAAGGACTTATTCCCTTTAATCTCATTAGATCTTGGGTAAGTTTCTCTTTTGTGATAAATTTTTACTTTTTTACAGTTAGATCCCCCTCCCAGGTTTTAATGGAATACTTTTGAATGTTCAATTTTCTTAAAATATAATATTTTTAAAAAATCAGCAAAATGGGCTGGGGATGTGGCTCAAGCGGTAGCGCGCTTGCCTGGCATGCGTGCTACCCGGGTTCGATCCTCAGCACCACATACCAACAAAGATGTTGTGTCTGCCGAGAACTAAAAAATAAATATTAAAAATTCTCTCTCTCTCTCCTCTCTCACTCTCTCTTTAAAAAAAAAAAATCAGCAAAGTCTTTCTTCATTGTGTATGAATTTTCCTTTGTCTCTCCTTTGCCCAGATATAGGAGAAGGGATTGAGAAGTTGGAAAGATATATGCTTTTAAAAGGCCACACTGAAGAGGGTATGGTGGCACACCCCTGTAATTCCAGCTACTTGCAGCTACTTGGGAGGCTGAGATAGGATCACAAGTTCGAGGACAATTTCAGTTTCAGCAACTTAGTGAGACCCTGTCTCAAAAAAAAAAAAAAAAAAAAAAAAAAAAAAAGGAATAAAAATGGTTGGGATGCAGCTCAGTGATAAAGCGCCCTGTGTTTTACCTCACCCCCCACTCGTAACATGCAATCACCCTGGGCTAGATGGAGAAAAGCAGAAATTATGGTGCTATCTTCCTCTACTGCAGAGACAGTAGTTTAGCTCTGCTTAAGATTACTATTGTGCTTGAGTCCCAGGTTTACAAACCCAAGGCAAGTGTAATGATGATGATAATAATAACTATTATTATTATTATTATTATTATTATTCATGGTTTTCTTCTACCATATTACAGTAGCAACCATTTATTAAGTACTTACTGTATGTCAGACAAATGTTGGTTGCTTTATGTTACCTAATTATTACTAAAATCAAATTTGTGACATATTTCTCATTTTACAGAGACAACTGAGTAACTTGAACAACTAATAAGTGGCAAACACAGAATTTGGATACAGAACTCATTCTAAAGCCTATCCTTTAGACATTGCACCATACCTTGTAATATCAGTGTCTTTTGGGGGCAGGAATTCTAATGGAGAATTTGGGGGCTTGCATTCATAACTTTGGCAGTTATAGGGGAGAATAATAATAATTATAAAAAAATGTTCAAATGTACTTGGAGAGGCTCACCAGCACCACTCCCCTATATAAAGTTGCTCCAGACCTAGTTATTGGTAGTTCATCACTCACAATTTACATTTTAGTGTGCCTACATTTTTGTGATGGAATATCTTGATCACATTTGTATTGTTAGATGGGGAGGAAAGCTAAGAAGTTTTTACCTTTGTCAAGGACTGGGACAAAAGCCACACCATGAGATAAATCAACACAAGAAACACACCAATGTGCATACATACACACACACACACACACACACATTATATAGTTATATATAGTTATATAGCTCATAACTAGAAATTATACCCTGTGTTTTTTATCACAAACCCCAGAAACTTATGTAAGACTGTATAGTTTTACTGCTGGGCCAATATGTGAATTCAAGCCTCAGCTGTTAGTTTACTTATTGAAAGAAGAGTCAATAGAAGGAAATTCCAGTGTGACAAGAATTTTGACAACCCCTGTGTTATCTCTACCAGGATCTAGTTACATTGTGCTCTTCCAGGAAGGATGTAGCTGTGTATGCAGGTTTAATAGGGCAGCTACTCTTTTCTAGGCACATTACATGTGGGTAGTTCAATAGTTGTTTTGTGTATATTAGGACCATGGGATGAAAGAGGCAGCTATTCCTCATTTTTCTAAACTTGAGAGTTTAATATACTATGCTCTTTACTTAGTCGTTAATTCTTATTAGTCTAGGGGTTGCTATGTAGATTTAACAAGTGTTTTACATTTAGTTGGGCAGAAGTTTATTAATTAGTATTTATCACCAACCAGATACAATTACATAAATATGTATTATATAAATTATATTAAGGACAATTGTGGTTTATGAGTTAATGACTTAGTCTTCACTCTTGTATCATTTTAATATTAAGGTGTTTGAAATGTTTTCATAAGCCAGTTTTTAGTAACACTAATTTAGGGGAGCTGGGGTATGGTTTTCATTGGCACTGACAGTTGTGCTGCTGTAGAAAGAGTCTGTACCTGGAATCTGATTTTAGCCTCACTCTGCCTCTCGTTTTTTCAAACCATGGAGAATTCACTTCACCTGTTTCTTCATTTATAGGCTAAGGATCATAAATTCCCATTTCAGTGTTTTTATACAGACTAGAAGACAAATTATAGGAATTGTTCTATAAAGTGTTACATTGCTGCAGTCAGTAAGATGCACAGGGGAAATGGCAAGGGACTTTATGCGTTTGGGCTAAATTATTATTATTAATCAAGTACTATGTATGATAAATAGTGAATACTCTTTTTTTTTTAATAACCTACTACTTCCCTTCAAAGCCCAGACTTTCCCCAACTTGGACTGAATGCAATCCTAGAGCTTCATCTGTGGTTCTGTACTTGCCTCACTTCCCTCAAAATTTTAAAACTTTGGAGGTGAACCATTTCATTATCATCTTTGTACCCTTTTCAGACTGGTCACCAGCAAGTGCTTATACATCTGGTGCTAAACAAAATCCCCACACAGGGGGCAGACACAAGAAGAGTCAGATTAGGAATTGAACAACTGTTAACACCGGGTAATTTAAAAAACAATTTTAAAGTTCTTCCCTTAAAAGAAAAAAGCAGTAGTGATATATACATGTTTTTTTCCTGCAAGAGAATTTAACTGGGTCGCCTAAAAATTTCAGTAGAACTGGTGTCTTGCGTAAAAATTGCAAGGAAATAGGTGCAACGACGGAGAGGAGGGACGACAGTTAACCGTCTTTTGGTGGTGCTTAGGCCCCGCTACAGCAGGTGGGCAGCTCGGCGCAGCGCCGACGTGCCCGTCCCACCCTACCCTCGGATGGGGCGCGGGGCAGACAAGTGATCTTCGTTCTCCTAGTCGCGGTGGCCCCACTTCTGGTCCTGAGAGATGCAGATGAAGTGGTGTGAAGGGTTGGGCTTTTTTTTTTGTTCCTAAAAATGCAACGAACAAAAAAAAAAGTACAACAATCCAAACCCAACCATCTCATTGCTCGTCGGCTTAACTGGTAGACTTCCTTCCCGGGAGGTTTCGTGGGGGAAAGCACAGCGTTTCGTCGCCAGCGTTCCCAGTTGGGCGCGCGCAGCTCCTGGAAGGGAGAAGGGTGAGCAGCGGGGACCCGCCCTCTTTCAGGAGGGCGGCGGCCGTCGGAGACACCGGAAGGACTCCCGCCTCACCTCCCCCGGGAAAGGCCCGACCCGGGAGGCGGGACAAAGGTACACGCCGGGGGTGGAGTCCGAGGTGCCAGCGGAGGAGGGCGGGGCCTGTGTAGCGCCGCGAGTCCATTTTGCGGCGGTGCGCGGCGCTTACCGCGCGATCTTCCGAGCTGGAAGACCCGAGGCCTTGCAGCTGCAGGCTTTGCCGGAGGTCAGAGATAAGTACCCACCGCCCTGCTCCTCTTCGGGGAGGAAGGGGGCGACGCTTGAGCCTGCAGCGGGGGTGGGGACTTGCCCAGGCTAACTGGGGCCTGCGTGAGTGGGGGCAATTTGAGCTTCAGTGGGGGTAGCTCAGCGGAAACCAGCTAGGCAGCGATATCGTGGGGAGGAGCCGCGTGAGGGTGGGCGATTGCCGGCTAGCCCGGTGTTTATGATCCAGAAAATCTATTGGGGCCCGAACACTCCCCCCAGCGCCTTCACACCACCTAAAAAAGAACAGGAGAGTGTGAACCAGAGGTTAGAGCACGCCATTACACCAGGCATTGACTCGGGATCCGCATGGCCCGGGGGAGGGCGCCCTGACCGCGGTGCTTCCTAGTACAAAGAGCTCCTAGCTCCCGGGCTTTGTGCGGGCGATTGAAAATTGAGGGTTAAGAATGGAGATCCTTTACAAATAAATGCATTAATACCCTCCTCTCTCTCCTTCTTCCGCAGCAGCCTCTAGTTTTTTATTGTCAGTTGAAACGTGGAAAAACAAAACCCTGATTGCTTTGCCCTGGGTAATGGTAACTCTACGGTAAACACCTGCTTGCAGGGACAGAGGTAAATAACAATACTTTTTCCCTATGTTATGCTCACATTTTAAGAAAAAGCACTCAAATTTTATTAGACCCAAAACCTTTAGAAATTGAAATCTGTAGAATATATATGTTCACACCCACTTTTTTCATTAATGGTCTTTGTTTCATATTTCGTTAACTCAGAAAAAAATAGAATCCATGCTTGGCAGTTCTTTGTGATGATCATTTAAAATGTATTATATTTAAAGATTTATATTACAAACGAAGAGAGAGGCTTCAGTAGCATTCTTTAAAGCCCCGCCCTTTTCATGTTTGGTCAATTGTCAGGCTGCTGGACTTGTACAATGGGACTTGAGTTTTTCTATGACTTTAGAAGACTTTTTAATATATGTGTTTTAAAAGTACAATTTTATTTACATTGGCACTTCCTCTAGTAGAAATGGATGGAGCTGTTGATTAGCTGGTTATACTTCTTTCTTTTACAACCAAAAGATACTGGAACATGCTTGGCAAGCACTCTACTAGAACTGTCAAGCTGTTCTTTTCATTCTGTATGATAGGTTAGCTGTTCCTCCTTGCTACAACTTTTCCCCCAGATATGTCCATTTTGTACCTGGTATTCCTATGTAATATTTACTTTGACATCCCTTGAAATCACTTTTCAAGAGAGTCCAACTCTCTTTTAGGACCATTCTCTAATACTATACATGTGCATTTACAGATTTCATTGTATTTATACATACATGTAAGTAAATACTATACATTTACATAGTTTAGCAGTTTACAAAATTCTAATGCTTTAATTTTTCCAGTAATAGTGTGAAGAAGGTGCCATAAAAACCTGGGTATTCACAAGCAGATTTTGTGCTGCTTCATTGGAAGGCTTTTTAAAGCCTAATTTGTAAAAATCATTTAGAAGAGCTTCATTTTATGAATGAGAATACTGAATTTTTCAAAATTTGTGGTACTGGGAATTGAACTCAGGGGTGCCCTATCACTGAACTACATACATCCCTAATCCTTTTTATTATTTTTTTTTATAATTTATGTAGTTTTTTAAAAATTTTTATTATTGGTTGTTCAAAACATTATATAGTTCTTGACATATCATATTTCATACATTTGATTCAAGTGGGTTATGAACTCCCATTTTTACCCCGTATACCCTAATCCTTTTTAAATGTTTTAATTTTGTTTTGTATCAGGGATTGAACCCAGAGGTGCTTAACCATTGAACAACTTCCCTAGCCCCTCTTTATATTTTATCTTGAGACAAGGTCTCGAGATAAATTGCAAGTTGCTTCACACCTTGCTGAGTTGCTGAGGCTGGCTTTGAAGTTGTGATCCTCCAGCTTCCAAGCCACTGGGATTACAGGCCTGTGCTACCATGCCAGGTAAATATTTTAATTTTGAGACAGGGTCTCAAATTTGTGATCCTCCTGCCTCATCCTCACTAGTCGCTAGCTAGGGTTATGTTCTTATGGTGCTGCGCCTGGCTTTTTTTTTTTTTTGGGTACTGGGGATTAACCCAAGATCAGTTAACCACTGAGCCATATCCAGAGCCCTTTTTATGTTTTATTTTGAGACAGGGTATCACTAAGTCCTTAGGGCCTCACTAATTTGCTGAGCTGAGCTTGGTCTTGAACTTGCAGTCCTCTTCTCTCAGCTTCCTGAGTTGTTGGGATTATAGGCATAAGAAATTTCTTTTTTTTTTTTTTTTTTTTTTTGAGGGAATTAAATCTAGAGCCTCCAATCATGCTAAGTACATTTTTTAAAAAATATGTTTTAGTTATAGATGGACACAATGTCTTTTTTCCTAAATTTTTTTAGTTGTTGATAGATCTATTTATTTATTTATACGTGGTACTAAGAATCAAACCCAGTGCCTCACACATGCCAGGCAAGTGCGCTACTGCTGAGCCACAGTGCCAGCCCTGGACACAATATCTTTATTTATTTTTATGTGGTGCTAAGAATTGAATCCCAGTGCCTCCCACTTTCTAGGCAAACACTCTAGCAGTTAGCCACAACCCCAGCCTGCTAAGTACATACTTTACCTTTGAGGTACACCCTCAACCCTTAGCATATTGAATTTATGACTCACTTTCTGAAAAGTGCTAAGGTCTAAGAATTGGAAAATTTAGGTTTTATGCTTATTGAGAGTTGGTCTCCATTTTGGGATCAAGGGTAGGCTCAGGTTTTTTTTTTTTTTTTTTTTTTTTTTAATAAAGTTAAGTGTTTGTCTAGATAATTTTAAGCCCAGTATTTCTATTTTATTCTTACTTTTTATTCTCAAGGTGTATATATATTGGTAATACACAGATACTTATGTTAACTACCTTAAAATGTTTTATATTTTAGGACTGTGGTTGTGGCTCAATGGTAGAGCGCTTGCCTAGCATGTGTGAGGCACTGGGTTCGATCCTTAGCACCACAAAAAATAAAATGAAGATATTGTATCCACCTAAAACTAAAATAAGTATTTTTAAAAAATATTTTATATTTTAAACTCAGGTAGGTATGGTAACATATGCTTATGTCTTGGCCTTAGTTTTTTACTAAGCTTTATAAAGGTATAGTTTTGTGGTAAGGAATGGCATGGAGAAGTGGAGAGAATGGAGTACCCTCATGCATGATTGATTAGATTTCATAGAGTGGTATATCCCCTTTCTAAAAGAAGCCTGGCAATCTTTGCAAGAGCTTTAGAAATGTTCTTACTCCTTGACCCAGCAATATCTCTTAGGGAATTGTCTAAGGAAATAATCAGAGCTATGGGCCAAGACTTTTAATCATTTTAATACCCCCTCCCCACAAAAAAAAACCGAAATAAGGAATATTAAAACATATTTAAAAGGTGGATTATCATGCTTTTGAACAATATAATGATAGTGGAAGTGTATGTTGATAAATAAAAAAAGTACAGGCACATACACACAGACACATGAGAGTGGAAGAAAAAGACCAAAATAATAGTAGTGCCTCACACTTGCTAGGCAAGCACTCTACCACTGAGCTACAACTCTAACCCCTTTCCTTGGTTTTCTGAATTTTCTAAAATAAGCACAAATTACTTTTATAATTCAGGAGAGCACAAAAGCATGGATTACCTCACCAATTTCTATGTTGTCTTTTTTTGTGGTAAGATTTAGCATGAGAGCTACCCACATAATAATCTTAAGCACATAGTACAGTGCAATTGCTTCTGAATTTAATGAAGTTATTTCTTGATAAACCCATCTAAATTTAAAATGCATTTAACACATACAACCTACCAAACATCAAAGCTTAGCCCTGTCTACCTTAAGTGTGCTCAGAACACTTACATTAGCCTACAGTTGGACAAAGTCATCTACAAAATTTATTTCATAATAAAGTATTGAATGACTCATAATTTATTGATTACATTCATTACTTTATGGAATATAGTATCTTGTTTACCCTAGTGATCATGTGACTGAGCGCTATGGCTCACTGTTGCTGCCTATCATCATAGGAGACTATGGCAGTGCAGATAGATCACTAACCCAGGAAAAGATCAGAATTATATTTTAAGTACAGTTTCTTTTGTTTCATTGTAAAGTCATACAGTTTTAAAGCTGAATTGTGGTAAATCGGGGATGTCTGTCATTTACCACATTAAAAATGTTGCAGAACTCTTTTGTATGTCCTTTTTATAAGACAATTTTCATACCTTTTAGAACAATAAATGCTCTACATTTCTGAATTTAGGATAGGAATTGCCTTTTGGTGTATATTTGGCTTATATTTTTATCTTTTAAAATGTCATAGATTATCCATTTTTGTTATTCATGAAAGACACTACCATTGTCATTACATTGTGGGACCCAAGGTATTAAATGGCTATGCCTCCCTCTTAAAACAGTTAACCAAGATTAGGTGTGTGTGTGTTCCTTGCTATATGTTAAAGTATACAGGTATACTTTAACATATAGATTACTTATATTCTGTTCAAACTGTTCTAGAGCAAATTCCCATAATGTGAATGCAAATATTTAAAATTTATTTATTTACTAGAGCAGCTTGAACAGAATATAAGTAAAGTTGTTAATGGATCTTTATTTTATTTACTTATTTATATGTGGTGCTGAGAATTGAACCCAGTGCCTCACACATGCTAGGCAAGTGCTCTACTAGACACTGAGTCACACAATCCTAACCCCTTAAAATTTATTTTTATTATAAATACATTTCTTTCCTTTTTTTCCAGTACTGGGAATTGAACTGAAGGATGCTTTTTTAGTTTTTATTTTGAGACAGGGTCTCACTAAATTGCCCAGGCTGGTCTCAGAATTATGATCCCCTAACCTGTCTACCCTATGTCCCCAGAAGCTGGGATTACAGATATGTACCACTGCACCTAGCTATCAGAAGCTTTAAAGGAAAATTCTTCTCCCTTAGAACTTTGACTTTATTTATCAGATTAATGTTACTCAAATTTTGCTTTCATCTTGTTTTGCAGTACTGGGGATTGCACCCAGGGCTTTGCATAGGCTAGACTAGTGTTCTGTCACTTAACTACATCCCCAGCCCATAGATGTAGGTACTTTTCTAAAGAAAAGTTGAATTGGAAATTTTTGCTAGTAATTACCAAAATTCAGTAGATGCTTGGCTGTACCAACATAGCATTATTTATTACAGCCAACATAAAAATGATTAGATGTAGTTTTCTACTTCATATATTTTGTAGATCAGGTTTACTTAAAATAAGATGTACATATGAATCTATACTGAGCAAAAGGAACTTTGTTCATGCCAATTTAATTTCCATAGTGCATGTTTTTACATATTAAAATGTTAGATGCTATATAAATAATCTCATTTATCTAGATTAATCTATCCACTGAATGCTAGACTTTGATAGTACTTTTTTTTTTTGGTAGGTGGACACTGAGCCACAATCTCAGTCCCAATAGTACTTTTTTTCTTCCTTTTTTTTTTTGTGGTGCTGGGATTGAACCCAGGACCTTGTAAATACAAACAAGGCAAGCACTCTACCAACTGAGCTATATGCCCAGCCCCCAGGAGTATTTTCTTAAAAGCTGAAATTGATCTTAAATAGGTGATGGAAATTTTCAAATGATACCAGTCTGTTGAGGATAACAACTTAATAGGTCAAAATTTGCCAAGTGAATGGTTGTAAAAGATGACAACTTTTTAAAAAATTTTATTTTGGTACCAACGACCAGGGGGTGCTTAACCAATGAGCCACATCCCCAGCTCTTATTTTTTATTTTGAAACAGGGTTTCACTAAGTTGTTTAGGGCTTTGGTAAATTACTGAAGCTGCCCTTGAACTTGTGATCCTCCTGAGTTGCTGGGATTTACAGGTGTGAGCCACCATGCCCAGCTCAAGAAGACAAGTTTTTTAGGGGTAAAAATTTGTCACCTTCATTTAAACCCATTTACATTTACTTGGGAGAAAAGAAACCAGCTGATGTGAAGCACTCCTGTATTCCAGCTACTCAGGAGGAGGGAGGGGAACCTCTTGAGCCTAAGAGTTTGAGACCAGCAATAGACCAACAAACAAATACCTAATATGCTCAAGACCCTGAGTTCAGGTCCCAGCACTGCAAAAATAAGTAAATTTTAAAAATCCCTTAAGACACAAGCTTGCTGGCTTTTCTGTTTCTTTCTTTTTTTTTTTTTTTAATATTTTTTTAGTTGTAGATGGACACAATATCTTTTTATCCATTTTTATGTGGTGCTGAGGATTGAACCCAGTGCCACATGCAAGGCGGGCACTCTACCACTGAGCTACTCCACTCTACCACTGGAACTAAAAGGAGACCATGGATAATTTTTTTTTTTTTTTTTTTTTTTTTTTTTTGGTACTGGGTATTGAACCCAGGGAGGCATTACCACTGAGCTACATTTCCAGTCCTTTTTATTTTGTATTTTGAGACAGGGACTTACTGAGTTGCTTAGGGCCTTGTTTAATTGCTGAAACTGGTCTTGAACTTGTGATCCTCCTGTCTCAGCCTCCAGAGTCCCTGGGATTATAGGCGTGGGGCACTGAACTTGGCATGAATGACATTTTGAATAACTTAATAGGAAAGGGTTCAACTCCCCCCCTCCCCAACATGTTTTAGGGAAAGAATGTCTTAAGGGAAATGAATGAGCACCTTTTATAGTACAATAATTTTGGGTTGATCATTCTAAGGGGGAAAAGTCTAATACCTATTAGTTTTTCTATTTTACTGTTTTCTTTTTAAGTATTAACTTTTCATTGCTTAAACATAAACTTTTTGCTGGCACAGTGGCGTACACCTGTAATCCCAGCAGCTCTGGAGGCTGAGGCAGGAGGATTGCAAGTTCACAAACCAGTCTCAGCAACTTAGTGAGATCCTGTCTCTAAATATAAAATATAAAAAAAAGAGCCGGGAATGTGGCTCAATAAATAAGCAACCCTGGGATCAATCCCTGGCACCAAAATAAGTAAGTAAATAAATAAATTTAAAACAATAAACATTTGGTGATGGTATATAGTTATGCAGTTATAGTATAGTATGACAGGGGCCGATGTTGTGGCTCAGTGGTAGAGTATTGACCTAGCATGCATGAGGCACTGGGTTCAATCCTCAGCACCATGTAAGTGTAAAATAAAGATATTATGTCCACTTAGAACTAAAAAATAAATATTAACAAAAAAATAGTATGACAGGCAAATAAGGGTGACATTTTTCCAGAGAGGTGGTAGACAACTAGTGTATAGACAGCTATTTTAATTGTTGGTATAAAAACACTTGGGAAATATTTAATTGGTGGGAAAATAGATTTCCATGCTTCAAAATTTAGAATTTTTTGTATTCAGAAATATTTGAAGGAAGAAATGAATCTTGGCAAACTTGTTAATTTTGATGTTGGTTAAGTTGAAGTTTTAACTGTTTAAAGTTTCTTGATTTCTGTATATTGGGGAAATTTAGCTAAGAAAAAAGATTGGATATGTGCTTTCAAAGGAGCAAGCTGTTGATTTCTTCAGATTTTAGCCATACTTGAAGGCATTTCACTTAAAAGAGCACTAAAAACCTTTATTGCATATTTTCCTTCAAAACTGTGTGTGCGCACATGCATGTGTGTATGCACAAGTGTGCACTCAAGCACTGGGAATTCAACCTAGAGGATTTTACCACTGAACTATATCTCCAGCACTTTTTTGTTTTTTTAATTTTCTAAAATTTCCTACCTGTGACATTTTTCACTTTGGATCATATTTGATTGCCTTAAAATTCTTGACCCTTATTACATCATTTCTGTTTTCTTCAAAGTTTTTCTTGCCTAGGGTGCCCATTTTCTCTTGTTTATACTAACCACTTGGTTAGGATATCTTTTGTTTTCCTTTTACTTATTGATATCCCTGGAAATATTAATAGATATTTGCTTTGTTGCATGCTGCTACTCCACTCCCACTGCTTTTGTGTGCGTGTGTGTGTGTGTGTGTGTGTGTGTGTGTGTGTGGTGTTGGGGATTGAACCCAGGGTCTTGTACATGCAAGGGAAGCACTCTACCAACTGAGCTATCCCCAGCCCTCCCACTGCTTTTTTGTTGTTATTGTTGTTGTCTACTGTTTTCTCAGAAATCTGACCTTTGGGGCTGGGGTTATAGCTCAGCAGTAGAGGTCTTGCCTCACACATGTGAGGCCCTGGGTTTGATCCTCAGCACCACATAAAAACAAATTAAAAAAAAAAAAGATATGGTGTCCATCTTTGAAAAAAAGAAAAAGAAATCTGACCTTGTGTAGAATTCTTGGGTGAAACAACAGAATTTTGGAGGTGATAAAGTGTGGAGCTCTCTTAGGGTTGGAGAATCATCAAAAGTTATGTTGTATAGCTGCTTGGTAACCTCTCTTAGAGAGCACACACTGACTTCAATCTTTATAGCCATTCTCTTCTCAGTGCTTTTCAAAGGTTATATGATTTTTCATATCATAAGAAATTTTTCAGAAAAATCAGCTGGTTACATACTTTTTGCCATATGACACATTCATTTTTTGGTATCAGGGATTAAACCCAGGGGTGCTCAACAACTGAACCACATCACCAGCTCTTTTTTATTTTAGACTAAATTGCTTAGGGCCTCACTAAATTGCTGAGGCGCACCAGGCCATGATACTAAATTTGAGACAATAGTTTTTGTTTTAATTTTACTTATACTAAATATATTTATTATAAGTACATATTTTATAACTGAATATCCTTTTAAGTATGTTAATCTTTTAGATGTAGCTCTCATTATGATACAGCACAATCTCCCCCCAAAAAAGAAAATTGTAAGAAAGCCTGTAGATTATTATTTTTTTAAAAAAACATATTTTCAGTTGTAGATGGATACAATACCTTTATTTTATTTATTTATTTTTATGAAGTGCTGAGGATCGAACCCAGTGCCTCATACATGCTAGCAAGTCTTCACCACTGAGCCATAACCCCAGCCTCATCTGTAGATTATTAATTTGGTGGTTATATGTGTGTGTATCCCTAGGTAAACTGAGTAAAGAAATATTTAGCACTATTTTTGGTTTTAAATCTTTAGGGATTAATGTACATTTTAAAAATAATTAAACCTGTGGCTGGGGATATAACTCAGTGCTTTGGAAATTGACATAGTTTATTATATAGTATTCACTCTCCACAAAAATAGCCCTTCTGTGCATCAATGTCACCACCCATCTCATAAGAGAAATCTTTAATTAATGGGAGGCTGTCAAGCTTACAAGTAGAAATGTTTTCCAAAATTCCAGTTTTTACATGAAAATCCAACTTTTTTATTGGCAAAAAAGCCATCCCACCCTACCCCCCACCCCCCAAGCATTGGTGCAGTCTACTACTGAAACTCCATCCCTTCCTCCCCCCTCTTTTTCCTAATTTTGAGACAAGGTCTTACTAAGTTGTCAAGTTTGGCCTCAACTTTGGAGTCCTCTGCCTCAGCCTCCTGAGTCACTGGGATTAAAGGTGTGCAACACCATGCCCTGCTCTTGTGTTTTTCTTGAACAAGCTTGTTTTGTTCATTTTCAAGAAAATGTGTCAGATACCTAAATCTGAATAGCTATGGTTTGTCAGTTTCTTTCAAGTAAAACTGATATTCCATTAAAAAAGCAGCTGCTTCATCTTGCAGCTCAGTCACATAAGTGCTTTTCTTCCAGACAACATCTGCTGGTATACAGAAAAGCTTTTGTGTACATTTCCTATTTTATCACACAAAATATTAAAGATGTATACAAAAGGATCAAGATTTAACAAAATGTATAATTTTTGCTGCTTCATCAAGAACATTTAAAAATGAAACTGGCTTTCCAACACTCAATCCACTCAGACTGTGGTGAAGAATACAATGACTACATCAATTTGTTGCTTCTTTACTGCCTTACTTGAGTCCTGTTAAGGCTCCAGCTATGTACCCACTATTGCTTTTACACTGCACATGCCAATGTCAACATGGTGCAAAATTGTGAAAATAATTTGATCTCATGGATTCCTTGAAAGAGCCATGTTTCTGCCCACATTTTGAGAACTGTTTAAGATGCTGTAGATGATCTATAAGGTGGTTTTGACTTGTCATTCTGGTTGTTTAAAAAACAACCTGATTGGGGCTGGGGCTGTGGCTCAGTGGTAGAGCGCCTGCCTAGCATGCATGAGGCACTGGGTTCGATCCTCAGCACCACATAAAAATGAAAAAAAAAAAAAAAAGATTAAAAAAGAAAAACCCAACCTGATTCTCTAAGCCAGAGTAAATTGCAACTGTTTTATAATTTTGCCTTGAAATATGCTAGTTCCTAATTTTAAAAAAGTCCATTGGTGTACATGGCTTGGATTTATATTTCTGGGCCCAAAGTAAAGAGCTCATTCTGTTACAGACACTGAGTAGCTTTGTTTCTGACAGCTAGTAGTCAGCTCTCTGTTTTAAAACAATCACTTGGGTCCTGCTGGCTCAATTTGCAGTTGTCCTAGTCCTAACCCTGTCTTAGCCAAAGGCTATTGTTGGAAAGCTCACACAAAGGCCTTGTGTGCAGGGTGCCCTACTAATAAGGAACATGTTGTCGTCTCAACGGATTAAATCTGCTTTGGTATGCATTCCCTTCCCAAATTTCTCACTTATTTCCTCTGTTTGGCTGGTTATTTCAGCAAAACATTTTAATGTGAAGATAGCTTCTCATTATTACATAGTTCTAGTGGAGGGGATTACTGGAGTAATATAAAATGTTTCTTTCTCTGTGGTAGGATGTGATGGAGCTGCTTGAAGAAGATCTCACGTGTCCAATTTGTTGCAGTCTGTTTGATGATCCTCGAGTTTTGCCTTGTTCACACAACTTCTGCAAAAAATGCTTAGAAGGTCTCTTAGAGGGGAATGTGCGGAATTCGTTGTGGAGACCATCTCCATTCAAGTGCCCTACATGCCGGAAGGAAACCTCAGCTACTGGAGTTAATAGCCTGCAGGTTAATTACTCCCTGAAAGGTATTGTGGAGAAATACAACAAAATCAAGGTCTCTCCCAAAATGCCAGTGTGCAAAGGACACTTGGGGCAGCCTCTAAACATTTTCTGCCTAACTGATATGCAGCTAATTTGTGGGATCTGTGCTACTCGAGGTGACCACACCAAGCATGTCTTCTGTTCTATTGAAGATGCCTATGCTCAGGAAAGGGATGCCTTTGAGACTCTCTTCCAGAGTTTTGAGACCTGGCGTCGGGGAGATGCTCTTTCTCGTTTGGATACCTTGGAAACCAGTAAGAGGAAATCCCTGCAGTTACTGACTAAAGACTCAGATAAAGTGAAGGAATTTTTTGAGAAGTTACAACACACATTGGATCAAAAGAAGAATGAAATCCTGTCTGACTTTGAGACCATGAAACTTGCAGTAATGCAAGCTTATGACCCAGAGATCAACAAACTCAATACCATCTTGCAGGAGCAACGAATGGCTTTTAATATTGCTGAGGCTTTCAAAGATGTGTCAGAACCCATTGTATTTCTGCAACAGATGCAGGAGTTCAGGGAGAAAATCAAAGTAATCAAGGAAACTCCTTTACCTCCTTCTACTTTGCCCACAAGCCCTTTAATGAAGAACTTTGATACCAGTCAATGGGAGGACATAAAACTAGTAGATGTGGATAAACTTTCTTTGCCTCAAGATACTGGCACGTTCATAAGCAAGATTCCTTGGAGATTCTATCAGTTATTTGTGGTACTCCTTCTACTTGGCCTCCTTATTTTCCTCATTTTCTTTGGTCCTACTGTATTCCTAGAATGGTCTGTATTTGATGAACTGGCAATTTGGAAAGACCATCTTTCAAATTTCAGTTTTTATCTGACTAAATCAGCTGATTTTGTAGAACAATCAGTTTTTTACTGGGAACAAGTGACAAATGGGTTTTTCATTTTCAGTGAAACAGTCAACAATTTTACTTTGGTGGTGCTAAATAATGTGGCCGAATTTGTGTGCAAATATAAACTATTATAAAATCTTCCAACTCTGCAGTTCTGTTTTTTGATAGAAATTATTAAGAGAATAGGTTAGTAATTCTGATTTTGTCAAGATTCCAATCAGATATTTTCCTCCAAAAGTATTCCTTTAGGGCTGGGGACATAGCTCAGCTGGTAGAGTGCTTGCCTTGCATGCACAAAACCCTGGGTTTTAATCTCCAGCAACACACGCAGAAGTATTCCTTTAAAAAATATTGTCCTAGGGTTGGAGTATCCCCAAGATTCAAAAGTATAAATTTGTTGGGGCTGAGGTTGAAGCTCAGTGGAAGAGTGCTTGCCTAGCATGTATGAGTCACTGGGTTCAATTCTCAGCATCACCTATAAATAAATAAAAATAAAGTTCTACCAAAAAAAAAAAAACCAAAACCATCTGATACACATTCAGATTAAGTAGCATAAAATTAAAGGGGAAATTCAGACATTCAGTTCTGAACCCTTCTTTTTTTAAAGAGTGCTATTAAAACAAATATTCTAATATTGGCTTTCTTTATGCTGTCATACAAATAAGAGCATGTCTGTAGTCCCAGCCTCTTAGGATGCTAAGGTAGGAAGATTGTTTGAACCAGAGGTTTAAGACCAACCTGTGCAACATAGATCTGGTCTCAAAAATCCACTACCACCAACAAACCCCCAAAAACCCAACACCAAACAAAAAGTGGGAGGTGAGAGAACACATGGATCTAATTCTGTATTGATGTGGTATAGAATTTGGTAAAGCCAGGCTTGGTGGCACATGCCTGTAATCCCAGTGACCCAGGAGGCTGAGGCAAGAGGATTGCAAATTCAAAGCTAGCTTCATCAATTTATCAAGGCCCTGAGCAACTTAGACCGTGTCTCAATATAAAGGACTGGGGATGTGGTTCAGTGGTTGAGTACACCTGGCTTCAATCCCTGGTACCCCTCCCCTCTCCTTCAAAAAAATTTCTGGTGAAGATTGGTCTTGTAAAGACAATTTTTTGGTGGTATTGGGTATTAAACCTAGGGGCAATCTACCACCGAGCTAAACCCACAGCTCTTTTTTTAATTCTGAGATAGGGTCTTGCTAAGTTGCCAAGTCTGGCTTGCATTGGCCTTCCAAGTTTTGCACTATTGTGCCTGGCCTTAAGCAACCTTTTTGTGAATAGGTTGGAATTTTAAAGAAGAAAAGACATGAATAGATTGGGTCTCCTAAGTCTTTCTGGAGGGTTGATTCCTTTCTCATGAAAATGTAAATCTAATGTAAACAAAAAAAACTGGTGTTCTCTTGTGATGTCTACATTTTTAGGAGGGTTTAGATTTAAACCTACCCCTTTCTCCGTTTCTATAAAATTTTCAACTAAAGATGATAAACTATAGAATTGTTAGGTGGCTGTGCAAAGGCATAGATTAAAAAAGAAAAAGCGATCCAACACTTGGCAGGAGCAGGAAATAGGAAAGTCACTTTATTACTGGCAGCTGAATGTGGTTGTGGGTTCTAAAGTATGGCAGCTATACAACCAAATGAATTCCATTTGCTTACAGAATTTTAGTTGTTGTAAAACTTGACAGCAGATGAAACAATCTGTCCATTTGTAAAAAGTACAGAGTAATCAGAACATTAATAATATACTATCTGCTCACATGAGATAAAGAGGACAGACCAAAAGTACTAAAGTACTAAATTTTCTCACCTTGCTTAGAATTCAGATGAAAACAAAGAGGTAACCTTAGCTTAGAACTGCCTTATTTGTGTTATGGAAAAATTCCTTTGAAAGCCCATTTTGTAGAACAATTTAGAGAACAGAGTATCTACTCCAGTCAAAAGAGATATATTAAAGCAGATGTGGGGGTGCACGCCTGTAATCCTAGCAGCTCCCGAAAGCTGAGGCAGGAATATCACAAGTTGAAAGCCAGCCTCACAACTTGGTGAGACCCTGTCTGTAAATAAAATGTAAAAAGGGCGACAATAAAATTTAAAGTATGGAAGAAATAATTTCCTACTAGCTATGAGAAAAGTCAAAAATAATCTGCTGGGTGATGTATTTGCTGTTTCATTCCGAACAGCAAATATATCACCTAATTTGATGTAGCCACTAAATTGCTAAGGGGATCGTAAGAAATTCAGATTATGTTTCTATGAGAATCTTAACTTCTGCTGTAAAGGCTTCATAGTAAATAAGGGGCCTGAGGAGGGAGAGAGCTTTTTGGCTCCCAGTAAGTTTTTATTTATTTTTAAGCAAATATATGGTTTTTTGAAAATTATTTTAATATATATTTTTAGTTGTTGGTGGGCCTTTATTTTATTCATCTATTTATATGCGGTGCTGAGAACTGAACCTAATGCCTCACATGTGCTAGGCAAGCACTCTATCACTGAGCCACAACCCAGCCCTAAATATATGTTTTACACCATATATATATATATTTTTTTTTAAGTGCTAGGGATGGAACCCAGGACCTTGCTCATGCTAAGCAAGTGCTCTACCACTGAGCTACATCCCCAGCCCCTGAGAATTTTTTTTTTTTAAGAGTTTGTCTTTTTTCCCTCCATATTTTTTATTGGTTACAGATTAATACATGTACACAATATTAACAATATAATTTGGCCAATATCTCAAGAAGTTTTAAAAATCAAATATAGGAAAGGGATCTAATTGACATCAATTCTCAGATATAGTGTTAGTTTTCCCTTTTGTGTACTGCAAAGTTCCCAAGCAACTCAAATTTGCAAACACAACTATGGATACAATATTTGTTTTACAACAGTTACCCAGGGATCTAGGTTTCTGGGTTTTGTTATTCTTCCTACCTCTTTTGTTTCTTAATCATATATAACAACATTTAGGGTAATAGGTTGGTTTACAAGTCCTTTAAGTCTGTGCCTGATGGCCTGTAGCCTCCAGTTTGAAACTAGAGAAGAATGAGTAGTCAGGAACTGGTCACTTTGAATGTGGGAGGGAAGATATTTACAACAAGGCTTTCTACTATAAAGCAGTTCCCTGCTTCTCGGTTGGCACGAATGTTAGATGGCAAAGACCAAGAATTCAAGATGGTTGGTGGCCAGATTTTTGTGGACAGAGACGGTGTTTTATTTAGTTTCATCTTAGATTTTTTGAGAACTCACCAACTTTTATTACCCACTGACTTTTCAGACTATCTTAGGCTTCAGAGAGAGGCTCTTTTCTATGAACTTGATTCTCTGGTTGATCTCTTAAACCAACACATTCTAGAGCCAAGACCTGCTTTCCTTGAGGTGCATTTCCTAAATCGAAACACGCAAGCCTTTTTCAGAGTGTTTGGCTCTTGCAGCAAAACAATTGAGATGCTAACTGGGAGAATTACAGTGTTTATAGAGCAGCCAGCAGCACCCACCTGGAGTAGTAACTCTTTCCCTCCTCAGATGACCTTACTTCCACTGCCTCCACAAAGACCTTCTTACCACGACCTGGTTTTCTACTGTGGCTCTGACAGCACTACTGATAATCAAATTGGAGTCAGGTTCGTATTTTGAAGTATCTCTCTTCTATTCTGGTTTCTGATATTTTCCCTCAAAATTCAAAGTTCCTCATGCCTAAAACTTTTCTTAGAAAAAAAGATTTTTGGGGTAACCAAGGGAGTTGGGTAGAATGACCAAATATTTTCTAAACCTGGACACTTCAGAGTAAAAGGTATTATGCAGGACACTAGGAACAAGACAAGACTGCCTAGAGAAAATGGGACTGTGGTCATTCAAATTGTAGGAGGAAATAATTTTATAGATTATGTTCCATTGCTAAAAAGTTTGGTGCCAAATCCCAGTGACTTGGGAGGCTGAGGAAGGAGAATTGAATGCTTGAGGCCAGCCTTGGCAATTTAGTAAGACACTGTCTAAAAATAAAAAATAAAAAAAAAAATGCCTGGGGGGCTGAGGATATAGCTCAGTTGGTAGAATGTTTGCCTCTCCTGCACAATGCCATGTGTTCAATCCCCAGCACCACAAAATAATTAAAATGAAAAAATTTTAATTAATTTAAAACAACTGAGTGATGAGGCACTAAGCAACTCAGACTCTTGTCTCTAAATAAAAGTACAAAATAGGGATGGAGATGTGGCTCAGTAGTCGAGTGCCCCTGAGTTCAGTACCCAGTACCCAAAAAGAAAAGAAATGAATCATCTTATTTTTTCACAGAAAGGCTCAGTAGTTTCTCTTGACTTCCTTATATACTCTGTATCTATTCTTTCAGTGCTTAAATTCAACTATTGATTTTTCTTCAATGAAGAAAAAAAGGCTTTTATTTGTAAATGTCCTTAAAGGAAGACATCTATCATGGCAAATTTGGTGTCCTAGTATATTCGTGTCTCTTATACATCTCAGAAAGTTGGGATAGGCTGTCAGTTTGTCATGGACAGCTTCTCTTGAGTCAGTTATTCACTTTTCCCTGTTTTTGGCTGGATTTAATGGCTGATTTCCACCCTGGAGACAGGGATATAGCAGCTCTCACTCCTGTTAAAAATGTCTTAATGCTGTCTCACTATTATTTTACCAACTGAAAGTTGGTTTTAATTTTTAGGAGGAAAATTAGAAAGCCTGTATGTGTTCTTTTTTCATAGCATTTAAAATAAAATACACTTTTTTGGGTAAAGGTAAATAAGACATATTTTAGGATACTTTAACTTGAGCAGTAGTCATCAAGAAGAATGTGTCTACCTTTCCTACAACATACTCCTTGTTCTTGCTTACCAAATGGAGAACACTGGATAGTATAACCAAGTATGGTAATACAGATGTTTTTACAATTCATACTTTCTTGCCCTTCGGAAGAGGCTGAAGTGTCTGGGAAATGGGAGCTACTCAAATAAATAAACTATGAAGAAAATCTAAGGCCCTAGTTTTATTTCAAACTGTTTTAATTCTGTATACTTTCGTTTCATTGATGGGATACTTAAGTAAACAAGATCAATCTTTTGGTTTAAAAATTTCGATTAAGTACTTATGACCTTGTGATCCCTTTTCAAAAAGGTACATGGGAAACTTGATTTTTAAGAAGAAATAGACCAGGTAAAATAGAAATAGACCGTAAAAAGAATATGTCTTGGAAATATTAAATGCTCTTTAAACTATGCATGTAGAGGAAGTGATTGTAATCTTGAAAAATGAGATTAGAAACTGAAATGGGACTATTGTGTGTACACAGTATCTAATGGCTCCTGTTTTGTTAAGTGCATTTTAAAAACAGTGCAGAATTATTTTACCTTCATGTGAGAAAGGTATTATATTTATACTTCCACAATAGATAATTTAAAAATTAGCTTCTAGTTTTAGAAGTTAACATGTTTTTCTGTCAATATATAGTTTATTTTGTTTTCTGTTTTGCAGTGCTGGGTTCAAGCCCAGGGCCTCAGGCACACTAGGCAAGTGCTCTATCACTGAGCTATATTTCAGTTGTTTTAAGTTCAGAATTTTCCCCCCTTGTGTTTGTGGAGTGTTTTGTTTGTTTGTTTTGTTTTTAAATAATATGTTATAGTGCTAGTTTAAAAATAGAGATTAATAATTTGAATAGAGTGACATGAGAATCTGTAGTGATAGGCAAAAACTCTGGCCTTAAAAGGCTCACCTTTGGGGCTGGGGCTGTAGCTCAGTGGCAGAATGCTTGCCTCGCTCATGTGAGGCACTGGGTTTGATCCTCAGCACCACATAAAAATGAATAAACAAAATAAAGATATTGTATACATCTATAACTAAAAAATATTAAAAAAAAAAAAAAGGCCCACCATTGAGGAGCTGGGGTTGTGGCTCAGCAGTAGAACATTTGCCTAGCATGTGTGAGGCACTGTGTTCAATCCTCAGCACCACACATAAATAAATAAAAAATAAAGGTACAGCAACAACTAAAAAAATATTTAAAAAAAGGCCCACCATTGAGTATATAACTGCCAAATTAGCAATCATTTTTATTTTTGCCTGGTCTGAATCTGTCTGTTCATATGTTTTTGGAAGATGGAATGTGGTGGAGTAAGATTGAATGTCTCATAGTCTCCTTATTCAGAATGATTTACCACTTTGTCTTATTTAATTTAGCAAGTTGCTCAGTTATTATTTTTAAAAAGTTCATAGTACTAGAAATACTTGGCTTGGGCTGAGGATGTAGCTCAATGGTATAACACTTGCCTAGCATCTGTAAGGCCTTGGGTTCAATCCCAGCACCTCCAAAAAAAGAGAAATATTTGCCTTGATTCTTTCAGATCATCATTCATGTGACAGCACATTATCAAGCCCAAGCTATGGTCACAGGATTCTAACCTTTATTCTATCTGACCTCTTTTTTACCACTGAGCTGCAACTGTAGTCCCTTGACCTCTCTTTTTAAACAGGTTCAAATAGAAAAGTGTAGCTGCTTTTAATATTTTTTATGTTGTTTTTGTGGTGCTGGAAATTGAACCCAGGACCTTGTATATACTAGGTAAGTGCTTTACCAGTGACCTACATCCCTAGTCACTCATCTTTGTGGTGTCTTTAAAAACATTTTAAATAATGGCTAGTGGTAAAGCTCAGTGGTAGAATGCTTGACTGCACTGGGCCCTGGGTTCCATCTCCTGGACTACAAAATAAATTAAAATAAATAAATAAGTTTAATTTTCCATTGGTTTCTTTTGTTGTACCCTTTTCTTGTGCTTTGAAATCTTTTTTTTTTTTTCAATTTGGCTTCCTAAGAATCAAGTACTGAAATGAAGGGAGACCCTCATTGCTATACAAAATTACATATAAGAGGTTGTGAGGGGAATGGGAAAATAAACAAGGAGAGAAATGAATTACAGTAGATGGGGTAGAGAGAGAAGTTGGGAGGGGAGGGGAGGGGGGATAGTAGGGGATAGGAAAGGTAGCAGAATACAACAATTACTAATAGGGCATTATGTAAAATTGTGGATGTGTAACCAACGTGATTCTGCAATCTGCATTTGGGGTAAAATTGGGGGTTCATAACCCACTTCAATCTAATGTATGAAATATGATATGTCAAGAGCTTTGTAATGTTGTGAACAACCAATAAAAAAAAAAGAATCAAGTACTTTAGCTCAGTGATTTCTTGCAAATCTATTATACTTTGTTACCACCTACTGTTTACTATTTGTATATGAATTCTTTTATGACATTCTGTAATTTTCTCTGACAACCATTTCTAGGCTATCTGGGGCTTGAGGGTAGACTAAATGATTTACTAATGTTAAAAAGTTGTATCAAACATTTTAACCAGTTTTTTGAGATGGGCATTGTTGTAGTTTGATAGTTTGATAATTCTTAGATTTTATTATTGAACTTTTTTTTTTGTTGTTGTTTGTCTAGAGTGAGTTTCTAAATGTGAGCTACAATAACCACTCTATTTCAGTCATAATCATTTAAAAAGAGGTTAGGGATGACTACAAACATCTTTTTACTCCATAAAACTAGACAATTAGTTTCTGCCTGAAACTAATCTAAGTTATTAGTCTTTTTCACACATCATAAACAAATGGTGGGAGGATACAAATAAACACCCTTAATAGAAGGGAAGAAAGGAAGCTGGGCATGGTGGCACATGCCTGTAATCCCAATGACTTGGGAGGCTGAGGCTGGAGGATTGCAAATTCAAAGCAACTTGGTGAGGTCCTAAGCAACTTACTGAAAAGGGCTGGGGATGTGACTCAGCAGTTAAGCATCCCTGGGTTCAATCTCTGGTACAAAAAAAAAAAAAAAAAAAAAAAGGAAGGAAGGAGTAATATAACCACATCTATGCAGGTATGTTATATTGACATTACTAAAGCCAACATGCAGCCAGTCTGAAAAGGTCAGGCATATTTTTATTATGTACATTGGTTCTGTGGAGTTGCCCAGGGAATAAAATTTTTTGCTATTTCTGCTCCAGAGATTTTTGACCACAAGATTTACTCAACAATGGACAATTATTGAGTAAAAACTGACAATAAAATCATCTTGAAATATCTGCAACATTTCACCTGAAAAAATGGATTTGACAGGAATAAGTCATAAAAGAAAATTCATGTCAGTGCTAATAATTGACAAAATTTTATCTGGAGGAAATTATAAAAGTATAAAGTTGTTCATCAAAATAAATTGATTTGAGTAATGTAGCAAATTGAAAAATTGGTAGTATTTATGTTGTCCTATATAAAAAATTGAGCCAATTTAATTGTTATCCAAAGTAACTGATTTGGATTTGTAAATAGTCTCAAAAAATAAATTTGGTTGAAAGTAGTATGATGTATGTCTTCTTTTGAGGTTATAAGTAAATGTATGTGTTTGGCTCTGCTAGTCAAACAAATGCTTTATAATTAAAATGTTTTTTGTGTTCCAGGTATGTTTCTATAAAACCTGATAACCGAAAATTGGCCAATGGAACAAATGTCCTCGGCTTACTGATTGACATTTTGCTAAAGGAAGGCTTTCATCTAGTCAGCACAAGAACAGTATCTTCAGAAGACAAAAGTGAATGCTATAGCTTTGAAAGAATAAAAACCCCTTGAAGTCCTCACCATGAATTCAACACCAAAACTGGAGGCAGAGCAGTCTCAGAAAAAGAAATGAAGTTGCCATTATCCTGTTTGGAAATGCCAATGCTGGGGCATCTCTGTCAGTCAAATCTGTACTCAGCCTTTTTTTAAGTACTTATAAATTCTTTTTTTTTTAAAATACTTTTTAAAGTTATAGATGGATACCTTTATTTTATTTATGTATTTATTATGTGGTGCTGAGGATCAAACTCAGTACCTCACATGTATTAGCCAAGCGCTCTACTACTGAGCTACAACTCCAGCCCTTCAGCCTAAATTTTTGACCTCATCTACCACATCATCTTTGGGCAACTAGGCCCCAAAAATGCTTAAGCCACACTGAATTTCCTCCTGCTTTCTAAAAAATACCATGACCTGGTGCTTTGCTATATGTTCCTTCTACCTTCAATGCCATTCTTCATGAATACTTACATAGTTTTCAAAAATGAGCTATGGAGGCCGGGCATGATGGCATACGCCTATAATCCCATCGGCCTGAGAAGCTGAGGCAGGAGGACTGCGATTCAAAGCCAGCCTCAACAACGGTGAGGTGTGAAGCAACTCAGTGAGACCCTGTCTCTAAATAAAATACAAATAGGGCTGGGGAATGTGGCTCAGTGGTTGAGTGCCCCTGAATTCAATCCCTAGTACCTTCCCCAGCCCCACTCTCCACACATAAAAAGGGCTATGGAGTTGAGATTGTAGCTCAGTGGTAGAGCACTTGCCTAGCATGTGTGAGGCACTGGGTTTGATCCTTAGCACCACATAAAAATTAATAAAGGTATTATATCCATCTACAACTAAAAATATTTTTTTTAAATGATGGGTATGGAGTTAGACTTGCTTTTTTTTTTCCCTGGTGGTGCTGGGGGTTGAGCCCAGAGACCTGTGCATGCTAGGCAAGCACTCTACCAACTGAACTATAGCCTGGACTGCTTATTTCTAATCCCAGCTCAGTCAATTATGAACTGTGTGACTTAGGCAAGACATTTAACCTCTCTCTGTGTTTCAACTTCATCTGTTAACTAAGTATAAAAAAGATGTCTTCCTCATAGGATACATGGGGATAGGATTAAAGGAGATAAAGTACTCAATAATGTTGCTTGGCGTGTGGTAGGCACTTGGTAACAGTGATGATGCTGAAAATGGACAACGCACTTTCAACTGAATCTTTTCTGTGAGGTCATTTTATTTTCCTAAATATATTAATTAACCATTCTTCCTTTATTTTTGGTGATGCTGGGGATCAAACCTGGGGTCTCACATATGCCAAGCATGTATTCTAGAACTGACCTATACCCCCAGCAACCCTTCTGTATAGATTTGATGCCATCATAAAAACAACTTTTTAAAAATTGCTTTTATTTTTTAAGTACTTGACAGCAGAATGCATCACAATTCTTATTACAACTTTTTCTTACTTGAATGGAACTTCTTGATCTACCTTAACAGTTTTTATACTGTTTTGTGTAAAGGACTGCTAAATACTAAAAACCTTTGTTACTAATCAAAACACTAAAAACCTTTGTTACTAATCAATACCTAAATTTAGTGAAAAGCTTTGGAATAATCTCTACCAACATTTAAAATATGCATATTTTGATTTAATAGTTTCTCTTATAGGTGTTATGTATGTCATTTTAAATACTAGGATAAATACCCAGAAGAGGAATCATTAAAAGCGCATGTGCTTTGCACATAGTGGAGTTAAAGGCTGTTGAGTGAAAGTGTTCAACTGGGCATGGTGGTGTGTGCCTGTAATCCCAGTGACTCAGGAGGATGAGGCAGGAGGATCACAAATTTGAGGCCAGCCCCAGGAACTTAGTGAGGCCCTAAGCAATTTAGCAGGACTCTCCCCTCACCCCCCCCCAAAAAAAAAAAACCTAAAGAGGGCTGAAGATGTAGCTAAATGGTAAAGTCCCTCTGGATTCAATCCCCAGTACCAAACAACAACAAAACTATATTAATTAAGCCTGGTGTGGTGGTATATACCTGTAATCCCAGGGACTCAGGAGCCTGGGGGAGGAGGATCGAAAGTTCAACCTCAGCAATTTAGCAAGGGCCTAAGAAACTTAGTAAGAGCTTATTTCAGAAAAGGCAGATTTAGCTCAATGGTAGAGCTCTTACCTAGCATGTGCAAGGCCCTGGGTGGGTTTCCTCCCCAGTACTGTAAAAAAGAGACATAAATTCTTATTCTCAAGTAGCTTACGTTCAAGTAAGAAAGCATATTATGCTAATAGCAAAAGGTTAGAAATAAGCTCAAAGTTCATCAATATGGAACAGGTAACTTATGATTCATACAATGAAATATGCAGTTATTAAAAAGAATGAAGTAGTGGTTTATAAGCTGATAAGGAAGGAATGTCAAAATATGTTACCAGTGGGAGCAAAAGCAAGGTGCAAAACAATGCACGAACTAGAAAAAAAAATATGCAGTTTCCATTTATGTAAAAGACATATACTTAAAAAAATGTAATTTTCAGCAAAGATACAGGTTGCCTTTGGAGATGAAAATGGTTGAGTGGGATTTAGTGTGGGAGGAAGACTTAATTTTTACCAGATTACATGGATATATATGTATTTAAGAAGAAGGGGGGAAAAAAGGAAGAAACCACACCTGAAAGATAGTGTGTTTATCAGGGATTAGGAGGACTTATTTCAGTATAGTTTGATCTATTTTCTCTCATACCGACACAAATTTTGCTCAACCACCCTTCTTTTTTTTTTTTTTTAAAGAGACAGAGAGAGAACTTTTTAATATTTATTTTTTAGCTTTGGTGGACACAACACCTTTATTTGTATGTGGTGCTGAGGCTCGAACCCAGTGCTGCGCGCATGCCAGGCGAGCGCGCTACCGCTTGAGCCACATCCCCAGCCCCACCCTTCTTGTGATATACTTCCACTTAGTAAAATCGACATTTCTAGTGGTTACTTATAGATTTCTGTGTTCTGGGTTGTAGGGAAAAATTTTAAAAACTCTTTAAGAGTACTTCAAAAGATTAAGTAGAAGTCAGATTTGGTGGTGGTATATGCTTATAATCCCAGTGACTCAGGAGGCTGAGAGGCAGGAAGATTGCAAGGTTAAGGCCAACATGGGCAACTTATAGAGACTTTGTCTCAAAAGGAAAAATAAAAAGGGCTGAGGGACATAGCTGGTGTGGGGATGGGCACCCCTGGGTTCGATCTGCAGTACCAACCAAGAAGAAAAAAAGGGTTATATATCGTGAAAAAGCATACTTTTAATATTAGTAATTTTAGGGAAAATAACTGAAAATAATGGTCTATATAAGAAGAAATTCCCTTAGAATAAGTTTTTTTTTATTCTTTTTGTCTTTCTTTTTTGCAGCCCTTACCTTTTGTTTTCTGCAGAAAAGTCAACCTAGTTGTTTTGGGGGTGATGTGTTTGGTATAGTTCCCATATTAGCATTATACGGTAGGCACAGTATTTTTGTTTCACTATATATATTTTTGCCATGCATGTGATTTAACTAGTTGGGTGTAATTGGCATACTTATACATAAACACTGTTTAATTCTGTATAGTACTTTGCTGATAAAACCATTAACTGATAAGTAGTTAAAAAAAATACCGAAGCAAACAATATTCTAACTATAGTTTGGCAAGGAATAAAACAGGAAATGTTTAAGCAGCTTTTAATATGCATTTGCAGGAAACAATTTTGAGATTAGAAATAAATGTTTTTAATGAACTAATAGAAATATATTACCTATGGAATCATACATAACGTTCATACAATAAATGTTTGTTGACGTCTACTATGTGCCAAATACTATTCTTGAGATTTTTACTACACAGAACAAAAAAGTTCTTGCACCTCTAGAACTTACCATAAATACAATTATAATATTGACAATGGGTTTAAATTAAAATAACTTAAGTCTCTGAAATAGTTTCTCCAAGGTTATGAGTTCATAATGCAGAGATTTTGGGGGAGAGATTACCACAATTAAAAATTATTATTTATTAGAGAAAATTTATTTTTGAGTAGGAAGAACTTCTTTTATATATCTTTGTTTTATACATTTTTTATGTGGTGCTGAGGATCAAACCCAGTGTCTCACACAAGTGAGGCAAGTGCTCTACCACTGAACCACAACCCCAGCCCCATGAAGAGCTTCTTATTTTAGTAAATACTTCAGAGATTATTTTACCTAGAGACCCACCTGTTAATATCTCAGTAAGCCTTTACGTTCACTCCAAACTAAAATGGGACACTATAACTGGAATGTCTAGACATGCCTCCCACACCCAAAATGAGTGTTGTTTTAGGAAGGGAGGCAGGCAAATGTAGTCTGGAGAAAATAGGGGTAAGTTAGATGCACTACCAGGCTAATTAAACTCTTTGCCTGTTTGGGGGAGACTGACATTTTCATATAGGCACCGATTAGCTCTTAATCTATTTTTTAAAATTTTTTAAATATTTATTTTTTATTTTTAGGTGGATACAATATCTTTATTTCTACACTATTTGGTGCAGAGGATTGAACCCAGTGCCTCGTGCATGCTAGGCGAGCACTCTTCCACTGAGCCACAACTCCAGCCCCTTAATCTATTTTAAGTTATAAGAAAATAATGGCAAAAGCTTGTCTTGGCCATCCACACTAAAAACCTTGTTCTAGCATCATAAAAACCTATCATTCCACTTTGAACACACAAGTGTATATCATCACAATGACATGTAAAGATTTGTCAGTCTATTTTTTTTTTTTTTTTTGGTGTTGCTGGGGATCAAACCCAGGGTTTGCACATACTAGGCAAGTGCTTTACTACTGAGCCCTTTCCTTGTTTAAATTTCACTTTAAGACAGGCTGACCTCAAACTTGCAGTGTTCCTCCCTTAGTCTCCCAAGTAGCTAGGATTACAGGTGTAAACCATCTTGGATCCCTAGTTTTATTAGTCATAATGGTATCCTTGATAGTTGGGCTTCCTCTGTTCTTCCACTTGTTATATTTGTGTCAGCTTCCTTCCATCACCTGCAGTTTCATTTCTGATAAGGCACTAAAGACTTTGGTTTATGATTCTTTTTTTTTTTATACTGGGGATTAAAACCAGGAGTGCTTAACCACTAAGCCACATCCCCAGCCTTTTTTGTTTTAATTTGAGACAGGGTCTAAGTTGCTGAGAATCTTGCTAAATTGTTGAGGCTGGTTTTGAACTGAGATCCTCCTGCCTCAGCCTCCTGAGCCACTGAGATTACAGGCGTGTGCTGCCACAGCTGGCTAGCTTATGATTCTTGAGCCTCAATAATTTGTGATTGGATGTTCTTCCTAAAGATTTTCTGAAAAGAAGACCTATTGCTGAATTTTCCTCTTGAGTTTAATTTGTAAGTCACAATTAGGTTACGGCAAAGACAGAAATAATTTGGGCAGCCATGAAATTAGGAGACTGGTTGAAAGAAAGCAGCTTGAGAAATATGTGGTTTAGGGAATCATATCTGTTTCCAATTATTTTTGTATACCATTTACGTCTAACAAACTTCAACTTTGCTTTATAAGCTTTTGTACTGATTTTCTATCATAAATAACAGAGATATACATTACCAGAGACTGTGGTGGAATAACAACAGATTTGCTAAGAGCATTCTAAACCTCCTGTTTGCTGAGGAAATTGATTGTAGCATCAAGTTTCATAATGTAAAATGTACTAGGAGGAAATTTTCAAAAAGAAATTTAGAAAATTTTATTACCTTCCTAACACTGAAGAACCCATTAGAGAGATCAATATGGCACTGAATTTACTGTTTTTAAACAAAACCTCAAGATATAAAGAGATGAAAATATACTACTAAAAATACTTGGATTTCTGGAATAGCAACAACCAAGTAAAAAACACAATTGCCCACCAGCTTTTCCACAGAATTACACTTCAACAAGTTTTAGGCCTTCTATTAAGCCTACTAAAGATGAAAAGTTATGAAAAATTTCATCAAAAACTTCATCATTTAAAACGCCTTAGTATATTTATCTAAACTATGAAATTGATAAAATGCAAAAATCTTTCAATGGATGAAGAGCTAAAATCTACCCGGGCACAATGGTGCATGCCTGTAATTCCAGTGGCTCGGGAGACTGAGAGGAGGATCACAGATTCAAAGCTAGCCCCAACTTAGTGAGGCCCTAAGCAACTTAGCAAGACTGTGTCTCTAAATAAAATATAAAAAGGGCTGGGAATGTGGCACAGTGGTTAAGCACCCTTGGGGGTTCAATGTAGAGTTACCCCCCCCCAAAAAAGCTAAACCTTACATGGATGAAAATGGGAAATATGGGGGCTGGGGTTGTGGCTCGGTGATAGAGCACTCGCCTCGCACGCATGAGACCCTGGGTTCGATTCTCAGCACCACATAAAAATAAATAAGTGAAATACAGGTATTGTGTCCAACTTAAAAAAAAAATGGAAAATATGTAGTATGCATAGCACAGAATATAAAAGGAACTAAACATGGAAAAATAAACAGGACTTAGCTCCCAAAACTACAATGTGCCTAAGATTTGTCCTCAGGGGTTTTAGGTGGACAGTCTTATGCATGTTCAGATTTCATACCAACACTTTAAATCCAGAAATCATTAAAACAAATGATTCTATGCTATCATCTGGGTAAACATATCAAATAGCAACTGTTTCTAGTTCCTGTTACTTTTCATAATTTCACAACACTTCTAGAAAATTTGAATTTCTTTGAGTTGCCAAATAGGGAGCTAAATGGAGAAGCTTGTCTTATCTCTTTTGTATAAAACAACAACAACAAATCCCAAGGAAGTCTAGTCACAATGTCTGAGGTTCCCTAAGTTCTTTTAAGATAAGGACTGGGGGGGCTGGGGATGTGGCTCAAGCGGTAGTGCGCCCATCTGGCATGCGTGCCGCCTGGGTTCGATCCTCAGCACCACATACAAAGATGTTGTGTCTGCCGAAAACTGGGAAATAAAATGTTAAAAATTCTCTCTCTCTCTCTCCTCAAAAAAAAAAAAAAAAAAAAAAAAAAAAAAGGACTGGGACTGTTCTCTGTAATGGTCTTTATATTTCCCCACAGCTTGGTATCTAATAGGTTCAAATGAACCCAACTAGAATATTTAGAAAGCTTTAGTGTCAGTGAATAGACACTTGGAAAAACAAGAATTATAGTTGATTCAAAGATGGATGAGGATATGTTATAAAATTCATTCTGAAAGAGCTGACTCAAGTAACAGACTACAGAAAAAAAAACACTCATGGTATTTTCTATTTGAAGTTTACTTGGGTAATTCTACATTCAATGAGTTGAAAATATAGATCTATCTAGGACTACTAACTCATGGACAGTAACTCAAAATTATACATTTAAGCTGAGTAAAATAACCTGGCCAAAATTGTAATATACATAATTTGCTAATAAAAAAGTAATGCCAGAAGAGTACTTAGCAATTAAAAACATTAACAGAATACAAGTTCAGAACGAAGGTCACATAACTATAATTGGTATTAAATCTTTACTTACCTCATGATTTAGGAGTCAGTTAAAAGGCAGCAGACCAGGCACGTAAGTCACATGTAACCAGGACCTAAACACAGAAAGAAAGGTTTCTGGGTTTTGAATAACCCAACTGGAGGTGGTAGGCTCACTGAACTTGGATTCAAGGATTAAAGTAAAATGGCCCAAAGATCTTGTTATATTCATAAGACACATTCCCAGTGTGCTGGGGAATGAACCCAGGGCTTTGGGTATGCTAGGGAAACATACTCTGCCACTGAGTTACATCCCCACTCCTTTTTATTTTATTTGGAAACAAGGTCTTGCTAAGTGCCCAAACTGGCCTTGAACTTGTGATTCTCCTGACTCGGCCTCCCAAGGTTTCTGGGTTTTGAATAAGGTTTCTGGGTTTGGAAGTGCAGATTAACTCTTTTTGTTTTCTTACATACAATAAAATCAACTAAAGATGTAGAGTAATGATGGGAGGCTGTTTTTTATAACAAATAATATCTGGGTAAACAAAGCAAGATATTTTGACTTTATAAATAGGAATTCTATAAAACATAAGTTTTCACTCCTAGAAAGCCAATTTGCTTTCAATTACTTTAATTTTTTTTTTTTTTTGTCTTTGTGTTTTTTGTTTGTTGAGCTAGGAATCAAACCCAGGAGTTTGCACATGCAAGGCAAGCGCTATACCATTAATCTACATCCCAATTCTTGGTCATTTTTTAAGCTCTTGCAATTTAAGCAATGCCAACCGCCCCCCCTCCCCACCCACACACATAACTTTTTTTTTCCTTTGGCTATTAGTTTTCTTCAGAAGCAAGCTTGATTTATGGTGAGACAAAGTTTTAGACCTTAGAAAGAATTTTCAAGTGTGCTTCTCCATCAAAAATAGTTTTTTTTTTTTTGTTTTGTTTTTTTTTGTACTAGTACTGGAGTTAAACCCAGGCAGGGCCTTGTACATGCTAGGTAAGTGCTCTACCACTAAACTACATTCTCAGCTGTTTTATTATGAGAGAGGATCTTGCTAAGTTGCTAAGTTTGGCCTAGAACTTATGATCCTCCTGCCTCAGCCTCCCAATTTGCTGGGATTATAAATGTTTATCACCATACCCAGAGCTCAAACACAAGTATTCAAAGAAGGAATGTCAATTATCTAAACCTTTTTTTGGCCATCTCCTGAAATTTCTTGTTAAAACTTTTTTGAAATGTCACAGTTGCACTCTTGGAAAACTTGTCTTCCTGGTTTTCAAATTTCTGTTTATTATTACAGCTTCTCAGCTAGATTGCCAGATCTTTGTGCTACACTGTTTCTTGAAACTAGAGACCAACATACTTCCCCAAATTCAATTACTTGCCTTTCCATTTGAGAAATTAAAGCCATGTCAATTTCATAAAGTTTTAACTGACTGAATTATTTGAACCTTACGTTCTCAATTTCTCCTTTAGTTTAATACTTTGAAAGATCTTTGTTTTATTAAAGGAAAAGGTAAAGTTCAAGAGTATTAACACATTTTAGTCATCGACACTGATATAAGTATAGGAATTTTAGTACAAGCACAAGCTTGAGATATGATACTCTAAGGAAAAAAGGAGAATTTCAATTCAATTTTAGGAATATTTAATATTACATACCTAATAAAATCGTTTCTTTATACAAATGTATGTGTATATGTATGTGTGTGTGTATGTAGTTTTTCATAAGGATCCATTGTCTTTAATAAAGAGTTTCAGTTAGTCGATAACTTCCAAATTTACTTCTCCTGAATTTTACGTTAGAATTCAGTTCTGTATATTCAGCAACGTTTAATCAAGGCATTTCACACTGAATGCCTACATACCAGTTTAAATGTAACACGAAAATTGGATGAAACTGGCATCTCAACTGTCCTTTTTCTTTTATTGAGACTACAATTTTCTTCCAGTATAGAAAGTATATAATTGTTATATCTTCCTTTTATCCAAACCATTATGATGTTCTACAGTTATTTCTTTTAAAATATGTAATTTATTCTTTTATCTCCATTCATATTGCCACTATTCCAGTCAGGTTTTCTTTACTTCTATATTACTATAATAGTCACATGCCCAGTTTCTTTGGCCCCAGACTTTATTCTTAGAAGTTTCTACATATAGTTTTTCCACATTTAATTTCCAAAAAGTCAATTTCCATTATTTTGTAGTCAGAGGCTCTGATGGCTCCCTATTTCTTACTATTTCAAGACTAAAGTCATCTAATTAGTCTTCAAGGCAAAGGCCCAATGACTTAGTTCTAACCTAGTTATCCAAATTCATGTAACCTTTGCCTCATTTCCTATGGCCCAGATCCCAGATTACTTTTTGGGGAATTTTGGCTTGAATATTAACCTTCAAATCAGGAAAATTCACAACTTGACAATTCAATGCAACTTGTTTTGTAAGCATGCAGGACACAAATAACAAAATGACTTTTTATCAACAGCAGAAACAACTGTCTAAATTCCTTGTAAGTCCCCAAAATTACTTACAGTTTTGTGCTGAGGGGATCATTTCATGTGGCAGTTATTGCCCTCTACTAAAGTGAGTGTTGTAAGACCCTAAGATCCTCTGCTCTACATATACTTCTGTTTTCTGCTCTCAGTCCCTTTGCCACATGGCCTAAGCAACAGTGGTTTAAGTCAGTTCTCACCTTTTTTTGGGCAGTTGTGGTATCAAAATTCACACCTGGAAAACAGTTCATAAAGCAAATCAAGATAGAAGGGAAACTGCTTTACCATAGAAACTGTTATTTGTTGGTTGAATTCCTGACTTTTGGCTAAATAGCAAATATAACAAACATGTCACCTACCCATAAAGTCAAACCAAAACCAACAACAATAGGCTTTTCAAAAAATATAATAAAGGATGAGGGTGTAACTCAGTGACAGAACACTTGCCTAGTGTTCCTGAGGTCTTGGATTTGATTCAGTCAATGGGATTGAACCTAGCTCCACAAAATATGTGATGTACACATATATATATATCTTATATAAACATACACACATATAAAACATATGTAAAAACTCTAAAGGTACATAAAAATAAATCCATATTCCATTACAAATATAACTTAAATGTTCTATCAAATAAATTCTACATATTTGATCCACAATTTTCATATATATATATGTGTGTTTGTGTGTGTGTGTGTGTGTATATATATATAATTTTATATTTCTGAAAGCTTTTTTGGTATGACTTGGTTGGTGTTAATAAAATTGTCCAAACTGGGTATGTTAGCACACACCTGTAATCCTAGCTACTCAGGAGCTGAGGCAGGAGGATCAAAAATTTAAGGCTAGCCTGGGCAACCTGGCAAGACCCTGTCTCAAAATAAAAAATGCTGGGGATATAGCTCAGTGGTAGAGAATGTATCTATACACATAATCCAAGATAGTGCATGGTAAAGCCTATTTCATTCAATAAGGTTGTTCCAAGTAAACAGAAACATTGACAGCATTCCATTGATTTTTTTAAAGAGTTCTTTAAAAACTATAGCAGGTACTCAATACATTTTTTTTTGTGATTATGGAAATAGTGCTTCTTAGGAAATATATAATTTTTAACCAGTAGAATTTGATCTTGAAAAGCATTTATTATTCAGTGGTAAATGGGATTGAACCCAGGACCTCACACAAGCTAGGCAAGCTCTGTACCACTGAGCTATATCCCCAGTCATTATTTTGTGTTACTGGGGATTGAAATCAGTGGGGCTTTTCCATTGAGCTATGTCCCTGATCCCTTTTGTTTTCTAATTTTGAGACATGGCCTCACCAAGTTGCTGAGGCTGGCCTTGAACTTTTGCCTTTTTTGTTTTTTTAAGAACAAAACAAGGATTGAAACTAGGGGTGCTTAACCACTGAGCCACATCCCCAGCCCTTTATTTTCTTTTAATTTTTATTTTGAGACATGGTCTTGCTAAGATGCTGAGGCTGGCTTTGAATTTGCGATTCTACTCCCTCAGCCTCCTGAGCCCCTGGGATTATAGGTGTGTGCCACCATACTGGTGGTGAACTTGAACTCCTGCCTCAGCTGAGACTTCAGATATGCATTAAAGTTTTTTGGGGGGAGTGGGTGGGTGGGGATTAAAACTTCGTAGCTACATCTCCAATCCCCTCCCCCTTTTTAAAAATTTGAGACAGTCTTCACTGACTGACAAATACTTCACAAGGTATTTGCCTAGGTTGACCTCAAACTTGCAATCTTTCTGCTCCAGCCTTAAAATGTATCTTTTTTAACTTAAAGACTTCATCTACTGGGCTGGGGATGTGGCTCAAGCGGTAGCGCGTTCGACTGGCATGCGTGCGGCCCGGGTTCAATCCTCAGCACCACATACCAACAAAGATGTTGTGTCCGCTGAGAACTAAAAAATAAATATTAAAAAAAAAATTCTCTCTCTCTCTCTCTCTCCTCTCTCACTCTCTTTAAAAAAAAAAAAAGACTTCATCTACTAACACTTCCTATCTTCTCAAGGCCATACAAATAAAGGCCAATAGGTAACAGTTCACAGTATTTCACATTTTATTGGAAAGCTTAGGAATGATCAATTAGATCATTCATGGCCCTCAAGTGGGATATCAAAATACCATACTCCTGATTATTCATTCCCTTGCCCATAGGTTTCAGGCTTTGGTTATTGTTTTGAGGTGCTGAGGCTTAAAATCAGAGCCTAGGATGTGCTGGGCAAGCACTCTATCACTGAGCAATACCCCCAGTCTAGTTTCTGGCTTTGGTTCAAAAACAAAACAAAACAAAACAAAAGGAAAAAGACACTTTAAGGTATTTATGACTTGAAGCATGAATGTTAGTAGGCAGGACAGAACATGAGGAACCCTGGTTAAGTGATATAGTAAAAGTTGAAGAACTCCTACAGTACCAAAAAAGAATCTAGGTATTTTTGTATCTAGCTAGCTGGTATTCAGCCTTTCTAGAATATACTATTTTACTATAAATGGCATTACTGTTGTTTTCAGCAATCAATGTTTATTTATCAAGCACCCACTATGTTCAAGACACTATGTAAAGTTCCTAGAGTATTACAATAAGAATACGACAGTTATTTTCATAAGGCAGTATGTATTAATTGTTCTAAGTACAGAAGCACAAAAGGGAGAAATAGCATTTTGGCTAAAGAAGAAAAGAGAATTGGGAAAATTTAATGTAGGAGGTAGATGGCATAAGAAGATTTAGCCAACTGAAGATGAAGGAAAGGACACTTTAGGAGAAAATAACTTGAGCTAAGGCTTGGATGAAAATCAGAGAGAGGTTTGGAAAAGGCTCATTTCTCTTTGGCTTAACAATTATTGTAATTAGATCACAGACATTCCTATAGTGGTAATTTATAAAAAAAGATCCTGATAGAATTTTGGCTATGCAACCCTTTCCCCTCAATATTTCTTACCTGATTTGGTAAGAGCCACAGACTTCCTAAATCGTTTAGGGTAAACTTGTATTATTTAAGCCTGTTTCCTTTCAATTATTTCTTACAGGCTTTTTTTTTCCTTCTTCTTCAAAGCATCATATCTTGGCTCTTGAGGGGCTGCAGGCAATCTGAATACTTGTTTTCTTTGATTAGAAATGAGAGCACCTTATGCAAAGGAAGGAAAACAATCTCAAACATGGTTATATTAATTTCCCTACCTGTCCCTGAATGCCCACTCTATTCCTTCAGTCTATTGTATGTACTTTACTTCTTCCTACCTGATCACTCTTTGGCTCATGTTATTTTATGTACTTGAAAGTCTATCATTCCTTCAATTCACCTAATCAATCCCATCCACTTTTTAAGCCCAACTCATCCTTTACCTTCTCTAAGTAGTCTTCTCTCAGTCTAAGTCCACATTTCTTTTGAGTTTCTACTATTAAATTGCAAGACAGTTTACATTTTATTGTTCTCTAGTTGTTGCTTATATGTTAGTACAACATTCTCATCTAGGGTAAAAGTTATTTGCCAGTAGGCACCATCTTTACGTTCTATAGTGAAGTACTGGGCATAGAATATGTCCTTAATAATAAGACTATCTCACTTGAAAAATGCAAACAGAAAACAAGTAAGACATTTAAAAAAATAGTTTATTAATTGTAGACAGACACAATACCTTTATATTTATTTATTTATTTATTTTTATGTGGTGCTGAGGATTGAACCCAGTGTCTCACACATGCTAGGCCTGTGCTCTACCACTAGCGAAAACCCCAGCCCCCAATAAGATATTTTAAAGTAGTATTTTAATAATTGTTTTGATGAAACTATATTCTCAGAATTTAAAACCTCAAATTATCACATTAAATAAATTTATATATGAAAAACTGTTCTACTCTATCACTTGTAATAACAGCCATGACCTAACCAGTTTTTTTTTTAATGGTACCAAGATTGAACCCAGGGGTGCTTTATCATTGAGCCCTATCCCCAGTCCTTTTAAAAAAAATACACACACACACACACACACACACACACACACGTATATAGTTGTAGATGGACAAAATATCTTTATTTATCTTTTTGTGGTACTGAGGATGAAGCCCAGTGCCTCACACATGCAAGGCAAGCGCTCTATCTCTGAGCTACAACCCCAGCACCCCCAGCCCTTTTTGAGACAGGGTCTTGGGTCTTGTCAAGTCGCCCTTGCTGGCTTATATTTGTGATCTTCCTTACTTAGCTTCCAGAGTTCCTGGGATTAGAGGCATTGGCATTGTATATTGCTCAGTAGTTTTTCTTGATAACCCAATCCTCCCTGACTCAAACCATTTCTGGTAGAAGAAATTTATTGCTTACAACCAATAAGTTATAATTGAAAAGGGTTATAATTTGAATCCTTTAAAGTATATATCTTCCAAATAAGCAGTGAAATTATGAATACAATATAATTTCATTCACTTTGGAGTAAAGTGAAATTTGCTTGATAAAGGCTGGAATTCTTCAAATTGAATCAATAGTTAACCTGAATTAGTCACTTGCATTTTTTTTTTCCAGTATTGGATATTGAACCCAGCAGCACTCTACCACTGAGCCACACCCCAAGCCCCATTTCTTTTTTTGAGACAGGGTCTTACCAAGTTGCCCAGCCTGGCCTAGTAACTTGCATTCTACATTTTTTAAAAAGTATATTTTAACAAAAAATGCGGGATGGGATTTAGTTCAGTGGTACAGTGCTTGTGTAGAATACATGAAGCAACGGTTCAATCTCCAGCATCACCGAAGAAAGAAAAACATGTTAAACACCCTTGGCGCTACTGAGCTTAAAACACATGTAGCACAATTCTTAAACTCCTATGTCTATAGCATATTACATAATACTTCATAAGACTTGATAAGATCTTTATAAGGTTTATTAATATTTAGCATACTGCTTAAGAAAATACACTAAAATATTGCAATTTTTATTGTTTTAGAAAATTGAATATTGATTTTAAACTTAACTAAATTATTCAGTACTTCACATTTCTCCATTACTTCAATTACATGATTTGTTTGACAAAATTTTCAAATGTTTATTTCTTACTATTTTTTCATTTATGTTGCCTCTCCAAATTCTCGTAGGGAAAGTTTTCCTTTTTGTTAAGGAAACCTGGTCATGAAGTCAAGGTGTCAACATGACAAAGGGTAAGAAAAACAAAATGTAGATTTTTCTTCTTTAATGGACAACTTAAATATAATTTCTATAATTTTATTGTGATACTGAATTTTCCAAATATAAGATTTCACTTTCCCCTTTTTGTTTTTTAGTGCCAGGGATTGAAACTAGGGGTACTTAATCACTGAGTCCCATCCCCTTCCATTTTTAAATTTTTTTTTAGATAGGGTGTTGCTAAGTTGCTTAGGCCTCACTAAATTGAACTGGCAATCCTCCTGCCTCAACCTCCCTAGCCACTGGGATTATAGGTGTGCACCACAGCACCCGGCTCTCCTTTGCTTTTGTAAATAATGTCAGTGTACTATTTGCAAAACTGATATACTGGAGGAGGTTGATTCTCTTCTAGGATTATAAAAACTTGGGACATGACAGTCAAGTTCAATCTCTCACTTGAAAATATAGGATTAGAGAAAGAAATTTTCTTGCAAAGGACCTCACAACTAACCAACAGCAGAAATAATTTTCAAGTATTTGAACATGGTCATACTTAACTTCTTTGGGATAGGAACAGTGTTACCTTCTATTTACATTCTCATTCCCTTGGAAGAGTTATCAAGCTATCTAAATATTTCTTTAGCATAATACTCATAAATGACTTTTATTATACTGCATTAGAACTGTTTATACTCTTTATTTTCATAGCTTCTAAGCCACTGACTTTTCATACATGCTATCTTAATGACATTGAAGAGACAAGAAAAGTGCCTCTGAACGAAGTGACTTGTTAGATGAGTTGAACAGCTGTACACACATTACTGAATGAGAAGCAATGAGACTTTAAAAGAGGACAACTAACAAAAAATAACTTATGTCTAGAATCAATCTAATGGAACTTTTTTCACTTATTTTGCATATTATTCTCAATTCTTTAATGAATCCTAATTCCAAGTTATTTCTTTAAACTTTTCTATATTAAAGCATTTTTCCCCTAATAGAAATAAGTAAGTAACAGAATCAGATTATAGCTGGTACACTGGCTCATTCCTGTAATCCCAGTCACTCAGGAAGGTGAGGCAGGATTCCAAGTTTGAGGTCAGCCTCCCCAATTTAGTGAGATTGTATCAAATTTAAAAATAAAAAGGGCTGTGGGGATATGGCTCAGTAGTAACATGCCCCTGGGTTCAATACCAGTACTGCAAAAAACAAAACAGTGAACTTTTTTTTTTTTTTTGGTACCAGAGATTGAACCCAGGCACTTAACTACATTCCCAACCCTATTTTATATTTTATTTAGAGACAGGGTCTTGCTAAGTTGCTGAGACTGGCTTTGAACTCATGATCCTCCTACCTCAGTCTCCCTAGCTGCTGGGATTACAGGTGTGTGCCACCATGCCCATCCTGAATTTTCAAAATTATTCTTATCATCTTCTTGTGTGTGTGTGTGTGTGTGTGTGTGTGTGTGTTGGGAGGGTTATAGGGATTGAATCCAGGGGCACTTTACCACTGGGTTACAGCCTTTTTCGAAATAGGGTTTTGCTAAAATGCCCAGGCTGGCCTCCAATTTGTGATCCTCCTGCCTCAGCCTCTCTAGCTGTTGGGATTACAGATGTGTGCCACCTTGCCCAGCTTGAATTTTCAAAATAATTCTTCTTCTTTTTCTTTTTTTGTACTGGGGATTGAACTCAGGATCATTGGACCACTGAGCTGCATCCCCAGCTCTGTTTTGTATGTTATTTAGAGACAGGGTCTCTAAATAGGGCTGGGTCTCAGTTTGTTTCTTAGCACCTCGCTATTGCTGAGGTGATCCTCCTGTCTCAGCCTGGAAAAAATAATTATTGGTTGCTGGAAAAAATAATTATTCTTATAATCATCTTCTTGTGTGTGTGTATGTGTGGGGAAGGGTTTAAAGGGATTGAATCCAGGGCACTTTACCACTTTACATCCTTTTTTGAAATATGGTTTTGCTGAATTGCCTAGGATGTCCTCAAACTTGTGGTCCTCCTACCTCAGCCTCCCAGGAAGCTTGGATTACAGGTGTACACAACACCACCTGGCTTCATTTCACTATTTCTATGAGAAATCTCTTCAACTATGAGAAGTTGAATACAAAAATACTGTATATTTAAACACCTTTAAAACAGAGGCTATAAGACTATGATAGCTGGTAAAAATTTTAAAAATTCTTACTTACCTTTAGAAGTTGCTATGTTAAATTAGATTAAATCACTCAATATAAATTAGATAATAATAGCTATCAGATATATTCTCAGTTAAACATTTTCCTTATATATGGAAGGATATGTTAATTTAAAATCAGTAGATACCAATTACATTTTATATACAAATGGAAAATTATGAAAATTTAAGGAGCATAATTTCATTTAAAAATTATAAGATAGGACATGAAACAAGATAAAAAGCAATCTTAGCTAAATAAAGGAGTTCTTAACTACTTTAGGCCTCTCTATGGCTAATATTTATGCAGGTTTAGATTGAGGACAAAATTATGAGATGATCTCATCAGCCATTCTTCTACCTCCTTTGACAAGTCTTGGGATAAATTCTATTATGCAATTATCTATCTAAAGCAAATTAAGTGTAGACACAGTGCTATGAGTTGTCTTGATGTCAAAATCTTTTTCTATTTCAACAAAACCTTAGACTTCTAATTCTCTAAAAATTAGGTTACCGAGTGCTATCCAACAGTGAGCACTTAGTTTTAGAAAACTATAGAACTTAGTTTAAAAAAAAAGATAAAAAATTACCATCCAAATATTTTACCGATAGCTAGCTAGATCATGCCTGATTTCACAAGAATTAAGTATGAAGAGCGACAGAGGCCATGATGTGAAATCAACTCAAGGGTTTACATACAAACAGGGTTAAAGTTGGAGCTTCAGTTAATACATTTGTGTCCTTAAACCAAAGCAGAGTCAAGAAACCAGATGGTTTCCAAATGCAAGTCAAAGCGTCTGAATTCTATGGATGTATGTAGGCAGGCAGAGTTAAGTCTACAAAATCAGCAAGAACACAAATACAGTGCTAGGAAAAGGGGTCATATTCATACTCTATAATCCTGTTGGGAGAAAGTGAAAACTGTTTATTGATTAGGCAGAAACACACAGGAAGCTATAATCTACTGTTCTGGTTAGATTCTTACCCAAAAGTCAATGTGAATTCATCAGTCTAAGCAAGCTTGATTTGGATTTTGAAGCACTCTTAAACAAGGGTAAAGAAACCAAAGGGTCACCTGGGTGCAGTGGTACATGCTTGTAATCCCAGCAGTTTAGGAGGCTGAGGCAGGAGGACCACAAGTTCGAGGTCAGCCTAAGTAATTTAGCAAAACCCTGTATCAAAATTACAAAAAAAAGGGGGGGGGGGACTGGGAATGTAGATCAGTGGTAAAATACCCCTGGGTTCAATCCCCTGTACAAAAATAAATAATAAATATAAAATTACAACAGATATAATTTGTTATCTAGGAAGTAAATAAGCTTCATGAAATTTATTCAACTGTTATCTCAATGAAAAATGACCCTTACAAAGACTTGTTTCACACACAAACAATATTGCTTGACATGCACCATTTCATATTTCTCATTTTTTCTGATCTTTCAATAAAACTGTTGGTGACCTATAAACTTGACTTAAATGAGCACTGTGTAATTCCACCAAAACAACATAAGTTTCTGGCTACCTGACCAATGAGTTGCTTTTGAGTAGCCATACTAATAGTGACATATAAGCATTCTATTAAATAAGTGAACTAAGATACTGCTGAGTGTTATGTGAGGTTAACAGCTCTATTTACTACACTAGTCATTAAGTAAACTAAGGTAAGATAGTTTGGACTCAAACCTATTAAATTTACAGGCTAGGAGAGAAATATGGTAGAACATAATCACAACATATAACAAGAAGTAGACCTTCTAAGTGTGATAATGCAGAAAAGGGAGCTATTTTGTTTGTTTGTAAAGGGGAACATGTTGCTCTTCTGAAATAATATGTAAGAAAAATTCTACAGAGTGCAATAAGAATTTGCTATATTCCTTGGAATTACTGAGACAAAATGAGATTAGTAATGATTAATCCTTTCTAATCCTTTAAATTGACATAAAACAATATGGTATATCTAAGAAATAAGGTATATCTAAGGTAAGTTTACAATTTAAATGGATTGTCTGTACCCTTTTAGTTTCAAAGGTCTATTTTCTCTACTAGATTTTGGTGAATTTCCAAAAAGGGACAGTATGTTCAAGTGAGATGATATTGGTTTGGTGCATTAATTAAAAACAACAAACTATGACCTATAGATTGTATACACTTATTCTGGACAGTTGAACAAAGGTAGTTTCTTACAGGTGGACTATGCGATTACATGGCAAGATCTAACTGAATTCATTTATCTGAATGTATAGCCATGAACCACAAATACATATGAAGGACATGGACCTATATATATATAGACCATCCCTAATGCTACTGAAATATTCTTCTAAATGTACTTCCTTGGCAATGGGTCATACAATATTTAAAACTCGTGCTTGGTTTAATATTTCCACAACCTATTTTAAAAAGTTGTATGCTGGGCACGGTAGCATACGCTCATAATCCCAGTAATTTGGCTAGGCTAAGGCAGGAGGGTCACAAGTTCTAGGCCAGACTCAGCAACTTAGTGAGACATAAATAAAAAATAAAATAAAAATAAAGAGGTGGAGATGTAGCTCAGTGGCAGAACACTGGGGGTTCAATTCCCAGGAGTAAAAATTTCAGTGTTACTAGTCTCTAATACTTTTTTTCTTTTTTATAAAAAGTTCTGGAAAGTCAATCTCACTACCTCCATTGATTTCTCTTGCAATCAAAGCAGTCAGTAAAGTATGCAAAGACGTGGGCTATTATGATTGGGATAAAGTAAGACAATGACCTAAAACTCAAAGCACTTTGGAAACTAAAAGTGCTACCTAAAGAAAGGCATCAATATCATTTTGTGCAGTTTACAGCTTTTTATGCAGTTGCTTCCCTTTCCTCTTGTTGGCTGTGAGACAGAAGCTGCAATGTAAATCATGAGAGCTCAAACTCTACAAACCCCTTGAGCCTGAATCCCCCAGCTCCCCCAATTACTAGTTATGTGATGCTGGCCTGCATTTCCCAGTGACCAAACTTCTTACCTATGACAGATAATAATACAGCTCTCTCATTGGGTAGTTGTGAGAAATAAGTTAACAAATGTAAAGTGTTTCTGGTAAAGGAACATATTAGCAATTATTTCTATTACTAGTAGTTGTACCTAAGGCTTGAGTAGTTTTCAACACATTTTTGAAAAAAACAACCATATCAGGTAGGTATTGAAAAGTTTTGAGTCATTTTCACTAAAACAACACTCAAACAGTAAAAATTTACTGGCCTATTTCCCAGAGGAGCAAAATAATATTAACATGTGTCAGGGCTGATATTCATTAATGTGTTAACAATTCTATCAAGAATCTCATAATTTTGAAGAGTAGCAGGGTAAGTTCTTGAACTATAAAAAACTACGGAGCCTGCACTTACAAATGTCATAAAAATTATGCTCTCAACTGAGATATAACATTATTTCAGTCTCAACAATGTGTTAGTCTGAAGACTGGCAAAGACAGAATGACTATTTCCTGCTGGAAATTAGACCCATCACCCATGGCCAATTTCAAATTTGAGACTGATCTTCCCAGGAACACTCCATTTAACGACTGAGCACCTGTTATGTGCCTATTAGGTTGAGAAAAGTTCCAACTGAATTTAACCTCTGGAATATTTTACGGGGGAAAAAAATCCAAGAGGGGCAATCCTAAACAGAAGCTATGGCTTCTTCTTCTTTTTTTGGGTACCTGGGATTGAACTCAGGATTCAGGGGCACTGGACCACTGAGCCACATCCCAGCCCTATTTTGTATTTTATTTAGAGACAGGGTCTCAATTGAGTTCCTAAGCACCTCACTGTTTTTGAACTCACAATCCTCCTGTCTCAGCCTCCTGAGCCATTGGGATTATAGGTGTTCGCACCTGGTGGCTTCACAGTCTTACTGATGTCTAAACATCTTTAAGAGTGCCCCACTGACAGTATAACTCAATTCTCTCCAAACCTATGATTAAACAATTTTGGTGGAATTGATTTCTTCCCTCTAAGCTAACTCAAATTCTTTACCTTTATTTTCCTTGGAAGTCTGAAGAGGAAAATTACTATTTAATGATCCAGTTCTACAATGGGATTCCCAACCACCCCCAAGGAAACCTTTTTGAAGACAAATACTACATTTTAAAAGCTTTTGGAAATATTTAAAAATTATGTTCTTAGCACAATATTTTCATTATTTCATATCTCAAATAAATGTTGTTTCCAGAAACCCTGAACTTGTGACTACCTTCCTAAGTGTCAGTTATGCACATCTCCAGTAAAAATTGTTTAAAAAAATCCACAATTTTTCTTATTTTTTAAAAAAATGTGTTTAATTTCTCCAAGAGGATAGTTTTCCTGATAATGTTATATTTTATTTTATTATTATTTTTTAATATTTATTTTTTAGTTATTGGCGGACACAACATCTTTCTTTGTATGTGGTACTGAGGATCAAACCCCGGCCGCACGCATGCCAGGCGAGCGTGCTACCGCTTGAGCCACATCCTCAGCCCTTCTTATCATTTTTTTTAGTTAAAAAAATTGTGCTTTAGGTATTTGGGGGTGTAGCTCACTGGTAGAGTGCTTGTTTAGCATGTTTGAAGTCTTGGGTTGAATCCCCAGCATTCCAACCAAACCAAACCACCCATAAAAATAAGTAAAATCCTTTAGGACAAATGCTCTACATTTTTCAAGAAAAGTATTTGTCCCAGTCAATTTGCTTTTGCATTTCAAAAGATGTCCTTTCAATCTTACTGTTTTTCCTATTTCATTAATTTTAAGGTTAAGCACACTAACTGGCAGAAAACTTATATAGTTTATATTTGCCTCCGTCAAAATTAAAACCCTTTTGCCCTCTAGTGCAATAAATAACCAAATTTCAAGATTTTCTTTTTTGAAAAAAGCTTTTTAGTACTTTCAGTCACTACTTATATTTGAATAACTCTTATGTTTATTAGCAAATAGTAACAGTTTAACCTGAATAAATGAAACTTTCATGATAATTTTGAAAAATTTGAAATCTACTTACAGACTCCAAATTAAATTCTCCAACTTGATTATACAGAATCTAAGTATCCTTGAAAATAAGAGTACACTGTAGGAATTTTACTTAATAAATTCTTCCTAAGAGAACTATGTAGAACTTTCTAGAAAGAACAAGTCATTCATTTTTAAAGCTCAAATTTCTTGAAGTTTGGAGGCATCTAAACACATTAGAACCACCAATTCAAAAATGATATTGAGGGACTGCAGTTGTAGCTCAGTGATAGAGGACTCACCTAGCATGTGTGAGGCACTGAGTTTGATCCCCAGCACCACATAAAAATAAAGATGTTGTGTCCACCGAGAACTAAAAAATAAATATTAAAAAAATTCTCTTAAAAAAATAGAGGTATTGTGTCCATTTACAACTAAAAAATATAAATACTTTTAAAATGATATTGATGACAGTGTTGTAACTATTATGGACCACTAAACTTTACTTTTTTTTTCTTTTAAATTAAAGGATGCAATGCCCACTAAAATGCATACAGAAGTAGAATAACAGAGGATCTGATTGAAATCTGCATTACAGGTTTGTTTTTTGATAAACACCCCTCTTTCCATAGTCAGACTTTTAGACTTCTGAATAAGTTTATTAACTCAGTTGTTTTTCAAGTTAAGAGTTTTTAAATTACAAAATATTAAGTGAGAAAAATGGGTTGACACAATTTTTACTTACATTCTAAATGGGTCATATTGTGAGAAAAACGTGTTCACTATTAATAAGCCAAACATTCACTACACCATTTATTAATTTACAGTTTATAACCTTCCCTCCCCTGCTCCCAAAGTATTGGGGATGGATCCAGGGGAGCTTTACCCGTGAGGTACATCCTCAGCCTTCAAATGTTTAGACAGGGTCTAAGTTGTTGATCCTTCTGTTTTGGCCTTCAGTTGCTGGGATTACAGGTGTGTGACACCATGCCTGACTCAACCATTTTTAAGTTGAAATATACATAACTGATTGTCATTACCACTGATAAATGTTTTTTGAAAAACCAAATGAGAGTCCCACAATTCTAGAACATTTTGATGAAAACTCATATGATTATGGAGGTACAAAAGAAACTCAAAATATACAGGCGTTAGATTTCTTGCAACAAATTCTGAGCAGTACATTTCATTAACTTCTCCCACTCTTCCTATTTAAAACCTTTCAGCGAGTGACCTTCCTTGTCTCAGAACGCTTTTCAAACCATGGGAAGGTACTCTTGGGGATGATATGCACGTTCTTATAAAATGTACTTTTCAAATGCTCACATTTATTAAAATAGTAGGAAAAAATAATTTTAGTTGCACACAGTGGTGCACATCTGTAATCCCAGTGGCTCAGGAGGCCAAGGAAGGAGAATCATAAGTTCAAGGCCAGTCCCAGCAACATGGCAAGATCTTGTCTCAAAATATAAAAAAAAAATATAAAATAACAAGTGGTAAAGCACCCTTGGGGTTTAATTCCCAGTACTGTTACAAAACAAAAACAAGATATTAATTCTAATTTGAAATACTTTTATATTATAATATGATGGAACAGTTAGTGGTATTTTATTCAAATTTGCAGAAAAATTTGAACCAGAAGCATATTTCCAATTTTTTTTGTACACGCTTTTTCTTATCCCTGGCACAGGAATAGATTTGTATTCTCTGTAGTTTATTAACACAGTTTCAGAATTAAAATGTGTTTACCTACACTTTTTTTTAATACTTACCTTAGAAGTTTTGGGGGCTGGAGAAGGGGATATTTTTGATATTTCTTTGAGGACTTAGAATGCAGGGGAGGTTAACCACTGTGCCACATCCTCAGCCATTTTTGTATTTATTTTGATTCAGGGTCTAAGTTGTTGAAGCTGGCCTCAAACTTGCAATCCTCCTACCTTAGCCTCCCAAGTCACTGGGATTACTGGTGTATGCTACCATGCCTCCTAGATGAAGTTGATTTCAAATTATCTGATTTTAACATTATCTGTTCAATTCCTCTATTTTAAGTTCTAAAGTTCCTGAGCATAATATTATTCCCTTTTATAGATATCCAAAGGAAGTAATTGTGTGGTGGTAAGGCCCTTTAAATAACTTTTTATTTTTAAGGAATTCTCTCTCCCTTTGGGGAAAACAAAAAGCAAAAACAAAAAAACTTTCCACATCACAAAAACCATATATGCTTATTTATAATCAAACATTAATATCCTTCCACCCCAATAAGTTTATCTCTTACCCGAGGAACCAGTGATAAGTGTAGCATATATTTTATTTTAGTGAGTCTGTTCGCATTATACGATAACCTTTATCCTCTGTGAACAACTTTTTAGCTCATTAAATATTCACCTACATTATTTTAAACAGATATACAGTATTCTATTCAGCATGTTATTTTAGCAGCCTTTTATTACTGGGCACTTAAATACATTTTTCCAATCTTTTAAGAACACTATAAAAAATACATGGAATACTTTTTACAAGAACATATTTATTAAGCTAAAATCATAAACATATTATAGCCGGCTCATACATAACTAACACACAAAGAGAAAAAACTATATCAACTTTATCACTTGTCAAAATAAATCAGTATATTAACTTTGTGACCTAATATTTAGGCAGGTGTTTTGAAGTTGTCTTAGTCCGTCTGCTTGTCTTCATTTTGTTTCTTAAATTTTTATTCATATTGTTAGTACACTTAAAAGGTTAACATGTACAAATAAACGAGGCACAATTAATGACAGAAGTGTTATAGTCCTTAGGTACAATAAGGAACTGAAAAAGGTTAAGTTACAAATATAAAGCTGGATGCAATGGTATATGCTGGTAATCCCAGCTACTTGGAGGCTGAGGCAGGAGGATCTCAATTTCAAGGACTACCTGGGCAACAGTGCTATAATGTCTGAAAAAACACAAAACAAAAACTATAGACATAAATTGTGCATACTATGAGAAGAATGGCTAATGCCAGATTGTCAAAAGTCGAGAAATACTTGGCATACATGAGAGATTTAGCATTTAAAAAAGGTACCAGAATAAGCTGGGGGAGAACTAAAGTAGTATAATGGCATTAAAAAAAGGCACAGAAGAAGAAAAATGAATGGATTAGAATTAGTTCATTTGAAGAAAAAGTTAACTTAGAAAACACTGAGGTAAGATCATGAGATACCAAGCTAAGGAGTTTGAATTTTATAATATAGGAAGAGGTGTTTTAGGAGGTTAAATTAGTGGTATATACTAACGATGATGAAATTGTTAGACTGAAATAATTAGAGGCAAAGAATTTCTCAGCTGAAAAGCTGTTGAAGAAAATAAGTGAGAAATAATAAAGTACTTAATGGCAGTAGCAATTCTAAAGCTGGATGAATCAAAGATGACTGTGGTTTGTTTGGGTAGATGACAAATATGGACAAATTTAATGTCCCTTGGATCCATTAGCTTTGACTCGAGATAAACTGATGAAATGGAAAATAATTTGTGTCATCAAAGCAAAATTCATTAAATCCTGATAACCATAAACATACCTATTAACCATGCACATTGTTTGTACTCTAAATGGTCTCAGATGAGGCTACAATCTCGAATCATATTCATAAGAATGTTCTGTCCAATCGGCAAAAGTTCAATAGGCAGAGGCACATACAACTATCAAAGTTGTCTCGAAATAATTATGAAAAACTGAATTTTAAGATTAAGTGGTACTAGGGATTGAACCCAGGAGTGCTCAACTCAGCCACATCCCCAACCTTTTTTTTTTGTATTTTATTTAGAGACAGGGTCTTGCTGTGTTGCTTTGGGCCTGGCTGAGTTTCTGAGGCTGGCTTTTGTACTCACAATCCTCCTGCCTTAGCCCCCTGAGCTGCTGGGATTACAGGCATTGTCTACCACACTTGGCTTTTAAGTTAGAATCTTGAACAGATGCAAGATCTGACTTTTATAAACTTTTTGATGCTATTAGCTACTATTCCCCTCCTTGGCGCATAATCACATAATACTTTCTTGCTGTTCCTTTACCCACAAAAAATTCATCAGCCTCAAGATCTTTGTTGCTTGTTATTTCATCAGCTTGAATGGTCTTTCCTGGAGATCATTTTATTTTGTTTAAATGTTATCTCTGGGAGATATCTTCTTACATATTATTTAAAACAGACTTCTCCTGATTTCCAAACACCTTTATTGCATCATTCCTATCTTCCCTGCTTTATTTTCTTCATAGAACTTATAACTGTCTGACAAATCACATAAAGTGTACCAATTTTCTATTCCATTAACTATCTGCTATCCTCAAGACTTTAAGTTTCCTAAGGGCTGAAATTTGCTTTGTTCTGTGATCATCTTTAGCACCCAAACAGTAGAATAAATTTCTACAGCTATGTCAGTATTCCAAACCTACTTAACTATTTTTAATGTTGTTTTCAATATTAGCATTCTGACACTTCCAGAAAATATATGGAAACATAAAAACTGACATAAACCTCTGAAGTCTAAGTTAAAAATTACAAATTCTCTTAAGAAATGATGTACTTGATATCATGTGCATGTACAAATATGTAGCAACAAATTCCATCAGTATGTACAACTATAAATAAAAAAATGTGGGGAAATGAAAAAAGAAATGATGCACTTAAACTTTTTCTATTTATACTATGTAACAGCATATACTAAACAAACTTGTTTCATACTAATGTGGTATTTTAGTTTTTTTTTTTTTTTGGTACCAGAGATTGAACCCAGAAATGCTTCACCACGGAGTCACATCCCCAGCCCCCTTTTAAAAATCTTTTTATTTTCAGGCAGGTACTGCTAAATTGCTTAGGGCCTTACTAAGTTACTGAAGCCAGCTTTGAACTGAAGATCTTCCTGCCACCATGCTCAGTTCTAATCTTGTATTCTTTTAATTTAATTTAATTTATTTATATGTGGTGCTGAGGATCGAACCCAGGCCTTGCATGTGCAAGGCGAACGCTCTATGACTGAGCCCCAGCCCTATAATGTTGTATTTTAAACTGATCAAGTATAAGCATTCTCAAAAATCATTTGGAAATAAACTATGGGATGAGATACAGTTTCCATCTCTTTCTAAAGAGATTTTTTTTTAAGTAAAAAATGTTTTTAGTTGCAGATGGACACAATACCTTTATTTATTTCTATATGGTGCTGAGGATTGAACCCAGTGCCTCACATGTGCCAGGCAAGCACTTGACCACTGAGCCACATCCCCAGCCCTATTTTGTATTTTATTTTGAGACAGGTCTCACTGAGTTGCCTCCCAAATTGCTAAGAACATCCATGCTAAGTATATAAAAGAAACTTAGTATACATTCAGTAGTAAGCTAATCAGGTCAAGGAACATTTAGTATAAAAATAACTTAAAAATTTTTCTTGTTTTGGTCTGGAGGTGTAGTTTAGTGATTCAATACTTGTTTAGCATGCCAAAGTTCTGGGTTGATCCCCATAAAATACATGCTTAAAGAAAGAAAAAGAAATCAATTTTTCAGCAGAATATCTCAAAATCTGATGCTATGTATAAGATTGCTATAAATAATAAGATTCTTTGGGAAGTTTATATCTTTTCAAAATATAAAAGTCCTATCATATGAACACAATATTCAAAGTCCTATAGAATTAGGGAGGATCTGAAGTTATCAATATGCTAACCTAATATTCATGAAGTTTTGGCATGATTTCCATGTATTAATAATTAATAAATAAACCCAAGTAAAAATTATAAATGTTGCATTTAATTTCAGCACAATAAAAATAAAACCAGCAACTAACTAGTCATCTTACACAGTAATCATAACTTAAAAGATTTAAACATTCATTTCATCAAAATATTTTTCATTGCATACAGCCTCAAAAAATATTAGAGGGCTGGAATGAAGTTGAGTGGTAGTGTGTTTGCCTAGTATGAGGAACTGGGCTTGATTTTGAACAATGTTAAAAAAAAAAAAAAAAGAGAAAAAGGAAAAAAAAGAGAAAGAATAGAAATATCTGGATTATATTTTATAAAATAAACAAGGCGAGAACCTTAGTGCTGGTGAGGGAGTTAGTTCTGCATTAAAGGGGCTCAAGCTATTAGTAACAAGTTATAAAAAAAAATCCTTTGATAAAAGAAAATAAAACTTTTTAGTAGATAGGAATATACTGATATCTCTTACTTCTTCTCTCAGATATGTGATATATCTAAATACTTACTATTGCCAAATCTATCTCAAAAATTTAGGACAATAATTTTTCTCCTTTTTGATAATACTCAATGAGAAACAACACTTAGAATAAAACATTTTCCATGAGGAAGGGATAGTAATATCCACCTGCAAAAGGAAAAGAAATTTTTGATTTAGAATGTCAACTTCTAAACAAATATATACATGAACTTAGAGATAAAGTATAATCTTGCAAATCCAAGTATGGCTAACATGTGCATATTATTAGTAATGCTACTCAGTGGCTTAAAAACACTTATAACTATAATAATAGAAGGATAAAAAGGCAAAATTTGTCTTTTAAGATGAGAGTTTTGTCTTACATTAAAGACTCTGCCTTCAAGTTAGAATGAAAACAGAAGGATTTTACTCATTGACAATTCCTCAAAACCTGAAATATTTTTAGGATTTTAAAAATAGATAATTATTATTGGAAGTAATTCACTAAGAACTGCTTTTATTGTATATTTATTGTCTGGTTAAAATGGAAAGGGTAAAATGTTCCTTGAAGAAAAAACACAGAATTATGATACATTGCATAGTTACTTAAATTATACTAAACATCATTTTTAAATGACTTCAAATATAACAAACAGAAATATAAGGTAAAGAGTATTTTCCTTTAAATCGTAATTAAAGTATTTTGACTTATTTACACAGTTATAAATTAATAACTAAATTACAATTTGGTCTTACTCTGAAGTTAAATATTGGATATAAAAATGTACAGAAGATCTTCACATTTTCAACTCGTCAAAAATCTTCAGCTAAGGATTTAAGAAAACATTTTAGTAAAAACAAGAAAAAACAGTAGTCTATTATAAAGTTAAAGACATGGGATTTGAATTCTAATCTGTCATCTGCTGCTAATTAATTTGTTTCCTCAGCTACCCAATGAATAGATTGATCATCTATAAGGTTGTTCCTACCTTTCAAGTTATGATTAGTGCATTTTGAAACTTAGATGTTCAGGAATTTAGTTTACATTTTTGATGTTTTTCCCCCTTCAAATTAATAATGAAATATTTAGAAGCATTACTAAAACTTATTTTAGGTGTGTGTGTGTGTGTTTGTGTGTGTGTGTGTGTGTGTGTGTATTTGGTACTGGGGACTGAATACCAGGCTGTTGAGTATGCTAAGCAAGACTTCTACCCCTGAGCTATATCCCCAGTCCAATAAACTTTGTGAGATAAGCAAATAGCTAACATAAGTTTTAATCAAGGGAAAAAACAATATTTGGCCTATTTTATGTCCATCAAAAAAATTTCTCTGATGCTCCCTAAAGCTTTATTTATTTATTGGTACCAGGGATTGAACTCAGGGGTGCTTAACTACTGAGCCACATCTCCAGCCCTTTTTAATGTTTTATTTAGAGACAGGGCCTCACTAAGTTAGTGAGGCTGGCTTTGAATCCATGATCCTCCAGCCTCCCAAACTACTGGGATTATAGATGTGCCACTATGCCCAGCACTGCTTAAACTCTTTTGAAAGAATTTTTGTTCCCCCCACCCCCAGTACCAGGGTTCAAACCCAGGTCCATGCCTACAAGCCAAACCCTTAGCCCTCAGGAAACTATTGATGCCATTTAACACAATTATTAAATTGCAATTAAAGCCAGCACTCCTTGTCTGTGGGTTCTGCATCTGTGGACTCAACCAACCATGGATTAAAAATATTTTTGGGAAAAATATATCTGCATGAATTTTTCTCTTCGTTCCTCTTGTCATTCCCTAGACAATAAAACTATTTACATATACACTGTATTAGGTATTTTAAGTAATATAGAGATGATTTAAAGTATACAGGGGAATATGCACAGATTATATGCAAGATACTGTACTATTTTATATAAAATAATTGAGCATCTGCAGATTTTGGTATTCACAGGGGTCCTGGATCCAATCCCTAATGGATACTAAGGGTCAATAGTATACTATTTTAATAGAATTAATGCATGTAGAAAGTTATTAATATTTTTACAGAATCACATTAATCATAATATTATCAATAATGAAAACATTATCACTAAAACTATAAAAAAAAAACACAATTGTAGAGTATGGCCAACCTTACTTCAGCAGCACAGTTAATACTGGAGATAATTTTAGAATCTTAACGCCAATATTTACGTGCTGCTAAGGCACTGTTGACATTACTGTCATAAGAGCTATAAATAGAAAGAAATATATTTTCTTCGGAAGATCAGATCCTTGTATTTTTGAGGCAGCACAATATGGCCTGCACCTTTTCAAAATCCACAAACCATTATGTGCTGCTACTTTACTCCAAGGTTTTTTTTTTTTAGACAAAAACAAAAACAAAAACCACACATTAGCACCTAAATAAAAAAAGAATCCTTTTAGAAGAGAATACATTTTAAAAATCCATGTTTAAAGAATAAAACATTTGTATTATGTGCATAATTAGTTGTTTTAAAAGCTTTTAAGTAGAATAAAGTTTATTACTACATCAAAATTTCAATAAAATCCTTCTATATGCCCAACACAGTGCTGTAATAGGAAACACAAAGATGATAATAGAAAAAGAAATGGATTTTCTTTTTTAACTGTGCCAACTTAATAAGGAAATACAGGTAAATATTCAGTAAAACTTCTCAATGTATTCAATATATTAAGTTCTTTTTTTCCGGTACTGGGAATTGAACCCAAGGGCACTTAACAACTGAGTCACATCCCCAGCCAGTTTTTTATTTTGAGACAGAGTCTTGCTAAGTTGCTTAAGGCCTCTCTAAATTGTGGAGACTGGCTTGGACTTGCAGTCCTTTTGCTTCAGTATCCCAATTCTCTGGGATTATAGGCATGAGTCACCCTGGCTCCTATTTTTTCCTTTTATAAGTAAAACAGTTAATTTGTAAAAATTGATCTTCACCTTGATAAGAGCAGAATTTACAAATAGCATTTTGTTCCTTGTAGTATATCTTTCAAAAGACATGTTTATCAGGGTACATAAGACTTCATGTCAAGAGAAAAACATGAAATGACATGCAAGAGCTCAGTTTCAATAAACTTAAGCTAGAAAAATGCAAATTCACTTCCAAAGAAAAAAGACCAGGAGTCACATAAAATACCTAATTCTAAATACAGTAAAAATATACAAAGCCCCAAATAAATCAAATTCTCCCTTAATGTTAGTTTTAAAAAATGTTAAATATTAATTCTCAATATTTATTGCCATATTAAAATAATTATTCTGAGTTATATATCATTTGATATAATGATCACCTAAAATATGAAGCCTTGGAGATGTATTAACTTGGTATCCTGAAAGGAGATATGAAACAAGAAATACTGTAGCTGTTGATCTACCTATGCCTTACCTATCTCTAGAGACTCCATTCACCAGGCAAGAAAGCATATGCCCAAAGAGTTTCCACTTAGATCTAAGAATTACTTCTCTAAAGATACCAAAAAACCATCACTATCTCAAGCCTCAATAACCATTTTCCCCTCAATTTTCTCATTAAAATGACTATGCTTGTAAAGCTACACTATTTCTATTACAGAATAAGGTTTATGTGTACAACCACAGCACTGATTTGTCCCTCCATTATAATATTTAGTTCTTTATACAAAGCACTGTCAAAAATTCCATGTTTTGTATTTTCCTCATTGTCAAAAAAGTAAATCTAATTAATCCCATAACTAAGAAACTATTGCTTCACATATTACGATTTTTGTCTCAAGTTTCTGCACATTTAAAAAATGTAACCAAAATAGATCTATTCCCAATGACTTGCAACAAATATTTACATTTATCAATCACATAAAGGAAATTTATGCTTCCCTCATACCCATTTTCCAGATAAAATTTAAACATATTTTCAAATATTATGTATACATAACATTTTTTCATTAAACAAATATTTTATTGAATATCTACCATGTGCCAAGCACTGCCCTAGTTGTTATACTAGTTTACCAAAATATAGTCTCCTCTCAGTGTTGGCTAACCTTGTGAGATGGTCTCAATAAACAAACAAATAAATAAAATAAAAGGGCTAGGGATGTGGCTCAATGGTAAAGCATCTCTGGGTTCAACTCCCAGAATAAAAACAACAACAAAAACCCAACAAGAAAAAAAGAGTTTAAAGTCATTTATTAAAGTATAAGGCACAAAATCATGAAATAAGTGAAAAATTGTTCTTCAAGACAAGAGACTGCTTTTTGTCTCCATACAGTATATATATACATTAAATGATCATTCAAAAATCAAGAGTCAATTGGGTCATTTTAATTCCAATTCTTTTTTGCGTGTGTGCAAAGTCTATATATATATTCAATTAACCCAAAAGCACCAAAATTGAAAGAAATAAATATAAATGTTCATGTTAATGTCAATGTTTTATAAGCTTTAAAAAATATTTCACAAGAAGAATGTTCTCACTACTTTTTAAAACTGTGGTTAAATACACAAAGTTACCAATTTAACCATTTAAAGGTACATAATTCTGGGGCTGGGATTGTGGCTCGGTGGCAGAGTGCTTGTCTCGCACATATAAGGTACTGGGTTTGATCCTCAGCACCACATAAAAATAAATAAATAAAATAAAGGTATTGTGTTCATTTACAACTAAAAAAAAAATTGCATAATTCTGTGGCATTAAGAACACTCATGCCAGATGTGGGTGGCATATGCCTATAATCCCAGTGGCTCGGGAGGCTGAGGCCCTAAAAAACTTAGCAAGACCCTGTCTCAAAATAAAAAGGACTGGAAATGTGGCTCAGTGGTTAAGTGCCCCCTGGGTTCAATCCCTGTTACCTCTCACCCAAACCGAACAAACAAAAAAACAATTACATTACTGTGCAGTCACTGTCACCCTCCATCTCCAAAACTTTTTCATATTCCCCAATACTGTGTCCATTAAACACTAACTGTCCATCACTCCTGACTCTTAGCCCCAAGAAATCTTCATTCTACTTCTATCTCTATGAATTTGACTATTCTAAGTACTTCATATAACTGGAATATAGTATTTGTCCTTTTATATGTGGGATTTTATACTACATATAACTTTTTCAAGGTTCATCTATGTTGAAGCATGTATCAGAATCTTTCCTTTTTATAGCATTCCATCTTATGTATATGCTATATTGTTTGTCCATTCATCTGATAAGACATTTAGGTTGTTTCTATCTCTTGGCTATTGTGAATAATGCTATGAATAAAGTATTCCTTTGGTACATACCCAAAAATGAAATTGCTGGGTAATATGTTTATTCTGTTTTTAATATTTTTAGGAACTACTGTACTGTCTTCCATGGTGGCTACACTCTTCTACATTCCCACCAGTTTTATTAAGATTTCCAATTTCTATACATTCTTGCAAACATTTACTTTTTCTGATAATAGCTATACTAAATTGGGAGTGGAGTAGTTATGTTCTTGTTGTTTTGATTTGAATTTCCCTAATGATTAGTGATGCTAAGCATCTTGCCTTTATTGGTCATTTGTGTGTCTTATTTAGAGAAATGTCTATTTAATTCCTTTGCCAATTTGTCATGCTTTTGTTGTTGTTGACTTCTTTATATATTTTGAACATGAACCTCTTATCAGATACATAATTTGCAAACATTTCTCCTATTCTGTGGACTGCCTTTTCAGTGTGTTGACAATATCTTTTGATAAACAAAAGTAAAATCTATTTTTTGTTGTTGCCTGTGTTTTTGGTATCATTTCCAAGAAATAACTGCCAAGTCTGAAGCTTGAAGCTTTTTCCTTCTCCCCTTAAAAAAAAAAAAAGAAAGAAAGAAAGAAATCACTGAAAATCTTTCAACTTTCTTTCAAGATCCCTGGCTGTTTCAGAGCTGGGTCAGAGCTCTTTGAACACTTCCATCTGTGGAGTGTACATAAAATAGCTATAATCACTATATCATTACCATTGGAAGTAACCCCTAAATTTGTACATTTTTCCCTGGAGGGTGGGCCATTTCCTATGGGGAATGGCTTAAGCAGCTTTCCCATAGGTCTGTTGGTTACAGATTTACAGATATGAGACTGGTTCTGGAGAGTGGAGCTTATCCAGAAACACTGTCTGGGAAGGACTTTCCTTCCAGGGTGATTCAAATGTTCCAGGCTGGAAGGTGGAGCAAGAAATGGATAATCCCTAAAACTCTGGGCCACCCTTGATGTCAGTAAACCGGGACATTTTCTCAAAATAAAGAGAGGATATTGCTTCCTCCAGCTTAGAGGTCCTAGGAAAATGGGATATAGCCAAAGGGTCCAGGTCAAGGAGAAATGCCATGACATGAAGATGCTGGGAGTATGTGTGTATTTTTTCCTTGTTTTTGTGTGAGTCTTACAGTTTCAGATCTTATATTTTAGGTCTTGGACCATTCAGAGTTAGTTTTTGTATATGGTATAATTTAAGAATGTAATTTTAATTCTTTTCTATGTGGATATCCAGTTTTCCTAACCCCAGTTGTTGAAAAGATGTCCTTTCCTCACTCAATAGGGACTTTTGGTATCTCTTGGCACTTTTGTTGAAAATCATTTGAACATATATGCTAGGATTTATTCTGGGCTCTCATGTCTATTTCCATTGGTCTAGATATCTTTATGCCAATACCACACTGTTTTGATTTCCATAGCTTTTGTTTTTAAATCGGGTAGTGTGAAACCTCCAATTCTGTTCTTTTTCTAGATTGTTTTGGTTATTTGGTGTTCCTTGAGATTCCATATAAATCTTAAGTTGGATTTTCCTATTTCTGTAACAAACTGTTGGGATTTTGACAAAGACTGTACTGAATCTGTAGATCACTTTCAGTAGGATTATTATCTTAATGCTAAGTCTTCCAATTCATTAAAATGGGATGTCTTTCCATTTATTTGCATTAATGTCTTTCAGCAATATTTTATAGTTTGCTATGTACAATTCTTTCACCTCCTTGGCTAAGTTTATTCTAAGTATTTTATTCTTTTTAAAGCTCTGTAAATGGAATTGTTCTCCTAACTTCAATTTTACATTGTTCACTGTTAAGTGTTTAGAAATGCAACTGATTTCTGTGGTGATTTTGTACCTTACAAATTTGCCAAATTTGACCATCAGTTAAGTTTTTTTGTGTGTGAGGAATCTTAAGGGTTTTCTAAACATAAGATCATGTCAACTGTGAATGAAGAAAATTTAACTTTATAATTACCTTTTATATCTAAAATTGGTTCAAGAGCTGTCTGGTGATCTTGGTTCATTCATTCTATCATTTTCCTAGAAAAATACAAGACAGCTGTTTTCTTTCCCTCTTTAAACTTCCAATACCCACTCCCCCGCTTTTGTAAAAATATTTTTTAGTTGTCAATGGATCTTTATTTTATTTATTTATATGTAGTGCTGAGAATCAAACCCAGTGCCTCACACATGCTAGGCAAATGCTCTACCACTGAGCCACAACCCCAGCTCCTAATATTCCCTCCTTTTATACTTACAAAAAACAGAAGCCATCAGAAGAGAACTTGACCTAAATTTATCTATCTACATGTATCTATGCCCATATAACTCTTCCATTAGGGATAAACCATCACTGTTCCTAAGACAAATCCCTTCCCTTGATTATCAGATTTTCCCCCACTTACTTAAGGATATTTCTTTTAATTCTTTCCTGCATCTTTAATTTTCCTTTCCTTCTTGGTACCAGAGATTGAACCCAGGGTTGCTCAACAACTGGGCCACACTCCCATCCCTTTTTATTTTATATTTTGAGACAGGGTCTCAGAAAGTTGCTAAGGGCTTTGAATTTGCCTTCCTCCTGCTTCAGCCTCCCCAAGCTGCTGGGATTTCAGGTGTGCGATGCATTGCCTGGCTAATTTTCCTGTTTAATGGATAATTTCCAAGAGAAACATGTTGTAATTTCTGTTAGCATTACTTTCTGTGACAATATTGCAATTTTATCTTTAATGTTTTAGTAAACAACCTTAAGAAGATTTCCCATTTTAATCCTTCTATTTTAAATTATCTGAAACAGATTCTAAATTGAAAGCCTGATAAATTTATATTATTAGAATTATTCCCACAAGAAAATATGAAAGAAAATATGAAAATTTTTTATTTAAACGTAAGAGCAAATTGAAAGACTCAGTGAAAGAATTCCAGGTAAATAGAGAAGGTACATATCTCTTTCTTTTTGCTCAACAGCAACAATAATCTCCTAGAGTGGTTAAGGTTTGCTTTTTCCTTTCCAATTATTTTCTACCTAACAGCTATCAAAGTTGATCTTATTCTATGACTTCAAGAAGGGGCCACTTTAGTAAATTAACATTTCTTTTGAATCAAGTTTAGACTGTTTCTATGGCACAGGGATATCCATATGCTAAAATACTTAGCACAAAATATCCTTCTGTGAAACTACACTGCTTTAGGCTTTTTGAATGCTTAACTTTTTCTTTCTTTCTTTCTTTCTTTCTTTCTTTCTTTCTTTCTTTCTTTCTTTCTTTCTTTCTTTTTTTTTTTTTTTTGTGCTCTGGGGATTGAACCTTACCAGAAGCGTTCCACCTTTGAGCTACATCCCTAGCTCTTTTAAATTTTATTTTCTGAAAGGTCTAAGTTGCCCAGGCTAGCCTTGAATTTGTGATTCTCCTGCCTCAGCCTCCTGAGTAGTTAGGATGTCAGGTATGTGCTGTGGTGCCCAGCTTAATTTTACTTTTAATCCAGCATCAACATAATTAGTGATAGCAATTACTTTTTCTTTTCTTGCAGTGTTAGTGATTGGACCTAGAGCCTAGTGTAACCTAGTAATTTCTTAATTCTGATATGCTGCAAATTTTGCCCTTGAAGCTCTAGGGAACCAGCTATGCTTTAGCCTCTAAGACACAGAATAACTATCCTTGCTTAAGAACAGAATAATGAACAAGTAGTATTATATTTCAATAATGTATCCAAAGGAAAATTTTAAAACAGCTACTATTTAAATCTGTAAAGGACGACCAAGTTTTGAGGTCTAATTAAACTACGACAATTTTACTATCAAGGCATTTTATTTCATTACCCTATTACAAAAATTCAAAGCTTTAGTAAATATCCAAGTAAATAAAATTTACAGAAGGCAGATTAAAATTTGTTTTTGCTTTACTTTTGTTTCTTGGATATAATTACTTAAAAACAGACTACATTTAATAAAAGAAGATTCCTTTAAAACTAGGGTCAAGATCAGACATGCAATGAAATAGTATTCATATATAATCCAAGAATACAGTTTATAATCTTAAAAACCAAGTTTTTGAATTTGTGGATATAAGGTTTATTTTAGCTGGGGATGTGGTTCAGAGTAGAGTTTTTTTCTAAGCATGTATAAAGCCTAAGGCTCAAACACCAGTGGCCCTCTCCCCAATTTTGATGTGATTGAAAGTTTATATTGTTTCTACATTTCCTTTGATTTCTTCTGATGGAAAAATGAATGGGTGAACAATTATTTAACAAGTATCTATGAAGTAGATTTCAACCAAAACAATCTACTTCAGAAAGTGAGGTTAGATATAAGCCCCCTAAATGTTGTTTTCCTTACATCCAAAGTTAAACTAATTAGAAGTCAAACATTTCATATATTTCTAAAAGTTTTGATGACTCTACTCCCTAGACTTGTCTAAATTACAAATATACCATATCAATCAAGAAATGCATCATGAAAATATAACATGTTATTAGCCATACATTTTTTCCTTAAATACGTTTTGTCTTTTGCTCTTTTGTATTCTAATTATGAATATGTACCCATTATTCTCAGTGTTTACCCTGGGTCAATTGATAGGTAACAGACAGATATGAGCTGCGGGAAAGTGAGGTTAAAAGTATAATTTTATATAGTATAGGCCTATTGTGCTGAACCCTTCCCCCATGTTTGCCTTTGAAAAGCAATTTACTTGGGACCACTCTGAACTTAAATCAATAGGATTTGTTACATTTTCAGAAAACAACCTGTTATCTGCAGGAGAAATGCAGGCCAGAAGACTCTTCCCAGTCAGTAACAACACCACAAATTCCTTGAAGGCGGGAATTTTGTGACCTTTACACCATCCAAAGATTCAAGGACTAAGGAAGAAAGAATTTCACAGGTTTGGGCTCCTTCCTAGTCCTGGAGTCTTCCTAATCAAATCAAAAGAGAGTGGGACTTTCTGGGGCCAGCATCTGTATCTCCCTGATTTTAGAGGAGGGTTTCCAAATTCAGCTAATTTCAAACCAGTTATAAACCCTTGGTTATATAAAAAATTTGCCATCCAGCTAGAGATATAGATCATTTGGTAGAGTGTTTGCCTCGCATGCACAAGGCCCTGGATTCAATCCCCAGTGCCACAAAAAATAAACAAAAAAGAGTCAGAATTAATCTTGTCAGGCATAGTGGTGCACGCCTGTAATCCCAACAGCTCTGGGAAGCTGAGGCTGGAGGATCAAGAGTTCAAAGCCAGCCTGGCAATGGTGAGGCACTAAACAACACAGGGAAACCCTGTCTCTAAATAAAATACAAATAGGGGGCTGGGGATGTGGCTCAAGTAGTAGTGCGCTCTCCTGGCATGCGTGCGGCCCGGGTTCGATCCTCAGCACCACATACAAAGATGTTGTGTCTGCCGAAAACTAAAAAATAAATATTAAAAATTCTCTCTTTAAAAAAAAAAAAAAAAGATTAAAAAAAATAAAATAAAAAATAAATAAAATACAAATAGGGATGGGGATGTGGCTCAGTGGTCACTGCCTCTGAGGTTTAATCCCTGGTACCAGGAAAAAAATAAAATAAAAAATTGCAGTTCCTTCTGGAGATAGTGGTGGGCTACTCAGTGGCCCATCCTGTATGTTTACCTCTCTTATCTCAATCTCAATTTCCCAAATAAACTGATACTTGTTTCTTGAGCAGTTGTTCTTGACAGATCTCAAAGATTGGGTGGTCTTTAGGAACCTGAGCCCACTTTGGGTCTGCAGTTTGCTCTCACAGCAATTTTTTTTTTTTTTTGAACTGTGGCTCCAGCCCATGAATCTGGAATCTCACATTGCATTACCAACTTTCTTGTGATCAATCATCCAGTAAAACCAATTGATTATTTGCAATCTCAATTCATCTATTTCTTTGCCATTTTTAATTTTACACCTTAAAATTAGGCCTAAGTGCCTTATACCTACAATCACATTTCAAGTAGACTTCCTATGTTTAGTTAATAAACTTCCTAAGTAGAGTCTCTACTTTTCTGAGTATTGATGTCTATACTAGGATTTATCTATTATTTCCTATTTCTTTCCAATGGAAACACGCTACCATTCTAGTTAAAGTTTCGCTTTTAAGAAATATGACAACCAAATACAGCATGTAGACCTTTCTGAAACAATCAGAAATTTTAACAGGAACTGGATATTTAAATAAGGGCTTAATATGTGAGTGCATTGACAAGTATGGTGGTTATATGTTTAAGAAAAAAGGTCCCTATATTAGAGAAGTTAATAAAATATTTATGAGAGGACAAAAGATTGATTAAGCATGGTCATCCTGGTCACTAGGTAAGAATGAAATTGGAAGAAATAAATCAGTGATCATTTGGTTGCAGTTATTATCCTCTTTCAGTTTGTGATTCTTCAAAACTACCCCTGAAGAACTGAGGTGTTTATACAACAAAATTATTATTTTTTAAATAATGATTTTTAAAAAATTGTTGATGGACCTTTATTTTATATATTTATATGTGGTGCTGAGATTCGAACTCAGTGCCTTTTACATGGCAGGCAAGTGCTCTACCGCTGAGCCACAACCCCAGCAGGAACAAAATTATTTTCTAGTTCTTTTCCCCTCTAAACTGAATATACTTACCAGATCTTTTGACTCTTCACTAAAGCTACTGCTGGAGGCTAAAATATTCACTACTCCCATTTCCATTGTTTCTTTTTGTTGTTGTTGTTACCAGGGATTAAACCCCAGGGAGCTTAACCACTGACTCACATCCCCCCAGTCCTTTTTATCTTTTGAGACAGGGTCTCACTAAATTGATGAGGTTGGCTTGGAACTTGAAAACCTCCTGCCTCAGCTTCCTGAACCACTGGGATTACAGCTCGCTTTCCATTTACACCTACTTTTAAGGACAATTTGTCTATTTTTTTCCCAGTGGATTTTCACCTCAACTTTTCTAGCTGATGCTGAATTGTCTATTAGCTAATAAATTTTGAATATAGACAGTTGTTCTTGGTATTACTATGTTGGGTAAGTAACTGGTTTCTCATACCTCTACATTCATACTGAACTAGCTACATGGCCAATTGTTTCCTGGTGTGGTCCATGTCATTTCTCTATTCCTGTATCTTAGTCCACTGGAAATACTGTGCCTCTATTCCTTAAAATCTCTGCTTTTGATTTTACTGATTAAAAGAAAAGCTATGGATAGAGTCCTAATGATTAGATGTAGAACCAAAGGAAAGAGCTACTAGGAAAAAAGAAAAACAAAAAGAAAACAATACCGGTCAGTTCTTGGTCTTTATCTTAATATAACAGTCACAGTTTCAAGTCTTGTGGTTTACATTCTAGGCTGTGAACAGTTAATTATTTTTACTGGATTTCGATATAGCTCAACTTTCCATTCTAATGCTATTGTGGAAAAAAAAATTCATTTTGAAAGGTGAGACACCAAGATAATTGTCTTTAGAAGTCAATTTGAATATAGACCTGAGTAGAAGCTTTACTTTCAGTTTTCTTTCTATAATACAAAACAGAATTTAATACAATTCTAGTAAAACACAAATTATATTTTTACCCCTCTCTGTAAATAATTTACAATTCTAATTTTGTTTCCATTAACATTCTTTTGTTTAGACATATTTACTTTCTTTCTTATAAGTGCTCTAGTATCAGCTCATATAGTTTATATAAAGCATTACTACATTTAACATTCAGAAATTTTAGACATGCTGCCTAAACTATATAATCATCCTGACTATATTAGAATCATTGGTCAATTTCTAAATTTTAAAACTTATTATCAATATAATAAGCAACAGACATAGTTTATTGAGGCAGCAATGACAGAACAGTGAATCTCAAGCCAAAAGACATATGATGGAATTCACCCTTGTGAATTCCTATCTTGGTTAAGTTATTTCAATATATAAACCTTCTGGTTCCTCTTCTGAAAACTGGGGCCACTAATGTCTACTTCATAACTCTGTCATTTAGATTGTTTAATCAATCACAAACTTACAGAAGCATATCTAGTAGTGAATAGATGTGTTTATTAAATGTCTGCCAAATCTAGATTTTATAGTATGATTTGAAATTTCTGACAAACTTAAGTGTTTTAGTGGACTGCAGCAGTTCAACATGAAGCAACAAAGTTAATGATAAAGAAAAACCAGTGCAATCAGGTTGTGTTACCGAAGCACCTGATTCAAAAGAGATGCACCATACTTTGTACTTTGGCCAAACTGAATATATTGGATCTGGTTTTATAAACGATGTTTTAAAAGGAATAACACAAAATGCAGCCAACTTAAGTGGAATACACAGGATACATATGATCTAAAATTGATGCTTATGAGAACCAGTGGAAGGAACTGGTGGTTATGTTCAGGCTAGAGAAAAGATATAAAAACTATTTTTAGAAGATTTATCTGGGATCAAAGAATGAAGTTCTAACACTAAGGTGAAACCTGCCCTGTATGATAATTTTATTTTCTATCAATTATCATCAACATAAATAAAATCAATAATATTAAAGTGTATTTATGGGCCTGGGTTGTAGCTCAGTGGTGGAGTACTTGCTTAGCATGTGAGACCTGAGTTTCATCCTCAGCACCACATATAAATAAATAAAAAACAAAGGCCATTGACAACTAAAAAAATAAATTAATAAATAAATATAAAAATAAAAGATAATGGCTTTCTTAATATTTCATGGCTAAAAATAAGATCTATTTAGAGTAAAATTGACTGTTAGGGGTTGGAGATACAGCTCAGTTGGTACAGTGCTTGCCTTGTATGCACAAGGCCCTGGGTTCGATCCCCAGCACCACACAAAAAATTTGACTTTCAGAAAATTTCAGTTTATTTTTGCGTTATTTAGCTTTCTGTTACCATGATAAAATACCTAAGACTTAAAGGAAAAAAAAATTTTTTTTAATGGTTTCCATCCATGGTCTGTTGGCTCTACAGCAGCACAGTATATCATGGGGGAACATGTGGAAGAGGAAGCCTGTTCACCTCATAGTGGCCAAAAAGCACTCAGGGAGACAGGAAGGCATCAGGGTTGCAATATTCTCTTGAAGGGCATGCCCCCAATAACACAACTGTCTCCAATAGGCCCACCCCTTAAAGGTTCAATCATTTCCCAACAGTGCCACAGGCTTGCCATCAATTCTTCATTTAACATTGGGGTCTTTGGGTAACATTTCCACATCATAAGAACTTTATTAAGTTGTCCTATTAAAGATTTGCAGGGTAAACTGCCAATTTAAAATTCTAAATAGTGAGGCACCAAATACCAGTGGCATAAAGAATCAACTTGAATAGCCAGCCTAAGGATATGAAAAATTGAAGAAAAAAAAATTAATAAATTGAAATCCAGATATTCTTTGATATTAATGTTCTCCTAAACTTTTAAATGTAGGTTCTAAAATTTGACTAGTGGTAATTTGACTAGTCACTGGAAAATCATGGCATTCTTTATAGTAAATACTATTAAATATTTCAAAACTTCATTTTCATTAATTAACTACAAATAATCTCACTATCATAGAAGATATTTTAAAGAAACTTGTTTTAATATGATATGTCAAGAGCTATGTAATGTTTTGAACAACTAATAATAAAAAAAGAAAGAAACTTGTTTTAATAACCAAAATAAGCATAAATTTATTTGCTGAAGATAAAAGGAAGAGTGAAACTGATAATTTAGGCCAAGTCAGGCCTCTAAAACGTGAATATATATTTAAATTCCTTGATCAATTTATTTCTCTTTTTTACATGGAGATAAATTTAAAAACTCAAGTTTCAGAATAGTAGGTAAGGGCAAGTTTACATCAAATGTCCAGGTGACTTACTGTATGTATGCACAAAGCCTGAAATCCCTATTCACTAGAGTTTATTATATTTGCATATGTAAGTTTCTATTTAAATCAGGTCTATGGTATAAAATTCTGCCTTGTTTAGTTTTCCTAAGAAAACATCCAAAATAACTTCATAAATAAGAAATTCCCTATTACTTTTCTTTGAATTCATATAGAAACTGAGAAATTGTTCATGGTGGGAAAACAGAGTTCATCATTTTTACACTAAAATCAAAATTTTATGGCTCTGATTTTGCTTAAAGCAGAAATATAGCTACGATTTAAACCAAAAAGCTCAGATTTAACTCAATCATTCTGCTAAACATATACATGTCAAACGTATAAGGTTTTGAGGACAAAGAACACATGATATTTGATTAAGCACTAATTCCTAAAAATAGCAGTTATTAGAACAATGAGAAACAGGGCATACTGTAAACTTTTCCTATGTTCATAAATTAGAGAACAATATTTAACTTTAAGGACCTGTATGTATTTACTAAATTAAAAGTAATTAATCTTATCAAGTTTATATGACATCCTCTTTACCAAATGATGATATTAGCTGGTATCCTTGTGAACACCCTTCACCACTAATCTAACTGCCAAATAAGCAATTTATTTTTTTTCTTTTTGGCACATACCTTTCTCTCTGAAAACATTCCCACTTAAAACAAAAATTATTCACGATAATTAAATTTCCTCATGAGTGATGCAGACAGTGATTTATATAAGACTAAATTTCCTACACAAATGAATTAAAAATAGATTTCCAGGGGCTGGGATTATGGCTCAGCAGTAGAGCCTATGCGAGGCCCTGGGTTCAATCTTCAGCATCACATGATAATAAATAAATAAAATAAAGATATTGTGTCCAACTACAACTAAAAAAATAAATATTTTAAAAAACAGATTTCCAGTTGTCTAGTACATGATAATTATATTAAATTTGTATTGAAAGAAAAACAGATTTTATATCACTTACCCTACCATCAATTACTTACTGCCCCACTGATAAAAACATTCTGATTTTTTTTTCAGTACTTCCAATCAGTCTTATTACATTTATACTACATATAATTCAACCACTGATAGTATTTTCTAGACTGCTTTAATGACATGTTAATGTTTCATTGCTAAGTTAATAACACTTCTAAACCTTATCTATTTTCCTACATGGGAAATAGTTGTCACTTTTTACTAAGATAGCTTTTGAGAGCAGGCACATTTAATGTTTCCTGAATTAGGAAGTACTTTTTCTTTATTCTTAGTATTTTATAGGACTACCAACAATGATGACATTGAATGGTGGATTGGTGGATTTTCTGCTTTATCTCCAGTTTCCCTATTTATGAAAGTCAATGTCTTTAAGATCTTTTTTTTTATTTTTTAAGATTTATGTATCCAAAAATGCAATATAAAGAATAAAAATAGTTCAAAATGGAAAAAGTGAAGAAAAAGAAAAGGTAAAACTATTTCTGAGTTTTTTGTTAGCCATCAAAATTTTAAATCTTTCATCCAAAATAAAACTTGAAAAATACACCATCTCTTTACTTAATTTGGAAAAAAATGAATCCAATATATTATCATTATTTAATTATGACAGTATTTAATATATGAATGCTACTATGCCACATTTTTGGGGCACAAATTTCACAAATAAATAAAAATCATTCATTTATAAAAATCACTCTCTAAGGCTGGGGTTGTGGCTTAGTGGTAGAATGCTTGCCTAGCACGTGCGTGGCACTGAGTTCGATCCTCAGTACCACATAAAAAATAAATAAATAAAGGTATTGTTTCTAACTACAACTAAAAAATAAATATTAAAAAAAATCACTCTCTAAAAGCAACTATGCCATTAAAATAAACACTAAAAGAGAAATGAGGACAAACACACTTAACATATGATCATTATAGACCTATTTTTCTGGATATTATTTAATTGGAAAATTATCATTTTAGAATCTATGATTTAGTAGAATTCCAGGAATACTACCTAGAACACCAAGAGAAAGCATTCCAATGATGAATATTGCAAATGACATATTAAAAATGCTGGAGAAGAGCCAAATCAGGCTGTTTGCTTAGAAATTTATAAAGGAGATGAAATGGGGTTAAAAAATGACATCTGGGGGCTGGGTTTGTGGCTCAGTGGTAGAGTGCTTGCCTTGCATGTGTGAGGCACTGGGTTTGATCCTCAGCACCACATAAGAATAATAAAATAAAGATATTGTGTGCATCTATAACTAAAAAAATATTTTTTAAAAAAGTATATGACATCTGTGCTTATAAGTCAGTCAAGAAGATAAATGATACCTCTTTCTTTTTTATTCTGGAAATTGAATTCAGAGGTGCTTTGCAACAGCTATATTTGCAGTACTTTTATTTTTTTTTAATATTTATTTTTTAGTATTTGGCGGACACAACATCTTAGTTTGTATATGGTGCTGAGGATCGAACCTGGGCCGCACACATGCTAGGCGAGCGCGCTACAGCTTGAGCCACATCCCCAGCCCCAGTACTTTTATTTTTTGAGACAGGGTTTTGCTAAATTGTTGAGGGTCTTGCTAAGTTGCTAAGGCTGGCCTTGAATTTGTGATCCTCCTGCCTTAGACTCATGAGTTGTTAGAATTACAGGTGTGTGCCACTGTATTCAGCTTCTCTTTTTTTGAAAAGTGGACTCTTCTCCAGTCTACAGTATAAGAGCAATATCAATGAAAAATATTTCTTTTTCTAAGAGGTAAGTTGAAGAAAGGCTATACTGGCTTCTAAGGGACCAATTAATGAACCCAAGCCTGGCTTACACAGAATTCTTTAGGGATTTGCGAATATTTCCATTCTAATTTTCCAGAGATAAAAATATGAAGGGAAAAAAAATTAGAAAAGAAAATGACCTATGGCATTTGGCTACCTTTGCAAACTAGCCCATTATTAACTATTTTCATATTTAAATGACCCTTTCTCCCCCAAGAATTCTCACTACTTATTAGTAGAATGGCCAATCTTTTATGACCAAAAGGTTACCTACCAACAAACATGTGATCTGAGCCACCAATGTAATGTGTGAGATAATGTAAGGGAAGCATCTGAAGCACTAGTTTTCATTTAAAAAGGCCATGTCTCAACACCATTAGGAACAAGAACAGAAACAGTTTAAGATTTCTTTAGAGAGAGAGTTAGCTCAAGGAATGGATAGAAATGAATCTTTTTGGTAACTCATTTTAGGGTATGAAACTTTTAGGAAGTAAGCATCTGTGTATTTAACATGACTTTGATCTATGAGTTTTTCTAGATATATGATTTTAGCTAGCCTGTTAGAATTATAAAATTTATAAATTCTCAAAAATTAAATGAATCAGGAGAAAAATGTTTCTTATTCATATATGAAAGGAAGAAAAAGGGACTGCCTTCTGGTGTTTACTCCTTCCTGAAGTTTTAATAGCAAAATGTAAAGCTCCTAACAAAAAAGTCTCAAGTATAATTGAATGCAATGTAAGAACAAATTTAAAAAAATTTCAAGTGAAGAGGCTATTCTCTCAATTTATAAAATCATAAGATCAATAAACCTGGATAATGACAATAAAAAAGACCACTACTTAAGGCTGGGATTGTGACTCAGTGGTATAGCGCTTGCCTAGCACATGTGAGGCACTGGGGATTGATCCTCAGCACCACATAAAAATAAATATATAAAATAAAGTTATTAAAAAAACAAACATTACTTATTTGTAAATTCCTTTGAAGGGAAAAGATTTTAATTGTGACTCTCAGAGATGACAGAAAACTTACCCACGGCAACAGCATTATCCTTGCTCCAAATTATATTAAACTAACATCAAACCTTAATGTGTAGAGGACTAAGGGGGAGAGTAAAAAGTAAACATTCTAGGATGAATAGAAAAAAAAGGATCAGAAACAAACCTAAATATGATACCAAACTAACTTTTATAGCAATGGTACATGGGCTCAGAATTAATACTCACAAAGTAAGAATTCCTGGGCTAGTAGGGGGCTGTTTTATTGTGGTCTTCATTTTGTCATTATTAAACCTAGGGAAAAAATAAGAGTAAACTTTAAAATTTGATAACAGAAATTAGAACATTTAACTGACATTGTTGACAGTCATTGTTTTCTGATCTTCTTATATCAGAGAAAAATCAGATTATAAATACCCAGCAGCAACATTTCTCTATTTCAATTCCATGCATTGTAATTAGTTTTTAAAATTTGCTTTTCTATTACTTTACCTTTTAGAAGTTTAAAAGTCAAAGTCTAACTTAGAGCATGATGAGCTTCTGGAGGACGTCATATAATTGCAGGTATTTTAAGTTAATGCACGATCATATCCTGAGATTTCACACACACATTTGCAAAATCTACAGTCTATATATTGCCAATTCAAGAATTATATTGTTATGTAATATATAAATAGAGTATAAATACAAAATTTTCCAGTTTTGTATTTATACTCTATTTAAGTAAGCTGGAAACTGAAACTATATTATGATGCTATGGGTAAAACTAAAGAAAATACAGTTGTGAAATTGCCTAGATCAAAGAGTAAATGAAAGGGTAATGATAAGAAGAAATTGTTTCCATGGTGTCTTTACTTGCCATTGTTTCCTAAGATGTAACCCCTACTTGATTTTTTTTTTTTTTTTTTTGGTACTGGGGATTGAACTCAAGGGCCCTCTATCACTGAGCCACATCACCAGCCCTATTTTGTATTTTATTTAGCAACAGGGTCTCACCGAGTTGGTTAGCACCTCATCTTTGCTGAGGCTGGCTTTGAACTTGAAAACTGCTGGGATTACAGGTGTGCGCCACCATGTCTGGCCCAACTTAATTTTGATGTATCTCCTATGCATGTTTTTGTACTATTACTACAAATTCTGCTCCTTAAAAGCTTATATACATGGTGTCATATGGATGTCTGATCTTTATTGGTTTGCACCAATCAATAATGTTATACTGAATATAACTTCTCCATAAAGTAGTTTTTGTTTGTGTAAGAAGGTTATCCATGATGATACACATAGCTCTCATTTTAATAGCTATATATTTCACCATGAGACTGTGTCATAATTTACCATTCTCTTGTTGCTTAGTATTTTTACTGGTTTCAAAAATTTTTTTCCTATAAAACATAAATAAGATTCTTCTTTTTCCATATGTCTGGGTTTATCTAGAGCATCTAGGAACGTATTGAGTTCAAGTCTACTGTATTTTAAACTTTACTATGATATAATTAAATTCTTCCACAATAGCATATGAAAAGTTCTCCTTTTCATATATTTACAACACTTGACAGTACATTTAAGAAAAACAGCTACTATCTATATGAATATTTAAAAAATTCTTATGTGATCAATTGCTTCATCTAATATATATCTTACATAAGAATACTAAAAATTCCAAATATTATAGACTAAAATTTGGCCAGAGGCACTTGCAAAAAATAAAGCTCAGATAATGCGTTTTTCCTCATGATTGAGGAAATACCAATACTATTGTTACAAAAATGATTATTAATTAAATATTGAGTTTAATCAGATCCAAAATGACCAAAGAGGAAAAAATGCAAGAGAAGTAAATGGTTTATTGGTGTGGATAGTCCTCCCCCTTTCATTTCAGGAAGTGTTTCCCACGTAATACTCCTAAAAAGAAGAAAAAGCTCTCTTTAAGCTTGTAAAACCCACAAATTCCCGAGCCCTTCTGCCAGAGGTTCTGACATAGCAGGTCTGGAAAAATGCTTTATTTCAAGTTATTCTGGTACAGGTGGTTCACACACATTAAGTTATAACTAATGGGGGAAAAAGGGTGTATTTCAAAATAAAGGATTACATAACTCACTTTTTGGTGAAAAGTAGGCAATAGTAACTAATATGTTCTCTGTTACATAGACATATTTTAAAAAAGCTACTCTAACATTAACTCAGGGGGGGAAAAAAAGAAAATCTCAATTTATGGTTGAATATGCTTGACTTCACAGTGCCAGAATAGACTGTGAGCTCATTAATTATTTCAGTTAAATAAGCACATCCTGACACAAGTTTTTTGGTACTAATACCAGAGAAATAATATTCTGAGTTTACTATTATTGGCAAAAGAAAACATTAAGAGTGGGTATGATCAGGAATGATTTTTTTAAAAAACCTTTATTTTATTTATTGTTATGTGGTGCTGAGGCTTGAACCCAGCGCCTCCCACATGTTAGTCAAGCGCTCTACGCTGAGCCCTAGCCCTAGCCCCAGCCCCAGCCCCTGATCAGGAATAATTTTAATGAAGATGACCAGGAAGAAATTATGGTTACTTTTAAAAAAATAATTCTATTGCACATGGCAGGCTTCAAATTGGGACATTAGGCTTTTACACTAAGACAAAATGTTACCTGTAGTTTCCTACCAACAATTTTACAAGTGAAATCAGAACCTTAATAGAAGTCCAATATTTATTTTCTTGCAACTATAATCTATTGGAACCATTTAGATATAAAAAAGGAAAAAATATTTTAATATTTAGGTTAAGGAAGGTTTGACTTTGTATAAATTCAAATTGTAAAATTGAGAACACCTTTTTATATTATTTGAAATTAAATTTAGATTTAATAAAAAAGATTTAGAATATGGCATGACATTATTGTAATAATGAGACATAGCAAACCTTGTAATAGAAATAGAAAAATTTAATAATGAGAAAAAAATGAGACAAGTTTTCACCTGTGGTCTGCCTTGTATCTAGTTATTTACAACAGTAATATAGGATTTTTTAAAATTATAGCAAAATCAATAAGAATTTAACCTTGTTTAGAGTACGCTATAAAACAAAGACAATACAGGCTCAGAATATGGCCCCAAAGTGAAAGATACACTCTTGTGTGCCATAGCCAACTTTCCTTTCTTTTTCCTAACTTGTGGTATCAGCAACTAATTATTATTTTTTTCCAGTATATCAGTTAAAAAGTGAAAACCATGAAACATACTATATATACTTCTGGAAGTCAGTATTCCATTCTAAACAAGTGAAATTATCTAAATTAAAACAAAATGAACTAAACCCACACAGTAAATAGTAAAAAATAATAGCCTAAGAACTATAGCATCTTCTCTTTATGAGGCATTGGGAAGAAAATATCTTTCTGTCAAAGAATATATTCTACAAATTATATATGGGTACAGAGACAGTTGTGTCCTTCCACCTGGCCTGTAAAAAATGATGGGTGCAGGCTTCTTTGACGATCATTTCTGCATATTGATGCTATTCTGTAGAACAGCTGACAGGCAGCAGCAATCTCCTAGCCCTTGCTCCCAGCTGGAACCGGCAAGAACAAGGGATGTGGTAGTAATACTTGTTTGTTCACTGTTGCTGCTTCTGCTGCTTAAGCAGCAAGTTGACAAAATTGCATGCAACTAATATAGAGAAAAAAAAAACTGGTTCAGGCTAAACCTACTTACCAAGTTTGCTTATAGCACTAGACAAATTGTTTTTTAAGAAATATATTTTTTTCCTTAAAAAGAGATAGAAAGTGAAGAAAAGACAAAATTCATGTTTTGGTTAGAAAGAGAATTTATAATATCTAAGGAAAAAATAAATAATAATATTCAGCTCCTTAGTTTAGATTTAACTGCTCAATTAACAAATTCTCTGAAAGAGTTTTTAGCCATTTGTCAGGGTGAATGCATAAAGAGAGTACCCTCCCTAACTATTCCCTAGGAAATAAAGTGTTCAAACTTCAATCAAGAAATGAAATTATATTTTGCTTATAAAATGCCGCTAGCTCCCTTCTAGGTACCACATATCTAATCACCACCATATGTTTGACTTTAGACACTATTAGCAAAGAATAAGTTTAGCCATAAAGATTTAACAAAAATTCCCAACAATTAAAAAAAAAAATTTCCACAAGCAATTTACCTACTTTAAATGGGTAATATAGAACTAAAACAAACTTGGTAAGTACATAGCAGCAAATAATGAAAAACAGAAATAGAAATATTTATTCTGTTAAATTACCTTTAAATACAATATGTTACTTATAGACCTATATATAAACTTAAGTTTAAATGAGAGTCATCTTTTAGCACCATAAGCAATTTTTAATTCAGAAAAATATACAGTCAAAAAAAAATCTGGACAATTAATATTTTAAAACAAACAAATCTACACAGAATTGGCTGGCAAATTTAAATAATAAAAAAGTATGAACAGCAATGTTTTAAATTCAGATATTTTGTAAAAAACAATAGCCAACTTCAACCTTTCATTTTTATCACAACTGAAAAGTATTTTTTTCTGCTTGGCTCAGTAAGAAATATTGTTAATGGTAAAAATAAATATTTCTGAAGATGACAGTCTAACAAGAAAACTGCATATATTTATTTAGTATGAAAAGTTGTCAATAGAAAAAACTAACAAAAACTAAAGAGTTTCTTAAAATTTATTTAAAAATGGAAATGAGTTATTTTCAGAAAACACATATGAAAGATACTGCAAGTTTTTCCTCCAAGTGATTCTAACCACAAAAATAAGTAAAACCAACTTTAATAATATGCTAATGTAATTTTAAAAATGTGGTTTGTAGTGATGAGAACAGAAATTCTACCTCAACATGATATTGAATAAAAATTTAAAACCCTCACATTAATTAAATGTTTCCTTTTGAAAAATGCTGATCAGAAAATATTAATTTTGATACATTAAGTCTCATTTGAAGACAAACAATAGAAATAAGTTACGGGTGTTATTTGCAAAAACACACAAAAATACATACAAAGTTGGTTCAATAAGCATTTAAAAAATTTTAAACTAAAAAAGGTAATTATATCTATTATTTCACAAATCCTCAGCAACATTCTAAAACCTTTATCAAAGAAAAATATCGTAATTAACAAATTGCTTAAAATATTTTATATTTATACATCACAAATAATGAATAATTCCAAGTTCCTTCATCTGTAGATATGTTAAATTACATCTAGTTTATTCAAATATTCTAAAAAAACTTTTTCAGTAAGACAGAAAGAGTGACAGTATAACTGTATTTTACAATGAAGAATTTTTATTGAAAGCGAATTTTATTTAAATTCCTTAGGCATTTAACCAAAAATTTAAATAAATATTGTACAAATGAGATACAAATCTATCACTGAAAAAAAAATAAGTTAACACAATAAATTTCTTCACCCAAATTCTGACATAATGAACTACATCTAAGCTTAATTAGATAATCAGATTTGCCAAATCACAACAGTCCAAGTTTTAAAGGGGTGGTTAGGAGAGACTCAATCACACATAACAGTAAAAGCCAATTTTTATTAACTGCCTTCTAAAGTAACACATACTACTAATTAGGTTAAAGTTCCTTACCCTGTGAAAAGTAACCAAATATAATAAAATGGTTAATATCTACATTGATGCTTTTAATATTAAATTTTTAAAAAGCTTATTAGTTTATAAGACAGAGTATGTAACCGTAGAAAAAATAATGATGATGCTAAATTGTTGTGTCCAAATAATAAGTTCTGACACTTTTAAAGATCACAATTCAAATTCTCTAAATTAGGAACAGCTCTGTGATTTATATCTTTATCTACAATACAAACTCATATACTGTTGGCTTTTCCTGAAACTCATTAAAGCAATGTCAAATATAATGGATTGAAAATGACAAATTAAACTGGTATCTTTTTCAAATACTCAGATAAACATATTTTTCAGTATCATCTTTATTCTCTCTAACCTGGAAAACACTGGTTAAGTGAGATGGGAAAATTTTATTTCTATTTGTCCAATTAAAAATGAACTGTTTCTTTATAATATTCTAAAACCAAAGGTATGAAGACATTCTTTATTTTTTATTTATTTATCTCCAACAACCACTTTACAGTATGATGCCACCAATATAAAAGTACCAGAACTTCTAAACTGATTTCTATTAAAATGTAACATTTTATTTATTCTGTTAATATTCACATTCCTGAATTTTCTAACATCTAATAATACAAAAAAATCAAATTTCAGTTTTTGGTATTTTGATAAGTATTACAATGTTCAAACATTCTTAAACACATCAGAGAATGTTTTAAAATTTTTACACTGTTTAAATTTGAAGCAGTTCTATGATCATAATCATAATTAACTTACTCTAAGACCAAATTACTTTTTCTTATAAAAACAAACTTTTGGGATTTCTTGTATCTGAAGTGTATAAAGTAAATACTTTTTACATGAAAAAATTTAAAGAAAAATTGTAGTATGTTGTATTTTAGTAACTATTTAGCAAATAGCACTAAATATATATATATATGAACTAACCAAGTAATACTTAGTAAAACTGTTCAGTAAGTTCATTTTCACTATACCAGGTTACAATTTAGATAACAAAATTGCATTAGCTAAATACTATATGAATTTTTCAACTAACGCTGTAAAAATCAAAGAAAATAAATATGCCAGAAAAACGGTTCTGGGATAAAGTATTTTGGAGGTTAAGACAAAAGTCATTGGAGGTTTAGGTATTCTACAATTTTATTAAAGAGGTTGCAACTTTTTATATGAACAACTAATAATCAGAGTATCTATGAGTAAGATACTAGTTTCTGCTTAAGAAACTGAGTTTTTCAGTTTCAGCCAAATTGCTACTTTTGATTAGGATAGTACTTGGAAATTTTAAATTCTCTTATTTAAAATATTCTCATTAATCTTATCTAAAACTATCTCTCTACCTGTTAAAAAAGCCAAACACCAAATTTCATTTGACTTAAACCCTCCATTTTATAAGAAAAGTCTACTACAAATTTAATTATTATACACACTGTAATAATATTCTTGAGAAAAAAGTTATTATATATACTTATCTTGGGAATAAATAAAAGAATTAGATCTTAATACAATACCATGAGAATATAATCTATATTAAAAAATCTGGAGTTTTAATAAGCAAGACAACTTAATATGGGTCACTTCACACAATAATTTCTTTTAATTCTTTATTTACTGATTTTAGTTTACCCCAAAGTTTCAATGTTACCATTTGACAAGTCCAATTACATTGCAAATATATAAAATTATATGCTTTTAAAATATGTTATTATACCTTAATCTCCTATCATGTTCCAAAGCATTATGTGTGTATTCAATCAAAGAAGTTAGGTTGTTTTCCAGAATTGGCTCTCTCCTAAAGGTCAAAACCTGCAATAAAAATGCCATGTATTATAGCATGAAGACATTGAACAGATTTGTTTCTTTCAGTTCCACAACTGATCCCTGAACACAAAGGTAATGTTTTCAAAATGATCCCAATCCTGCCAATGTTCAAAGAAGTCCCAACAGGAAAATGATATTTTTAAAACAGAAATAACTTGATTATAAACACCTGTGATATGCTTTATCATCTGAAGCCTCTTCAAACAAGTCAGATTAATATGTTTCTGTTTTCATTTCTCTTTAGGGCATTCACTTTCAAAGAGGTGTGAATGAGTTTATGTATGTAGATATCTGTGAAAGACTGGTAAAGGGGGGCTTTTTAAGGAAAATATCAGAAATATAGTTTGTGTTTCTAAAACTCAAAATCCACACAATTTAAAAAATTACTAAGACATAGGGAGAAAAGTTAACTACCTTTTCCCTCAAATCATCAAATGTATTAATAATTATTGAAAGTGCCATTATGTTAAATTTTAGTCTTTTGCCAAACCTAAGCGAATAATAACATTTCCAAACATTTCAATACATTACAGTTTTAACAGATTGAAATTTAGAATTTATTTTAAAAATAAACAAATATTTATAATAAATGGACCACTTCTAGATCACATAGTTTTTAATGTTTCCAAGTATAAATGAGATGTAACAATGTATATAAGTAGTTTTGTCATTTTGTTGCACCTTTCTGAATCTTAATGAGTAAGAGGCAATTTCTACATAGTATTAGAGATAGTTTTCTATATTTGAGTACTCTTAAAAATTAAGGTATCTTAAGTTTAGAAATTATAGAAGGAAAATAGTAAAAACCTAAATGTTAAATTTTAAACATTGTAATATAAGTTTTTAAATAGTAGTGAAACAAAAAAATACTAGATAATAAGGAACAAAAGAGGTTTGGATATAAAGATAAATTTTGAACCAAATGTGTGATTAAAAAAAAAGGTGATTATTAAAAAACCTTCAAATAGTAAAACTCAAATCTATTACAGCTTATTATTTATATTTAGAAACAACTATAAGTCTTTTCAGTGCAAACATTCTTTAGTCAAATGACAGATTAAGTAAAAGTGTATTAAATTTCTCATAACTCAATACGAAATAATTAAGTATAAAACTCCAATATGTATGCATGTATTTAATATATTGATTCCAATGTTTGAAACTTCTTTTTCTAAAAGGAAGAGCCTTTAAATCATTTCTAATTCAGGAAAAAAAAAAAAAAAATCCTAGCCCCTTCCCATATCCTACCACAGTCATTTATATAAGCAAATAATCAGGTGATATATTCACAAATATTAGTAATATGATATTCTAAAATTAATGTTGTGACTTTCATTAAGACAACCACTTTAAAATTCATTTAAAACTGTTGCCTGTTATTCTTAATATTAAATTCTCAATCTCACTTTCAATACTTATTTGAAATACAGTAGTATTTTATTACTGATTTCCTCTGGCCTTATGAGATTTGGGGCCACAAAATTTTAAAAAGTCTTAAGTTTTAGTTCTACTTATAGGCCGGCCAAAATTAGTTGCAAAGCACAAGCCTAAGTTTGCTCAATTAAAAAAAAAAAAAAAAAAAAAAAAAAAAAAAGACAAAACTATATTTTGACAATTCTTTCTAAGATGTGTGTTCTAGTTATAATTAGACCAATAACCTGTTTCTCCTAAAAGGGGTTAAAAAGAAATCAATGTGGGAATTAAATGTCATTAAACAAAAGAAAAAAAAAAAAAAAAAGCAAGAGCCATTTTGGGTCAGTACTATTTTAAAATTAGAGACAAATTTACAATGTAATTGGTGAAAGCTTATGTGTCATATATCAGATATACCTAATATTTCTGGGGAATTTTTTTCTTTTTGTAAACCAAAATCAACTAACCAATATTTTTGGATTGAAGTATTTTTGTGACATCATGAATAGTTACTAAATACTAATAAATAAATAAATAAATAAAATATACACAAGACTTCATAAAACAAAACATAATACATAAAACATAAGGGATCCAAAATATTACAACTACTTTGCAATTTTCATCCTTACTTGTCAATCCTGATAAACATTAAAACTGATATTAATCTGATTAGAAAACATGTAGTGTTACATACAAATACCTGAGGCTACATTTTGTAAACACACAATGAAGACAAGTTAACAGCATTAAAAAAAAAAGTCTAAAGTTAGACTTTTACTTGAATTTTTAAAAAACAGTATATAAATGGCAAATAAATGAAACAGGAAGGCTGGTACCTTTTCTTGTTCCCTTCTCCCCACAGTATGTAAATCCAGTATTGAAAAAAAGATGAGCTATTGTTGCAGTACCACTTTCCATCATTTTTTCCTATGGTAACAAATGATTTTTGTATTTCTTACAATAGCGCACGCACGCTCGCACACTCACAGAACTATCTTTTTATAGAAAAAAGGGATAACTGCATATAAACATTAAAAATACATACCAGTTGGAACTCATGTTCACAAATCTAAAACTAAATCTTCCTCTTATCTAACATCACAAGAAGGGAAAATACTTCGAAGGCTGTGAATTTTAGTTAGGCACTAGTGTGTTCTAAAGCTTTAAGTATTTTAAAGAAAAGAATCCATCACTTATTTTAAAATCAAACAAAACAATCCTTCACTCATCATCCTCAAAACAAACAAAATCCCATAAACCAAATCACTAAAAAAAAAAAAAAAAAAGTGGCTAAACTTAATCAGACTGATGGAATTTAAAACCTCCCCAAAACACTCTACCAGTCACAATATTTGAATGAAAATTAAAAAATTAGTAAAAAGTAAAACCTACCAGTCCTGGGTGATATAATTATATTTAAAACAGAAATGACATCTACAATTTCATTAAATCCAATTTTATAGAGGATGATTAATTCTTTTTATGAAATTTTCATGAAATGATCCAAAATAAACAGCTTTGAAAAAAGGTAATGAATATGGATGCATTCAGTTATCACAATTATTAATAGTATGATCAGTAAACTCAGCTACACCACTTATTAATGTAAATTATATTTAAAGTCCTACAGAGATTTGTCATGTTTTCATTTTAATATTTTCTAACAATACATATTTTGAAAATGCAAACTATAAATTTCAACTACTATTCATAAAATTATATAAATGTCTGTTAAATTTTTTAAAATTCTCTTTAAAAACATCTACAACTGTTTATCAGCGAGTTTATTGCTTTTCTTTGAAAAACCACACCAACTCTTATCAAGATGCAATTAAATGGAATGACAAATTTGGTAATAAATAGAAATATGTTGATGGCTGCCTCGAGCAACATTAAACAAAATCAACTGAAAACCAACCAAATAAAAACAACCACACTGCTGCATATATTTCTTTGTAATGAATTTATCAATGGAATGCAATAACATAGGCACCTGTACATACTTACCTGTTGTATTATCTAACTTAAGAAACATTAATGTCTTGTAAATTAAAAATTTAAGTCTTCTACAATGGCTGAATTAGCTAAATATATATATATTAAAACAGAAGTTAAAAGTTTTAAAAATATATCCAATTCTTATGGGAAATGTGGAAAAGATCATGTAGCATTTAAAAAAAAATTAGTTTTTTCTTCAAAATAAAAGAAACAATTCTCCCGTCATCTGCATCCAACAATTACAAGTAGTTTAAGATGAAACTTTTTTTATCAAAAGAAAAAAAAACCCAACACCACAAAAACCTAAATCCTTTACAGGGGCAAATATATGTCCTGCAATTTCTGTCAGCAGAAATTCAGTTTTGCGAAAATAGCCTCTTCAGTTTTACTTTTCATATACATTTCAGAGCCACCCGAAAGCCTTTAGTGGGAGAAGAAAATGTTAAACACCAATTTTTATTTAAATTCCCCGTTTTAACGTTTTGTAACTATTTCCATGGTTCTCCAACTAAAAGTATAATTTTTCAGTAGGTCGAGAATTATAATCCAGAGTTCAATATTCAAACCCCCCAGTCCCGCTCCCTTCCAGCCAATCAGGGGATAAGAAGTCGGGTGTTTGGGGAGCTCCGTTAAACAGTTTGAAAAACATCACATTGCTCTATCCTATTCTCCATCGGGAAAGGTTCTAAGCAAGGGCGGGTCCCTAATCTTCATTGAAATATACGAAATCAATCGTTCTATTAATTACAGAGGGGAAAACTTTAGGCTGGCGGTCCTAAAGTGATACTGCGGTTCCCAAGAAGTTTTATTCCTCTTTGCAAATAACTGAATAGCTGCTACAAAAATCATCTCCAGAATATTTGCAACCCAGTGCGCGGCGCGCCCCACACGCAAAACATCACACAAGCAAAGGGATTTTAATCTAAGTGTGCCTCATTGTGGAAAAAGAATTCAAGATCTAATAGAATTTTTACAGAAGTTATTATCTCTAAAGTATTACCTAAAGTTAAAGCCGTCAATGGCTTCCTTTATTTAAGAGCTGTCGACTAGAGGTTGATAAAAACAAATAGATAAGGGGGGAAAAAACACTGAAGGAAAGACCAACAACCCCTCTCTCCTCCGCCTCAGTTCCCAAGAAAAGGTGGGGATTGCAAAATTACCGTTAAGTTGCCCTGGTAAAGAGTTTTCCGGAGAATACCAGTATGGTTTCACAGATTGCTTTTTTTCCCCTTCGGATGTTTCAAGGACTGGAGAAGGAAAAAGTCTTCTAAGAACAGTGCGACTTAGAGAAGGAAATAGTCAGGAGAAGGAAATTGCTAGCTCGCAGCCCCATCTTTCATCTCACCCCGAACACCCCTCCCCCTCGAGGAAGGACAACGTCGCGAGAGTAAATAACAAAAATCCGAGCCAGAAGCGAAAGTCCCAGCATCTTTGCTAGGAGCCCGCTACCACCTACGAAGCCTGCCCCGACCGCCCGGAGCCCCGCTCGCGAGCTCGGGGCGCGGCAGTCCGACCCCTCTCTAAAAAGACCGCACCGGGACGTCGCGCGGGGGGAGCGCGGCCCGGGCTGACTCCTTCCTAGGGCACCTCACGTTTAAGCGTCAAAAGACGACAACATGCATGGCTGGGTGCCGAGGACTAGGCCGGGGCACTATGGGCCACCACCCACCGGAGGCACCCGTACTCTGGGTCCTGAATTTTCCGTCGACTCAAGTTTCTCGTTAGAAGACGGCCTTCAGCGGACAGGGAAAACTACGAGAAAAGGCGGCTCGGTTCGGAAACCGGGGAGGGGCGCGCGTCCCCTCCTGTCAAGGAGTCGCGGCCCTGCCGAGACCCCGCGGCGCCCTGTCCCCGGCCCCGGGCGGGGGGTCTTGCTGACAGGTCGGCTGGGCGGCGGCTGCTCGGCCGCAGCCGTCCCGGTCCCGCTCAAACTACAGCTCCCCTCCCCCCCCAGCTCCGTCTCACCGCGCTCCCGCCACATTCCGCCGCCACCGCCCACTCGCAGACGCCCAAGTCACCCAAAATCCTATCTCCTGGAATTTTTCGCGTTTAAAGTGAGGGTTAACCCAGCGCCCACTCCCTGGACCCCTCAACGCCTGCCGGTCCCACCACTGCCACCTTCCGAGTCCCGTTCTACTTCAAGCTCTTACCCACTGCGTCAACCCTGGCGAAGCTTCGCGGATTGTCTTTTGCTCCAAGTTATTTTTGGTGTTTTTTTTTTTTTTTTTAGTGGTTTTTCGGCGGAGCGCTAGTGGCACTATACTTTCAGACAGGTTATCCCGTCTCTCCCGCTAGATTGATGAGATCAGGCATCACTCGAAAATGGCGCCGAAAGCGCTGAGGCTCTTCATTCAAATTCGTTAGAGCCAACCCCGCCGCCCCGGGGCATGCCGGGAACGCGGGCTGCCTCCGCAGCTGTCAATACCACCTCTTAACCCCCCCCCCCGTTGTCCCGACATTTGCGCATGCGTAAACTCCTACCCTCATCCCCTCCCTTACACATACCTTGTACATGCGCAGACACATGGTTGTTCGCAGCTCACACTTAGCTTCCTCGGCTGCCGTTCTCTTGCTGCTTTTCTTGCGCGTGCGTGCAGCGCCTTTGTACGGCCGTGGACTGGAGTGACCTTACAGACTGTGGGCCGGAGAGTCCACCGATGCTTGTCAGGAGACAGGCAGGCAGTCTACCGTTGGAGGTAAACAAACTAAGGTCCAGCTTAGGCTAGAAGAAAAACGTCTTGCTAAACTACGGACAACGGAATGTGCCTCTTGAGATCATGTGTTGGATACACGTGTACTTAAAACAGCCCCGCCGCTGTGTAGAGCTCTTGCTGTACGCCAGAGCTTTATCAGAGCTATTGCACTTAAGCCTCGGGACAGCCTCACGAGGTAGGAACTGTTATTATTCTCGGTTAAGACCAGGAAACCAGTGATTGGGAACGTTAAATAATCTGCCGGAGGTAGCACAGGTACCAAACACGTGGATGAGTCCGCGTCTGTCAGATTCTGGAACTTGGGTCACTTAGCACTGTAGGATCCAATCTGAGTACACAGGAGGCGTGGTTTTCCGTCCCCTGTGGTGTGTGTGTGCGTGCGCGCACGCCCCAGCCTGGAGTTAATGATTACTTAAGTTTGCTAGAGCCCTTCTCCGCCCTAGGGTGCTTGTTACTAAGCCATTTTCATCGAATCCAGTTTTTCTTACCACCTTACTTGTCCGTAGACTTTCAGTTCTGTTTTGGAGATAGGAATGGGCAGTCTTTGGATGTCATTTAGAATGATGTTTTTATAACGGCGTGTTAAATTACTGAATCCAGCAGAGACGGGTTCCCGTTGTGCAACGCAACGCAACGCAAAAAAAAAAAAAAAAAAGTAGTAAGTCACCACGTATTGACTGTACTCCTCACTGTGCTGAAAAAACGCTTTCTGGATTAAGCTCCTTTATTACTTACAACAGCCCTATGAAGTAGATATTATCATCATTTTGCAGATTATGACATACACTCATATTAAGAAATCTGCCCCAAAGTCTTACAACTAAGTAGAAGTAAAGACTCATGCAAACCCGTGTCCATCTTCAAAAACTGGACGCTATGATAGGACAATAAATGATATTAAAATTGTCAATATTTTAATGTCTTCCTTAAAAAAATCTCATCTAATCATTTTCTTGGGAGATTTATCATACTTGACATCAAGCTGGTTAAGATGAAACAAAACCAACTAACTGTTCTTATGATTGTATTTTAAGATTATTGTTGATTGCTTACTTTTTCCTTAAACACAAAGCGCATTGATTTTTTTTTTTTTTTTTTTTTTTTTTTTTTTTTGAGACAGGGTCTACCATATCGTCCAGGTTGGCCTCAAATTTAGGATCTTCTTACTTAGCCTCACAAGTAGCTGGGATTACAGTACTGGGCCATGGTGCCCAGCTCCCAAAATGGATTTTCTAAGGAATCCAGCAGTCTAAAATCTGGGATATTAACTTTTTTGCCCCAGTTTTTGTTATAAGACAATTCGAGATGAACTATAACTGAGTACAAAAACACATATCCCATTATTGTCAGGGTTGAATAAGAAAATGAGTATGACTACCTGAAGTACAAAGAAGTAAGGAAATGGGAGAAGGCTAGCATGGTTTGTATTATTGAGGTATATTTGGAAAAAGAAATGGCTTCTAGCATTTTCAAATTATCAACAATTAACGTGGCAGAGTAAATTTGTCTTATCTCTCTCTGACACTTTTATGAACTATTTAAGTGGATCAAATCTGAAGCCAAACTTCCTGAGTTTGAATCTCCACTTTGCACCTTTTGTAGAGGTGGCTTTCATATTTAAGTCTCATTTTGTTTAAAATATTATTTAATAAGCCAGAAATCTTCCACTAAAGCTTCTTGATTTGCTAAAATAGGAAGAAACAAAAGCAACAATTCCTGTGCTTGAACAAAAAGTCCAACTGGGAAAAAAAAAAAAAGATCTTTCCAAAGCTAAGAATTTTATGTTTGACCACAAGGGGGTGCAAATTCCTGAGTTAAATCTCAAGGGGGAAAAAAAAAGGGAGGAGGGAGCCTTTTACTTCAGACTATTATGGGTAAGAAATTAGTAAGGATTATCTGCCCAGAATTTTAAAACTCCAAAAAAAATCATATACTTTATGAGAAGAAAGAACTCTGTAAGCTTAAGTTTTCAGCATTCTTTCTTCAATACAGTAAGAGTTAATCAATCATCTCTTCTCTACCCCTTTCTGCCCACCCAATTTGTGTCTCTGCATATGCTTCTTGTCATAAGAACTGAAGTCATAGTTTAAAATCTGGGCTTTAATTCTGCAAACTGGATTGCAATCACCAGAAAATGAATGGTAAATATGGGTAGTGTGGAGAATAGAAGTCTTCAATTTCTGTACTCCCTACTCCCTACTATTTTCTAATAAGTAGAATACAACTGATGGAATGTTAGCTTCAACATATTAACATATTTGGATAAAACTGTGAAAGCTGTAGGTCTGTTCATTTTTTTAATATTTATTTTTTAGTTTTAGGTGGATTCAATATCTTTATTTTATTTTTATGTGGTGCTGAGGATTGAACCCAGTGCCTCATGCATGCTAGGCAAGCACTGTACCACTGAACCACAACCCCAGCCCAGTCTGTTCATTTTTTTTAAATGGATACCCTTAAAAGAAGAAAACAGTCATATTTTTTATTTATATAAATAAAAAATAAAAAAAATTAAAAGAAGAAAACATTCTGAAAAACAACTTGAAAATTTTTAAAGTTCCTTTTACTTTCATGTTGGTCTTGTTTCTCTGTAGTAGACTCATTTTTTGAACCTTTTACATTGGTAATAATTTCAAATTTTCAAAAAATTTCCAAAAATAAAAATAGTTTTAAAAATCTATATAATTTGCTTGCTTTTATACATGGGTGAGTTCTTTCTTTTCATATATATGTAATTTTATATCACATTTTTTCCTCAACCATTTTCCATTAGGCTATAAGATTCTGGCCCCTCACCCCTTCATAAATTTACACTGAAACAATACTTTATTATCCATATTCAAATTTGATAAGTTGATCCTTTATAGCATATCCCCCTCCTTTACCGGATCCAGTCTTATGTCAGGTTCTGCACCGGTGGTCATATCTCTTTAGCCTCCTTTTCTTTATGAAACTTTCATCTTTTGATTCATTGTCTTTTATGACTTTGACATATTTGAAGAAAATTAACTTATTTAGAACATTTAACTTAATATTCAGCTTCTCCCTCTACTCTCTTTTAGTTGAATGTTCCTCATTTTGTGTTTGATGTTTCCTCATGACTGGATTGAAATTATGCATTCTCATCTGGACTATTGCATAGGTAATATTGTCTCCTCTGAGTATCACATTTGGAACCACATGATATCCATCTGACTTTCAGTGATGATCTTAATTTTGATCACTTCATCAGTATGGGATTTGAATTTTTCATTGTGTAGTTACTTGTTTTTTTTTTTTAACTTACTGGTAGTAAATAAGCAATTTGTGGGAGAGATTTGCGATGTTATATCCTGATCTTCATCAAAATCTTCCATAATATTTAGCATCCATTATTGCTGATATAATTTTACCATTATGGTTATAAAATAACTGAGCAAATTTTAGTATTGCCTCCTCATTTGCAGCCCATGACATTCTATTGCAAGTAGAGTTCTTTTTTATTTATTTATTTACCTATTTATTATCTACATGAACTTATGAATTCCTGTCTTCCCATTTCTGTGTTTGCTTATTCTTGTTTGTGCCATCTCTGTTTATATGTGCAAATTTATGTACAAAAATTTTTTGAGCTGGCTGCGTGGCTCAAGCCTATAATCCTAGTGGCTCAGGAGCCTGAGACAGGAGGATCACAAGTTCAAAGCCAGCCTCAGCTAAATATAAATGCATGCTAAATATAATGGAAGATTTTGATGAGTATAGGGATATAACATCAAAAAATGTTTTTGAGCCACTTGAGGGTAAGATACCTATATCATGGTCTTTCATTCTAATATAACTGTGTGTTTAGTTATTTTGATGTTCAAGTTTTCTTAGATTTAGCTAGTAGAAGTTCTTTCTCCTTTGACTTTTTGACATCTCCACACCATTTTTTAGAGCACTTCCTTACTTTCTGGTATTAAAAAATATTCTACATTTATCTTATACTTATCCTACCTCGGTCCTAGAATTAGCCTTTTTTCTAAGGAGTTCCGTTTCCTGTTAGGAAAATAATATTAGGGACCAGAACTAGGTGGGTTCATTGCTATACTGAAGTGTCTTTGCTTCTTGGACCTTTTGGGACACAGATCTAAAAATATATACATGTACGTATACATGCATACAAATATACAAGTATATATAATTAGTTCATGACACAGATTAAATTAATTAATTTACTTGTGGTACAGGGGATTGAAGGCAAGGTTATCTACCACTCAGCTACATCCTATCCCTTTTAAACAAAAATTCATTTTGAGACAGGGTATCACTAAGTTGCCAGGTTGGCCTTAAACTTGTGATCCTCCTGCCTCAGCCTCCCAAGTCACTGGGATTACAGGTGTTTGTTAGTGTACCAGGCTAATTTTTAATTATTTTAATTGCAATTAAGAAGATATATCAACAATATATAAAGTTCTGAGTAAAGGAAATAACAATCCATACATTTTTCATGTTCCCTTTTAGTAAATGTCTATTCATTTAATTTTGTAGAATCATAGTATGACGTAATTTTCTTAACCTTTTTTTCATTTCACCTAGCAAATATTTGAATTACATCATTTTCACAATCTTCATTTATATTGCTGTGCTACATATCATTCAGCAGATTCTACCATTCTTCTATTCCTGTTTTTTTTCCATTTTTTGCTACCATAACATTCTGATGTGAACATTTGTGCATATCTTTTGTCTAATTTAAATTCTTATCAAATGATTGGAAAGTTTCCCAGAAGTACAAATATTCTTTCTCAAAAGATTGGTATATGTTTATGGGTTTTAATATATCTTGCCATGCAAAATTAATCAAACATTTACCAAAGTCCATACCAGAATTAGATATAGATATGAAAATATATAGTTTCTTTTAGCAAGGAGCTGAATGTCTAATGGAAGAAAGATTTTTCTAAAAAATTATACTTCAATAAATATAAAGGAAGACCATTTAGCCCGGTTAGAAATAGGTAGCTTGAGAGGAAGTTTTTTGAGAGGAGGTGACAGTTGTTCTGTGTCTTGAAGGACACCTCAGCAGAGCCTTAAAGGATTGAAATGAGTTATCCTAGTTATAGAAGAGAAAGAAGAAGTAGGCCAAAGAAAGCATTTTAAGCAGAATCACTGTAATGTTAGGAAAAAGGGCAGATAGAGAGAACCTGGCATGTTTAAGAAAATCAGGTAGTTTGCTGTGATGTATAGCCTAAAATTGAGGAAGCTCAGCCTGCTCAAGTGGATAGAAGTCAAACCATGAAGAGCTTTCTGTGCCACCTTTATATTGATGCAACTGGAAAATCTTAAACCAATCCATGATATGACTTGATTGTATTTTAGGAATTCATTTAATGAGGATATTAGCAAACAGATTAGAAAATGTGGGAGAGGTGGTAGGGAGTCTTTTGGAAGCTATTCTAGTATCCAGGCAAGAAATAATGAGTACAGGAACTAGAAAAAGTAGCAAGTGAGTGAAATGAGGTATAAAAGAGATTGGATTTATTTATTCAGTACTCATGTAAGTATTCTCAGGTTAACTTTTAGCACCTAATCTGTGCCTGTACACTGTAGTCTTTGCTAGGCACTGAGAATGTGGGGTGAATAAAACAGTCATAGTTTCTTCTCTATGGTCCAGTCTCATTAAAGAGACATATTAAATTAATTAATAATAATACCAATTACAAGTAACAGAAAAATACAAGATGCTGTGAAAGCATACACCTAACACCAGATATTTAAATAAGGCCTTCTTAAGGTGGGATGGCTAAGCACAGACTTGAAAGGACAAAGAGGAATTGGCTTGGCCAAAAAGGGAGGAAGAACATTCCAGGCAAAGAAAGAGGCCATATGTTAATGTCCTAAGCAGGAAAGGCCAGTAAGTTCAATATCTATATTGCTGGAAAAGAGTAAGGAAGGATGGAAAAAATTGGAGGTAAGACTAAAGAGGCTTAGGACCCTTTCTATATGGATAGCCTTTCAATATGGATATGGTATAATAGCATGATTCCTAAATTTCTATTGTGGGCAGCTGAGCTAGTTGGCTGTTGGTAACACTGAGAGAGAAAGAAAATAGAACTATGGGGCATGCCTGTAATCTCAGTGACTCGGGAGTCACAGGTAGGACTGCATGTTTGAGGCCAACCTCAGCTATTTAGCAACACCCTAAGCAATTTGGCGAGATCCTGTCTTAAAATGAAAAATAAAAAGGGCTGGGGTGTAGCTCAGTTGTAGAGCACCATTGAGTTTAATCCCCAGTACAAAAAAGAAGAGAGAAGAAAAAAAGAAAAGTTTGGTTAATTTTGATATGTGACATACTGATTTTGAGATGCTTGTGGGCCAAGTGTATCTTTACACTCCCACCTTAAAGAAAACTGGAGTTTCAGATTAGAAGTTTGGAATTTAGGGAAAAGGCCTAGTTTACATGTTATCTATAGATTTAGTAGTTGACTGATTTAGGTGGTAGTTTACATGATGTGTTTAGATGAGATCACTGAGGAAGGTATGTAGAATGATTGAAAAGGCTCTGCACAGAATCCTGGTAAACATTACTTGGTGGCCCCCCAAATATTTGTAATGTGTATATACAGAAAAAAGTTTAACTATAAATAAAAAGATACATGAATAAAAAGAAACTAAAATAAATTTGCAATATATACTCTAGGTAAAGGTTAAATATCCTCAATATATAAAGAGATAAGTCTGTGAGAAAGAAAAGAATGGCTTTGTATTTAGTTAATGAGAAGAAAAATAAATTATAATCAAACCCATAATTAATTAGTATTTAAAAAGATATAATCTCAAAATGAATGTAAAGAAGAGATATGTAAAGTTTTCATCATCTCATCTCATTGTTACTGAATTACTTTTAAAAATTAACAGTTGAGGGGCTGGGGTTGTGGCTCAGCGGTAGAACTCTTACCTAGCATGTGTGAGTCCCTGGGTTTGATCCCCAGCACCACATAAAAATAAATAAATAAATAAATAAATAAATAAATAAATAAAAATAAATAAAGGTATTGTGTCCAACTACAACTAAAAAAATAAATATTTTTAAAAAATTAACAGTTGAGGGGCTGGGGATGTGGCTCAAGCGGTAGCGCGCCCGTCTGGCATGCGTGCAGCCTGGGTTCGATCCTCAGCACCACATACAAACAAGGATGCTGTGTCTGCCGAAAACTAAGAAATAAAATATTAAAATTCTCTCTCTCTCTCTCTCTCTCCCCTCACAAAAAAAAAAAAAAAAATTAACAGTTGAAAACATGTATTAATAAAAGATTGATGGATTACACAATTCTTACATATCTATTTTTAAAACATTTGCTTCTTTTGTGGCATGAATAATTAGATTCCATTTGCTAGTGTGACTTGAGAGTTGGCAGACTAAGAGAACTAAGTCACAGAACTGAGAGAGGTGAAGGTTCCAATTGGTTGACCATTGAGTATCCAAAAATAAGCAAAACAACTAAGTTGTGATGAAAGCTACCTACAATCTTGGCAATAAATTTTTAAAAATAGGTTGTTTGTAATTTTAATATGAGAGATGTGGGAAAGATCATCCCATTTGGGAAGCTCTGAATGGTAGGTAAATCAGTGCCTGTGATGCAATTCTAATATGCTTGGGATGACAGTTTTTACCAGGGGGTTATAGTTTTTAATCCAAGGAATATATAAAATTACAGAACTGATTTTGTATTCTATACTTTTTATTTTTGTAGCCTATACTATTACCATGTTAGCATTAAGCTTAGGAATGATCTGTGTATGTTAAATTATGATGGTTAAAAAAATTGGACTTATCATAGGATATACTTATCAGATTAGTCTTAAAAGATAGAGAATCTTAATGATGCTTATGAAGACTATCTGGGCTTTTAAAAGAATTTAAGATTCTCTGGAAGTATACTAGATTTAGAATTTAAGTACTCAGAGATATTGCTTATTAATCAAACATTAAGTACTTAAGAAAATAGAATTTGTCAATGCAGTCTAAGGCAGTTTAAAAACATAAAAAGTCCTCTTGAAGCGCTTATTATTAAAATTTGCAAATAATAGACGAATTTGCAAGTTGAATTTAAAAGCTAAGGAAAGAGCTAGGCAGTGATGGTACATGCCTGTAGTCCTAGGTATTGGGGAGGCTGAGGCAGGAGGATCCCAAGTTCCAAGCCACCTTTAGTAATTTACTGAGGCCCTAAGCAACTTAGTGGGACCCTATCTCAAAATGAAAATTAAAAAAGGGCTAGGGATTTGGCTCAATGGTTAAAGTGACCCTGGGTTCAATCCCTAGTACCAAAAAAAAAAAAAAAAGAAGTTTTTTGTTTTTTGGGTTTTTTTTTTTTTTTTGGCAGTGCTGGGGATTGAACTCAGGGCTTCACACATACTAGGCAAGTACTTTTACACTGAACCACATCCTCAGCCCAAGACAAGTTTTTTAGTTCATAATTTTTATCAAAATTTAAGTGACCCCGGGGTTGGTGCTGTGGCTCAGCAATAGCGCACTTGCCTGGAATGTGTGAGGCACTGGCTTTGATTCTCCGCACCACATATAAATAAATAAAATAAAGGTCTATCAAAAGCTACAAAAATATATATTTTTTTAAAGAGAGAGTGAGAGAGGAGAAAGAGAATTTTTAATATTTATTTTTTAGTTTTCGGCGGACACAACATCTTTGTTTGTATGTGGTGCTGAGGATCGAACCCGGGCCGCACGCATGCCAGGCGAGCACGCTACCACTTGAGCCACATCCCCAGCCCTACAAAAATATTTTAAAAAAATTTAAGTGACCCCAAGCTGAACATAGTGACACACATTTGTAATCCCATCTATTCAGGAACTGAGGCAGGAGGATTGAAAGTTCAAGACCAGTCTAGGCAATTTAGTGAGACCCTGTCTCAAGATAAAAAAGGAGTTGGACCTGGGTGCAGTGGCACAGGCCTGTAATCCCAGTGGCTACAGAAACTGAGGTAGGAGGATCACAAGTTGAAAGCCAGCCTCAGCAATGGTGAGGCCCTAAGCAACTCAGTGAGACCCTGTCTCTAAATAAAATAGGGCTGGGGATGTGGCTCAGTGTTTGGGTGTCCCTGACTTCAATCCCCAGTACTGTCCTACCCCCAAAAAAGAAGTTGGAGTTGTAGCTCAGTGGTAAAGTACCCTTAGGTTCAATCCTCAGTAGTGCCCCCCCCAAAAAAAGTGACCCCTGCATAGTATTTTCTATACAGAAAGGCTACCCTTAAAGACCAAAAAGAAAAAAGACACAAAAACAATAACAAAAAGCTGGACCACTTCACATTTATGGTATTCTTATAACTAGTGGTAATATAAAACAGCTTTTGTGGAAAGTAAAAAGGGTTATGAAAATATTCAAGTCTTGCCTGTCAGAAATTCTAATTTTAGAAATCTGATCTAGATGAAATAAATCCAAAATATGGAGAAAGACCTGTGTAGGGGTTAGGCAGGAATATGCCCATTCCAGCATTAAATATAATAGCCAAAAAATTGGGGGTATATAGAAAGGCACAAGGGGAGTGAAATGTCTAATTGTAGGAAGAATCTATTTTAAATTGTGGAAAATCTACTCCATGTACTATTAGCATCATTAAAAGATGATACACAGTAACATGGAAAACTGCTTATAAATGCAAGATATAAAGTATAATTTGGATGATTTTGATTACTTAAAAAACAAGGAACAATGCAAGAAAAAACTTTCAAACCATATCAAGGTGTTATTATTAATGTATATGTTAGAAAGCATATCTATAATGTTGCATTAGCCAAACTGTTCTTCTAAGAAACACTGATATTCTATGAGTGAATCCAGTGATTCTTTTTTTCTGGGGGAGGGTGGTACTGGGGATTGAATTCAGAGCCACTCAACCACTGAGCCACATCCCCAGCCCTATTTTGTATTTTATTTAGAGACAGGGTCTCACTGAGTTGCTTAGTGCCTCACTTTTGCTGAGGCTGGCTTTGAACTCATGATCCTCCTGTTTCAGCTCCGGGAGCCACTGGGATTTCAGGCATGTGCCACTGGGCTTGGCTCCAATGATTCTTAAACTTTGAAATTTTGTTGAAAGTTATAATCTCTCTCTCTAGAATAATGTGCATATTGAATATTTTGCATACAGTTTCAGAGACAGATGAGTCCATATGGGTCATGAAGAAAACTAAAGGAAAAATTAATCATAAATATGGTAGGTAGAATAATGGCCTACAGGAAATATCTGAATATGTCATGCTACATGGCAAGAGGGAATTCAGATTGAGAACAGAAGTTAAGGCTGCTACTCTACCTACAAATAGATTATCTTGATTATCTGAGTAGATCCAGTGTAATTACAGGGTCTTTTAAGTGTGAAAGAGGGAAGCAAAAGTCAGTGGCTGTGATGAGATGTGAAATAAACTCAACTAGCCATTGCTGTCTTTGAGGATGGAAAGGGGCCAGGAGCCAAGTGGTAGCTTGTAAGCTCTACACAAGCTGAAAAAGGCAAGAAAGAAAACTTCTTTTCCTAAGAAAATTTATTTTCCTAAGTCTCCTTCAGAAAGGATCACAGTTCTGCATATGCCTTAATTTTAGCTGATTCATTTTTTTAAATATATATTTTTAGTTGTTGATAGACCTTTATTTATTTATTTAGCCCCTAGCTAAGACTCATTTTGAACTTCTGACTTTCAATACTATAAGAAAATAAATTTCTCTTGTTTTAAGCCACTAAGTTTATAGTAATCTGTGGTAATTTTATAGCAAGAGGACACTAATACAGTATGTAAACAACCATTTTCTGTGGATTGGTGTGTGGCTATAGTAGTAATAAGTGCATATTTTACTTTTTAAGATACCACGTAAAGGTTATGAGGGCTCCCCCTCTTGAATGGATTAATGTCCATAAAAATATAAATAAAATAAAATAACATCTAAGTGTTTTTCTGTATTTTTTGTTTAAGAAATTCATAAAAGTACTTTAAAAAATCTTTTAAAAAGGGGCTGGGGATGTGGCTCAAGCGGTAGCGCGCTCGCCTGGCATGCGTGCGACCCGGGTTCGATCCTCAGCACCACATACCAACAAAGATGTTGTGTCCGCCGAGAACTAAAAAATAAATACTAAAAATTCTCTCTCTCTCTCTCTCTCTCTCTCTCTCTCTCTCTCTCTCTCTCTCCCCCCTCTCTCACTCTCTCTTTAAAAAAAAAATCTTTTAAAAAGTTCTATAGGGGTGAGGGGTGGCTCAGTGGTAGACCACTTGCCTAGCACGTGCAAGGCCCTGGGTTCGATCCTCAGCACCACATATAAATAAATAAAATAAAAGATCCATTGAAAACTATATATATAAAGTTCTATAAAGTGTCAGACATCAAGATGGACAATAAGTATTTAATATACATAGCATCTAGTTTATTACTGAAATTATATACCTATACAACATTTAATGAAATTTATTGGTAGGAATGTTATGAGTTTTTCTTACAGATTTACCCATCTACATTTCCTTTTTAAAATGAAAAACTTGAGATTTATTTTAGATAATGACAATTTATTTTTTTTTCCAAATAACTTGGATAATTTCTTTTCACTGTAGCTAACTGACACATGAAGAAAATAATTACAAAATATATTCCTTAGAGGTTACTCATGGTACATATGTATATGCTTTAATTATTAGCTTAAGAGAACATAGTGTTTATTAAAATACTTATTTGTAGTTGGATAGACTTGTTAATGAAAGATCAATACAAATACTTTATCATCCATAAATGTTTTATGAAAGAGACACTTTTTCTCTAATGTGATTTTTTTTTTGAGGGGGAGGGTGTAACTGGGATTGAACCCAGAGGCACTTAACCACTGAGCTACATTCCCATCCCCAGCCCGTTATTTTTATTTTTTATTTTAAGACAGTTTCTCATTAAGTTGCTTAGGGTCTTATGCGATTTTTAAAGGATATTTACAGGGTGAAAAATTTACACATGCATCTGAGAATGTACTTCCATTTTGGGAAATTTATAACTCCAATTTTTAGAAATGCAGATTCCTATATAGCATTTTAAACTCAAATTCTGTTAAGATTATGGGCTTGTTTTGAGATTCCCCCCACCCCCATGATTTGTCTTGCTTCCATGTTCCTGACCACAAATCAAATTAACTGAAAGTCATTTACAGTAAGTATGAACTTCTTACCCTCTACCAATAATGATACCTGAAAAGGGATAAATCTATTTGTTTAAAGTTATCTAGTTTTTTAAAATTGGTATGAAAATGCTGGCTTGGATAAAATGAATCCAGTGTTTTGAAACAATGCTTTTAAAATAATGTGAACTTCATAAGAGCTTAATAAAGGGTATTTAGCCTATTCAGGTTTGGAATCTTATAATATTAGGAGTTAAAACATGCCTCTTTCTTATTCCCACCCGTAGTCCAAATGTCTCCTGAAACTAATAAGAACAAATTTATTCCTATTTGTGATAATTCTTTAAATATAACTTGTTATTTCTAGTCATGATGACACAGAATCCCAACCCCCCAAATATACTCTAATGTTTTCTTTAATATTTTATTTTTTTAGTTGTTTTATGATTTTAAATCCTTTACCCTCTTGGCTTCCTTCTCCTGGTTATGTTCTAGTTTGTAAAAGTGACATCCAGATGATATGACATATATCATATTGTGGCATGAAGTATACCAAAGCTTGATATTAACTTTTTGTGTTACCTATTGAAATTCTTCTATTTGGGGAGAAACTTTAGATAATAAAAAGAATTAATTAATAATGGAAATTGATCTGCTCTTGGCAACTTATCAAATGAAAACTGAACAGTTAAATTTTATGTTGAATAAAAGCAACTTGTAAGTTGGGTGTGGTGGCACACACCTATAATCCCAGCGATTTCGAAGGCTGAAGCAGGAGGAACACAAGCTCAAAGTCAGCCTCAGTAACTTAGTAAGGCCCTATGCATCTTAGCAAGACCCTGCCTCAAAATAAAAAATAAAAAGTCTGGGAATGTGGCTCAGTGGTTAAGCACCCCTGGGTTCAATCCCTGACACAAACCAAAACAAACAAACCAACCTCCCAAAACAAAAACAAAACTTATAAAATTATATATACCTCATGACTTCCTTTGAGACTTAAGTGACTTGGGATTAAGCCTATCTTGGAAGTTGAGAACAGGGAATCAGGTATTAACATTCATTTCTTATTTATTTTTAATGAACAGAAGTAAAATTGAGGCTCTCTTGGTCTCTCAGTGATATAACTGAGGATATGTGACCAGTTGTATAAGATACTTAAGCCTTATGCTACATTCTTAATATATAAAATTTATTTCTTATAGAACAAATCTATGGGGAAATAAGAAAATAAATATATCACATTCCCTGTTGGGTAAGAAATGCTCACATGTTTAAAAACAAATTAACCTTTTAAGGTAGCTCTGAAGAAGTAATTTATTTTAAATAGGTGAGCACTTTATAGCTCTTGTGGGAATACTTTTTTCTTACTTCTTTTCATCATATAGGATTAAGGCCCTATGTTTTTAATTTAGTCCTTTAATTTTTGCTGTTAACATTTAGTTTACTTGATGACCCCATACTGTTAACTTTTTGCTCCAGTGAACTCTGGACAATATATATGGACTGTATAATCTATTTTTTTAAATACTTTTTTTAGTTGTAGATAGACACAATATCTTTATTTATTTATCTTTATGTGGTGCTCACGCATGTAAGTGCCTCATGCATGCAAGGCAAGTGTTCTACCATTGAGCTACAGCCCCAGCCCTGTATAACCCAATTTTAAAGAAACTTAAAAAATAAGATAGGTCTGATATGAAGCAGAAGATTAAATTAATTTCCATTGTGTAGAAAGATATCATAGATATTTAATCAAAGAACTTTCCTTCTTTATTGGAAGATGTATTTTTATAACAGTTTTTTTTTTAGTAATTAGATGTTTATGCTATTGGCAAAACCCAAAGTGGACATGACTTGTTAATACATTTAATGAACTTTAAGACTACTAATATAGTACAATAGATGTGAAACCTTTTTCTAAAAAGAAACTCTTATAGCATGTAACTAAATAGAAGTCCTCTAGTACCTTTTTATGCTCAAAGTTTTTTTCTTTTTATATACAGTTGAAATCATTGAGATGTTTAAAAAGCTAGTAGATGTGGTTATTAAAATTCAAGGCTTCTTATAAACCATTTGATGTAAAAAATACTTTGTACACAAGTTTTTATTTGCCCTTAAAACTAAACCCCTGAACTCGAATTTGAACATTTTCTCTTAACTGTCAATACATGTGTATTAAAGAAAAACGGGAAAAAACTAACAAAAAAACCAATTAGGAATGATTAGTGGCATTGTTTCTGAAGGCCCCTTAACAATATACTTCTTTTCCCATCTCCTTTCTGAATTTACCATGGAAGGCTCCTATTTGTTTTTTCATATTAGCATTACTGAATGTCACCCATTATTGAATTCTGTCCTTTGTTTCTCTTCTTCAGGAAAACTGCACTTTGATATCTTGTGGGATAGAAGGCTCCATCTTTCAGGACATTGGTCAGGCAACACCTCTCTGACTATCTGAGGGTACACTGTTCTTACTCTAAGGATAGCCATGAGGATGCATTTACTTTAAACATTTTGGGCTTCTGAATTCTGAGAGTAGCACAAGTCATATATGTTTCTGTATAAATTTCATGGTTTGCTAATAAGGTAATACTGTTCTGTAATTTAATTACTTGGGGTGAATGTTGTAAAGTACTCTTACTACTACTACTACTACTACTAATTATTATTATTATGGTTGGTGTAGGGGATTGAAGCCAGGCCCTGCAGCATGCTAAGCACATGCTCTACCACTGAGCTACATACTTCTATTACTTTTTTTTTTAAATGTAAGTATTTTTGTATGACTTTTACACTGATAGTGACAATAATGAACTTTTGGATTAGGCCATTGATGTCTGAGATAGAGAGATACCCAGATGGTCTAGAATGAACCCCAATCCCCATCTGATTGTAGAGTTCAATGGTGGTATTATTAACTGGGATAGAACAGTGGAGAAAGGAAAGAGGTAGGGAGAAGAGGTGTGTATGTTTAAGGGTGGGTTGGAACACTGTGAGGGGGAGAGGGAAGTGAGAAGTTCAGTTAAAAACCTATGGAATATGGAAGATTAAATGCTATGTAGAGATCAGAAGGTATGGCTTTGGATAGGGGTTGCTCAATGAAGTGGCTCTAAAAGCTGGTGGAATCAGAGCTTCAAGGATTTTTGACGGGTTGTACATGTGGACATTGCAGTGGTAGATGATGGCAGAAAAGTACAGGAGAGGCAGATATTGTAAGCAAAGGGCCAAAGTCTTGGATGAACAAGAGAGAGAATGACAGGGCAATTAAGTCAGGAGAATGAAAGAGGAATGAAAAATTTTCCAGGATTGTTTGATCATGCCTTCTTTTTAGTCTCAAAAGTTAAAAGTCAGAGACTGTTTTATTTAATACTGAAAATATTAATTGAATTAATGAATAAGCAAATAGTAACCTCATGTTGTAAAGAATTTTTGCAATTTTTATGAGAAGCAGTTAACAATAAATGTAAATATGCAAGGTGTAGAAAAACATTAACAATCCCATCACCCATAAATAATCACTGTCAATCCCTTGTTGTTATTGTTATTATTGTTATTTATACAGGGGATTGAACTGAGGGGTGCCTTACCACTAGGGTACATTGCCAGTCCTTTATAAATTTTTTTAAATTTATTTTGAGACAGTGTCTTGCTAAGTTCCTGAGGCTGATCTGGAACTTGCTGTCCTCCTGCCTCAGCCTCCCAAATTCCTGGGGTTACAGGCGTGCACTACCTTACCCAGCAACCCTTTGTTATTAAACTTCTACGTCAGTTTGTTATGTGTGTGTGTGTGTGTGTGTGTGTGTGTGTGTGTGTGTGTATTTCCTATCAGTAAATATTCAGTTATGGGCTGGGGTTGTGGCTCAGTTTGCCTAGCATGTGGGAGGCACTGGTTTTGATTCTCAGCAACACATAAATAAATAAGTAAAAATAAAGGTTCATCAACATCTAAAAAAATATTAAAATTTTATAAAAATAAGTAAATATTCTGTTATATACTTTAATGGCTGGATAAGTATTGTTATAGGATATAAAGATATACCATAATTTCAGCCTTTCAACCAAGTTTTCTCTCCTGTAAAAGAACAGTTTCATAGGTAAATGCTTGTCTAATTTGTTTAGGATATCCTAGAAATTTTCTGGTAGGGTCTTCATGAAAAGTCTTTTTTAGAACTATTTCTAACAGGCTTCTTTATGGATGTTCTTTTTCAAAAACACAGGTAGTATACTGACAAATGCAGGCTAACTGTCAGCTACAGAAGTGAGAACTGGTAAGTAAAGGTTCTTCTTCACAGGGACCTTCTTTAATTTGTTTAAAAACCTTGGAATCAAGCACAATAAGAGATGATTCATGAGCTGAATAACAGGATATAGTGGTCAACATATATGTATATTGAAATTAAAAATTTCTCGGGATAAATCTTCATTTGTTGATAACATTCAATTTTAGTAGAAGGTTTTTCCCCTACTTTTAAAACTGTGGTAAAATATTCATAACAAAATCTATCATCTTAACCATTTTTAAAGGTACAATTCAGTGATATTAAATACATTCATAATGTTGTATAATCATCACCACCATCCATCTCCATCTAGAAAATGTTTTTTTAATATTTATTTTTTGTAGTTGTAATTGGATACAATAACTTTATTTTATTTATTTATATGTGGTGCAGAGGATCGAACCCAGGGCCTTGCATGTGTGAGGTGAGCACTCTACCGCTGAGCCATAACCCCGGCCCCTAAAATAGGTTTTAACATACCATCAAGGTCACTTTGCCTCAAACTTTTTCACACAAGTATAGTTAACAGTATAGAGAGTGAACAATTGCCTTAATATAGTCTTGTCCTAAGCTATAATTTTCTTTAGTTTCAAGTTCTATCTTAAATTTAATATAAACATTGCATTTTAAATCACAGTATTCCTATATTTAGTATAAATATAATGACTATGCATTTTTTAAAGTCTTGGAGTAAAGTTGATATCTATGAAAAGGCCCCATATTTATTCACTGGCTTTTAATCCCCAGTCACACTAGAGTTGGACTTTCAGAGACAGGGTTCTAGACTTATTTTTTGGTTCTGTAGCATGTTCTTTTTCAGTTTTCTTTTACAGTTTAGCCAAGGTTATTGATAGTTGTGCATGGCAGGGAAAAGACTAATTGATGTTCACCCTCTTTGAACATAAGACTTCCACAGAAACTGAAAATTCACCAAGTGAATATTCAAAAGTATTTTATATAATCTCACACTTCATCAATATCAATGCCATGAGAGTTTTAGTGTATAAATAAAGTGAGTTATTTAATATTGGCTAGGGCTATCACCCACCTTTTCAAAGAGTATCAGTTTTTCAACTATCCATGCATTATGGCTACTGAGATTTGGAGACCCTCTCAGGTATAATAATTCTATTCTCATGGCTAGCCACCATTTAAGGAGATTGGAGACTACATTCATGAATAGTGGCAAAACTGGAACTAAAATTTGAGTTTCTTAACTCCCAGTTGAAGATCTTACACCAAAAGGAAATGAAAAGACATAATGTACTTCTTCCTGGTTCCACAAACCACTTCACACCATCCTAAGGTCAGTTTATTTTTCTTTGCCTCCCTCTCGCCTTCCTTTCAGCACCCTAGTTCTAACCATTACCACGTTAATAATATTTTAATATACTTAAAAACCGGGTAAGCGGGTAGACCTCTTGTTACATATTCTTACTACGGTAAAAAAAATAATAAACAAATAGAGCATTTGGGAACTCCCCAAGAAACAGTGTAGAACATTAGAATTTTGTCTCTTATACTTAGCACACAGGCACAGAGCTCAGAAGAGCATAATTTTAGAAAGAAAAAGATAGGAGACATGATAGAGGATGCTGGCAAAATGAGAAGGCCTAGAATGAAAAATAGGCAAATATGTACTTTTTAACCTAAATGAAGAATTCATTGGTAGAAGAAAGAATAAGATCACAAAATATGCAGAAATTTCTGATTTCTAATTCTTGAGGATATCTATCTAGTAGTATTCTGAAATATTAAACAAATTAAAGAGTTTTATTTTTAAAACAGCTAAAACTCATGGGACTAGGCATAGAGTCACCCTATTTTATTCTGTGAGGTAAATTTTTAGTTCTAATTACTAGGCACAACTAAGATTATTACTCTGTAATAATGTTAAAACAAATGTTTGGTAGAGTAAAAAGAAATTCACATGACTTTTGTATCATCTTGTATAGGACAGGGCCATTAAAAGCTAATATTTTAAAAGGTTCAAAAGCGGGGTGTGGTGGCTCACCCCTGTAATACCAATGGCTTGGGAGACTGAGACAGGAGGATTGCAAAATCAAAGCCAGCCTCAGCAAAAGCAAGGTGCTATTCAATTCAGTGAGAACCTGTCTCTAAATAAATACAAAACAGGGCTGGGGAATGTGGCTCAGTGGTCCAGTGCCCCTGAGTTCAATTCCTGGTACCTACTCCCACGCCCTCAAAAAAGAATTGCTCCTATTCAACAGTCTGGTTGTTGTACATAAAGAATTTACACGAATTAATTTAGCATTGGACTCTTTCTGGGATAGAATTGTCCTTAATATTCAGTTGAAAAATCACAGAGCTCTAGAATTAAAGTGATAATAAGCAGATACAGGCCAAGTAATATCTATATTACTAGGAGCTAAACAAGCTTATAAGTTTTTTTGAATTAAATAGTCTCATTAGGAATGTGTTTTTAAAATTGTGAATATTTCAACTGATTTATTTTAAACCACTTAAGATTGTGCAGGAGATAAGAAAGTGGAAGATATCCAATTTAAATGTGTAGTTTAGTCAGATATCAGGGAATATTAAAACTTCTCCATATATTTTAACTTGGTGGAATTAACAGTTTTCTCTCTTCTAGATTACTTTGTAAAAGAACATGCCATTTTACAGATGAGAAAACTGAAGCTTAAACAAGTTGGGTTAAAATATGTCGAGGAATCCAGTATGTATTCAAGTATGTTCATCCCTAATATCTATGATTTTAACCACTGACTTTAGAAGTAAATGCATTGATATGTTATAGACTAATTCTTAATCAAAATTCACCTTCACACAAAAGGAATTTCTAGAATGCTCACTGTCCTTAATTCCTCTCCCTCCCACTCTTTTTCTTTCAGGATGTTTTGCAATTTTTAATGGAAATGAATGTTTCTTCTGAAATTATTATCTTCAATTTTTAATTTTAATTTTTATTTGGTACCAGGGATTGAAATCAGAGGCACTGAACCACTGAGCCACATCCCCAGTCCTATTTTGTATTTTATTTAGAGACAGGATCTCACTGAGTTGCTTAGCACCTTGCTTTTGCTAAGGCTAACTTTGAACTCAAGATCTTCCTGTCTCAGCCTCCCGAGCTGCTGGGATTACAGGCATGTGCTACCAAACCTGGCTGTTTATCTTCATTTTTTTTGTCATTAGAAAAAAAGATTAATATATTTCAAAAGTCACTGAGGAAGTCTTTCGCAGTTATAAATCCTAAGCTTAAAAGATTACCTAAAGTACTTTTCTTTGAACAATGAACTATAAACTGAGCACTCCATAACAAATCCTAAGAGTAAGACCAAGAAACAAACTTCTCTAACTAATATCACTGCATCCCAGAACAAAACCCAGAAATATTTGTAGGAACAAAGAATCTCCAACAACCAACACAGTAAAATTCTCAATCCCTCACATCCACTTAAAGCTTACCAGGCATGCAAGCCAGAAAATGACTCATAATGACAAGAATAATGAATGAACTGAAAGTGGACTTAAATGGACACAGATATTAGAACTAGTGGACAAGAGCATTAAACATTATTGTAATAGTATTCTATAGGTCTGAAAAACAAAGACAAGGAAGACATATTTTTAGAACTCAAGTTTTAATTCTAAGAATAAAAGCTATAATATCTGATGAAAAATTCACTAAATGGGATTCTTGGATAATTAGGTAAGAAAAAAATGATTAGTAATCTTGAAGACATAACCAAAGAAGCTATTCAAAATAAATAGAGAAAAAGAATTTTAAAAAATGATAAGAAAGTCATTTGGGATAGACTTATAGATTATAATTTCCAGAGGTTTAGTATCTATATAATTAGAGTTACCAAAGGAGAGGAGAGTCAGAGGTGGAAGAGATATTTGAAAAAATAATCCAAAAATTTCAAATTTGTTGAAAACTATTAACCCACAGATCCAAGCTCAACAACAAGAACAAAACTAAACCAAGGCAATATAATCAAATTGTTTAAAACCAGTGATACAGAGAAAATCTTGAAAGTAGCCAGAGAAAATATTTATGTTATAGAGAACCAAAAAGAAGGATGACAGATTTCTCATCAGAAACATTACAAGTGAAAAGACAGTGGAAATACTGAAAGAAAAAATTATTAACCCAGAATTCTATACTCAGTGAAATATCATTCAAAAACAAAGACAAAGTAAAATGTTTTCAGATATACAAAAACTCAAATATCTTTACTATCAGGCCATACCATGAGACATGCTGTAGGAAGTCCATGAGAGAGAAGGAAAATGATACCACATGAAATTATACAGATCCACACAAAGTAATAAAGAGCACTGGAAATCATAACAACATGGGCAAATATAAGAATTTCTACTAAAATTAATTAGAATTAATTCTTTAAAGTAATCAACAATCTAAACAAAATGATAACAATGTATTATTGAATTTATAAAACACAAGTATAAAATATACGACAATAGTTGAAAGGCAAGAAGGGGAGAACTGGAAGAATGAGGTTGTAAGGTTCTTTTGGCGTACGTGATGTGGTGTATTATCATTTGATGCTAGACTTTGTTAAGTTAAAGCTGTATTCAGTAAACCCTGTAGCACCCAGTAGAAAAACAAAATGGTTATAGCTAACAAGCCAACAAAGGAGGTAAAACAGAAACATAAAAAATTACTCACTCTAATGAAGGCAGAAAGAGAGGGAAAGGGACAAACAACAGATGAAACAAAAAGAAAATAGCAAGAAGACAGATTTAAATCTAGTCATATCAATAATCACATTAAATATAAATAATTTAAACATCCATTTAAAAGGCAAATACTAGACTAGGGGTATTGCTAAGTGAGATTCCAAGTTCAACCCCTAACATTACATACAAAACAAAACAAAATTAAAAAGTTTAAAAGGCAAAGACTGTCAGATTATATTAAAAACTAGACCCAACTAGCTATTATCAATAAGAAACACATTTTGCATAGAAAGACACAAGAACAGTAAGGGTGAAAGGATAGAAAAAGATATACTTTACCGGTGCTAGCATTAGTTAAAAGTGAAAGGGTACATCTATATTAACAAGAAATAAAGTACGTTTCAAAGCAAAGAGTATTTCCAGGGATAAAGATAATTTCTTATTAATAAAGTGGCAAGTTAATGGGGAAGATATAATAATCTTAAATATTCCTATCCCAAATAATATAGCTTTGAAATATATGAAGCAAAAACTGATAGAACTACAAGGAGAAACAAATTCTCAGACAAATTCTCAACTATAGTGAGAGATTTGGATACCCTTCTTTTAATAATTACCAGAACAAGTAGAAACTTAGCAAGTTAAACTCTACACTATCAACCAATGTCACTTATTTGACTTTTCTAGAATACTCCATTAACAATAGAATACACATTCTCTTCAAAGTGTATATGTGAAACATACCTATATAGACTATATATATATATATATATCTCAACTGGCCTGTTTTTGTATGGTCTATGAACTAAGAATGTTTTTCACATTTTAAAAAATTCTTTAAAAAAGAAAATACGTGAAAAATATTACATGTGGCCCACAAAGCTTAAATTTACCTTTATAGAAAACTGAAGCTTTACAGAAAGCTTGTAAACCTTTTTTCTAAGCCATAAAATATGTGTTAATAAACTTTAAATAATTCAAGTCATGCAAAGGATGTTCTTGGACCACAGTGGAATTAAATGAGAAATCAATAACTGACAGCTATCTGGAAAATCCACAAATGTTTGAGGAGAAAATAACATGCTTCTAAATAACCTGTTGATTAAAAAAGGAACCTATGGTGAAGTTAGAAAGCATTTTGAATTGAATAAAAATAAAAACAAGCTATATCAGATTTTATGGCATTCTAAGGCAATACCATGTATGGAGGAAATTTAGAAACAAAATTCCTATATTATAAAATGATCTCAGTTTCTCCCATAAGAAACTAGAAAAGCAAATTAAACCCAAAGAAGCGAAAGAAAGGAAATAAGAAAGAAATAGAAAACAATAAATGGAAATCAGAAAATCAGTTGAGAGTATCAGTGAAACCAAAACCTGGTTCTTTGGAATCCGTAAAATTGATAAACCTTTAGTCAAGCCTGATTAGAAGTTTTGGCAGTGAAATCAGGAAGAAGGTAAGATAAAACAACTCAGGGGCTGGGGATGTGGCTCAAGCGGTAGCGCGCTCGCCTGGCATGCGTGCGGCCCGGGTTCGATCCTCAGCACCACATACCAACAAAGATGTTGTGCCCGCTGAAAACTAAAAAAAAAATAAAGATTAAAAAAATTCTCTCTCTCTCTCTGTCTCTCTGTGTCTCTCACTCTCTCTTAAAAAAAAAAAAAAAAAAAAAAAAAAAACAACTCAGATTGGAAAGGATCAAATAAAGCTGATGAAATCTCCAAGAATTTCCGCAGCCTCTCTATAATCCCCCCTCTGCTCACCTCTCTCTCCTGGATACTACTGGTCTGCTTTCTGTTGCTATAGATTAGTTTACTTATCTTCTGGCAACAAGGAGGTTGGGCAACCTGTACATAAAGTGGGGGGGGGGCGGACTTAAAGGGGGGGGCTTAATGGGAGACTCAAACTTTTTAATTTTGTTTTGTTTGTTAACTTCGATTTATTTCTCTATCATTTCCTTTTCCTCCACCATTTAAGTATACTAATGTTATTTCATAGATTTCATAAGTTATTTCATAGATTTTCCCAATGACGTAAAATGTTAGGTTGCTAAAGAAAACAGATCAGTTTGCAATTTCTAGAATTTTATGTACATAGAATCAAGTGGTATGTATGCAGTTCTTTGGTCAGAAATTGATATAGTGTAATCAAAGTATATGTATAGCAATTTGATTTTTCATTCCATTCCATTCCCTTCATTTGACCCTAGAGTTTCAATCTATATCTATTTTATAACTTTCATATATATATCAACTGGCCGGAGAGCTTATTAAGAAAGCTTGAATTTTCTACCTTCTAGTGATGTTCCACTTAGAGTTGACATTAAGCCCACCCCCTTTAAGATACTTTTTCCTTCAATTTATTTTCTTTCTGGTCAATTGGGATATTTTATTGGAAACTAAGAAAATCTCTAGTTTCTTCTTTATGTAGAAGAAGCAGAGACTATCCTGGATTTTTGTAGTGCTTAAGCTATTCCTTAATTGTCTCATGAAGAAATCAATGTAGTAGAATCACTGAAGTGTCAGAATAAAATTGTTTAAAGTGTAATCATGTTTTCTATAATAGATTTTCATATAGTTTAATTAATAGTCATTTACTCCCTGGCTTCTGTCTCCATCCACAGTGTCTTCTGGCAACAAGGAAGATGAACAACCTATACATAAAAGCAGTTGCTAGTGATGCCAAATTAACAGCAATTTCTCCATCATTTCCTCTCCCTACCATTTAAGTATATTAATATTTAGGTTATTTCATAGATTTTCCTAATGCCCTAAAGTGTTCGATTGCTAAAGAAAATTGATCAGGTAATACTGTTGTATATCCTCATGGATACACACACACACACACACACACACACACACACACCTCCAGGTATACAAAATCAGACATTAACATGAAAACTTGAGGGAAGAAAATCACCCAAACCATAGAATTTCTGGTTTTACTAACATTTATGTAGCATGGTTCCCATTTAGGATTTTCAGAATTGAGTGAGGACAATCTGAGGATATATTTTTTTCTTAACCACTTCAGAGATTGTGTGAGGTAGTGGTGATGGGAAACACCCAAGCAAGTAATGACTGCTAGATAAGACATCAGAGTCAATGTCCATCACTTCTTGTCCATACAGATAAACTTCATTTCCTAGCCTCTCTTTAAGTGTAGGCATGTGACTAAATTATAGTCGATGGAATGAGAATAGAAGTGATACCCACTACTGTGAAGCTCTTTCATAAGAAAATCTCTCCTTCTAACAGACTGAAACAAAGAAGACCTCCAAGGAAAACTTGGAAGTTGGGTACTAAAGGATGAAGTTCAGAAAGATCTTGGAAACTAGGTACTGAACTATTTGTTTACTTCAGCAAGAAACAAATTTGAGTCATTTTTCAGAACTGATCTATTCGCAGTTAGCTTCCCTAACTAATTTCATATGTACAGCATATGCAATGTCCCTATGATGACAACTTCAGTGGGCACCATTTCCATTTTAATGGATGTAAGGGGCATGCTAGAAGCCTTGGGTTCAATTCCCAGCCACTCAAAATCAAGCATACAAAAACTAATACATTGTAAAGTTATGTAAATGAATTTCTTGAGGCACAGTTGAAAGGCTACAAGTAAGTATACATAGGGATATATTTAAATATTTTCACAGAAGTGGTGCAACACTCGGACTTGGCCAAATTGATTTTAACTTTTTCATGGGTTTCATTGTGGATAAGCACCAATTTGTTTGAAGGCACACATCCATATTGTTTCTCTGGTAAAGAGAAAGGTGATGGAATGGATGATCCATTAAGACTTGTAAGGGGAAAATGTAAACTTAGGATCCAAATTAGATCTCCCAGGATTTTTACAACAGTGATGGTTGCATATTCTTCTGATAACCTATAGAATATTAGGAGTTTCCTTTCCCCAAAAGAAAACACTTGCTGCTCTGAGTAGTAGAGATGTCTTTTTAAACTTATCTGGGCGTAATTTTCCTCATCTATAAAATGAGAGTTGGATTATTATGACCTCAATGTTTCCTTAGTTCACTAAAATTCTGCCATCAATGTTTCCTTAGTTCACTAAAATGTCCAGAGCTGTTGGGAGAAACCGTTTTTAGCATGAGTGTTCCTTCCGAATTCAAATTAATGTAATAATAGTAACTTGAACATCTTTAACTCTTAGCAATTCACATTGGTAAATAGGCACAACAGAGTTCCTACCCTTCTTTCAAACAAAATTTATTAAGTTGAAAAGATTTTTCCAAGGAATCTCCATACTGCTTTCCATATTGGCTGTACCAATTTGCAGTCCCACCAGCAATGTATGAGTGTACCTTTTCCCCTACCTCCTCGCCAACACTTACTATTGTTTGTCTTCATGATATCTGCCATTCTGACTAGAGTGAGATGATATCTTTTAAAAAATATATATTTATTTTTTAGTTTTAGGTGGACACATGTCCATTTTATTTTTATGTGGTGTTGAGGATCGAACCCAGCGCCCCGCGCATGCCAGGCGAGCGCACTACCGCTTGAGCCACATCCCCAGCCCAAGATGATATCTTAACAGTTTTGATTTGCACTTCTCTAATTGCTAGAGATGCTGAGCATTTTTTCATATATTTGTTGATTGATTGTGTATCTTCTGAGAAGTGTCTGTTCAGGTCCTTGGCCCATTTGCTGATTAGGTTATTATTATTATTATTATTATTATTATTTTGGTGCTTAGCTTTTTGAGTTCTTTATATACCCTAGAGATTAGTGCTTTATCTGATGTGTGAAGGGTACAAATTTGCTCCCAGGATGTAGGCTCTCTGTTCACCTCACAGATTGTTTCTTTTGCTGAAACGAAACTTTTTAGTTTGATTCCATTTGGAACCACCATTTGACCCAGCTATCCCTCTTCTCGGACTATACCCAAAGGACTTAAAAACAGCATAATACAGGGGCACATCCACATCAATGTTTATAGCAGCACAATTCATAATAGCTAAACTGTGGAGCCAACCTAGATGCCCTTCAGTGGATGAATGGATAAAAAAAAATGTAGCATATATACACAATGGAATTTTACTCAGCAATAAAAGATAATAAAATCGGGCTGGGGATGTGGCTCATGCAGTAGCGCGCTCGCCTGGCATGCGTGCGGCCTGGGTTCGATCCTCAGCACCACATACAAAAAAACAAAGATGTTGTGTCCGCTGAAAACTAAAAAAAAAAATAATAATAATAATAAAATTCTCTCTCTCTCTCTTAAAAAAAAAGACTTTAGGTCTTACTTTTTTAAAAAAAAGATAATAAAATCATTACATTTGCAGGTCAATGGGTGGCATTAGAGAAGATAATGCTAAGTGAAGTTAGCCAATCCCCCAAAAGCAAATGCCGAATGTTTTCTCTGATATAAGGAGGCTGAATCACAGTGGGGTAGGGAGTGGGGAGCATGGGAGGAATAAATGAATTCTAGATAGGTGGGAGCGGAACGGAGGGGGCAGGGGATTAGCAAGGATAGTGGAATGTGATAGACATCATTATCCAAAGTACATGTATGAAGACAGGAATTGGGTGTCAACATACTTTATATACAGAGATATGAAAAATTGTGGTATATATGTGTAATAAGAATTGTAATGCATTCTGCTGTCATTTTTTTAAATCAATTAAAAAAAATTTAAAAAGATTTTTAACCCAGGATTTTTTAGAGTAATTTCAAAAGCACTGTGCCACCTCTCTGATTTCTATACTTCAGTGTGTGGGGAAGGATCAAAACTAATGCAGAATGTGGTAATTATTGAAATATTGAATGTAGCATATTACAAAAAAGTCAAAGCTTTAAAAATTAGAGGGCAGATTATATAATTTTCACTGAATTTACCAGTTAAAACTTTTAGTATTTTCTCTCTCCTTCTCCCTCCTTCCTTTTTTCATCCTTTTTATTCCCACTTTCATGTTTGACAAAAATCACATTTTTATTTGTGATTTTATAATATAGCCAGTAGAAATTATTCTTTGCCTATTTGTTTGATGGTGGAATTTTAGTCTCATGAATTTCATCTTTTTTTGAAAGCTAAAATCTGCATTTTTCCAGATTTTATGCAGGCATAGAATTGGCTTTATCTCACATTCTTTTGCTGAAGGAGAGCTGCAGAAATATGGACCTCATTCAGGATGACACTATTTTAGAAAGGAAAAAGGATAGGTTCTATAACATTGTCCACAGTGAGGTTTTTATGCTGAGAAAAAGTCACGGATGGGCTGGAATAGATGAGAAGAAGGAATCACACAATACCCTTTTTTGTTCCACAAAAGAAACATGACAGAAAAAGAGAACCAATAACAATATTTTGACTACTAGTAGACAAGTATAGATTCTAAAATATCCTTATATAATTGCAGAAATTGAGGAACAATCTAACTATTTTAAATGAGGGAAAGGATAAATTTTGATATATGTTTATGTTGGAATGTTATACAGATGTTAAAAACATGTTTTTGAAAATATTCAGTAACAAGAGAAAACAGTCATTATAAGCTAAATATGAAAAACAGCATATAAATAATATTTTGGTCAATAGTGGACCCTGTATGTGATGGTGGTCCCATAAGATTATATTGCCTAGGGACTTCATATCCCCTTCTTTAAAGTGATTCATGATTGTGTGGTATTTGGTGTTTAGTATTTAGTTTAAATGCAATAAAGAAACATGAATTAACATTGGTTTTTCTCTGACTATGGGATACTACAAGGTGACAGTACTTTTCTGTGGTTTCCAATATTTTTCTTTTTAACACAGTTTGTTTACAATTTCAAAAACATTACTTTTAAAGAAGTTAACACCATTCATATAAAAAATGTGCATACCTACATATATATTATTTCAGAATATCAAAAAATATATATTGGGCTGGGGATGTGGCTCAAGCGGTAGCGCGCTCGCCTGGCATGCGTGTGGCCCGGGTTCGATCCTCATCACCACGTACCAACAAAGATGTTGTGTCCACTGAGAACTAAAAAATAAATATTAAAAAAGAATTCTCTCTCTCTCTCTCTCTCTCTCTCTCTCTCTCTCTCTCTCTCTAAAATATATAAAATTTCAGTATATCAAAACTAGACCCAAAATAACGGGTTTGACAGTTTTCAGAATGACACTGAAACAGAATACTTTCCTTGACCCTAACTTTATACTAAGGTCTTCAGGGAAGTGAAAGAGCTGGTGAGAGGCACATCATTTCAAGAGTTTCTGAAGTGCATGCATTGTATGAAAAAGCATAGACACTTCCTTTGATTTTCACATCTTGAATTTCAATACAACCTGTAATTTTGCACATGCTAAATGAATGCATTAGTGTTTTCAAGCTACAAAATGGTGGTTATTCAAAACTTATTAAATATTCTTCAAATATTGAACAAATTAAGACAGCTGAATACATATTCAAAACATCTGTACATGCATATATATATGTATGTATGTATACATATGTATTTTAAATTAAAGCAAAAGATTCAAAAGAATAATTAATGTTCTGAGTAAAGCTAAGAAATAGAGGCTATTCATACTTTTTGTTTCAAATTTACTGCAGTGCTAATTTCCTGCATTTTTCTGGATGTTTAATTATGTTTAATTTCTCTAGGAGACTAGTGAAGAAACCTAAACTCAAGATTAAAAGACTAGTTCATATTCTACCTATTTCTTACAATAAAATGTTCTAAATGTCAAGTAGAAAACAGCTAAAACAAAGTTGGAAAGAGAGAAAAGTAACCAGCAGCACACTGAGTTTTGAGCACAGACTCGGGGGATAAGGCATATGCAGGTTCAAATTCTTAAACTAGGAGTGGGGAAAAAATAGCACAAGGAAGGATGGAAGCTGGAAAGAATAAGATTGATCAGTAGTGTACCTGTTTGTCAAGAATTAAGGATGTAGATAGGTACATGCTAGAACTAGAGAGTGAATTTTAAAGCTTAAAGGGCCTTTAGAGATAATTTAGTCACAGTCCATCATTTTGTAAAGGAAACTGACACCTGGAAAGTTAAATGTCTCACCTGAGGTCTTGCTTCCAACATTGACACTTGTGTTACCCAAGTTCCCCCCACTTCCTTTCCTTCCTTCCTCCATCCCTCCCTCCTTTCCTTCCTTCCAAGAATCAAACCCAGGGCCTTATCCAAGTTGTACAGGCACTACCATTGAGCTACATCCCCACCCTCCTAGGTTTCTTTACTCCCCAAACTGGACCCATTTCACTTTGTGCTACAACATGCTACATCTGAGGTTGAGGCAGAACAGATTATAGAGAGAATGAAGATTAGACTAAAGAGTTTGAGTTTTGTCCTGCCTATGGCTTTTTTTTGGGGGGGGCGGGGTTAGTGGGAGAACCAGGCACAAAGGAATGATAATGATCAGAGTTATAAAAGATTTATAGAGGTCATTTGTATTTCCTAAAAATTCTGTATATTTAAATTTTGCTTACTTAGTATAACTTAAACAATTCTTAGGGGAGAACCCTCATTTAAATAATGCTTGTTAAGGGAACTAAATTATAATATATATAACTGTTTTATTGGTTTATTCATTTGCTTTTGTTAGTCTCTTGCATAAATTAGTGGTGTACACAAGAGATCACGATAGTTGGATGGTGAAACTGTTGGGTGAGCATTTTGGGAAATAGGGAAAAAGAGATGACGAGACCTTGTAAAATGGAAGCATTATGTAGAAGTAATTTATGTCCTCAAATTAAGGATAAATTTTGAACCTGACCCCCCACCAAATTTTAAAGAGAAGATTTTTCCTTGAAGGTTTAAATATTAAAACATGGGGTGTGGAGGAGAAAGAAAGAAAAAAAAAAACCCAAACAACAAAACACTGAATCTAATATTAAATATTAATCTCAGCTTAAAAAGGTTGTCCACATAAATTTTTCTAATATGTATGTATGTGTGTGTGTATATATATATATGTGTGTGTGTATGTGTATATACACATACACATACATACATACATGGGGGTACCTAGGACTGAATACTGGGGCCCTTGACCACCAAGTCACATCCCCAGCCCTATTTTGGATTTTATTTAGAGACAGGATCTCTCTGAGTTGCTTAGTGCCTCGCTTTTGCTAAAGCTGGCTTTGAACTTGCGATCCTCCTGTCTCAGCCTCCCAAGCCTCTGGGATTTAAGGTGTGTGCCACTACACCTGGCTCGTTATATTTTTTAATATAAAAATATATAGATGGGCTAGGAATATAGCTTAGTTGGTAGAGTGCTTGCCTTGCATGCACAAGGCCCTGGGTTTAATCCCCAGCACCACAAAAAAAAAAAAAAAAAAAAAAAAAAAAGAAAGAAAAAAGAAAAAGAGTATATAGAGAAATAAAAGAAAAATGATTTTTCATAGCACATTTTTTTTACTAGATGAAGAAACTTAAACATATTTATATTTTTGCCTTATTATCCTAATTTAGGAAATAATCTAAAATGCTTAAACAGGTTTATGCATACAAAAGCTTTCAGCAACATTATTTATAAGGAAAGTAAGTACTATTTTCTTAAATGGAAACATTATACAGCCATTGAAAATAGTTTTGTGTAGTGTTATGTAAAAAAGGAAGTGTACACAATTGAACAGTTTAAATGTCATCAGCTTAAAAACTGCATGGAAATATGTCAGCTGTCAATAAATAGCTGCCTCTAAATAAAGGAACTGCTAATTATTTTTTCCTGCTTTTTTTTTGTTTTTGTAGTTGTAGATGGACAGCATGCATTTATTTATTTTGTTTATTTTTTTAATGAAGTCCTAAGGATTGAACCCAATGCCTCACATATGTTAGGCATGTGCTCTGCCACTGAGCTACAGCACCAGCCCTCCTGCTGTTCTTTAAAAAATACTTATTTTTTAATGTATTTTCAAGTTTCTTCATTTACCATTTACTACTTTTATAATCAGAAAAAGAAATACATTATTTGTCATACATATGTTTATGTCCCAGTGATATGTTTTCAGCATCATCATGACTATAAATACATATATGTGTGTGTGTGTGTGTGTGTGTGTGTGTACAAACATTGTTGAATAAGGAAGAAGTTTGGTATTCTTGAAATCCACATAATGGAATTTCAAGGAAAAAAACACCAATATATATCTTGTAACTTACACAATAATAATTATAATTGTTTATTTACTAAGTATTTTAACATAGCATTTGCATATTAGTTGATGGTGAGGAGATGATTAGAAAAAGGAATACCTTAATTAATTTACTAAGTTCCTTGAAACTGTCAATTAGCAACTCTTTCACAGAAGAGTTTAATGAAACAGTGTATCAAAAGCTTTCCCTATAAGGAGAAATATTGGGGAATGATATTGGCCAAATTACATTGTTATAATGTATGTATGCACGAATATGTAACAATGAGTCATACAATATGGTACAACTATAATGCAACAATAAAGAAATGGGAAAAAAATGGTGTCTTCTTAGTTTGTGTGGTGTACTTTTCCAAAAAAATAATTTACTTCAAAAAGAACAGTCTCTTAAGTGCAAATTTTTGATAAACACAAAGGAGAAATTTTTGTTTTTGTTTCTTTTTGATAAGATTCTGTGATCTGACATCACCAATAAAAAAAGGTTTCATGTAGAAATAACTGTTAATGATCTTACCTTGTAGTGCTTTTACAAGTTTTAGAGATGTATGGGAAAGTACCTAGCATAGTGTCTGGCTCATAGGCACTCATTAAATGATAACTATTATAATAATGCCTAACATTACTATGCCTTCTTACCTGTTATATTCCTACTATTCTCCATACTATGCTTTTGTAATGCCAAAACTAGAGCTCTACAAGCTACATTTCCAGTTTGCCAGCTGAATTCTTGTTTTGTTCTGCCAATAAAGAGTAATAGGGGAAGACAAAGTAAAGGACAGGGGAGGGAAAAAGAACTTGCCTTTTCTTTGTTGACCTTCTGTACTTGACGACATTGCCCCAGATATAGATCTCACAGTGTGGTAATTAGCTACAAATTTCAACTACTTTCCACTCCTCTAGAGCCAGTCCCAACATAGCCTCTCAAAGGTACCAGCAACAAATAGGCAGTACCTCTTCCTCTGGGGTTGGGGTTCTTCCTCTATTTTCTACTAAAATGTCAGCTTTATAAAGGAAGAGATGTGATCATATTTACCATAGTGTCTGCCATATACAGTAGTTAATAAATTACAGTGAACAAATGAATTTAATAAATTCTAGAAATTAATAAACTGCAGTAAATGCAGAAGAAAAACACATCAAAATAATTGCAAAGAACATATATGGAAGTGACAAGATGACACAATATAGGCTGACTCATCTCCCTGAGTATATAATGCAAAAAATGAATCACAAAAAGCACTTAAAAATGTAATAGTAGAGAACTTCCACAAATAATGAAAGAACTGAATCTGTGGAATAAAATGTTCAGAGAAAAATATTCAATATTGAGGCATATCCTGGTTAAACTATTAATCATAAGAATAAGGAAAAACTTTTCAGACCCCCAAGCAGAAAAAGAAATCACTTACGAGACAGGAAATCATGCTGGCTTACACTTCTAAGCAATAGTTAAAGCTAGAAAATAAAACAAAATATCTGTGTAGGGTTGTTGTTGTTTTGTTTTGTTTTTTTGGTATCAGGGATTGAATCCATGGGTGCTTAACCACTGAGCTACATCGCCAGGCTGGCTTTGAACTTGCAAGCCTCCTGAGCTGCTGGAATTAAAGGCATGTTGCCACCGTGCCCAGTTAGCTATCTGTGCAGTTTTAAGGTAAAGCCAGCATAACCCTAAACTATTACATCTAAATCTGTGCCGTTTAAAAATTAATGAAAAAAGCAAATATAGCATCTGTGAGTCCACTCTGGGGGGAAAAACTACTTAGTGAAGAGCAGATGAAATAATGAGTCAATAAGTAGGATATACAGAAGTACGACATATTGTGGGCACTGGATTTTTAAACGTAGACCAAGACCAAATAACCAATGAAATAAAGATTACAGAAATAAAAATTAAAATTTTATAAAACTAATGACATAACTAATAAAAGTATTTTCATAGCAGAGTCTGTTGGCATTTCCAAATTTGAAACATACAGATAGTAGTCTCCAAAGTCTTAACTTTTTTATATTTATTTTTCAGTTGCAGTTGGACACAATATCTTTATTTATTTTTATGTGGTGCTGAGGATCAAACCCAGGGCCTCGCACATGCTAGGCGAGTGCTCTACTGCTGAGCCACAACCCCCAGCCCTCCAAAGTATCAATTTTACTTTTTAAAATTTTTGTTATTTTATGGAGTAAGACCACTTATGGCAGAGAAATTTTCCTAAAAGTTCAGCAGTTCCTTCAACCAAATTCCATGATTTTTTTTTGCTCATATATTCATGTAAATAACTTTATTATCTCAAGGACTTATTTTTTATCTTTCTTTGATGTGTAACCTCAGGCCTTGCCCAGATGTTGAAAAAATACACATTGACTTTGGCAATATTTCTTTCTTTTTGGGGGGTGGGGGTAGGGCGGGTACTGCCAATTAAACCCAGAGGTACTTTGCCACATCCCCAGCCCCCACCTTTTAACTTTAAAAATATTATTTTTGTAGTTGTATATGGACAGAATTCTTTTGTATATGGACATTTGTATATGGACATTTATTTTTATGTGGTGCTAAGGATCAAATCCAGTGCCTCACACATGCTAGCAAAGTGAGCTACAGCCCAAGCCCCCCAGCCCTTTTTTAAAAAATTATTTTTAATGGTTCTTTTTAGTTATACATGACAGTAGAATCCATTTTGACATAATTAAACAAACATGGAATATATCTTGTTCTAATTCAGACCCCAACACCTCTTTTCCTCTATTGATCTTTCTGACATTTACCCATAGATTTCTCTTTAAATTAATTTCTTGTGTATGTACATGAAGGTAAGATTCACTGTGGTATATTCATGTATGTACATAGGGAAGTTATATCAGATTCATTCCACTGTTTTTCTTTTCCTTTTCCCATCCCCCATCCCTTCCCTTCATTTCCCTTTGTCTAATCCACTGAACTTGTATTCTCCAGTCAGCCCCCCTATAGTAAACTGATTTTAAATACTTTGGATAACTGGGTGAAATGATTGTTCCAGTATTGAGGAATCTCCATACTGCTTTCTAGAGTGATTGCACCAATTTGCAGTCCCACCAACAATATATATGTAACGTTTTCCCTACAGCGTTATCAACATTAATTGTTACTTGTATTCTTGAACATTTCTATTCTATGATATATAAATGCTGACACTCAATAGGGGGAGTGGGAGGAAAGAATATAAGTTCATTGGATTAGACAAAGGGAAAGGAAGGGATGGGGGAATGGGAATAAGAAATAGAATGAATCAAACATAACTTTCATATGTTCATATATAAACACATAACCAGCAAAACTCTACATCATGTACAATCACAAGAATAGGATCCTAATTAGAATAAGTTATACTCCATGTATGTATAATATGCCAAAATATACTCTTCTTTCAAGAAGATCTAAAAAGATGAATAAATTTAATACAAAAAGAAAAACAAAAACTAATTGCCATTCTAAATGGAACGAGATGAAATCTCAGTATAGGTGTTTTGTTGTTTTTTTGTTGTTGTTGTTGCTGTTGTTTGTGGTGCTGAGGATTGAATCCAGAGCCTTATGCATGTGAGGCAAGCACTCTACCAACTGAGCTATATCCCCAGCCCTCAGTGTAGTTTTAATTTGCATTTCTCAAATTGCTAGAGATATTGTACATTTTTTCATACATTTGAAAAGTGTCTGTTCAGTTCCTTTGCCCATTTATTGAGTTATTTCTTTTTAGGTGTTACATTTTTGATTTATTTGTATATTCTAGATATTAACACCCTCTCTGAGGTGCAGATGCTCAGCACTTTTTTTATTTTGAAACTGGTCTTGAACTTGGGATCCTTCTGCCTCAGCCTCCGGAGTTGCCGGGATTATAGGCATGTGTGCCACTGTGCCTGGCTGGCAATATTTCTTTTAAAAATAAATTGGAATTTGAATTCATAGGAAGATAAAGAAAAATAACATAAGGATCTGAATTATTTTACTTATAAAAACTACGACTTTATTTAGTTTTTAATGTGTTAGCAGTCAGAACACTTTTACTATTAGCAATACCAAAATTTATTTTTCAATGTGCCTGTTTCACAATAGCACTTTCCAAAAATACTACTAAATGCTTGGTTTATAAGGTTAAAAAAATTTACTAGATAATTACTTTGAAATAATTTCCTTATCCCTGCCTTCATTTGACATTTCTAGAGACGGACTAGCTCACTTCCAATTTTCTTTTATGTTATCATTAGTGTAAAGTCATTCTATAGATACAGCAATGAGCATTTTAGCATATGGAAAATAGCATCTTTAAAACTATATGGCAGAGTTTGTTTAGGGTTGGTCCTCCTTCAGGACTGCATTACGTAATTTAAAAGTGTTTACTTAGGCTCCTTTGGGCTGCCTCCATGGTAGCTATGAAGTCACAGAAAAGAACAGTTTGGAGCCTGATAACAAAGTCTGTTAATTTAATGTGAAGCTGTTTCAATATTTTAAAAAATCGTTACTGTGTAAGAAATTTTTTAAATAAGTTATACTTTATTTTTTAAAAAAAGCTCCTCAAGATAATTAAATAATACTAAAATAATAAAGTGGTTTGTATATTTGCTCATTATCTGGTTGTTCTTACTTAAAACTTGTATAGTATGAATTTATAATGTGATTCTGACTTATCATAAACATAAGTAATTATGTGAAATTACCAAAATGTATCAGCCTTTTGGAGAGTATGAAGTATTGAAATGGGATAAGCACTATTTCTTTCTCTTTCTTAACACATCTTTCTAAAAGAACACAAAGACATATAAATTAATATTAGTATAGGGAGAATTTTAAAGCATATTAGGTTATGTTGGCATTGATTGAAATTGGAAATGAAGACATGAAAAATATATAGATGTGAAAAAAGAATACTAGGTTATAAGATTACTTAACCTCAATTAGAGAAAAGTAGCATTTTCAGTTCCTTAGAGAGAAAGCTCTTGAGCCCTTTTACTGATCAAATAACTGTGCTGATTTTAAAGAAAAATAAGGCAGTATGCATTGTAAAAATGGGAGAAATATCATTTAATTTTTTTACTGTAATAATCAAGTGTTAAGTCATTTTCAAGAAAATCATGCAAATTGGAATACCTAAAATCTCAAATGTACTTTTAGAATTAATTTGATGAAAAAGTCAGTATCCTGATGTCTAAAAGCACATAATTCTTTTTTTTAGAAGTGTCACTTTTGTTTTAATTATCAATTATTATACTTATTGAAATAATCTCTACAGCATTTTGCTTTTTAACTTTTAGAATTAGGGACATTATGCCATTGATGGCTTTCCAAATGATCCAGTGAGGTCTAAATATGAGGGCAATTCAAGGAGGGAAAACAAAATTTGTTTTGATTACTTCCAGGGCTTGATTACTGCCACTGAAAAGGTCCTACCTAGCTTGAGGGAAGGAGGCATAAGAATACAGGAAGCCCACGTGGAGGCAATGAATGGTCACCAAGGAGAGGAAAGTGGAGAGAGATTATTAAAAACAAACTGCCTATTCAAATTGGCTCAGGAGTGCTCTTTGCTGGAATGTTTAAATGTTTGGATTTTTTAAAAAAATTCTTCCTAACATGAGAAAGAGGATATTTATTTGATTTCTTATGTTTAAACATTTTAAACATAATAAAAATGTTTATAAATTTATCGGAAGTTATTATGTGTGATTTTAAACATATTGCAAATTCTTTGACACTGCTCCTATTAAAAGGTAGATTCTGGATTCCCTTCCTTAGCATACATATGGCTTTAGTGATTGTTTTTTAACAAATAGAATACAAAAAATATGCTGCATGACTTCTAAAACTAGGTCATAAAAAGTGATACTGCTTCCACTGGGCTCTGTCTTGGGACCCTTGGAACACAGCCACTCTGTTGTGAGGAAGCCCAGACCACAAAGAGAGATCATGTGTAGGTGTTCTGGCTGATAGCTCAGTTAAGGTCCCAGCCATCAGTATTAATCACTAGACAAGCAAGTTAAACAGCCTTCAGATGATGCCAGCCCTCAGCCTTGGAGCTGCCCCAGCTGACACCAAGTAGATTAGAAACAAATTGTTCCTGCTGAGCCGGGTCCACATTGCATTTTCAACAAGCAAAGTAATGTTGTTTTAAGCTACTAAGTTTGGGGTGGTGGTAGTTGTGTACTTGAGTCCTTGCTTCCAATAAATCTCTAGATCAAGTTAGCTGGTACAGGTAGGGAGGAGATGGAGGAAGCAAAAGAAACCCCTTGTCCCTCTATTTTTCCTTGTTTCCTTAGCCAGACTGCCATTTTAGCAGCTCTAGTACTAATTGATGGAGAGTAAGTGCCACAGGGAACAAAAAACACTGTCACAGCAACCCAGTATATCCTAAATCTTTTCCTTGAAGGCTTAGAGCTGAGCAGGGGAAAGAAAAGTTTGATTTCCTCCATTTCTCCTTTCTAGGTATCTCTAGTTTCAAAAAGGAGAGAAAAACAAGATTTAATCCTCTCCTGCCCTCATCTCGCTTCTGAATTCAAATCTGTGGAAAAGTAATTATACTTTCATTTTCACTGAAAGAGTGAAATTTTCAATATTACAAAGGAACCAAAGCAGTATTGTTTCCTTTACTTGTTATGTTAAGAACACCACTCTATTTTTAGTTGCCATCACCATCACTGATGGACCTCCAGCTCTTCTCTTCCCCTAAATGTGGGTGTTCCCCAGGGTTTTCTTCTAGGCTTTTTCTCCCATAGTACCCTTTCAGGTCCACCTTAGATTCTCCCATTTTTTCTTGGCTACCACTTTTATTTTAAAGACTCCAGGGAGTTAGGCTGTACATTTAGCTTTCCTAGGATATAGTTCTCTGATATTTCAAATGCTACAGGGAAAAAACAGAATTCCTTCTCCAGGCTCTGAGGACATACCTAGTCTGGGTATCCTTTGTCCCACACAGCCAATTTCCCATTCCACCTACTCTACTCTTTTTGATTTTCTCTTTCTATTCCCACTGTCCCTGGGTACATAAAAGTGGTCCTAGTTGATTCTTACGCAGATCACAGGCTGTTTTACATTTCATCTTCAAGTCTCCAGGCCTCTTACCAATGAACTTTTCAAAATGCACCCCTGACCAAGTCATTTCCGTTAAAAAAAAAAAAATCTTTCCATGACTTCCCTTTTCCTATAGGTTTTAAAACTCAGGTACAACAGGAATAACTCCCTGAAATAATAAGCAAAATTTTAGTGTAAGTCTGTAGGACAGCCCATTGCTTTTTGGGTGAGGTATGTGTCTCCCCAAAAGTTGTAGGTTTTCAGGCTAAGGCCCAAATTCCTCAGTATGGTATAAAATGTCCTGCACGACCTAGCCATAGATCTAGCTCCCTTCTTACCCCTCTTCAATCCTTAGACACCCACCCTTTACCTAGCTGTTATTCTTGACATTGTTTTGCTCTCTGCTTCGTATTCCTTTCCTCTTAGCTGACCGAACTTCAGGTCATCCAGGAAACCAACTCTCCTTCAAGAAACAGCTCATGTCACACTACCTACCAAAAGCTATGCAGGCTAAGCATGCTGGTTGTCAACTCTTGCCTCCCTGCAGCCAGTTTTACAATTGTTCTTAGCCTCTACCTCCTGTAGTTCCTAAGGGGAGCTGGGGGTAGGGGATTAAAACCACAAAATAAGATCAAAATCATTGTTTAGTGATTTAAAAGTTAATGGCAGCATTTATACACTGTTGAAAAACCTCAGGTTGTAATGTTTTGTAGTGCTTTCTTGGGAAGAAAAAAATTGGGTGGGAAACATAATTTATAAGACTTTTGATGCTGGATAAATGCCACACAAACCTCAATGTTAAAGAATATCACGTAAAGGACTTTTTATCATCATTCGGTTTTATACCCTGCCACCACATGATATGTTTATACAAATCCTGTAATTAATTATAAAAACCCCGCAGATCTTGATATTCTGGAATCTACTAGGACTGCTCAGTCTTTTGCACTAAGTAATGCTCCTACTTCAAAAACTATCAGCTAGAAAGACAGTCCAGACGTGTCTTCCAACTCTCCATCTACTTCTGGAAAACGTTCGGACTTTTAAAGATACACTGTTCTAACGAGCCTGCTCGTGAGACTAGTTGTCTCACAGCACAATCAATCTCAATCTTTTTTCTTTAAAAATTTGTCTTTTAGGGGGTGAGGCTGTGGCTCAGCGGTAGCGCACTTGCCTGGCATGTGAGAGGCACTGGGTTCGATTCTCAGCACGGCATATAAATAAAGGACTATCGACAACTAAAATATATATATATTTTTAAAATTGTCTTTTAATTGTTTCCTCCTAACGAAGTCGGTTGCTGTACTCCGGCGGACGGATCCCAGCTCGATGTATTTCCCTCCTCTTAGCGCATTTACCTATAAATAGTGCTCACCGCGCTGAGTCACCCAAACCCCGAGTTTCCTCAAATAGCTCCTAACGACTGCTGGAATCATTCCCCTCGCAGCGGTGACAGACGCTGACCACAGACCCGCCGGGCTGGCCGTGGACCCGCTCCACTGAGCGGGTTACTAACCACCAGGCGCCCCAGGGACGCAGGCGACGGCCGCCGCGTCCCGGCCGGGAGTGCAGAGCGTCGGACCTCGCTGGGGCGGACGCCGCAGTCTGGACGCGAGACCCGGCCGACGGCGGGACTTGGCCTTGATTGCTGAAGGGTCCGCCCCCGCCTCCTTCCCAGCGGGTAGCTGCGGGGGGCAGGCACCAGCCTCCGCCCAGAGCCGGCCGCACACACAATGGGTCGCGTCGGAAGGGGGCTGCCGCGGCTCCCGCTCTAGTCCCAGGGCCCGGACTCCGGGCTGCTGGGGAAGCGGCCAAAAGCTAAGGTCGTGTGGAAAACCCTTTTCTAATCTCGGCCCACTCCCCACGAGGAGAAACGGTGGTGATACTAGGGGCTGGGGGAGCCTAAATGGGGGAGGGAACGGAAGTGCCACCCCCTGCAGTCAGGAGTAGTGACGTCATCCCTACAGCCAGCCTGTAGCGGGGGCGTCTGCCTGTCACGTGATACAGACCCCCACGCCCCGCTGAATCCCGCGCGCGCGCTCCCTCCCCCAACCCGACTCCCACCTTTCCCCCGCCCCCTCTCTCCAACTTTCGCCCTCCCTGCTCCGGCACCGCTGTCAACAGCGCCAGCTCCGCCCCCTCCCCCGCGCCCTGAGTAACCGCCACGGCGGCGCGGCGGGCGCTCGCGCTCGGGTCCCGGACTCAAGGAGCCGAGCGTGCCCGGGGTCCCACCCTGCCCCCCAACTCCAGCGCACTTGGTGTGTGGGCACTGGAATCAGGGGGCACGACGGCGTGCGGCGTTAGAGCTTCTGTTCTTAGTCCTCCCACCGCAGCCCGAGGACGAGGCGGACTCGCCGGGTCCAAGCTGGGGGGTGGGGGAGTAGCGAGGTTCGCGCAGCCGTCTTCCAGCCCTGATTTGTCGCCACCGGGGGTCGGCCCCCGTGCGGGAGAGGCAATGGGGAACCCGTCCTTGACCCTCTCGCTGAGGCCCGCGCCTTCCTTCTCCCCGCCACCCGGGCGGCGCACGCCTGTCCTGCCGGGCTTCGTCTCGGGCTACAGCGCGGGCACAAGCCAATCGACGAGCGGCCAGGCGCTAATCGCCTCCGGGAGCCCCCTCGGCCGCCCCCGCCGTGGACTGCTGGGGCTGCAGATTTGGTTGCTGTTGCTGCTGCGGTGCGCCTCGTTCAGTTTTTTTCCTCCATTCCCTTCTAAAAGTGGAGGTTTGGGGGAGGGAAAAGAAAATTCAGCGTTGAAAGGGGCGGTACGCACTGACCTGTCAGCGGTGGAGGAAGACCCCCGGTCGGAGCGAGCTCTCGAGCCCGCGCAGAGACGGGAGCGCTCGCGCGGAGCGGCGCGGCTGCAGCTGTGCCTCAGCCAGGTGTCCCCCCTCGGCGGGGCCCGCGCTGCCGCTCCCGCCCCCTCCCTCGGCGCTGTGCTCCCCGCCCCATCGCCAGGGACCAGGGAACCCCCCAGCTCGATTTTTTGTGCAGTTTCAGCAAAGCTCCGAGGAAGTTGGTCCTTTTGTTCCACTATTTATAGATTGCGTCAACATTGCGAAAAGGAGAAGGCGGAGCGGTGGCCCCTCCCCCTCCCCCTGCCGGCTCCAGGGAGAGAAAAGCCCTAGCACACGACCTAAGTACACAACGCGCCAGCCGCCCGCCCCCGGCCTCCTACTCTCTGCTCCCCCCTCCTCCCAGGCTGGGCCAAAGCGCTGCCAACCCCGTCACGTGCCCGCCCGGGAAAACCAGCTCTCTGGGGCTCCGCGCCGCCCGCTGGGCTCCGTGGCAGCGGCCTCGCCCAGCTGCAAGCCCAGCTCATGGTGTCGGGCCGCGGCCCAAGTGTCGCGCACATCGTGGGTACCCAAGCGCTCGACACCCGGCGGCGATCCCAGGGTCCACGGATGTGGAAGTGCTCCGGGGCGTCCCGCGCGCGCTTCCGCCCCTCCTTTCGCTTCCCGCTCCCGGAGCGCCACCGCCCTGCTCGCGGTGTGCGCGCGCGCTCTGGCCTCGCTTCGGAGCCAGGAGTCTGACACGTCCCTATGCCACTGGCGCGGCCCCTGCCTCCAGGACTGGGATGCTAGCCCCCACTACCCCGCACAATTGACGGAGGGCGGAGGCAGGAGGGATGCGGGGGTGTTTCGCAGCGGCTCCCAGGCAAAGCGCGGGAAGCTTGGTGCGGGCGCTCGCAGACGCTCTCCTTCCGCAGGTGCAACGAGCCGTTGCTCGAGCTCACATCTCTCTTCCCGGCCGTTTAGAGCCCAAGGGTTTTGCAAACCTGAACCGCGGTGGGGAGAATGTAGTTTCTGAGCAGTTACTATTTTGTCATGGGAGTTAGTGTGGCAAAAACATTCTAACTTTTCTTCAAAATCTGATGACGAAATGATAGGCCCTGCCATACCCCGAAGTGAAACTGAGCTCCCAGCCGGCCCAAAGCCTCTGTTCCTGGGCTCCTTGTAAACAAGGAAGGCGGTAAACACAAGAAGGCCTTAAAACCAAGTGGAAGTGGCTAGCTTGGATGTAATTTATCTTCACTGCTTCCTATCCTCTCCCTAAATGATTTATTTAGATCGCAGTTTAACTTTCCAGGATTGGAATAGAATAATTTAGCCCACCAGATCCCTGGTGGAGGAAAACGAGGAAAGCTAGACGAGGGCTGGAAACGCGTTGGATCTTTCTCCGGAGCTGGACTGTGGTAAACAGTCTGGAAGGATGATGATGTTTTTTTAAGGGCCTTAGGGAAATTGTTCCCGCGCGCGTTCACCCTTGCTCGGGCTAAGTGCTGGCTGGTGATGGTGGTGGGCCCGTGAACCCCAAGCCGAACTCCTTGGCCGGGTACTGGGTTCCTCCAAACCTGGGAGCGCTTTTGCACGGGCCTGATGGGTCAGCTTTAAGTTTTTCTTTATATGGACAATCTTTCCAGTCTTGAGCCATCTTTTGGGAGGAAGAGCGGGGAGGAGACCTAAGAGAATGGGTTCAAGCTAACAATGTGTGCGCCTGCTTTTATAAAGAGGGAAGCAAGATGAAGTAAAGCGAACTTGTGCAGTGGTTGCTGTGTTTCCCAAGTGTGGAGTTGAGTAGACCGCTTTATTCCCCCACACCTGAGGGTGTGGAGCAGACTTTTTATTCCCCGGTTTCCTTCCTATTTAGTGAAAGGCCCCAGTCGCCCCTCTTCCCGTCTTTGTACCCTACCCTGCCTCTAGCATTTGAAAAACACAACCCTTCTAGAGAATCAAATTCGTTTCCGCGCCAATTTTGTTGCATCGATATCTACAAAGCACGTTACTTTTCATGAAGAAAACAAGCCAGAGTCTCCTGGCCCTTCCTGGTCCTATAAGGGCCAGAGATTGCCCAGGCCTCGGCCTCAGCTTTGGCTTCCCAACCCTAGCTTCGGACCAAGTTGCGGTGTCCCAGCCACTTTGTCAGGACACACGCTTTTCGCCCCCACTCTGTTCTCCCGCGGTCTTCCTAGCTGTGGAAAGGAGGAAGGGAAAGCAAAACGAAAGCACTCGGGGCGCATCAGTAGCAGCGGCTTCCCTGAGCGCGGCCCTGGGAGGACAAAGTCTGGGGTCCCGAAGCGAGGATGGGGGCCCAAGCTTCGCGGAAACCGGATGGGGGCAATCCCCGGAGGGCGCCCAGGAGTTGCCAGGATCTTCTCAGTGCCCTGTCGCTCTTTTTCTCCCCTGGGAAAAGCGAACGTCAATAATAAATATACCAACCCCGAAGGGAAAGTTTGGCCAGGTAGGGAAAGTTTGGCCAGGGTCTTGAGTTGAAGAGCAAGACTGACTGGGTCCAAGCGGAAGGCACACAGAGCCAAAGAAGTGTGGCGCGGGGGTCGAGCGTTGGACCCCAGAAGCGGATTCCCAAGACGGTCACGGCAAGCGGGAGCGCTGCGAGGGCGCGTTGAGGCCGCCTGGGCTCGAGGCCCGTGGCTTTGTGCTACCCTTAAGTCGGATGAGCACTCTTCCTCCCCGCAAAAATCAGATTTCTAAGCTGTTTAAAGACTTCAGGAAACTCTGGTGACATACTACGTGCCGGTCATCCTCCCTTGTGGGAGTCTCTGCAGAGACAAAGACGCCCTGAACAGATTTGGAAGAGGCACGGCCCGCGTGGGCGGCCTTACAGGACACAGGGCACAGGCTTTTCCTGTTAAAGCAAGGCATCATAACCGGGTGAAGGTAACTGCCCACAAGCGCCAGTAAGGGATAGCAGCCGGTGGCAGACGGTCAGCTAAAATTTGTCCTTGCTTCATCCTCCTCCACCCGCTTCCTAGTGAGCCAACCCGGGCTGATTGGCCTGCCGAGCACTCGCCATTACTCCAGCAGCCTAACGTCCGAAAAACCGCATCTTACCTTAGTAAACACTTAACTTTATTCTATTTAATAACACCTTTGTGGTAGCAATGTTTACGGGTATGAGTGTTTTAAAAATGTTGTTCCTAAATGAGTCGAATGTGGAAACCGTTTTTTCCCCCCTGCGAGTAGTCAGGTCTGTTTTTCTCACAGGCACCTGATGTAGGACGCAGCGAGGGCGGTTATGTCTCTAGCTGTCCAGAGGCGCTTTTGCACAGCGCCTACTCGCTCTTGAAAGCGGGAGATGTGGAGTTGTGTGCTTGTTTGCATGGTTCAGCTTCTGCATCGCCAAATATTCATTTCACCACAGGACTCAAAAGCCGTCTGCTTTTGGTGTTCTCTTGGGTGAACCTCGGGAAGGCAGCCTTGGTTTCCTGCTAAGGTTTTGCCGGTAACAGGCAGCAGTCATTCCCAGACTAACCCTGTTGGTTTTCATTCCTCCCCCCCTTTTTTTTAACCACAACGACAAATAACAGAAAGTCCTAACTGTAAAAAGGACGGCCCATTCCATCCAGATTTCTTTATACGTCAATGACAGGCAAGCTACAGGTGAAACAGACCCTTAGATTCTTCCTTTTACAAAAACCCTTTCATTAACAACAACAAAACTTTGCAAAAGCTGTTTTTGACTCAGCACACTATAAAAATGCCTGCGCTCACTGTGCTCGCGCTTTAGTTTCATATGTGGCCACTTTTCTTGCTGAGTCTTCCCCCTTGTAGCATATTTTTGTGAAACAGGTTCCATCGGGTTATCTTGCTAAACTGAGCATCTGTAATTATGAAGTTAGTTCTTAAACAAAAAGTACACGCAAGCCTTTGAAAACCCTTGGTGGTTTTTATTCCACCCCACCCCCCTTAAAAGCCTACGCGTTCACAAATGATGCTTTGCCTGAGCTAGGTTCAGACTTTAGTCCCTCCAACGTTATCCACCCCAGCCATCCCCAGAGCCATCGAAAGCCCCAGCTTTGCGCACACTAATGGATCCCGCAACATAAACCTCGATTTGGAGTCCAGTTTGGAAACAAATCTGTCCCTTTCACGGTGAAATGGGAACATGCCCAAGAGATGCATCTGGCTTTAGATTTTATGAGGAACATGATCTGGAAAAGGGAACGCCTGTTTCAGCTGCGGCTATGCGTCCCGCGCGGGTCCCCTGGGGCTCCCTCTTGCAAACAGCGCGCCTGGCCTCGACCCGCAGGGCCTCAGCCGACCTCTGGGCGCCAGGCTTTGGGTTAACCCCACACCAGCGCGCTCCCTTCCGGGCCTCGCCTGGGGTCGCTCTCAGCGGCCTGAGGAAGCTTTTCGACCCGAGGAGAAAGTTTGGGGCTGCAGATCAGATGTCCTTAAAGGCGCTAGGGAAAGGGAGAGGCTCTTTGCAGTCCGTGCCAAGAAACTCGGACACCCCACGGTCGCCATGAGGCGAAGGGAGCTATCCTGGGGGAGCACAAGTGTTCCCTAGACTTTGCCAAAGGTTCCGCAGCCCGGAGGTAGCGTGTCCCTCCCCACCCCCGCCCACTGCTGGTGGTTTCACAATCCCCTCCAGACTGCTTCAGGAGTGACCCAGGGGGGAGCCAGAGGGTGGGGAGAGTTGAGGAAGATGGACCTTCTCTGTTTCCCGCCCCACGGCCCAGGAAAACCTCCAAAGGGTTAAGATGGCGTGGTGGGGTGGGCGGGAGGATGGTGCCAGAGTTCGACCCTAGTCGGCGGAAGAAGGGTAGGGGTGTACAAGTTAGAAAGAGGCCAGCAAAACTGGGAGCCAGGGGAGACGTGAGGCGAGATCCTCTGTTAGAGGGGCTGGTTCCAAGGAAGACGCCGGACGGATGGGGCTGGGGCTGGCAGCAGAGGAGTCGAACTGGTTATGGAGCGTGTCGGCTCCCCTGGACAGGGTTATGTCAGGAGAGCGCCTTGGCACCGAGTTCTGGCCAGAGGTAAAGATACTCCCCCTCGGGCTTCTCCCCGAGCGGGGCTGGGCGGGAGCGGAGGGGCGGGCAGTACGCCACGCCGAGCCCGGGCCGCTGAGGTCTGCAAGTCGCCTTCGGAACCCGCCGCATAGTTTCTCTAGTCAACGTGGAAGGAAAAAAAAATCATCTCAAATAGCGCCCCTCGGCCAGTAGTCCTTCAGCGCTGGTAAAGTAGGTAGAAATGAACTCGGGGAAGAAAGTGTAGAACGTCCAGAGTTTCCAAGTTTGTGGAGTGATGGGGACTCTTGACAGTTTCGCAGAGAGCTGCACCCATTTCCCCTTCCAAAACAGGACCGAAAGAGTGTTCCTCCCAAGAAAGGCTAAAGTCAGTCCCCACGTGGAACCTCAGCTGTCACGGTCGGCGGACTTCGGGCTCCTCGGGCTCGCCTCTACCAGGGCCGCGGGGACCGTCCTTTAGAGCAGCCCCATGCGGGCAGCGCGCGACTCGCGGAGCGCTCAGTCCGGGGCCCGCGGCTCACCGGGCGTTACAGCAGGAAACGCTTCGTCGCGTTTTCGGTCTCCCAGTCAAAACATTTGGCTAAATCTCGAAATAACTTTTTGATAGTCCGGAAAAATACCCGGACAAATAGAATCGCCATCAGGCTTGCGTCAGAGAACCATTTCCCCTCTGGACTCTAGTGAGATTGTTTTTTTCATTAGTTTCAGGAACTGAGTTTTTGATGATTTACCTGCCTGCTGCAGCTTCTGGCAGTATTCTCTTCGCCTCCTTTCCCCACATCATCTAGTTGTCCACCTACCCCGCAGCCCCTCAACTTCGGTCATCCATGACATCGTAACCATTACAACCTATACAGTCCGGTAGTCTTAGGCAGCTTTCAATACAAGCCGAAAGAGATTGCACAGCCCTCGCAAAACCGGTCACATTTTCAGTTCCTTTGATGCTCAGCGACAAAAAGAGTTTTGCTTTGCACGTTTTCTTTTTTTTGCATATGGAGTTCAGTGATGGTGCTCTCCCAGTTACAAGTTTCCTCTTCTCCCAAACAATTTCTAGGAATCTGTTTTTACAGGGACCTAAAGGATTAGGAGAAATTTAGCGTGTGCTAAATCACACCTTCACGCCCGCCCCACCCCCAGACAAGGATTAACATTAAACGATGTTAATCAGTTAAACAAAACAGACTTTGTTATCAGTAGACATGGCTCTCCCCACTAACCTTGGCTATCCTGTCACTTCAAGGAAGGAAGTAATAAAAACGAAATTCTTTAGAATAAAATTATGAAAGCTATACATATGAGGTCTAGATGCAGAAGATGGAGGTTTCAGGTTTTTTTTTAAAAAAGATTTCTTATTGATAGGCAATTATTGATGTGAAACGATTTATATAGTTAGTACTATCTGTGTGCCAACACATAGTAGGTGCTCAAGGATTATTTAGTCTTCCTCTCTCCTTTCCCTCCCTCCCTATTCTTGGATATTTGGCAGGAGATTCAGACTTCCCAGTGGCTAAAGAAATTATGCTCAAACTTTGCTTCTGGTTCATGTAATCTCCACTCACTTAAAAACTCACAAAATTTATCCAGGGAACCTTAATAGCGTATTAAAACTTAATGGAAATAGCTAGAAAAATAAAAAAATATGGTGATTACATACATATAAACCTGAAACACATTAAATTAATTCGAATTTTTCAGTGGCTGTAATGGGTAACAATTACTATTTGATTCCGTTTCCCAATTTCTACAGTAAAAACGAAATTTGTGGGCTCTTGCTCACTTCTAGCATTTCTGCTACAGCAGCTTTCGCCCACATACTGATGTATCTCGACCTCATATTTTTCATAGCGCAAATTTTATCTTGAAGCTATTCAACTATTTTGAGAGAAACTTGTGCTCATTTTTTCTTTTAAAAAAATAAGCAAATGGTGAAAGTTTGTAGCACCCATGGATGGAGAAAACCCACCTACCAGCTCCTCCTGCTTTGGGTGCAGAGTCGCTGGAGAGTAAAGTTGCCTGGAGCGACTTCCCAGATCCCGCCTGGTCACTACCTTATTTTCTTTGGGGCCCATTTGCGGGGAGTAAACAGGCACGTAGCGAGTTTCCTGGCAACTTCGCATTGCTCTTTAAATAGAGCATACACGCAGTTCACCTCCACTTGCAGGCTTTCCTGCCTCAAATTGTTTAAAAAAAAAAAAAATTCCTCTCTTCTCCTTCCAAATGAGGAGGCCGGTCACGTAGGGTGACCTCGTGTAAGCGGCAGGTCTCAGCCCCCTGGAGCCAGGCTGCCCCTCAGGAAGAGCAGAAGAATCGCACCTAATTAGCATCTGGCTCCCGCGGAGGTGTAATGCGTGGGCACTGTGTGTTCATCTCTTTTGCTGCATCCAAGTTCAAAGCGTCGTACGTGATGAGAACTTGGGGCATCAATATCTTCCTCACACCAGAGCCCTTAGGAGATCTCTGGACAGACGGAGGAGCGCGTTATAGTGGCTTCAGAATCAGGACTTTCCTCTCTTAAGGTCTATTTAGCTTGTTATAGAAAAACACATCATGCATGAACGTCTACAAATATCTCCCCGTGCTCCACTTCAGTGGTTCTCAAGACCCGGCTGCGAGTGTGAATCCTGGAGTCCCGCTCCTGGTTCCTGCTCGCGCAGAGCAGGGAGCGCAGCGCGGAGGTCACACCAAGTTCAGCGCCGCACGTCCATATCAGAATTGGAAAAGCCCAAAACTTTCAAACCCGTCCGGGAGCTGCTGTCTGGGGCTCAGGCCGGCGCCCCCTCAGAATTCTCTTAGAACGCGAAAATTGTGAATTACTGTGTTTTACGCAAACTGGGCGCCACTCCTGAAGGGCCCAAGGAAGCAACTGCTTCCCTTCGGTGGGGTCCTGGCATCAGCGAGACCAGGGCATGTTATTTTTTTGCAAACTGAGACTTGAAGTGAGCCCCCAACCTCCACCTCACCCCTGCGGCCCGGGAATAACTCCAAGGGATCTCCCATCTGGATATGTAAGGGTCGGAGCAGGTCGCGGTTCCCCGGACTTCTCAAGTCCTGGCCAGGCCTCGCACCGAGAAGCAGCTAGGACGCCATCTCGACCCTGCCAGGGGCCCAGAGGGACCGCGGCAGAGGGAAACCCACCCGGGCTCCCGCGCAGCAGCAAAGCCGGAGGCGTTCGGACGGCTCGGCCCGGAACGAGGGGCGCGCAGGGAAAACTGTTTCTCGAGCTGCAGAGCTCAGGCAAGTCTGGCGGGGAAGGAATCAGAGGCGGGAGGGAACTCTGTTCTCAATGTGGATCTTGCCAGTCTTGGCTTCTCGGCGGAAGCACTCGGAACGGAGCGAGGGTCCCAGAAGCTATATGGGTCCCAGATCTATATAGCTCCCTGCTTGGGCTAAGAGAAGCCTTGCCCGACCCAGGGTTCCCAGCTAAAGCGGTGCAGCGACCTCCGCTTTTTGGATGTCAGACGTAGTCTGGCCAAGGTCGTCCAGTCCAGCGGGCCTACCCCTCAGAAATGAGACTCTGCCGGTATGGCCTGGAAGCCTCAGGCAACGGCCTAGACGCAAAGAACTCATAAGAGTATTTCCAGGCCCTAGTGGCCTGTGGGCAGGGGTTAGCACAGGTTTTTTCTTTGACCAGAAAGAATTATCCAAGTTTCCCAAATCTGCAATCAGTGAACTCAAGGCCAACTGCATTCTTAGAATCTTGTCCCTATTTTTGGCCGTAGACATGAATTAAGACTCTTCTCTTCTCCTATAAATGAGGGCTCACACAGAAAAAGGGTGGATTATAGGTCTAGTAAAGATCCATTCTCTAATGAACACATTCAGGTATGTGCCTCCTTGTGGGATATTGTGTGCACCCATACTCCTGGTCCTGCCAAGGAGAGGTCCTGGGTGTGCTGGGTGGGGAAGGTGGGCTTTTCTGCAGGGAGAGTGTAACATTGCAGTGAGAGGCCTACTTGGCCTATTTGGGAGGGAGAATCCTACCTGGCCTGCAAAGACAGGACTGGGACCTGTGTGTGGAAGGAAGGGAGTGAGGGGATAAGGACAGCTTTCTCCCAGTGAAAAAGAGTCTTGAAGCTAAGAAGGCAGGGTGGAAAAAGTGGGATAAAGGTGATGTAGGACAAGACCAGAGCCCCTGGAGACCAAGTTAGAATCATAAGTCTATTTCCTGGCTGAATTTGTATTTTAAGCTTCATTCCCATTTGCTTCCCATTTTATCTTTAGTCAAGTGTTTTGTTTTAAAATCTTGCTCAAGGAAATAATTTGGTTAACAGGTACATTGTCTATTGAGAGACTATTGTACTTGAGACATAGGAATCCATTAGTGAACAAAACAGTTCTTGTGCTCACAGATCTTACAATCCAATATTTTTTTCCTCGTAGAGAAAGAAGCAAAAGATGCCACGAAACGGATAGATGATCACATCCAGAGTGACGTGAGTATGGCTATCTACAAAGTTCAATATCCCTGGAACATAGAAAGCAGAGGACCTGTCCTAGGAGTAGAAAGTCTGTTGAGGAGATTAGTCTGGACCTGAGGGAGGGTATCAAGAGTGAGCAGTTCATTGATAGGAAAAACAAGACTTTTATGAAGGATCTTTCTTTTCCCAGTGGTGCTCTACCACTGAGTTACATCCCCAGCCTTTTTGAGATGGCATCTTGCTAAGTTGCCAGGTTGGCCTTAAAACTGTGATCCCGCTCTGGGATTACAAGCATGCGCCAGTGAGCCCTACCATGGAGGGCCTTGTATAGGTCCTTAGCTGGTTAGTGTTCAGAATCCTCTCTGGAAACATTTCTGAGGCTCAGATATACCATAAGCTAGTAACTCTGTGCTCAAGAGAAAAGAAAGGTCTTGCAATGAGCTAGACCAAAGAAAGTGTTAGCAGGGTGGAAAAGTGGGATAAAGGTGATGTAGGACAAGACCAGAGCCCCTGGAGACCAAGTAATAATTAATTATATAATTATTAATAAATAATTATATAATTATTATGAGCCCCTGGAGACCAAGTAATAATTAATTATGAAAATAAGACATGCTATTTTTGATTGGAACTACTGCATCCCTTTGTAGCAGTATTGGTGGGCACAGGAGTGCTTATCGTTTCCTAGCATTTCCTGGGCACTTCACTTCTCCTTTAACCCTCATGACAAATACAGGAAGTAGGTATTTTATACCATTTTATGGATCAAGAAACTGAGGCTCAGTGAGATTGTAAGAGTTGAGTAAGTGACAAAAATTCTGTCTTCAAGCATGTGTTCTCTTCATTTTTCTCCAGGAGGCCCTTCAACCCATTGGATGATGGTTCTAAAATAAGAAAGTCATATTAAGAGATTCATAATTGAGAAATTTAAATCTTTGTGGAAAATTATAAAAAATTAAAGAAAGTAAAATAGGCAGGACAGGAGGAATGTTTTCTATAAATCAAATTCACACAACACTATTAATTTCTCTTTACCATTGCTTGCTAGAGAAGTTTCAAAATGAAGAGATGCTTAGTCATTAGTTTTGTTTTATTACACAGAGAAACACATGTTAGTCTAGTCCTAACACTTCAATGGAAATTCTTTTGATTTTTGAACTTGCAGCTCTAGGTCACTTTCCCTAGGTTGTGGTTGAAGGTGGCTCTCTTCACATATAGAACATCTGAGTTTTGTGTTTGGGGGAGGGATTATGGTAATATTCTAACTTTATAAGTTGGCAAAATTTCATAGATAAAAGGGAAACTTTTTTAAAATCCTAGATTTACACTATTAAATCAATTGGTCATTTCAATAATCTGCTTGTGACTGTGCTGTGTGCTGTGTGCTGAGGATATGACATTGATTAAGACAAACTGAGTCCTTGCTACTGGAAAGACCATAACAGGAAGGAAGGAAACCAAGGCTTTTTCAGCTCCTGCCATGTGCCAAACACTCTACTAGACTCATTTAATCTTTCAGACAAGCCTTCTGTCTGTTCTTGAATATACAGAACATATACAAAAGAGTGAGGCTTAGAAAAATTAAATATCTTGCTCAAGATAACACAGTTTTTAAACGGCAGAACTCCAGTTTAACACCAGCATAAAGACTAAGTTATTTTAGGGCTGAGGATCTAGCTCAGTTGGTAGAGTGTTTGCCTCGCATGCACAAGGCCCTGGGTCCAATCCCCAGCACCACACACACACACACACACACACACACACACACACACACAAGACAGTTCTTTTTACTATACCACACCACCTCCTTGACTATGAAAATAATTGTGAATACTTGGTAGTCATTTTATCCCTGCTTGGCCTGTTTCCTCAACTAAAACAGCTGGATAACTATTCTTTTCCTGTTCATCTCATGAAGCACTCTTAAAATCCAAAAGCACTGCAAAAAAAATTTAAAGCTGTTTTTAGTTATTTAATTTAATTTAGTCTTATGGAAGAAAAAACATGAAACCCTATTAATAGGTTTATAATAATCTATTGATTGGGGGAAAACCCTTCTATTCTAATAGGATATGACTTTATTTTATTTTTATTTTTATTTTTTGTACCAGAAATTAAACTCAGGGGCACTCGACCACTGAGCCACATCCCCAGCCCTATTTTGTATTTTATTTAAGACAGGGTCTCACTGAGTTGCTTAACACCTCACAATTGCTGAGTTGGCTTTGAACTCTCGATTCTCCTGTCTCAGCCTCCCAAGCCACTGGGATTACAGGCGTGTGCTACCATACCCAGATAGGATTAGATTTTAATGAATTATAATTGCATTTTTAATTAATGAGTTTAACATCAAACATGAGACACAGTAGAATACACACACACACACACACACACACACACACACCCACACACGGATTATGACAATCTCCTTATCCAAAGAGAATTCCAAGTTCAGTGAAAGAGACATATAAATAAGTAAATTATAAAAATGTGCTGTAACAAACTCAAGGTCTCTTTATTTTTTTATTTTATTTTTTGAGAGAGAGAATTTTTTTAATATTTATTTTTTAGTTATTGGCAGACACAACATCTTTGTTTGTATGTGGTGCTGAGGATCGAACCCAGGCCGCATGCCTGGCGCGCTACCACTTGAGCCACATCCCCAGCCCTCAAGGTCTCTTTAGATTTAACAATATTCTGAGCCTCCTCTGACAAGCTAGAAGCTTTATTACTAACAGTGTTGAACTTGGAAGACATCTGGGCAGCTTGTTAAAAAACATAGAATCCACTTCTGTAGAGTCAGATTTTCTGGAGGTGGGGCCTGACTCTTCATTTTAAAGAAGTTCCTTAATCTTGAGAAACCAGCAGGTGGGAAAAGAGCTAGACCACTTGGATACAGGCATGTGGTCTCAAAAAAATCCAACCCTATAACCCTTGACAATGTTGATAAGATTGAGGTTCTATTGTACTGGCAGAGATTAAGGATCCAAACATACTTAAGAAATTTGGTATGCCATGGGTGGGAAAGGTTGATGGGAAGTCTTTAAAGCAAATATAGATGATGTAAGTTATAACACATTATATGTAGAAGGGCACATTTTGGCTAACAGTTTTTCTTTTGAATTTGATTAAAACCATTAGTGAATGCTACTCAATTCTGGAACATCTACTTGATTCAATAAGTAAAGCAGAATTTTCTAAACTTCTTTTTTAAGTCAAAGAATGTTTTGTTTAAATGAAACTTTAACAAAAGGCCAATCTATAAAGAAGGGTTGCTATGGGTGAAGAAGAGCATGGGAGAGGAAGAGGGGGCACCCTGAAAACTGTCAGGACAGCCTGGCATTCAGCAGACTGAGGGACTTGCAGACTTATTTTCTTTGAATCTCAAGCCTGATATGTAGCCACATAAGAGGTGTATAGTAGTAAAGATTAAATGAATAAAGGAATCAAAATTTAATTGAGGAAAAAAAGTTTACTAACATTTCAATGAAGACCAAGGTAAATAATCTACTTAGTGGCTCATTTTCATTACCATTTTTTCCCCCACTGCTCATGATTCTACTTGCCTTCTTTGAACATGAACTTATGAGGCAATTGACTCTTATAGGCCAATTTCCTGTAGGACTGTTTTCACTTTACTTAATCAGAAAAAGAACCCAGGTGAAGTCAGGAAACCTGGAAAAATTCAGGCTTCATTTTAGGGGTGAGTGGTAGCACAGGACAAAAACAAAACAAAACAAAACAAACCCCATCATTTCTTTTGGAGAATCATCACACATGGCTAACTTAAAAAATTAGTTTACTGTTTCTCTGGTTATGAAAATGTAGGAAGTTTGGAAAATGCAGAAAGGCATGGAGAACAATATAAAATTTACTTTCCCTGTCATTATCCAAATATAATGCCATTACTGGTAGTTATCCTTTTATGTTTATCTTATAAAGTAGTGTAAATAAATGTAGCATCCTAATTTATTTTTAACTTTTATCTCTAAATAATATGCTCTATAGCATGATTTTCATATTTCTACATTATAGCCTATGAAAGAATGTAACATATTTTGTCTGACAAATTTCTTATTAAATGCTTGGATTATTTGCCATTTTTTTCTATTATGAATAGTGCTACATTGAATATACTTTAGTTTGAATGTATGTCTGTGTCTGAGTATTTATGGCTTTCTTACTTTTTAAGGCCTTTGATTCATCTGGTAAATTGCCCTCTGGAATGGCTGCATGCACTAGGGGAGACACCTTTAGATAATGTATTTGAGTTATTATTTCTCAAGCCAGAGCTTCACTTTTCATTTTCAATGACACTGTGGCTGATTATGATCAGCATTGGTTATTTGCCACTAAGTGTACTGTTCACCTAACTTTGGGATGAAAGAGAGGTATTAAAGATCTGGGTGTAGTTGTTTTTCAGAATTTACAATTAAAAATCTAAGTATTTTTGCTTCCCTTAAAAAACTGCAAAGTCTGAGAAAGACTGATTAGGTGGCTGGTGACTACTGTTCCTAATGACTGTAGGGCATTTTTTTTTTTGTTTTCTCCTGCAGCTTAGAATCCCTGAGTCTAAATGGGTCCCTAGACCTTTACCATCATGACCTTTATCACTTCTGAAGAGAAGTTGTCTTTGGCTGTCAATTTGCTTTGGGGACCTTTTCTAGAAGTTAAATTTATTTTTATGGAGGCTGAAACTAGTCACTTCACCACATTTGTGATATGAGTCACATTAGAATAAAGATCTAGAAGGGTGGTAAATACTTCCTACCTAAATTATACAATAGTAAGAAGTGTGATGTGAATGACTGTGGATATCAGCATTTATGACTACAGACTATTTCTCCCAGTTCCTCTTAGTTTAATCTGGGCTCGATATTTTCTGTTATGATCAGACACAAAGGTGTGTGTGTGTGTGTGTGTGTGTGTGTATGTGTGTGTGTGTGCATGCAGGCTTATGTGTGGGATTTGGGGAATTTTGAACAAGAGTCTTGTATGTTGTTGAGTTAATCATGTGTAAACACATACACGTGCATGTTCACACACACACACACTTTACCCATTTAGGGAAAGTATGCTGACTTTGCTCACAAAAGTGAAAAGTTGGCAGAATCTTTAACTTGTAACTTGGCAGTATTGCAATTTACAGGCAAGAAAGGCAAGCCAAATTGGGTGAAAATTGAGGTTGTTTTTTTTTTTAAAGTTTTTGACAGTGAAAATCATATTGCTGAGTGCACATTTAGCCATTTTGTACTTGATTTTTAACCACATTCATTGGCACTGTAGAGAGCTGGTTAAAGCTTCCTGTGGAAGGCATGCAGTGACCAGGGTAAGGTAAGGGTCTTTAGCTATTTCTTCCATGCTTCTAACATTAAAATGGGTGTTGTTCTAATTGTTTTGAAATATTGACTAGTGAAATACACAATGTGTCATTATCTAAGCTTCCTGAATCCATCCTAATGAGTATATAAACATAGACTCAGGGCTTCAGAGGCCATTATCAGACATCGTTTTAGCCAACTTTTTCACTACTATGGACAAAAAAAGAAGAACAATTTTATTTTTTTGTTTTTTTTGTTTTTTTTTAAAGAGAGAGTGAGAGAGGGGGAGAGAGAGAGAGAGAATTTTTTAATGTTTATTTTTTAGTTCTCGGCGGACACAACATCTTTGTTAGTATGTGGTGCTGAGGATCGAACCCGAGCCACACGCATGCCAGGGGAGCGCGCTACCGCTTGAGCCGCATCCCCAGCCCAAGAAGAACAATTTTAGAGGAGAAAAAGTTTATTTGACATTCATGGTTTCGAAGATCTCAGTCCATAGATGATCAGTTCCATTACTCTGGGCCTGAGGTGAGGCAGGACCTCATGGTGGAAGAGTGAGGCAGAAGACATGGCACCAGAAAGCAGAGAGAGCTCCACTCACCGAGGAAAAACATAAACCCCAAAGACATGTACACAATGATCCATTCCTCCAGTCACACCCTACTTGCCTACAGTTACCACCAGTTAATTCATTCAAGTTGATTAATGCGCTGATAGGTTAAGACTCTCATTACCCAATCATTTCACCTCTACATTTTCTTGCATTATCTCACACATGAGCTTTTGGGGGACATCTTATATCTAAACCATAAAAGACATGTTTACAGGCCTGAGCTTTTTCTGTGAGCTCATGGAACATTCGTGATGCTGGAGACAGTGGGAACTTGACAATTCTGAGAATGGGGCTTTGTTTTGAATACTGGCGGCTTGGCTACCATCTTCACAATTGGCAGGGGATTCGTGAAGTCATGAAAGGCTGTTTCCTTTTTCAAACCTTCAGGCATCAGCACAAACATCTGTGAATTTGTTTAAATACACAAATAAATAAATAATTGGTTCCCTGAATTACCTATTTCCTTAATATATATTTTTCTTATTTTTACTATGGGGGATAAATTTCCACTTCATCTTTTTTTTCTAGTTAGCTATGTTAAGGTTCCTCATTTTAGCATTCATTCAGGTGGCTTGGTATGTAAGATCTAGATGTAAGATCTGGATTGATGTGAAAATTTACACGTATTTAAATATTTTAGTGTATAATATCAAATGATGAGATACTTCAGCATTTGTAGCTTCCTGGATTATCATGTAGTCTTGTCTCAGATTCTGTTTTATTGTTTATGTTTATAGTAAGCAAAACAGGTGTGGTTTTAAATGTTCAGTATGAGACTTTTTTTGGGACTAATTACACTGTTATTATTTGTGACTTTCCAGTTCATAATTAATTAAAATATGGGAAAAATATGAACTATAGTGATTGGTCTGATATACACAATGTAATTTAATATAGTTGACTTATTTGGTACGCATTTAGGAAATCACAATTACTATTGGAAACTTTAGTGGGTTTATAAATAACAATTATTATTATGCAGAATTGGACATGTAGAAAGTCTAGGGATTTGGCTTGATGCAAATTTAATAGCCTAACCTGGCAGTTGCCTATTTAAATATAACCCTGCTGTCATTTTAAATACTATTTATTTGCCGTTATCTCATAAGGTAGGTTACAGAACACATTTTTAAAAATCTGGGTATTTGAACTGACTATTTTATTTATTTTAAGTTAAACAATAGTTGATTGTGATTTTCAGGTCCCTTACCCTCAGTGATTTAAACTTTGTTTGCTAAATAAATTAAGGTATATTCTGGATTTTGCCTCCTCCTCTCCAAATTTAGGTATATTATGAAGTAAGACTGTGATGCTGTCTAAAGTACATATTTGTATTCCATTACTTGGGTTCTTTCCTCAGTGTCTATCTCTGGTTCAGATGGAATCAACAGCTTATTCTAGATCTGATGAAATAAAAACTGGGGTGGAGAGGCATCGCAGGTCCCCATTTTCTGAGATGCTATGTTGCCTGACATGAATGAACACACAGCACACTCACATGCCCTATCTGTCCCTGATTGTAACACACTAAACTAGCACATGATGCCCTGTTTAAAAATAAAAAGGCATTAATCCCCCTTTAAACAGAAGTATGTATTGCAACAAATCCCAGAAGTGTTCATTGTTGAGATCCATCCAGAATGACATTTGGCTTTGTGATACAGAGCCATAGCACGGTTTTTGTTAGCATGGTGACAGTGTCTAATTAAACTTACTTTATTGAGAAGGATGAGGATTATGAATATTTTTCCTTAGGTTGTGTGTGTGTGTGTGTGTGTGTGTGTGTGTGTGTGTGTAGAGGATGTTTGGTGACAGCCAGGCAGTATGAGAACAGTTTTGGGAGTCTAATTCATTGATAACAACCCCAAGATCTCATCTGACTCTGGTAATCTTTGAATATATTTAGCACAATACTAGGCTCTATGAAGGGTCTTCTTCATAGCTTCGATAGAAATGGATCCTCTTGCCGCTATGCCATGTGGTTCTCTCCTTTTGCCTTCTCATCCATGAGTTTGGTTCACAACCTTTGGAGAGGAATGGAAAAAAAGCAGAATTGGCAATTATCCCAGTGATCTGGATTTTAATTAACTAAGTCCTTCCTTTTTTTTCTACTTTTTTTTTGGGGAAATTGTGCCCATAGGCATTTTGTGGGAAGGATACATTTCTTAATGAATAACTATACCTCAAGCTTTCTTTGGACCCATGAGGGAATATGAAGAATAATTAGCTATAAGGGGCATAGTCAAAAGTATAAGATTTACACTCAGGCCAGGAACTTTATTAAGGTGCTATTTTTTGTTGTAATCTCAGGGATTCTCATCCAAAACATAGCAGCATCATGTCATGGAAGAAACACTGAACTTTGTGGTTAAAAGAATCAGTTCTTATTTCATCTCTTCCCCTAACTGAAAAAGTTTGTGCTTTTGGAAAATCACATTAACTCTTCAGACCTCAGCTATGTCAGCGGTGTCAGTCTGCTATGTAAGATCCCTTGGTTCAAGGAACATTTGAAGTCTTTAGTAGAACATACACATCATCATGAGCTGAATGCATCCTCATGATGGAAATGGGATATCTCAAGTTTCAGGGTAATACTTCCCTGCATTTAAAAACAAATATTGGGCTTGGGATCTAGCTCAGTAGTAGAGCACTTGCCTAGCATGAATGAGGTCCTGGTTCAACCCATTGTAGGGTTAAAAAAAAAAAAAAAAGGAATTTCCATAGAAGGAGCTATAAGTCCTAATAGTATTAGAAAAGCAAATTTCATTAACTTATTGAATGTAGAATTAAAACATATCTAAGTATTTTAAGAATAACATGTTTTGTGTGTTATAATAGTAATACATATTCATTCCAGAAAATGTATAAAATTAAGACAAACAAAAAGAGACCTTAATTTCTTCTTTCCTTCCTTCCTCCTCCCATCCCTCTCTCCCTCCTTCCTTCCTCCCTTGTTCCCTTTCTGTTTCTCTAGCTCGATGGCTCCCTCTCTTTCTTTCTCTCTTTGTCTGGGATTTAACCCAGGGAGGCTTAGTCACTGAACCACATCAGCTCTTTTTTATTGGTTATTTTGCTACAGGGCCTTGCTAGGTTGCTGATGCTGGCTTTGAGCTTGGAATCCTCCTGCCTCAGCTTCCAGAGCCACTGAGATTGCAGGTGTGAACCACCCCACCTGGCTTAATTTTACCATGCAGAACTAATAACATTTTGATATATTTTCATTCCTTTTGTTCTTTATATTTCTCTTTTACCCTGTACCATATGTGATTTATTTTTTAAAAAGTTGAAATCATATTGTTTTTACTCTATACATACATATAAATCTTTTTTTGCTTGAGAAAACACTGAGTTGTTTCCCATGTCTTTATTCTGAACCATAATTTTTTAAAGCTGATCTTTTTTTCCTGATCTTTAGATTTTTGTGACTCTAGAGATCAATTGCAGTTATTGCTATGCTTTGTCATAGGAAAGGCAGCTTATAAATAGGTGATGTTTTGAAATATAGCCAACACCATTTTTCTGCAGAACTCCACTGTGGGGATTCAGTTTATGACAATGGAATGCAGCAATAACTAGTCATAAAGGAGCTGAGATTGTGGTATAATGAAGAACAACCCTAAGTCAGGAAGCTTGCATTTGATTCCTTGCCTTGTACTAATTAATACCCTGAATTACTCTGGGCAGGTACCAGGTCCTGACAGTATATGCATCTAGTAAATAGCCGTATAACTGAGCAGTTTGTTGTGGGTCCTGACACTCCATGGAATCTTTATTCATCAAACTGATCACAACACAACTGGGTATAAAGAATGCCTGATCACTATGTTAAGTTATGCTGTGCAGACAGGCCTGTTATTCTTCTCAATTGCAATTTCCCCAGCTGTAGAAAAATGTTGGTACCAATATGATCTGATTCAGAATCTGTATCATTTTGTCTTCACTTATTTGTTCAGCAATGTATTGAACATGACTGTGCCACTTAAGTTTACAGTGGTAGGAGTCAGAGGAGTCAGGCTGGGAAACACACACAAGGAGTTGCCCTGCATCTGGCATCAGTGGATTTTGCATTGCAATGCAAATGACCCTGTTAGGACCTTCACCCTTAGATCCACTGCAGGAGGTAAGGACCCTTCTGTGCAACAATTGCTTCCTGAACTGTCTTTTTAGTACAAGGAGGTTGGATAGGGGTGAAAAAGCAAGATTTTCATATTAACAGTTTACCTTTCCTCAGGGATTTTGATTCTTGAAATTCATTATGATACTAATACCTTTAGTTATTTGTTTACAGATGGCAGCAATTTGTTTTTTTTTAATTATTTTATTGTTGGTTGTTCAAAACATTACATAGTTCTTAATATACCATATTTCACAGCTTGATTCAAGTGGGTTATGAACTCCCATTTTTACCCCGTATACAGATTGCTGTGTCACATCAGTTACATTTCCATTGATTTACAAATTGCCTTTCTAGTGACTGATGTATTCTGCTGTCTATCCCATTCTCCACTGTCCCCCCTCCCCTTCTCTCTCTCCATCCCCTCTACTACAAATCATTTCTTCCACTTATATAATTTTTCTCCTACTCCTCCTTTCCTCTTATATGTAATTGTGTATAACCCTGAGGCTCACCTTCCAATTCCATGCAATTTCCCTTAACTCTCACTTTCCCTCTCGCCTATCATCCCTGTTTAATGTTAATCTTCTTCTCCAGCTCTTCGTCTCTACCCTGTCCTTGGTTACTCCCCTTATATCAAAGAAGACATTTGACATTTGTTTTTTAAGGATTGGCTAGCTTCACTTAGCATAATCTGCTCTAATGCCATCCATTTCCCTACAAATTCTATGATTTTGTCATTTCTTATTGCAGAGTAATACTCCATTGTGTATAAATGCCACATTTTCTTAGCATAATCTGCTCTAATGCCATCCATTTCCCTACAAATTCTATGATTTTGTCATTTCTTATTGCAGAGTAATACTCCATTGTGTATAAATGCCACATTTTTTAATCCATTCATCTATTGAAGGGCTTCTAGGTTGGTTCCACAATCTTGCTATCGTGAATTGTGCTGCTATGAACATCGATATAGCAGTGTCCCTGTAGCATGCTCTTGTTAGGTCTTTAGGGAATAGACCGAGAAGGGGAATAGCTGGGTCAAATGGTGGTTCCATTCCCAGCTTTCCAAGAAATCTCCATACTGCTTTCCAAATTGGCTGCACAATTTTGCAGTCCCACCAACAATGAACAAGTGTACCCATTTCCCCGCATCCTCGCCAGCACTTGTTGTTGTTGGACTTCTTAATGGCTGCCAATCTTACTGGAGTGAGATGGTATCTTAGGGTGGTTTTGATTTGCATTTCTCTGACTGCTAGCGATGTTGAGCATTTTTTCATGTACTTGTTGATTGATTGTATGTCCTCCTCTGAGAAGTGTCTGTTCAGGTCCTTGGCCCATTTGTTGATTGGGTTATTTGTTATCTTATTATCTAATTTTTTGAGTTCTTTGTATACTCTGGATATTAGGGCTCTATCTGAAGTGTGTGGGGTAAAGATTTGTTCCCAGGATGTAGGCTCCCTGTTTATCTCTCTTATTGTTTCTTTTGTTGAGAGAAAGCTTTTTAGTTTGAGTAAGTCCCATTTGTTGATTCTGGTTGTTAACTCTTGCGCTAAGGGTGTCCTATTGAGGAATTTGGAGCCTGACCCCACAGTATGTAGATCATAGCCGACTTTTTCTTCTATCAGACGCCGTGTCTCTGATTTAATATCGAGCTCCTTGATCCATTTTGAGTTAACTTTTGTGCATGGCGAGAGAAAGGGATTTAGTTTCATTTTGATGCAAATGGATTTCCAGTTTTCCCAGCACCATTTGTTGAAGATGCTATCCTTCCTCCATTGCATGCTTTTAGCCCCTTTATCAAATATAAGATAGTTGTAGTTTTGCGGATTGGTTACTGTGTCTTCTATTCTGTACCATTGGTCCACTCGCCTGTTTTGGTACCAGTACCATGCTGTTTTTGTTACTATTGCTCTGTAGTATAGTTTGAAGTCTGGTATCGCTATACCGCCTGATTCACACTTCCTGCTTAGCATTGTTTTTGCTATTCTGGGTCTTTTATTATTCCATATGAATTTCCTGATTGTTTTATCTATTTCTACAAGAAATGCTGTTGGGATTTTGATTGGGATAGCATTGAACTTATAGAGAACTTTTGGTAATATCACCATTTTGATGATGTTAGTTCTGCCTATCCATGAACAGGGTATATTTTTCCATCTTCTGAGGTCTTCTTCTATGTCTATTTTTAGGGTTCTGTAGTTTTCATTGTATAGGTCTTTCACCTCTTTTGTTAGGTTGATTCCCAGGTATTTTATTTTTTTGGGGGATATTGTGAATGGAGTAGTTGTCCTCATTTCCGTTTCAGAGGATTTGTCGCTGATATACAGGAATGCATTTGATTTATGCGTGTTGATTTTATATCCCGCCACTTTGCTGAATTAATTTATTAACTCTAATAGTTTCTTTGTAGACCCTTTTGGGTCTGTTAGGTATAGAATCATATCGTCTGCAAATAGTGATAATTTAAGTTCTTCTTTTCCTATTTTTATGCCTTTAATTTCTTTCGTCTGTCTAATTGCTCTGGCCAGTGTTTCGAGGACTATGTTGAACAGAAGTGGTGAGAAAGGGCATCCCTGTCTTGTACCAGATCTTAGAGGGAATGCCTTCAATTTTTCTCCATTCAGAATGATGCTGGCCTGTGGCTTATCATAGATTGCTTTAACAATGTTGAGGTATGATCCTGTTATCCCTAATTTTTCTAGAGTTTTGAACATAAAGGGATGCTGTACTTTGTCGAATGCCTTTTCTGCATCTATTGAGATGATCATATGGTTCTTATTTTTAAGTCTATTGATGTGGTGAATTACATTTATTGATTTCCGTATATTGAACCAGCCTTGCATCCCAGGGATGAATCCTACTTGATCATGGTGTATAATTTTTTTGATACGATTTTGAATCCGATTCGCCAGGATTTTATTGAGGATTTTTGCATCTAGGTTCATTAGAGATATTGGTCTGTAGTTTTCTTTCTTTGAAGTGTCTCTGTCTGGTTTAGGTATCAGGGTGATGTTGGCCTCGTAGAATGTCTTTGGAAGTTCTCCCTCTTTTTCTATTTCCTGAAATAGCTTGAAAAGTATTGGTGTTAGTTCCTCTTTAAAGGTTTTGTAAAACTCTGCTGTATACCCGTCCGGTCCTGGGCTTTTCTTAGTTGGTAGTCTTTTGATGGTTTCTTCTATTTCCTCTATTGTTATTGGTCTGTTTAGGCTGTCTATATCTTCCTGACTCAATCTGGGCAGATCATATGACTTAAGAAATTTATCGATGCCTTCACTATCTTCTATTTTATTGGAGTATAAGGATTCAAAGTAATTTCTGATTATCTTCTGTATTTCTGAAGTGTCTGTTGTGATATTGCCTTTTTCATCCCGTATGCTAGTAATTTGGGTTCTCTCTCTTCTTCTCTTCGTTAGCATGGCTAAGGGTCTGTCAATTTTATTTATTTTTTCAAAGAACCAACTTTTGGTTTTGTCAATTTTTTCAATTGTTTCTTTTGTTTCTATTTCATTAATTTCAGCTCTGATTTTAATTATTTCTTGCCTTCTACTTCTTTTGCTGTTATTTTGCTCTTCTTTTTCTAGGATTTTGAGATGATATATGAGATCGTTTATTTGTTGGTTTTTTCTTTTTTTAAGGAATGCGCTCCAAGCAATGAATTTTCCTCTTAAAACTGCTTTCAGTGTGTCCCATAGATTCCGATATGTTGTGTCAGTGTTTTCATTTATCTCTAAGAATTTTTTAATTTCCTCCTTGATGTCTTCTATGACCCATTGATCATTCAGTAACCTATTGTTCATTCTCCACGTGATGCATGATTTTTCCTTCCTTCTTTTATCGTTGATTTTCAGTTTCATTCCATTATGATCAGATAAGATGCATGGTATTATTTCTACTCCTTTATATTGTCTAAGAGTTGTCCTGTGACATAATATATGATCTATTTTTGTGAAGGAAGCAATTTGTTTTTGATAAGTGATTCAAAATACCTTTCAGTCAGTGGCTAAGACCAACTTCTCTGCATAATAGGATGGCAAATTAAAGACACATTCCAAATATACACACAATTTACAAATGAATGCAGGGACCTGCATACAACTGTTAAGACATCCTGCTTTGATCCTCAAGAATATAATTTGATCTACAGTTGAGAAAGACATACTGAGTCATATATATTTGGGAAAAAAATTTGCCTTAAGGAAAAATTTTCTGGGGCAGATTTGTAATATTTGAGAAACTAGAACTTATAAAATGCCCACTTTGTCGAAAGACATAATAGAAGGGGCATCTTGTCAAGGTGTTTTTAATCAATATTTAACTGTATTGAGCACATAAAGCAGGGTAGATTTCTTCTTCAATTCCCTCTTTCCCTCCCTCCCTTCCTTCCCCTTTCATCATCAAGAGTAAAATGTTTAACTATATGCATGTGAATGCATTTATTCTTGGATCCTTATTTAACAAAATTTGAAAAGAAAACACTTTTAAAGAAAACTCTTGGTGTGGTATGACAAGTGATTCAAAATACCCTTTAGTCAGTGGCTAAGTGGTACGTTTCTTTGAGGCATGGGAAGGGTTCTCTTAAACACCCTGACATGTTCAAGACTTCCTGACACCCAGGATTTAGATCTAAACTGCAGTACATGCTAGGCCCTCTTCAGGACAAGGAATGTTCATCTCAGAAATAATATAGTCTATTGCTTGATGAAAGATTGGGATAGAGTCAAACTATGTGTTTTGGTGTGTGACTTTAATATTTGTATTCAGCATTTATTATCTGGTGAGTTACTATAGACTTGCATTTTTCTAAGTCAGACTGTATTACCTGTTGTATTGCAATCTAAAGTTGTAGGGAAGGGTGCCTTGAAAAGCATGTTTTCCAAATGTCAGTTGAGACTGACTTTCACAAAATATGTAGCTGAATATAATGTTATCCAGTGACTGTCTTGAAAATACAATGAAGGGAATTTCTGCAGGAAATGGGGAAAAATCCAGAATGATTATTAAAAGACTTGCATTCCCAGGACTCTCTTGACAATGTGAATTAAGTTCCAGTCTATCTTTCTCCAGTTTTCTTTCTGTTTCTCTTACTTACCTTGCTTTCTCTAGATCCTTCTTCACAGTCCTCGCATACCCTCTCCAGTTCACTTTAATGCTTTCCCAGCTCAGTTTTTCCTTTTGGTAGCCTAGCACTATTACATAAATGAGAACAGGAAGTGACTACAGGGGGGCGGGAAGGGAACAAAATTGATCAAAAGATTGGAAAAATCAAACTTACACAGAAATGTCAAAGGAGCTAAGATTATTCAGCAATGGGAAATAGAAACTGTTGGGTAGTTTAGTAAAAGTTTTCAAATCTATGAAGAGGTATGGTATGGAGACTGTTGACCAGCTATTCCCCTGGCTGATGCAAAGAGAACAAAAGGAAATGATTTTGAACTAGAGGGGAGCTAAGTTGGCCAGAGGAAAGAATTTCCCAATAGTGAGATTTGTTAAACATTAGAAAGGATTACTGTGGACTCTTTTTTCCTGGAGCTCCTTAGATATAAGACAGAGACTGATGATAGGTGTTCTTGCCTAAGGCACTGGAGAACCAACCAGATGACCAGTGGAAGCTCGTTGCTGGTCTTTTGAATCTACTCTTAACCAATTGAACTTCAGTCCAACAGGTATGGAGAAATGCCAGGCTAGTTCATGCCTCTGCCGTGTCAGCAGAGGTTAAGCCAACCTTCCCATAGACTATTTTCTTGGTATCTAATTGCTGTTTGGTGGCAAAGAGTGCCTGGGGGAGAGGTGGGATAGATGTAAAGAATACAACCTTGCCACAGGCTAAAACATATTGGCCCTCTGCTGTGGTTTGAATGTGTCTCTCAAAGGTCATGGGTTGGAAATTTAATACTTAATGCAACCAAATTTGGAGGTGGGACCTAATAAACCAGTGAATGGATTAATGCTGGCATCATCTGAGTAGCTTAATTATTGTGAGAATTATAAAGGGAAGATCAGCTGTCTCTTGCTTTCTCTTACATGTGCTTTCATGTCCTTCTGCCTTCTGTCCTGGAATGATAACACAAAGGCCCTCACCAGATGCTGGCCTCTTAGCTTTGGCTTCCCAGTCTTGAGAACTGTGAAAAACAAATTTCTTTTCTGTATAATCTACTCAGTCTCTGGTATTCTATAGCAACACAGAAAGAACTAAGACACCTTCCTTCTCAGAATTTTTGATGGAAAGGGTGAGGTCTATGAAGTGTGAAGAATCCTTTTACTAATTAGTATAACCACTTTGAAGAGTAATATGGACATTCCTCAAAAGACAGGGAATAAAAGCACCATATGACCCAGCTATCTACTCCTTGATATTTGTTCAAAAGAACTAAAATCAGCATACTCTGGTGATAAAAGCACATCACTGTTTATAGCAGCACAATTCACAATAGCCAGGTTATGGAACCAGTCCAGGTGGCCATCAAACAGATAAATGAATAAGAAAAATGTGGATATATGCACAATGGAGTTTTATTCAGCCATAAAGAAGAATGAGATTATGGCATTTGCTGATAAATGGATGGAACTGGAGAACATCATGCTAAGTGAAATAAGCCGAAACAAGGATTGGAATGCTTTCCTCTCATATGTGGAAGCTTGAGCAAAATAAGGATTTAAAAAAAAAAAAAAAAGGAGGGAGGAATCCCATGAAAATAGAAGGGAGATCAGTAGAGTAGAGGAAGGGTATAGAGGGGGAGGGAGGAGGAGGGATGGGAAAAGGGAGGAAGTACAGAGTGACACTGACCAAATTATGCAATGTACATATACAAATATACCCCAGTGTATTTCACCTTTATGTGTTTCTATAAAGCACCAATTTAAAGAACAATAAGTAAATAGAAGGAAGACTGTAGAGTAGAGGAAGGGGAACAGGAGAAGGGAGGGAAAGAAGAAGCACTGTGAGTTGAGATGAAGCAAATTATATTCCATGCATGTATGATTATATCAAAATAAACCCAATTTTATGTATAATGCACTAATAGAAATATTAAAAAAGAGTTTTTGAACTTTCCCCTCCCTTTTTTAGACTTCAAACATTTTTTTCTTCAACTGTATAACTTCTGTGTGTTCATGAAAACTTCTCCTTTTAAAATTTGGAAATATAGAAGTGTGCATGTATCTCAAAAGTGGAAAAAGTGTTCCATTTAGTTCTTATTAATAAACCAATAACAACTGTGGGATTTTAGATTTGGGTGGAATCTTGGAGAGATCATTTGGTTGGACACAGTAGATGAGTTTTTCTAGCCTTATTAATAATCCCCAAATTCTATTGCCATGGCAATAGTAATATTATTTATTACTTTAATTATATTTATTAAAATAATAATATTTTATTATTATAATAAATTGTTATAATTTATTATAATAAATCATTATATTTATAGTATATTATGCTTACATAATATTATTATAAATATACCACAAGAATGCAAGTATAGTCATATTAACAAAACCAACTTAATACATTCTTCTTCTTCTTCTTATTATTATTTTTAAGTTATTTTTTGGTTGCAATTGGACACAATACCTTTATTTCACTTATTTATTTTTATGTGGTGCTGAGGATTGAACCCAGAGTCCCGCACATGTGAGGCGAGTACTCTACCACTGAGCCACAATGCCAGCCCTATTATTATTATTTTTGAGCCCAGCAGTGTTTGCCCGCTAAGCCACATCCCCAACCCTTTTTACTTTTTATTTTGAGACAAGGTCTCACTAAATTGCTTGGGGCCTCAGTAAGTTGCTGAGGCTGGCTTTGAACTTGCTGTCCTCCTGACTCAGCCTTCTGAGTCTCTGGGATTACAGAGCACTGTACCCAGCTCAATACATTATTTTTGCCAAATAATATTGACTAAATATTTTTCATTGAATGATTAAAAAAATTTTAATTCATTGTTTAGACATTACCTAAGAAGTTTTGACGGGGCGGGGTTTATAGGAGGGTGTTGGGTTTTTTTTTTTTTTTTTTTTTTTTTTTTTTTGGTGGTGCTGGGGATCAGACCCAGGGCCTTCTGCATGCAAGGCAAGCACTCTACCAACTGAACTATATCCCCAGCCCATGTTTTTTTTTTTTTTTTTTAATTGTGATTAAAAAAGCCCCACAATAATAAATTTGCCATTGTAACCATGTATGTTTTTAGTGTACCATTCAGTAGTGTTAAGTATATTCACATTGTTATGCAACAGATCTCTTGAACTTTCTCATTATGCAGAACTGAAACTCTATACCCATGAAACACTAATTTTCTTTCTCTCCTCCCTCCAATCCCTTCAGACCCTCTTTCTTCCTTCCTTCTTTCTTTCTTTCCTTTCCTTTCTCTCTTTCTTATGCTGAAAATGGAACCCATGACCTTGTGCAAAGTAAGCAAGTACTCTACAATCAATCCATGCCCCCAATCTTATCTACTTTATTTTTCAATGATTTTGACTATGTTATGTACTTCGTATGGATGCAATCCTCTTGTGGTTGGATTACTTCACTTAGCATTATGTCCTTGAGATTCATCCATGTTGTAGCATGACAGAATTTCTTTTCTTAAGGGTGCATAATATGCTATTGTATTTTCTTTATCTGTCAAATAAACATTTGAGTTGCTTCCATCTTTTCATTATTATGAATGATGCTGCAGTGAACATGGAGCACAGTTATCTCTTTGACATACTGATATTACTTCCTTTGGATGTTTGTTCAGCAGTACGACTGCTGGACTGTTTGGTAGTTCTATTTTTAATTTTTTTGAGGAAGCTTCAGTTTTCTATAATGGCTGCACCATTTTACCCTCTCATTAGCAGTGCACCAAGGTTTTAATTTCTCTCCATCCTTGCTAGCAATTGTTATTTTCTTTTCTCTTGGTAGAGACCATTCTAATGCATGTGAGGTGGTATCTCAGTGTAGTTTTGACTTGCATTTCCCTTATGATTAGAGACACTGAACATCTTTTCATGACTTTTTATCCATGTGTATATCTTCTTTGGAGAACTATGTATTCAAGCCACTTGTGAATTTTAAAATTGGGTGATTATTGATGTTTGGTTGTACAAGTTCTTTATATATTCTGGATATTAACCCTTTACCAGGTATCTGGTTTCCAAATAGTTTCTCCCATTTTATGGGTTGCCTTTTTTACTCTGAGGTTTCCTCTGCTGTGCAGAAATTTTACACTATTTGCTTAGGTTTTTTTTTTTTTTTTTTTGTACTGGGAATTAAACTCAGGGGCACTTGACCACAGAGCCACATCCCCAGCCCTGTTTTGTATTTTATTTAGAGACAGAGTCTCACTGATTTGCTTAGCACCTTGACATTGCTGAGGCTGGCTTTGAACTTGCAATCCTCTTGCCTCAGCCTCCCAAACCACTGGGATTATAGGCTATTTGCTTAGTTTTAAGTATTAAAAATTTGAATAGTGAAACACAAAATATTCTTGGTTACTTCAAACATGATTATTGCAGGAAAACCACAAAAAAGATTGATTCAGTACTAATAATTTATTCTGAAAACAAACATACATTAAACCAAATGTAAACCTTTTGTTCCTCAGGAGTTAAGATGAAAGATTATACTATACTACTTTAGTTTTTAGCCTAGAGATTTTTTCATTCAACTCTTTTAAGAAGGTTTGAGATTAAAACTATTTTAAATGTTATTCTTGACATCATTCTTTGAAAATGTTGCTAAAGAAAATGAAAGTAACCTTTTGCTGTGCAGCATCACACTAATGAACATGGAGTATTCTTTCTCTTTTAATCATTTCCTTTAATGTTCTATTCACAAAGATTCTTAAAGAGCAACTGCAATGAGGACGTGCTTTGGCAGGCAAGGAGGGGACTTCTGCTCAATCTCCCACCCTATCGTCTATAACTTTGAACTACTAATGTAAACCCCAGTAGAGGTGAGCTGATTATTCATTTTAACTTGATGAACATCCAAAAAATTTCTGAATCAGTCTGATGTTCCTGGGGCTTTCTAAATTTTCTTTGTTCTTGCAAGATATTCAGACCTATTCCACATGATTTATTCTTTGGTCAACTGTCAGACTGCAAAAGGTTGGGGTTTTTCATCTGAAGACTATTACAAATGGAGAGGGAAGGGCAAGAAATCAGAGAAAGCTTGGTGCATCTGGCATAGATAATACAGGTCTTTTGGCTTTGCTAACAGGGGCAGCATGAAGCTTGGTTTGGCCAACATTCTGTACATGTCCTCTTTTTAATCAGAAAGTCTGTGTGTGTTACAGAATTTTTTTTTCAGTTAAAAAAAAAGTCCTCTGGCAGGTTATCCTGATTTCTGAAAATCAGTTTTGAAAAGAACAAATTTAGAATGTTTAATGCCTCTTACAGGTCCGGGCATATGCACATGAACACTTGTTCGTAGACTGCCATGTAGTCAAGAGAGCTTGCGTGTTCAGAACTCAAAGTTGGCCTAATAAAAGACACCAGACTACAGTGCTTGCTTTGTTTGTTCTGTTTGACTGAACCAAATGTCTTCAAGTTTCGTTTTCAATTTTTATCGTAAAAACTTGGAAAGCAAGGTGTTTGCTTACTGCTGGGATTTGATTCTGTCTTAAAGTCCTGGAGCCTAAGTTTTATGTGGCTTTCAAAAAACTGCAGTTTTATGATGCATATGTAGTACAAAGTTGAAAAATGTAAAGTAACCAAGTCGGAATAAACAACAACATAAAAACTAAAAACAGTCAAAGTTGAACACTAAGTACACCTCTCACAATAGATACCCCAACTTTTAAGTGTTGTTCCACACATTTAACATGAGAAATCTGTGAATGTTCCTTCCTAGCAGGTAAAAGATTCAGATGGGATTGTGTGTTTCTGTCCTATTGTTCATGTTGAGCCAGCTATTCAAGTATTAGCATTCATCAAATTCATGAGAGTTTCTCCCATGAATTCTGGTTTATTACTCTGTGTTATGGTTTCTCTGTTTTACGTTGTACATCTTGTTGATTCTCCTTATAGTGGCAAAATAAGGAAATATCTGTAGATTATAATACTATAGATATGTGCTTGATACTTTGGCTAAAAATAATCATAAATCAGGTAAAGCCAAGTGCATTTTAGACTTTAAGCTAAGATATAGCTTCCCACCTGCTCAGACTGAAAACTCTTGCAGGATTAAGAGAATAGGGAGGTGAAATTATTTTTAAAGGAAAAGGGAATGATGTATAGAGTTAAAAAGCAACATTACAGACTATTAAACTGTTAAACGCAAATGACAGCCAAGTTATATAAAAGCCCTGTATATGATATGTTTATTGTTATTGGGTTTTAGCCTTTGCAGTCTTTGGGGAATTTGCTGGCCTGTGTTTCCAGTTTAGTAGAGTACATTCAGCTGCATTGTGCACTTGAGTTCTATGGAACCGTTGTGCTTCATCCGCATTTACCTCATCCTTGTGGGCAAACATCTGCTTTTGCGTCTTACTTCTTAGAACTGCAGCTGGATTTCTGGAATTCTGTGGCCATCTGGTATTTTCTTCTGCATATTAATATGATTACATTGTATCAAGGGTTCTTTTTTTTCTTCAAAATAAAGATACCCCCAATATTTTTAGATTATGAAAATGATATAGTTCATTATAAAATATTCAAGCTAGGAAAAGTAGAAGGATTAGCAGCAATGATAGAAAAGTCCTAGAGAATAACCAACCACTGGTAATATGATAACATTGGTGATCATCCTTACAGATGTCTCTCAATGCATACATATTCACATATAAATATATGAATATATAAGTAAATATATACACAATTTTATATAAGTAAGATAATACTTAGAGACCATTTTATAAACCTTTTCCATACTAATGACTATAGATCTACATCATTATTTTAAGGGATACATTATGTACATTGTATATAAAATACCGTCTAGGGCTCAGTAGGTCTTCAACCAATAATTTTTGGATGAATGAGCCATGATATATTTAACCAATCTCCTATTAGTGGATATGGTTGATTTCTGATTTTTCACTATTATAAATCACACTGCAACGAATATCTGTTTGTATCTGTGTTCACATATACAATGATCCGTTTAAGAAAAACTTCCTAAAACTTTCCTCAAAAGGTAGAAATATGTAACAGTTGGGTAGTGATAAACTTGCCAAGTTGCTGAACTTATGCCCAAGTCATACAAATGTACACTGTCATCAACGATACACAAAGGTGTATATTTTGACGTGTTCTCTCCAACATTGTTTTCGTTGTCAGTTTTTTAGAATTTGTCATTCTGATAGAAAAATAGTTTATTGATTGAACTTGCATCTGTACATTACAAACAAGGCTGAGTATCAGTACCCTTCCCCATTTATTTTTTAAAGGAGTAGATGCCCGGCACATAAAAAAAGTGTAGGTTGTGTCCAGCAGTGCTAGTTTAAATTCTGAAAGCCCAAGTCAAAATGCCAGGAAACAAAACTCAGTTTCTTGGTAATAATAAAGTGACCCGACTTCCAGCAGAGAGGTTTTGTGACTTCTGTGTCATACTACTGTACTTCTCTCTTCTCTAGGCCCCATTCCACCTCAGAGTGCAGAAGCACCTTGGTCAGCCTTTGGCCTTGCCTGGAAAAGAGTCCTCCTTAGCGAGCACTTGCTGGTCAGGGTGATCAGGGTTCTAAAGGAAAGAGTGCCTTGTTTCTATTCAAGTAGTTGGATTAGTCACAGGGATACTTAATCCACACACTAGTAGGATCCTCCAGAAAGCCTTTTTGTTTTCATCAGAGCATTTAGTACTCATTTAGATGGAAAAAAATGAGCAAGTAAATGCAAACCATGTAGGAATTTTCCAGATAATAGACTTCTAATTTTCCTGATTCTAAATGGTTAAATCTTTGAAGATTTTTTTTTAAAAATGCTTTTTTACATTTTTAAAATTATAGCAAAGTATACCTAACAAAATTTACCATTTAGACTAGTTTTAAATACACAGTTTGTCCAATGACATTAGTGTATTCACATTATTGTGCAACTGTTGCTGTTTTTATCGTGTAAAACTGAAACTGTACCCTTTAAATACTAACTCTGTCTCCCTCAGCCCCCAGCCCCTGACAATCACCATTTTACTTTTTGTGGAGACTGTTTGGAGGGATATTATATTATTTTTCTTTCTTTTACAAATGGTGGTGGTGGGGGGGAAAGCCATGAAACCATCACGAATAGTTTAAGGTACATTCCTGCCTGGATACACAGTTGGACAGTCTTATGATTATGCATTTTCCTGAAATGCATTTTGAGTCATTTCGATACACAACTTGAAAAAAAAAATTCTACGTATGAGTGCTGGAGGTTCTTGCTTCTCTTATTCTACTTTTTGAAGCCATAAGAATATCTTATTAAGGATTATGCAAAATAACCTCTTACAAATCCTGATATTATCACACTGCTCCCAAACTTCAAAGCATCAGGAAAGATTCTTTTTTTTTTTATTTTAACTAAACCAGATTCAGCTGGCTACCCCACTTGGCTACAGAGTACTAAAGAAGAGACTGAACTTGATCCTGCGGCCCTTGCATACACAACACTCCATTGACTCTGGTGAAGACTTAAGTGCATGAAAGGATTCCAGGATCAAAAGGTTAGCTCTACGGGGAGCTGTGTCTGGCTTAAGCAATTCATTTTTTTTTTTCTATTGACAGTGAAAACGTTTTATAGTTCTTTTTCAAAGTTTTTCCAAACTTTTACAAAAACAGGCTACTTGTGAAAAAGTGAGACGGCATCTAATTGAACTATGTTTAGAGAAGACCATGGCAGAGACCAAGGGAAGGAAAACATTTCCAAACCACAATGATACTGGTCAAATCAATTGTATTTGAGAAATAAAGTGTTTGATGCAACAATTGAGGGAAATTTCTGTCATTAAACTTGGTTGGGTTATGAAGTGGAATCAGGAATACACTAAAACACAACACTCATGAGTTTTTATTGTCGTCTTCTAATGACTTATGCTGGCAGGATAATTTTTGTAATTTATGAACTGGGATAAATGTATGTCATATCTAAATGGAATAGATGTGCAGATGCTTAACTATTGTTTAACTCATTGCTTGGAAAACAAAACATTTCAAAAAGAGAAATAGTCTTAAGGAGAGTGAATAATAATAAGAAGAGTAGTAATAGAATTTTAAGGAAAGTGAATATGATTCTACATGTAAATTTTCTACATTGGAGATCCTTATGATATCAGAGTCTTCACTTATTTATTCATTCATAGAATTTTTCTTTGGGCACTTACCATATTCTCAATGTTAATCTAATAGTTTTCTAAAACCTCAATTGAACAGTTTCTGAAGAACTGGATTGCATTTAATAAAACAGGGGTGTTGTATGTAGAGAATTTTGCATTTCAAATAATTTCTCAGGAGTAAACTTGCACCAAGAGTTTTTCTCTAACTTCACCTGGAGTGTGCAGATTTTGATTGGCAAGTAGCTTCTGTGATCTGCCTCCTAGAAATAACAATTATTAGGTACTAACTCAGAGAACCTTATGCAGAACTAACTTAAAAAGTATGTTTCCTAATCATAAAACTGATTTAATATTATTATAGTCTTGATCTTAAGCATCCCCTATTGGATGAGCAAGGGAAAGTTTGGTTTGGAGCTTGTCTAAGCAGTTTTCTTGCATTTTCAAATAATCAAGCTTGACAGTTTTCTGCCATTGAACAGGATAACTGCAGTCAGTGGGGCTCATGTTTTTACTTAAGGGCCATGAATTGTATTAGAAATTTTATACTGTACTCTTGTAATCCTATAAGTCATTTTGAGTTGCATTATTGAAAGTGAATAATAATATACCACAAAACAAAAAGTACTCATGAAGTTAAAGTTTTTTTTTTTTTTTGTATGTGCGTGTAGTTAAAAAAAAAGAGAGAGACCATAGAGAATATGCTCATGAAAGAAATGAAAGTACACACTCATCTCTACCCACTCCTTGTTGTCTGGGTCTATTCAGATCTGGTGAAAATGTTAAGCCGCCCACTGTAAGTGGTATTGGATACCTAATTTATTCAGCTTCTGGAAGGTACCAGGTTAATGATTGCAGAGAAAGGAGTGTGTGTGTGTATGTGTGTGTGTGTGTGTGTGTGTCTGTGTGAGCGTGCACGCACGTGCACTCACGAGCATGCAAGGGGGTTCCTAGTAAACTTTTCCAGTTAATATATGCCTATAGGCCTATAAAAATCAGGTATTTCAACTAGCTTAGTTTTCCTTAGAAAATTTTAGGTGTTTCATGTTTGTATATGGTGGTTAAATTGGCTTGCTGAAAGGGATCTAGAAAAGGCCCAGGGCAATGACTGATTCAGGAAGAACTGTGGAGTAAACACTCAGAAAAGTAAGGAGGTAGGATTGACAACAATTTCTATCTGGATCCCCAATCTCTTCTAGCCAATTAACATTCCCCCATTTGTGTCATTCTGGCACTAATAGAAAGCATTGTCTCCAATGTTCGAATGCACATATTTGCCTATGGAGCATTAGCACATTAGTTTAGGTGTTTGTCAGGCTAACTAAATGGTCATCTGTATAACTGAGAAAGAAGAGTTCTGAAGGAATAAGGCAGTATACATACAGGTGTTAACAGAGAAGCAGGTTGGAGAAAGAATGGTCCTCAGAATACACCAACATCTGTGGAAGATAGACCAAGGTGGGCACTCAGCATAAACCTTTGGCAGCTTAACTGGGCATAAATATCCTAGAATGATGGCTTTGTTGGGGATGGAGATGATAGATAATTTGGGATAATTAATGTAAGGAGGATTTAAGGATCACTGAAGTTGTATGAATGTATCCTGTTTTACAGCCTGATTTTGAGTTTGAGTTTGATTTTCACAGTAGCTCTTCATAGGGAATCAGAAAGCCCTAGCTGAGTATGGGAAAAAGCTGTATATCCACATATCCACTCTATTTGCTGGAGGTTTCTTAAGGTACCTGGGGGATCAAGAGAAGTGTTTTTTTTTTTTTTTTTTTAAAGTAGGAATTAAGCCCAGGGATACTGTTCCACTGAGCTACATTTTATTTTTTATTTTGAGACAGGGTCTTATTAAGTTGCTGAGGCTGGCCTTGAACTTGTGATCCTCTTGTCTCATCCTCCTGAGTAACTAGGATTACAGGCATGTGCCACCATATTCAGTGATCAAGAGAAGTTCTGAGGCCAAGTCCAGACCTGGACTTGAATCAGAAGAATTCCCTTCTGATTCTTGTCATGAGTCCAAGAAAAAGGAGTGACCATTGCTACATTTTTGAGGATTTCAAAAGTCAGCAACAGAAGTGACTGCTCAGTCCAGTTCTCATATGCATGAAAAGAACTTGGGACATCCAGCTAATGAATCCACAAGAGTTCCAGACAGCCTTGATGAGTTTCAGTATTTTTCCTTGCATATTTGTATTAACCTGGAAAATTGCTTCTTGAAGAGAAAAGGAAGTGATATTTTTAGAATTAGATCAGTATTTCCAGCACGTCTATTGATGTGCTAGCTCCTTAGTGTTTACATGGTAACGGGATAAACTATTATTATCACAACATGGGGTATTAGGATCCTTGGTTTTTGATATGTAGATCAGCTGCCCAGATGAGAAAGTAGAGTGGATTGATTTATTGAAATTGCTGTTGACATCTTAGCTGTGATTTGTTCTCAGTTTTTCTTATGTCCTTGAGAAGAGGATCAATAAAGATAATTTTTTTTTTCAGTGCTAGGGATTGAACTCAGAGCCTCTAGCACTAAGCTATAACTCAGCCCAATAAAGATAGATTTAAAAATAAAAATAAATAAATAGACAGTACAATAAAGCACTGGATCATATTTAGAGTAGTGAATTTTCCTTGATTGCTTTCTATGTTTCTGATACTATGCTGATCACTTTGGGGGAGACAAATAAAGCAAGGAACATACTCAGTCCTGCATTTCTGTGAGCTCTGCCCCCATGATTCAGTCAACTGAGAAATGTAAATATTTGAAAAGAAAAATTGAAAAGACATTGTTCCTTGTTACTATTCCCTGACAATATGCTATAACAACTGTTTATGTGGCATTTACATTGTGTCAGCTATTTTAAGTAAACTAGAGATAATTTAAAGTACATGCCAGAATGTATGTGCGTTATATCCAAATAGTACAGCATTTTATATATGGGACTTGAACATCTGAGGATTTTGATATGGAGGGGGGGTCCTGGAACCAGTACCCCGCTCAAGGGATGACTCTATGTGGTTTCTAGCTTCAAGAAATTTATAATTCAGCAGGAGAGATGGAGCACTCTTGAACCAGGTAAATAATTTTTTAAAAAAAGATAGTATGTGAAACTTAAGTGCTTTAATAGTTCAGAAAACGAAGGAGCAATGGGGTTATTTAAAGACTGAATCTTACATTCTGCTGCTCTTACTTTAGAGGTGAATAATTCCCAAAACCTGTTGAAAAAGAGGATAGGGAGAATGGAGGAAGGCTTCCTCATCTCTTACTTTCTTACTTATACACTGTTGCTTTTGTATAATAAGTGTTTATGGAAGTTTGGAGATTAATGGGGAAATTATTTTCAGAAGTGGAGGTGAATGAAATAGTCATGGTGGAACATCATCCACCGAACCTTCTGTTTGTCCAGCCACCCCAAAAGCCTCATGTACATAAGTACTCTTCTTGCTACTAGAGTCTAATCCTATGTAGTTGTGGTCTGTCCAAGACCCAAAGGCTCACCTTGCTTACTTTCTTTTCAGATGAGTTCCAGTCAAATGGCTGTCCCAGGTGAAGAGAGACGGAGAGCAACATATGTATTCTTTCTCTCCTCCTCACTGCTTCTTCTCTTCTCTGACCTTTCTGCCTCATTCCTTATTTATTTTAATTTTTTAAAAACTTTCTCTTTCCCTTCCTTCTAGCAGCATATCTGTTTTCTTAGCATTTCTAGCTTTTTTTCTCATAGGTGTGTTTAATGGGCTCTCTGCACACTACTGACTCTGCTGAAGTCTGAAGAAGTAAAATGATAGCAGAATATGTGTTGCCAAGCAAGACCCTTCTCTTTTTCCTATGTTTGGAAAATCCTGGAACATAGCTTTTGAAATGCAGGGGTTGAATTTTCTTTGTGTTCTGTACACAGCTCTGTGTTCAGTAAAGGTTAAGTGAGAGTGATAGCAGATGTTCTAGGCTTCCTACTAGATAGGGGGTACATTGCTGTCTCTCATTTATTCATTTGTTCATTCATTCACTGATTAAAAGAGGTAAACAGTGGTCAGATTCCATTAGGCTTTCCAGACCATAAGGAAAAAAAATTTATTTTTTAAACATTTAAATTGATGGACAAGAGTCCTTCACCTTTATGGGGTATAGTGTGATTTATACAGTGTATAAAGAATTTGGTTTTGATTTTAAGAACCGTGGGAGGCCAGGAGACCAACATGGTCTGACTTGTGTTTTCGAAAGCTCTCTCAGGTTGCAGTGTAAGAATGGATGAGGGGGTCCAGAGCAGGGGCAGGAGATCAACCAGGGAAGCCAGCAGAATTCTAGTCTACAAATAATGATGGCTTAGACTAGGGTGATTTATGTGGATATGGAGAGAAGCAGAACATTCTTGCCCAAACATTTATTCCTAGGCCAAACCCTATTTCTCTTATTAGTATTGCTTCTGTTAAACACTCGGGGGCTGGCTTCAGCATTCACATGCTTGGGTTAGTTCTTAGCAGCTGATCTGGAACTCCAAAAGTCAGGCTTTATTGGATCACCTTATTGAGTCAGATGTATTCCTGGCACCCTCATTCTTGCCTCTTGTAGGGGCACAGTACTGCTCAGTGTATTTGTTTAATAACTTGATGATTATTTCTTTATATTATGCTTCCTTAAAAATGTTATTAAATAAAGATGTGGGAACTGATGGTTAAATAAGTTGTAAAAAGCTTTCCTACCTTATTTGCATCATTGTATGGGGTATTTTATCCAATCAATATGTTGAAAGGAGAACTTTAATATTTTAGACATATGGATGCCAGGATTGCTTTGGCAAACATCATGTCAACTGTCACCAAGAAGCACTGGACATGGCAGAGTTCATTTCTACAGATATTTGCTTAGGATTGGGTATGTGCAAGATAAGGAAAAAGAGGTAGCCTCTGCCTCTAGGGAGCTTGAAAGGAAGGGAAAGCAATGAAAATTGTTGAGCATTTCTTAAGGGCTGACTTTTTATTTCTATAACTCTTCAATGTTTGCAACACCTTGGAGGTGGGTGCTGTGTGTCTCCTTTTTTAATGAGAGAAGGGGCATAGCTGCTTGGTCATGGGTCTGTCATGTGTAGAGCCAGGAGCTAGACCAAAGCTTGTGTTCTTCCTACTTTACACTTTGGTTCTGCTTCACACAGTCACACCTTCTGTGTGAATACCAACCCTGCCCATGCACAGCTACAGGCTCTCGGAGAAAATGTCTTAAACTCTCTGAGTCTCAGTTTCCTGATCTATAAAATATAAATAAGAGTACTTAACTCAGAAGAGTGTGCATGAAATATATAGGAAAGTTCCTGACACGTGGTAGCTAGAAATGAAATTTTGGTTACTTTTCCTTTCTTTTGTGAACCAACCTTATGGCAAAGTAATTTGTGAAAAGATTTTGATTTAGAGTCCCAAGCAAGCATGACACAGAGTTTTTGCTTGTTTTCAGCCTCACAGTTCTTAGAAAAGCCTGCAGTCTGCATTGAGGGCTAAGGTTTGTGATGGAGCTTCTTTGGGGGGCTGCATAATTGTGGGATTTGTTTGCAGGGTATGGTATCTATGTCTGGAAAGAGGCATTTGCAAACTCCTGGCCCATCCCTCTCAATTTAGGTAGCAACAGGAGGAGAAAGGGATACTTATTTATAAAAGGCATAGAAATGAAGGCCTAAAATCCTCTGGGGTCAATTTTGTGTGTCCTTTGGTGCTGAAGTTAATGGATATTTCCCTTTGAAGGATCAGCTCTACCGGCAATATCCAATAGAATAAAAGGACCTCACACTGTCTTTTTGTGAGGGATCATATTTATTTTTTTAGTCCTTGATGAAAACCAATTTGCCTTCTCTGAAACTAAATGTCGAAGCTTTGATGAACTGACAAGGGAGGGGCCGGTGGACAACAGTAACCTTCCATTCTATGTTAGGTTCTTAAAAATAAAGCATGGAACAACAGTACTGCTGTGAGTTTTTCTACAAAATGACTCATAATAAGCATGTGTATGAGATATGAGGAGAAAAAAAAAGACTGGCTGATCCTAATTATTGAACTGTGCTGTATTAGTCTCTGAAGTGGTTTTCTTTCTTTTTCTTCTTCTTTTTTTTTTTTTGGTGCTGGGGATCAAACTCAGGATCTTGTGTATGCTGGGCAGTATGTTTCATTAATTTTATTGAAGTAGAGGTGATTGTCAGAACTTCACTCTTCTTTATACAGTGCTTGTTTTGAACCAAGACTTGTTTGATATATAGGGACATCCAGAGACCTTATTAGTAGATTCATCAAATAACCTCTTGGCACTTGGATTGCTTCTCTTCTCTATTTTCCCCATAATATGATCTGTTCCATAGCAGCTGTCAATCTCAGGTCATCTCGTGAATGCTCTATAAGGGATGCTGGTGGTATGTTCACATAGTCATGTGTTTCTAAATATTGCAAAAGTGAGATGTTTTAAATGCAGTCCCTCCAGATCTCCTTCTCTTTCCACTCTGACTTCCTCATTATCGTAGTTCACCTCATTTCGCTTTTCGTCTGAGTGATGGGCATGTTTTGGATCTGGCTAGGGGAAGCTGAATTGGAAATGCATGTAGTTTAATGAGATATTTTAATGTCATTTGCTGTCACTTTGTAGCCATCTGAGTAAGGAATATCTTCTAGAAATAACAGTAGAATTAATCGACATAACTTTCCTACCTAATGAATACATGGCCAGTGAAACTCCATATCATGTTCAACCACAAGAAGGATATTTAGAATAAGTTATACTCCATCTATGTATAACATGTCAAAATATACTCTACTGTCATGTATATCCAAAAAGAACATAAAAAAAATAAAAAGAACCCCCCCCCCCCACCACACACACAGACACAGACAGAGAATGTCTTCTAGAAATAGTCCTGTCATACACTGATGACTTACCTATGGGGAAGCAAAGATAAGGGCCAGAGCTTCTAAGGATATGAACCAGTCCTATGGTGCTTATCACTGGAATCATAGGAGTAGAGAAGAATGGAAGTCAAATCTAAGAAGCTCAACTGTAGAAAATTCATAAAACTGTGAGCAGAAGAATTGTTGCCTAGCCTAGTCCATACCCTCCTGGTCTGGATTATGCTCCATAATGCCAAGTATATAATTATAAACTCATTATTTTTTCTTTCTTTATGAAAATAGTATAGAATAGTTTTTTTTTTTCAGAATTTCTGAAGGCAACCCAACAAGAACGTCTGTGTGAAAAGATGCATGCTTTCAACACCCTATCCTGGATCTCATCTTACTGAATCTATTGCACCAAGTCCCTGTTTTAGAGGAGAGGACTTGCACAACCGCCAATACAAGAGAAATGCCCCAAGAAACAAATGTTCCCTGACCAACCCTCACATTTCTTCATTAATAAGTCACAGTATACAGCCTAAGAGGAATTCCACCGTCCAGTCACGTAGCTCCACACAGTGTAGGAACACAGAGACTTGTGTATAGCTTAATTTCATGTTCATTTTACATTTTTTTCCAGAATTATTGTTCATATCTAAATTTAGATATGAAAGGAAGGACATATCACTTATGTAAATTGAAAGAAAATTTGTGATATTTATCAACATTAAAAAATTATAACACATAATTTCTGTATTTATTCTCATTAAATCTTCACTTTTATATCTAGTTTTGTATTTTTTTCCTTACAAAGGGATACAAAATTTGTATAAATTTGGGCCCCATAAAACCTGGATCTGCCTTGTCCCATACCTCACTCTCATGTGGTCATACTCAGTGGCAGCAGTCATAGGACTTGCATAGTGAAGATCTGCATGCTATAATGGAGGGGAGGAGACTTGGTTCTGCCACTTCTGAGTTGAGTGTGTTTCTTAACCTCTCTGCACTTCAGTTTCCTCAGCTGTAAAGTTTAGATGATAATCTTTCACTATTAAGGGAGCATGTAGCATGGTGCTTGGTATATGATAGGTACTCAATAAATATTATTTCCCTTTTATCCTTGACCTCTCTCTTTGATGGTTCACAAGTGATCTTTTTTTTTATTGGTTCTTTTCAGTTATACATGACAGTAGAATTTGGGGTGGTGGTTCCAGGGATTGAACTCAGGGGCACTCTACCACTGAAAACATCCCCAACCCTGTTTTGTACTTTATATTTAGAGACAGGGTCTCACTGAGTTGCTTAGCCTCACTTTTGCTGAGGCTGGCTTTGAACTTGTGATCCTCCTGCGTTAGCATCCTGAACTTCATGAACCACTGCGCCTGGCTTAGAACTTATTTTGACATAAATGTAAAAGCATGGAATATAATTTGTTCTAATTCGGTCCCCAGTACTTCTCCTTCCCCTTGGCTGGTTCCTTCCCTTTACTCTACTGATATTTCTGCTATTTACTTGTAGTTTTTTTTTTTTCTTTTAACTAGTGTCTTACAAGCTTATCTTAGGTCAGGGACCAACATGAGGAAATATTTTGCCTTTTCAAATGAATTTTGTTAGGGCTGGGGTTGTGGCTCAGAGGTATGGCACTCGCCTAGCATGTGTGAGGCCCTGGGCCATAAAGTAAAATAGAGACATTGTGTCCACCTATAACTAAAATATAAATATTAAAAAAAGAATTTTTTTCTAAGGGTGTTAGGAAGAAAGTTGGGGTTTCTGTTGAGAGCCATAGCCAAAGGGGCCCCAGCAAACTTCCAGCTGCCAGCAAACTTCAGACTGCCAGCTGATGATTGGCTCACAGAGGCCCCAGCAACATCTAGCTGATTGGCTCCTCCACGGAGCTGCTGAATGGGGGACTTCTTTGGCTCCGCCCACGCAACCCAGCCAATCGGCCTCAAGAACAGGAGGATTGTGGGAGGTGGTGAGGGTTGTGTGGGGGTGAGAGGCTTGTGGGAAGCCTGTGGTGGCAATTGGGCTCTGAGGGTTTTTTCCTGAGGAGCTGTTTTGTTTGGCTTTTGTAGTTCTAAAAATAAAGTTAGTTTCTTTTGATAAGTGGCTCCTGAATTGTGCCCAGCCAGACTGCGGCAGGTTTCTCCTGTAATTCTTGTGTTTAGTAAGCCCTAGATAAAATGAATCACCATGGTATATTCTGTGGGTATAAAGCAAAGAATGAAGTACTTCCATTAGCTATGAAGAGTACTGGGCAAAAAATATATAAATCTCCCCCTCATGTTCATTTGATACGGTGCAAGGATTATATTAGTCTGAATCACTATAGTTTTTTTACACAGCTTCATCTCTCAATCAGATGCATTAAAGAGCAAAGTCCTAGGCCAGGTGCTGTATTTCCATGAACTGTAAGGGCTCTGGGAACTAGGGTTTACCTAGTGTCCTAATTGGGTGCCCTAATGAGCCATGTACTCTGGAACAGTACATTCTTTCCAATATGTGTGTGCCTGAGCCACATGCACACCTAAATCGCCTCTGTGGGGCAGGGCTAGGCACTGGTAACACCAAGCTGGTCAGTACTGACTTAGACCTCTGACTAAGCAGAACAGACTACTTCATGTGATGAGCTCTTTAAAGGCAGGACCCAAGACTGCTTCTTTTGTGCCCACCAGGGCTAGTATGTAGTAGCTGTTTGTCATATTTATTGAATTGATTTATTATATTATCTACATTCAGCAGGAATAAAAAGAAAACCTTTTAAAGTGCCCAAAGGGTTTTTCTTATTGAAAACAAATTGCAGCTTTTGATTAATATCCATAAAATAATCATGTTTCTTTCCCTGTTGTTTTGGAGGAAGGGAATTCTTTTGAAATGGAGAATCAGGAACAGTCTACATACTTTGCCTGTAGGCTATTCCTTTTCTGTGTGAAAGAAACCAAATTGCTGCAAGTCCAGGGAAGTTGAAGTTAGCATACTTGTGGAGCACTAGGAGGCTGTTAGCTGAGTGAAGGCCAGTGTGCATTCTAACCTGCAGACAGTTAGAAACAAAAATTGTTCTGAGGTTACCTCTGTCTTCTCTTGGTGGCACAGATGACTGTTTTTTTTAAAAAATATTTTTTAGTTGTAAATGGACACAATACCTTTATTTTATTCATTTATTTTTATGTGGTGCTGAGGATTGAGCCCAGTACCTCACATGTGCTAGGCAAGAGCTCTACCACTGAGCCACCACCCCAAGCCCAGATGACTGATTATTAATGAAGAACAATTGTTGGTTAAATAAGAAAAAGTCTGTAATATGTGTCACATTGAGTTGTACATTTACCTATTAACTGTTTAAGAAGCCTGTTTGCATATATTATTTTATCCACATTTTATTTAAGGTTGTCTTAGTTAATTTTCTGCTTTCTAAACTATTGAGTTTAAATAAACTCACTCAGGTGTTGTCAAAGTGAACCTGCTTGATGGTTAACAGCTTGATGTCTAGACAAGGTTTACCCAGGGGCAAGTCTGTTTGGTTTTCATGTGTTCACATGTGCACACAGCCACCCCACCCCCAACTTGTTTGTTTGAACATATCCATCAATGCCCGGGTGTTGAGCACTTAGGATGTAAGGCAGGCATGATCTTGTCCATCTTGAAGCTTCCAGTGTCCTGGGGATGAAGCTAGCTGCCACACCTTTAATTTAGTTATTGCAGGAGACACAGGGTTACTGCGAAGCTTCCGGCAGCGTTTCAGAATGACTTGCCTTGTGACTTCTTTATGATTACTCACCAGGGACAAGATGGCCTGCAGGTTGCCACTGAGACAAATGTCCTATTCATTGCCTTCTGGGCCTCTTAAATCTTGATCTAGCAATTAAGTATATACAAGAACAGAAAAAGTTTAAGAGAATGATAATCTCTTAAATAGCTGCACTTTAAATGCCAATTTACAAGTGGAGTAAAATAGTTAATGGAACGAATTGATGATTTTCAAGTTCTTAACAATAACTACCTTTAATTGTCATTTTGTCTATGGACAAAGATTGTAGGGATGGATTTTAATTCTGGCTTGAAAATAGTATTGAAATAGCACCTGTCTTATTCTGTGAAATTTTTAGGGCTTAGGTATTTGGAGACATGGAGATTTACTCTTCATATATTCCGGAACATTCGTTGTTTCGGACTGTGGCTGGCTATAGCAGTTGAATAAAATTCCTGCAGTTCATCCATTCTTCTCCTACCAGCAGGTGTCATTATGGAAATATGAAAATACTGTAAATTCCAAAGTTGTAGGAACTGGCTGTGAGAAAGAGAAGTAGCAATTTGAATATTAAAACACAACAAAAAGTAAAGAAATCGTTTGACAGAAACCAAGGATGGCATGTTTAATTACTAATTTGGCAATGTTCTACAATATAGCACAACTGACACAGTATTTCAAGGCATATACTTAATTTATTTTAATTAGAGTAAGCAATACTACTAAGACCCACTCTAAGCTCATAGAAGGGTCTCAAAAGAAGAGTAAGATGTAATTCTTATCTTTGAGGTGTTCACATGATGTGGGGACCAAGGGGGAAGGATGCATTTTTGAAATAATTAGTTCATAGAATGAATCAGTCTTTCTTTTTAACATTTGAGATTGAAGAATGTGATAAAAGCTACAGAAATTCAGCCAGGGAGACTGGGGACTGTTGTTGATTTGGCTTAATCAAGATATAATTTTGACATGTTGTAAGTATGAAGAGCTTCAAAATGAGTTGGTAGTGTGATAGTTCATTCTTTCTTTTCTTGTTAACTGCCATCACCTCTCTCCATATATCCAAAGTGAAAACTGTAAGAAGTATCTATTATATATGTGTCAGAGGATAATAGATGTAACAGTTTGTGATGATTAAGTCTTTCTACAAATGAAGGTAAATATTGGTCCTCGGGGCCTTACCCCAAGAACCTGGATAAAAGAGTATTAGTGTGCTAGATCAGAGACAATGTTTCCTCTACCTCTATTTTTCCCTTCTAGACTGTGAGATTTTTCCAAGACATAGGATATGGGGCATTCCTCTTTGAGTTCCTGGCACTCTAATTCTGTACCTGGATTTGTGGTGAGCTTTCAATACATGTTTGTTAAATGACTTAATGAACGATAATATCACCAAAGGATAGGGTATTTGCAGTCTTTCATATATTATATTGATAGGATATATATGTAAGGGTCTGGCGAACATCGGAGGAAGAGACCACCAAGAGACTGACTCATGCAACAGCAAAAGGGGATTTATTGAGGATCCAATCCAGCGTGCTGGGGCTCCAGGCTCACTCAAGAAGGGAGAGCAGCCAAGAGCCCTGAGCAGGGGTTGAGCAGTGCTTAAGTACACTTTTTGGGGAGGGCAGGAACTTTACATACGTCACGGTCCCCTTTAACAAATCATTATACACCGCGGGAAAATCAAACAACAATTCCTGAACATGATTAGTACATTCATTGGCGGGAACAGGTCGGGCGGGAGTGATAGGTCAATCCTAAGGAGGGGATACATTTAAACTGATTGGTTTGGGCCCTGAATGCCTACGTGCCAAACTGCACAGGGTCCTAGGTTATTAAACAACTAAATGGTCAGGGGGAATATCTACTGGGCAGTCCCGGGAATTGTCCTAACAGCTACAGGAATTTCAGGTTTTGGGTGTAGCATAGGAACTTAACAATACCTGGTCCTTTACATTTTAACTCAGGCTTTGCAGCTTAGAAACTTTACAATACCCGGTCTTTTACACTTTAACTTCAATTTCTTTTACTCTTACATATACATATGTTCACAAACAACCTCAGGTTGAACAATTTAGAAAAATGGGTTGAAGCTGGGTATAGTGGTGCATACCTGTAATTCCAGGTACTCAGGAGACTGAGGCAGAAGGATGGCAAGTTGGAGGCCAACCCACATGATCTAATGAAATCCTTTCTTGAAATAAAATAGAAAGGGCTGGGGAGGTAGTTCAGTGGCAAAGGATTTACTTAACATGAACGAAGTCCTGAGTTTAATCCTCAGTACCACACATACACACACACAAGAAAAAAAAAAAGAAAGAAAGAAAGAAAGAAAGTAGGGTTGAAAAAACTGGTTGAAAACTTGATTGCATAAATCCTAATTTTTTCCTTTTGATTCCACTTGTCCATACTAGGAAATAATATTTCAAAAATATTTTGTCAAACTATATGATTCTAAGATATTGTCCATGAGATCTGAACAATATCATACTTCCTCAAAATGGAAAGGTGCTTAATTTTAGACAGAAGGATATATATAGTGTTCTTATGGAAATAATATGAAAATACTGTAACTGCTAAAAATACTTTTTCTCATGTCATTATCTTTTTGACAACTTGTTTCTGTGTTAGTAAACAGTCTTTCTCAATGAATACTGTTCACTGCTTTCACACTAATTCTTGCTGTAATTGAAGGCTACTGCTGATTTCCCAGCTGCCTTGTGGTGAGGCTGATGTCTTAAGCCTACTTTTGGTACTTTGCTCTAACTACACTTTGTTTCTGTCACTTTCTTACATCTCAGTTGCTTAGTGAATTCCACATTTTGATTTTTCTGTAGTCATCTCCAACTTAACATGTCAAAAAGGGAAGTGATCATTTTTTACCTAAAAACCATCTCCTCCTTTTGGTCATATCATTTCTCTCAATATTATCATCATTTTTTTCCATCCCTGAGGCTAAAACTTTGATGTTTTCTTTTGCTTAACTCCTTTTCTCATTCAATTGATACATCATTCTTTACTTCCTATTGTTGCCTATGATAGCAATTATTGTCTTCCTTTTTTATTCTTATTACCAAGATACTAGATAAAGTAGTCTCCTGAATCATGCTGTAAGCAGTTTCTCTTTTTCCTCCAATAATGAATATGATTTTTTTTTTAGTTAGAATCATTCCGATATCAGTACCAAGACTAAACTTTTCATGAGAGCAGCTATGGCTCTTCCCGTCACACTAATTACCACTTTAACCCACCTCTGGATGCTTCTGCTACACTGTGTACACTCTGTTCTCTGGTCTCTTGTCTCCGGTTGTATGGGAAAATCTAACTACCCAATCTAGTCATGCTCTCTTTGACTATCAGAGTTAAAATATTTGTAGCAAAACACGTGTCACATAACCATGATCATTTTAGCTGTTTTTATATGTACAGTTAAGTGGCATTAAATACTTTCACACTGCACTGAAACCATTACCCTCATCCCTATCCGGAACCTTTTCATCTCCCTAAACTGAAACTCAGTATCATGTCATTAAACATTAACTCTTCCTTTCCCTCCCACCCCAGTCCCTGGAAACCACCATTCTATTTTGTCTCTATGAATTCGACTACTCTAAGTATCTCACAGAAGTGGAAACGTATACTGTATGTATTTTTGTGCTTAGATTATTTTACTTAATTTCCTTAAGGCTCATGCATGGTGTACCAGGTGTCAGAGTTTCCTTCCTTTTAAAGACCAAATAATATTCCATTGTATGTAAATGCATTTTGTTTATATAATCATCCATTGAGGGACATTCATGTTGTAGTTTTTCCTCTTTTAATGTGTCCTGATAGTTGCAAACAGATTAATCTTTCTGTACCTTACCTCAGTCATGTAACTTCACTGGAAATTGGTCATTCATTTGAATTAGTCATTCAAAGGCTGACTATTTGGCAAATTAGACTTCAAAAAGTTTCTAAATGCCTTCTTTCCCTTTTAAGAAATCAAAAAGAAGCATTTCCTTCTTTTTTAAAAATTGTTGATGGACATTTATTATATTTTATTTATACATGGTGCTGAGAATCAAACACAGTGCCTCTCACATGTTTGGCAATTGCTCTGCCACTAAGCTACTACCCCAGCCTGGCATTTCCTTCTATTTTTAAGTATTATTCCCCTCTATTTGAACAATATTTTTATTTGTTTATATTTTTTTTAGTTGTAGATGGACACAATACCTTTACTTTATTTATTTATTTTTATGAGGTGCTGAGGATTGAACCCAGTACCTCACACATGCCAGATGAGCACACTACTACTGAGCTACAACCCCAGCCCCTGAACAATATCTTTTAAAAATTAGTTTATTTTAATTAGGTATATATGACAGCAGAATGCATTTTTGATTCATTGTACACAATTGCAGCACAACTTTACATTTCTATGGTTGTACATGAGATAGCGTCATACCATATGGGCAGTAGTATATATACCTAGGGTAATGATGTCCATCTCATTCCACCATCTTTCTTGCCCCCATGCATCCTTCCTACCCTCCCTCCCCTTTGCTCAAAGTTCCTCCATTTTTCCCATGCTTCCCGCCTCCCAGTTATGGATTAGCATCTACTTATCAGAGAGAACATTTGGCCTTTGTTTTTTTGGGATTGGCTTACTTCACTTAGTATGATATTCTACAACCCCATCCATTTATCTGCAAATGCCATAATTTTATTCTATTTTAATGCTGAGTAATATTCCATTGTGTAGGTATACCACAGTTTCTTTATCCATTCATCTATTGAAGGGCATCTAGGTTGCTTCCACAGTTTAGTTATTGTGAATTGACCTGCTATGAACGTTGATGTGGCTGCATTACTATACTATGCTGATTTTAAGTCCTTTGGGTATGGACTAAGGAGTGGGATAATTGCGTCAAATGGTAGTTCCATTCCAAGTTTTCTAAGGAATCTCCATACTTCTTTCCAGATTGGTTTTACCAATTTGCAGTCCCACTAGCAATATATAAATGTGCTTTCCCTCCCCACATCCTTGCCAACATAGTCCAGAGACCCTGTGCCTAATAGAGGAAAAAGTAGACCCAAATCTTCATCATGTTGGATTAGGCCCTGACTTCCGTAACAAGACTTCTAAAGCGCAAGAAATAAATTCAAGAATTAATAAATGGGATGAACTCAAACTAAAAAGCTTCTTCTCAGCAAAAGAAACAATCAATTAGGTGAATAGAGAGCCTACATTTTGGGAGCAAATTTTTGCCTCATACACATCAGATAGAACACTAATCTCCAGAATATATAAAGAACTAAAAAAACACCAAAAACAAAACAAAACAAAAACTCAAAACAACCCAATCAATAAATGGAGTAAGGAGCTGAACAGACACTTCTCAGAATAAGATATACATTTGATCAACAAATATATGAAAAAATGTTCAACATCTCCAGTAATTAGAGAAATACAAATCAAAACTACTCTAAGATTTCATCTCATGCCAGTCAGAATGGCAGCTATCAAGAATACAGACAACAATAAATGTTGAAAGATATATTTTAATAGCTTTGTTGATTTGTCTTCAGTAGTAGCCTTCTTAAGTCTTATGATCAGAACCAGTAGTTTCTTATCAAATCAAAAGAAGCTAGTTAATGTGGGAAATCATAGAAAATTTTATAGATATGTTTTAAAATAAAACAGTCTTTCAGCCAATCATTTAGTGTAGGGTCTGGTATTTTCTTTGGCCTACTGGTTATCATCTTTCATAAATGATACTCACAATGAATCACTTATGATTTCCAATTTCAGTTTCTTTCTTTCCTTCTTCCTGACTTTCCTTCCTTCCTTCTTTCCTTGTTTCCTTCCCTCCTAGGGATTGAATACAAGGGCACTCTACCACTGAGCTACATCCCCAGCTTTTTCTGTTTTTTATTTTTATTTTTTATTTTGAGACTTTAAGGTCTTGCTAAATTTATGAATCTGGCCTCTAACTTGTGATTCTTTGCCTCAGCTTCCAGAGTAGCAAAGATGTGTCACTTCCAGAGTAGTAGGTGTGTGTCACTGTGCCCGCACCGTTTCATTTTCTAAACACAAGAGCAAAATTCTAAGACACTTGTGAGATGATGAGTGCAAAATCTTTGTGTATTTTTTATATTTCTTTGTCATTAACAGTTGCACTCATAGTCAATTTTCTTAGAAACTCATCTTTATTGATTCTTTACAATAATGTGACCCACGTTTTTGAAGCAACATAACTCTTTGTGGTCATACATCCTCAAATAACATAATATTTAGTTGAATTATATGATTATAATAAATACAAGTGGCATAACTTTACTTGACTCTTGGTAACCTTACCATTCAGTTGGTAGGTGTTGAAGGTTACGGGCTTGAGGAAGAGGCTGCTGACCATGTGTACTGTTACATTATGTTTTTCTGAGGGCATGGGGAGGACTAGGTAGATGTAAAGTCATTTAGTACAGGTTGTTTTGTTTGTCCTTGTTCAAAGCTGTGTTCTTGCTGGCAGGAATTGAGATAAAATTGGTATGGGGTAACTGCACGAATATCACAGGTTCAAATGGAAGGAACAGGAAACATTTATATTTGATGTAAATTTGCATTGATGTATCAGAGATCCAGCACCTGTGGGAATGAAGGTGGAGAGAATGATGAAGTAGCTGGGTTTTAGATTCTCACAACTTGCAACTTTATCTCTGGGCAGATGGATCATCTCTGCCAGGAACTCCACTCCTCTGGCCACATGGATACCTGGAGTGCAGTTCAGTGCTGCAGCCCCCTCCAATGGAAGTCCCTTGGTGTGCTTCTGGTGACAATCCACCCTTTGGCCTGCCCTTGCTCCCCATATGAAGGTGTGCCAGGAGCATCCTGTCAGGGTCTCCTCCACTTACTTCTTACAGGTGTGTGGGATCCAATTGGTAGTGGTGGTGGTGGTGATGATGGTGGGGGGTTGGTAAAGGCAGGTCTCAGGCCTCCATGCCTCTGCATTGTATCTAGAAATTCCTGTACATTTCTGACAGTGGACACGCCCTCATTAGTTTCTACTATTGACATAGGTTTTCCCTTCTGTTTATGTCCATTAGTAATTTTGCTGGAAATACACAGAAGAGGGGTTGGAAACCTGTCATTGTTTATCCCAAGCCTCATTCCTTTGCACTTTAAATTTGAGGTTCTTGGGCTGGTTTGCACACACTTTTTCCTCTGCTATGAGCAGATGACCAGTGAACTATGAGCTAGAGTTAGGCAATTAGCATTTCTATATTTCTCAGTAAGTTTTTCCTAATCAAGATTCAAGGCAATGGAATAACAATACTGGTAAGTTATTTTGCACTGTTGCTTTATGGTTTCACCATGATTCCTTGCTTCATTTAGTGAAATAAATAGCCTATTTGTGGGTGCAGGGGCTTGGAACATAGCGCATGATGATAAGAAAGGAGATACCCTCTGTTTTCAGAGGGATTCCCTACTTGGAATCCTGGACTCGTACTTTCTGAGCATCCACTGTCTCTCAGCATTGCCTCAGGCAGGTATAGTTACACCGGCACAATAGCTTGGTCATGCTCACTGTTATTTTTATTTTCAGGTGAAAAGTTTTTGACAGAAAAGAAAAATAGACCGAATGAACAACGTCAAGGAGAGCCAGTAACCTAGGCTCGGTCTTAAGGATAGCTTCCAGAAACTAGTGGCTAGATTTTAGCGTCTATCAACTTGTTTCCTAACTGCCTGAATCTGCAGTGTCACAGATGGGCACATTTTTGCTCAGTCATGGCAAAGATGAATTTTGTGGCTTTGGAATGATGTTTTCTTCATTTGCTTAACCACAGGCAGAATAAGGTCTTCTGGAGAAATGGAAAATGGATGCAGGCATCTTTCTTCCATCAGAAGATGAAATGGATCCTTCATCTGTCTAACCACATACCACCCTTGCATCATGTTAGCTCATATTGAAACCTTATAGACCCTGTCTTCGATCTCTGAACTCGAAAATCTCTTGTAATACTATAAATTACTCTCATTGCTTCTTTTTTTTTTTCCTTAGCTGTAGTGAATAATCCAAGTGTTCTCAAATTTCTGTTCTAAAAACGTCCCTCCTGGGATCCATGGTGAAAATGAAGCGTTGGTTGTTTTACCACTGAACACGGCGTGAACTCAGTCCCTGCTTTGGCTTTGGAAGCTCACCATATCTGAGGCACTGCTCCCGACCTGCAGCGGGGCCGAAGTCTTCTCTTGTTTTCATTGCCTGCAGGGCCCGGAGCCTCTGACTGCATGACGGTGGAGTAAGTGGTGTGACCCTCTATTAGGAAAAGCTCACACCTACTCCCCCCATTGAGGCAGTGAGTCTTCATAAAAGAGGTACTGGAAACATCTCTCTTTAAGCCAGCCTCGTGTGATAAATCCTTAGCAGAATGTTGTGCACATATTAGACAATCAGTAAGTGTTTGTTGAATGAATTCACGAATGCAGCCTGGCCAGTGGTCCTGTTATTCCCACCCAGCCTTCCTGGTAGCAGCCTCCATTTCTCCTGAAATGGCAATTCTTAATTCCAGTCCTCTCATTGTCACTGTCCCATCTTTGCTCTGCCTTTTCTCTAACCCAGGAGAAAAGCCAAGGGCTACTCTGTGGATGAGCTTGCCTGGCTGTGCTGGGCTGATGGCAGTTGTGGGGACAGAGAATGATTGGGAAGGATGCTTCTGAACCAGATCCATAAACAGCTCCTCTCAGATGCAAGCCTTAGTCACCTGCCTCTGCCTGTCATGTCTTTATGCTAGATCAGGGCTGATGGTCATAAGTGACCAAAGCACTCTTAGAAAAGTGGCTGCTCATAGTTCCAGCTGTTTTTTTGATGCTTTATATGCCCATGTATTTAGAGTTCCCTTTGTTCACACACATCTCCTTATTCTAGCATCCTTTGGATGAATCACTGGAACTGGGAAATATCCTCCTCTAACTCCTCAGCTTTTAAAAACATGGTATGTGTCTATTACAATTGTCATTTCTGCACTTCATGTTGCCAAAACTATCCATTAAGTCAGTGGAAAAAAGGCTGTGGTTTTTCTTAGTTATTTTCTTCAATTAACCTCTTCTGGGACAGTGTCTACTCTGGAGGCAATTTCTTCTTTCCTCACCTTTAGGTTAACTCCAGGGATCTAAGGAAAAAAAATAATTTCTTTGGACTTTAAGCCAAATGTATTTGCTAGTGAGGCCAAATATCTGAACAGATTTAGAGTGAATGATACTGAGTATTCAGTTCCAGGGTGAAGTCCTCCACTTCTTTCCCATGTTAATTTTTTTCCTCTTTAGAATAGAGTCAAGTTATATAAAATGCATGTTTAGTTTTTAAAAAATATTTTTAGTTGTAGATGGACATAATACCTTATTTTATTTATTTCTATGCAGTGCTGAGAATCAAACCCAGTGCCTCACACTTGCTAGGCAAGCACTCTACCACTGAACTACAACCTCAGCCTGTATGTTTAATTAAAACCATATTTTTATAATATAAATATTATTTTCATAATATAAATATCATTTTCATAATTTTATAAATATTTTGATAACTTTGCTTTCCACTCCAACTGGTGAGTGTTTGCCCTGGAGCATGCCGGAGAGGGCAGAAAAGATGCTTCTGTTGCCTTGATTGCCTTCATTCCCACGTGCTGCTTAGCACTTTTCATGTGCTCAGTGTGATGCTAATGTTTAGCAATACAACATACTATTGTTACTATATAGTCTTTAAAAGGAAATGAGGTTCTGCTGTTGATCAAAGCCATAGTTACCTATTCCAACTTTGGAGGCAAATCTGGATGTGTTGGACCTGAGAGATGGTGTGTCTACAACACAGTGCCTGCCTTAATGGATTTTCAAGGGTAGTTTTGAAGATATGTAATATCTAAGTACTGACATTAGAATTGAACTGTCTTCTTTTGTTGGGAGGATACTGGGGATTGAACTCAGGAGCACTCAACCACTGAGCCACATCCCCACCTCTATTTATTTAGAAATTGTATCTCACTGAGTTGCTTAGTGCCTTGCTGTTGCTGAGGCTGGTTTTTAACTTGATATCCTCCTGCGTCAGCCTCCCGAGCCTCTGAGATTACAGTTGTGCACCACCACGCCCAGCTAGAATTGAACTGTCTTCTAAGACAATATGCCACAATTGTATCTGATTCTTCTTTATGGTGCCTTTTGTAACAGGTCATTCACACTAATTACATTATGCATCTAGGCACTCCCCTTTTAATTTAAAATATTTTCTTGTATTCTTAGGTGATGAGAATATAGTTTAAGCTGGTATTTATTACCTCCTCTACAGGTGGTGTGTAGTATAGGGATCTATATAAATGTACTACTGATTTGGAATATTGTGGAGAAAAGTATGTCCATATATGAAGCCAAAAATTCTAACACATTCCAAGTTGCCTTTTTTAGAGTTAATTGATGAATGCTGTATGTATGTCACAAGATTCCGAGTCATAAAAATAAGGTAAAACTTCTGAACATCACTCACGTGCGCGCGCACACACACACACACATACAACCAAAAAACACCAAAACTCAATTTTCCCACTGTTCCTGATAATGACCCTTCAGTTCATTGCAGTTGGTAGGTTGTTATAGGAAAGTTCTGTGCTGACTGGGCATTGGGAAGACATTGTAGTCTGAGATGGGTTTTGTCTAATAAAGTGTAACCCACATAAAGCTGGGAGTCCATACCAGTAGAGTCTCTGTAGTACAACATTCAAAGACACAACGGTCCAACTTGAGAAACTGCAAAGAATGACATAAATATTTGCTATATATTTTTAAAATGTTTTTTAGTTGTAGTTGGACACAGTATCTTTATTTTATTTATTTATTTTTATGTGGTTCTGAAGATCAAACCCAGTGCCTTGCACATGCTAGGTGAGCGCTCTACCACTGAGCCACAACCCCAGCCCTGTACATTTTATTTTTAAGGGATTTTTACATGAGTTTTCATATAGTAAAACCATACAGAAAACTTCCTAGCATTTTTCTGGTCACCTCTTTCCTTTTTTCCAGTTTCCCACTCATGATAACTGCGTATGTCTCTCTTGGTCTGCCTGGAGGGGCACCTTTCTTTGGTAGCTCTCCTGTCCTGCACTTTCATACCTGTCACAGACTTTCCCTGGTATATACAGTCTCCTGAAGCATGTTCTGTCCAGCCCTGGTTGATCTTCTTGTGAGCATAAGCCACCCTTGTTCCAGAACTTTGGTGAACACATTTTCATATCAGTATGAACATTTTACTCTTTTTTGCTCTTCAGCTTGGCTCCAGACATATTGCTTCCTCTTACTTTGATATTATGTGTTCAGTCATAGCGTCTAAGACCCTGCAATCCAGGGCAGTCTGCTTTCATTAAATCAGGCAGGGCTCCAGGAGGAGAGGTAAACAGTTACCCTTGTAATCTGTACCGGACGGTTGGTCCAGAGTTACACTCCTCGCTTCTCCTCTTTGTTCCTCCTGAGAAATGAAGTTGTTTAAAACTTCCTGCTTCCAGAAGGCTGTATGAAGGAAGTGGGTTGAGGTGCAAATGGCCTTGGCTGAAGACGGCAGCCCTGATCAGGTGATGGTGGTGATGTGGCTAGTTCTTTTCAAGTCTGGGTGTGGCTTCTATCCAAATCATTCTTTGAGTTATTGCTATGCAACAGGAGCAGGACAAAGTGCTGTGGTTCTGGGGACAAGGATAATGACTAAGATGACTCTCTATGTCTTTATTCTTTACACAACTTTGATATAAAGTTTATAGAAGTATCTGCACTAGGGATCTCTAGAGAAATAATACAGTAGGAGACATCACATATCTATGCATATAAATAAATTTATTACATGAAATTGACTCACATCTTGTGGAGCTGACAAATCTCAAGATATGCTGGGTGAGTAGCCGGGATGGAGACCCAGAATTGCTGGTAGTGTAAGGTTTAGTCTGAAAGGCAGCAGGTCTAATACCCAGGAAGAGCTAATGTTTGAGTCAAAGTCCAAAGGCAGGAAAAGACAGATGTCCCAACTCAAGACTGTCAGGCAGAAGGAATTTTCTCTTGCTCAACCTTTTTGTTCTATTTAAGCCTTCAATTGATCAGAAGAGGCTCATTGACATTAGGGAAATGACCTGCTTTACTCAGTCTACCAATGTAAGTGTTAATGTCATCCAGAAACACTTTTACAGATACATTCAGAACGATGTTTGATCAAATCTCTGGGCATTCCATAATCCAGTCAAGTTGACCCATAAAAATAAATGGTCACAACACCCATGAAAAGTGTAGGAACATGTAAGTTACAACTCAATTCCCATGTATATAGTTAAGTATTACTTGATGGATACAATTGTGTTTCTACAGTTCACTGAGGGGTAAAGCTTGAGGAAATTACAATAAAGTGATTTATTTTGGGTATTTTCTTCAAAGAATTATATTGATCTCTAGATCTCCTTTCCTTTGCTGGGGTATACTCTTTGTTTTTCTGTCCTTGGCATAAGGAAATGATATGATAGTACTTTCTCTCTTCTATGAAAAAATGTCCTTTTTTAATTTTAATTTTTTAAGTTATAGGTGGACACATATCCTTATTTTATTTTTATGTGTTGCTGAGGATTGAACCCAGGGCCTCATGTGTGCTAGGCAAGTGCTCTACCTCTGAGTCACAATCCCAGCCTGTGATGACCTTTTCTCTTGGTAAAAGATGCTTCTATCTGCTCAGTGAAATCTCTAACAGCTCTGCCTACTTGAGGAGGAACAGGCCAGTGTTTCTGCTTAAGTGACAGCTTAAACAAACACTGCGGTGCCCTGTTCCTCCCCATTTTTAGTCAGCTTTTTCACTGCTGACTAAAAGACCTGACCAGAAGAATTTTAGGGGAGGAAAAGTTTATTTGGGGGCTTATAGTTTCAGAAGTCTCAGTCCATAGACAGCAGGCTCCATTCCTCAGGGCTTGAGGTAAGGCAGAACATCATTGGCAGAACGGTATGGCAGAGAGAAGCATCTCACATGATGCTCAGGAAGCAGAGAGACTCCACTGACCAGACACAAAATATATATCCCAAAGCCATGCTCCCCAGTGATCCACCTCCTCCAGCCACACTCTCCTCTCTTTAGTCATCACTCAATTAATCCCATCAAGGGATTAATCCACTGATTGGGTTAAGGCTTACATAACCCAATTGTTTCTCCTCTAAACCTCTTGCATTGTCTCACACATGAGCTTTGGGGGGACACTTCACATTCACACCATAACACCCCATTAGATCCACCTAACTTGGATTGTCCCAGAGAAGCCCACTGGAGCTGACTCACCTTAATAAAATGGCTTTTGGGTGTTTGAGAATCAGCTCTGAACACATTGTAGTTTGGTCCATTGGTGGAGTTATGCAGAACAGAGCCTGGGGAAATATCCTTTGGTAGAAAGGGCCGTCTAGGCAGGGGGCTCTTTCTCTTGGAGTTGGTTTATTCAAGAGAAATGGAGATGTAGTTCCCAATTTTCTTAATCCAATCAAATGGGAGACAGAACATACAATAATGGTATACTTCTCTGTCATATCTTCGCAGATATTGACTGCTCAGTTACTGGTCCAAAGGAAAGACTTGTGAGGTGCTGGGGATCTAGCTTAATGGTAGAGCACTTGCCTAGCATGTGCAAGGCCCCGGGGTTTGATCCCCAACACCACATTAAAGCAAACAAACAAACAAAACACAAAGAAAGACTTGAGAGAAAGACTGGCTTTACTTGAAGTTGGAGATCATTCTTATTGTTCAACTCTGTGCCTTCTAATCACAGTACCTATTCAGCCACCATACCTCCCCTGTCCATTCCCCTTCCTCTTGTTTGCGGTTGGTGTCTGGTACAAGTGTGTCCTAGTTGTTCCAGACCCTGTCCTGGACTCATCTTCAGTTCTCTCCATCCAGCTTCTCACAACTGAAGTTAGTTTTTCCTCTGGACTGTACTTAGCCTTTTGAACTGATGAGATTTTCATCTTTTCCTAATCCCTGACTCCTCTGTAGCTTTTCTCATGTCTAGGTCCTCTAGGTAGCTGTCTCTTCCAACCTCCATCTGATTTTTTAAAACTCTGCTGTTTACCGATGCTAGTTTTAGAACCAGAAAGCTCACTTTATGGTGACTTAGAAAACAGTATATAATTGTTTAATTCCCAGGTTATTTTCTTATCAGACTTATTATTCAGTTCAGAGTTTTGCTCCTGTAGGAAGTTCATAGTAAATCTCTAGGGAAAATGCAAAATTTGCAACTAATAAAAACAGCTTCTAACATGGATGGGGTACAAGGCTAAGCAAAGGGGGAAATTGAAATTTGAGAAATAAGAGAATGCCAATTTTGGAATGTATGTCTTTTAGGTAATCTGTCTATCTGGTAAGCTCCCACCATTTTAAAGCAGATGGGAGTTTGTTGACAAAGGGTCAATTGATTAAAACATAGGTGATGAAACCTAGTAGTTAGTCCTGAGTAGGTATCAGGTCACTTTGGTCAGGGACTCCAGCAAAAGGTTTTTCCTTGAAAGTTTTCCAAATGATGAAACATTGTTGGAATTGAGTGAAAGGTGTTTTTTTTTTTTTTTTGTTTGTTTGTTTGGTTGGTTGATTTTTTTTGTTTTTTGTTTTTGGTAAGAAAACTCTTCAGGGCTGGGGATGTGGCTCAAGCGGTAGCGCGCTCGCCTGGCATGCGTGCGGCCCGGGTTCGATCCTCAGCACCACATACAAACAAAGATGTTGTGTCCGCCAAGAACTAAAAAATAAATATTAAAAATTCTCTCTCTCTCTCTCCTCTCTCACTCTCTCTTAAAAAAAAAAAAAAGAAAACTCTTCATAGAAGGAATTAAGAATTGATTATCCTCATATAGTTGAACTAGGTTTTTTTCACTAACAATAAAATATGGTATCTGCTTGCATTGTTTTTTTTTACCCTGGGACCAATACAATGTAGTCATTATTGGTCATAAAGCACTCTAAAAACAAATTAATTTGTAAAGCTTATTTTGACAAGAAGTAAACACAAAGGTAAAGCATAGTTTGTGTATTGCTGTAATCATGGCACTCTTGGGCATAATTTATACAGAAAGAAAATAAAAGAGCAAGTGTAACTTCCTAGTTGATTGGCTGTAAAGGGCTTAATTGAAAACAGTTTTCTGCTTTTAAAAAGCGATTTATTTTAAATGTGCTTTTAAAAAAAAGGTCCTATTGATAACCATTTTAAGTATATTATCTCAATGTGGGATTTCAGTAAAAGGTCAAATCTTGTAGAAGTATTTTTGGTATGACTCAGTTCTGATTGCAGATAAACTTTATCAGGAAAATGAAATGAGTTGAACATTGTCAACTCTGAGCACTTGTTTAAAGAGGCATCAATTGTCTTAAAGACTTTAAGAACTTTGGTTGAAAAAAAAAAAGGAAAACAAAACAAAATGCTATTGTTTTTAGTTTTCTTTACACAAGTTAATACCATATTAGAGGGGGAGAAAGGCTCCAGCTATTTTTTTGCTAGAAAAGTGTGTAATTTTTCCATTGTGGATAGATGATTCTGATCTTTTTGCTTGATGTGATTTGTATTTTTCAACTTCTTCAGTTAAAGAACTGTTTTAGCCAGGCATGGTGGCTCATGCCTTTAATCCCAGTGGCTTGGGAGGCTGAGGCAGGAGGATCCCATTTTGAAAGCCAGCCTCAGCAACTTATCCAGGCATTAAGCAATTCAGTAAGACCCTGTCTCTAAATAAATACAAGAAAAGGGCTGGGGATGTGGTTCAGTGGTCGAATGCCCATGGGTTCAATCCCTAGTGCTAAAAAAAAGAAAAAAAGAAAAAAAAGAACTTTTTAAATTTCAGAAATGCTAATGTAGGGCTTTTAATTGAAAGTTTACTTCTTGTTTGGTAGTTTATTCTCAGCCCCCAGTCTGCTTTACCTCCAAAGGATCTCTGACTTGCTTTTTTCCGGGATCTAGTATAAGACCTACAATTAGTTCATTGGCTGATATTCATGCGCCTGGTCAGAGTAGGGCATGCTCCATGTAGGGCAGGCTTTGCTGATAGGCTATGACTCAGTGCCCACAAATGTTTAGTCGTTCAGCTTCTTTCCAAGGAAGAAGCTCAATCCGTCAAATAATTAACCTTTGCTGGTCCAGATGCTCATCAGAGACAGGGGAGGAGGAACCTTCTTTTCTCTTTCCTTCTCAGTCCAATGGCTTGCCCTAACTCTTTGAATGACACCTGCGGTATGGACTAAGGAAGACTGAGTGGTCCTCAGGTTCTCAGAAAGCCCCATCTGGTGAAAGTTCTGAGCAAACCTAAACACAGAATTACAATAGGGTTATGTCTCGATGAACATGTTGCAGTGTGAAAATAAGATATCTTTTAAGTTGCAAATGCATTAAATACATCCAACCTTCCCAACATCTTAGTTTAGCACCACTATACACTGCAGAGTGTAGGTTTTCCCCCCTTGTGACCATGGGGCAAACTGGGAGCTGTGGTTACTGCTACTCATCAGTGACATGATAGACCATGGGGCTGCATACTGCTGGTCTGGAAAAAAGACCCAAATTCAAAATTCAGAGTAGGATTTCTACTGACTGTATATCACTTTCTCATGATCATACCATTGTTGAAAAATTGTAAGCCGGACCATTGTAAAGTCAAGAACCGCCTGTATTAAGTAGGAAAAGTCTCTTGTTTCTTATTTTTACCCTACAGTGAAACCTTATTAACAATGGACTTCATTGTCTTTACCCAGTTTCCTGGTCTTGCAGGGTTGCTTAGTCAGTGTGATGGCCGATGGGGCCCGGATGTCCAGCAGCAGCTAGGACCTCCAGGCCTCACCCCTTTTTACACCCCCAGCGGTAGTCTTTCTGAGAAATACAGGCTCTTCCTGCATTTCTGTCTCATGCTCTGGCAAAGAAACACCCAACTTGGCTCTTTTCCATTTAAAATCGTCCTTCTTTGTCTTTCCACTTTGTCTGTGGTGTGAATTGGGGTTAGCATTATTGAACTGAGCTGTGCCAGAGTGCTACTAGCTTGCCCGTTCTCCATTACCCAATTCTTCCTTGCTAGCAGCACCCAGATTTTGTTCATATATTGGCAGCAACATGTCCAGCCCTGGCAGTGAATTTTGACAAGTTGAGGCTAATTGGATATCTTTTATCAAGGATAACGATAGCTCCTTTGCCTCTAGAGGTGGCTAAGTATCCTAATTCTTACCAGTAACATTTAAGCAGTTGAAGTCCACTGGGAAGAAGTGGGGGGACAGGAGGAGTCAGATTCCTGGGAAAGCTTTTGTGTTCCTGGTAAAAGGGCAGAGAAACTGCTGTGCTTCTTGCCCTTTCATCTTAGTTTGAATGCAAATGTATTTCCTGGAGCTGGGGCAACTATTTTGTGACCATGAAGTAACAAGCCTGATTGCTAGTTTATGTGAAGGCAATAAATCTCCACCCACATAAGTTACCACCACTGAACCACTGTTTGGCACAGAATTTCTAATTGAGGCATACTAAAACTCAGATATGCAAAGAAAATATAATTTATATAATTTCTTTTGTAATAGGTCTCATATTTTTCCTGAGTCTTCAAAGTTGTAAATGGTGGTAGTTGATATCTAGCAATGAAGTATTGAAAACTTAGTGATTAATTAAATTGATAATTTATTTTGAGGCAATGGTCCAATTGTTCAATATCCCCTCCAATTCCTTTGTACTTACCTAAGATTACATTTGGGGAAAATGAATGGGGTTCTTGAGGAGTGGCATCATCTAACTGGCTTGCACTGGTTTACCAAAGCTCATTGTTAAATTCTTGGGAATTTAACAAATTAGCTGCTAAACTCAACCATTATTACAAACTAAGTTATATAAACTTACAGTACTAAAGTGGTAGTACTCAAAATTTAGGATTTTTTACTTACTGGACTACATTTTGCTATCATCCATGCAATCGAAGTATCTTGTATCTGTTGTATCCATAAGTGGAAATACTATATAATGCTGCAGTGAACATGGGAGTGCAGATGTCTCTTCTAGGAACTGACTTCATTTCCTTTGGACATATACCCAGTAGTGAGATTTCCGGATCATGTAGTAATTCTAATTTAAAGTTTTTGGGGAACTTTCATACTTTTTCCCCACAATGGCTATACAAATTTGCACTTCCCACTAACAGTGTGCAGGTATTCCCTTTTCTCCCTGTCCTTACCAACACTTCTTGCCTCTTGTCTTTTTGATAATAACCATCCTATTGGGTATGAAGTAATAGTTCATTGTGGGTTTAATTTGCATCTCTCTACTGATTCATGATTTTGAGCATTCTATCATAAACCCATTGGCTATTTATATTTCTTCTTTTGAGGAATGTTTATAAAATGCCCCCTTTTCAATTGAAAAACCCCTCTATTTTTGTTCCCCCTCAAACTTTACCTTACAATTTCTCACTTTGAGATTTAGACCAAAGGCAAAGAAGCCATGATATACTATTTGTCCCCCTGATTATGTCTTCTTTTTTGTTTCTCATCAGTCACCATAAGTTGGAAAGGTTTCCATTTATCTTCCCTTGTCTTTGTAGGAAAGATTTCTAAGACATATCCTTCTTCCTGGCAGGAGTTGCTGTTTCCCCTTCTCTGAGGACATACTGGTAAAAAAGCTGTAAAGAATCTGATTCACAGGGACAATAAATTAAATCAAAAGTTTACTTTAATATATCTATACTTATATTTTTTATATTTCTAAATTTATATACATGTATATATATCTCTCTATATATATATTGAATATACTTTTTATATATGCTGAAAAAGCACCAATATTTTTTTCTAAACAAAACCATTTATAATTTCTGCAAAGAAATTTGACCTATAAACTTAACAAAAATGTATAAAATCCACATTATGAGACTTACAAAATATTGATAAAAAGAAAAGAAGACCTAAATACTTGGAAAGACATACCATGTTCATGAATTAAAATTTTAATATACTGAGGATGTCAATTCTCATCAAGCATTTATCCTAATTTCACTACCCTTTATACATAATGAATACTTAAAAAGGGACATTTTGCAATTAATAAAATCCTTGAATACTTTTGGGTGGCAGAAATAAATGTGGGGATAGGGAAGAATATGATGGCATTTTAGAAGTCAACAAAGATGATTGTATGCACAAATTTCTGAACTCTGCCAAGACTATTAGCACTGCTCACCATTACCATTTTCAACCACTTTCTCAGTGCCTCTACCATCTGTGGTCTGCTTTATCCCACTCCCATTCTTGATCATTAATGCTTAGGATGTTTCTACCTCTTCAGTTGCATTTAAAATTTTACTCATATATAATAATAGTTTTTTCTTTCTTGTTACAAATAAAAATTTAAGTGTGTTTTAGAAAATACAGATAAACATAATAAAGGTCATGTACAATCTGTTGCCTAGAAAAATTATCTATCTATTACTTATCATTAACCATTCTTCTGCAAATTACTTTAAATAGCTATATAGTAAGGTCACATTCACTTGTATCAATTATATATATCAATTTAATTGGTTTAATGATAACTTCAAAACTGTTAACTAACACTCAGAACCTCTTGATAAGTGATAGGGAAGATGTGTTTGTTAGCAGGGGCTTTCTGGTGTGTCTCAAATCATTCTCTGGATGCCTTTGCTGCTTTGTCTCTGGAACTTGGAAGTCTCCCCTTTTTTATAGCTTTCAAAAATCCTTATTGTCTTTTAGGGTCCACCAAATTTTACCTGTTAAGCCTCCTTAAAATTTCCTGCTTAGAGTACTCTTCCCTTTCCCTGAACCCAAAGTTACAGGTGTTGCTCATTTAGCACTAGGGATCTGACAGAGATGTTTCCAGAGAGGGTCTAGACTGCAGCCAGAGCCATCTTTGATTTTTCCTTCTTTGTGGCTAAAAACATGTAGAGGTTTTCCAGGGCAGCCTGATGGATTGGGACCACTTCCTTCATAATCCTGGTGCTTCTGATTGTCTGTGAGATTGTGAAGTGGCAAATGGAGCAACAGCAGCAATTGCAACATCCACGGGTACTTCCAGGGCTGTCAGGAGGAGTGCCAGACCCCTTACCTTCACTTTTTGTAAAGATCTAGATTGTGACCGATATATTTGAGCTGTCTTGTGTGAGAAATTTGAAATTCATTAATGTTTGACTTGTGGTTATTTGGAATTTTTTTTTAAATTGATGGTACTTGATCTATCTAAATGCAATGGGGAAATTCTCCCTTCATTGTTTCATTGAGAGACTCCCAGCGTACAACTGTGCCTTCCTCACTGTCCTGGCTTATTTCTTCTCTCTCCACTCTGATGCCACAGTGCAATGTACATTATTCCAGGCCTGGCCACCCTTTCACTCTGTTTCATCTAGCTGGAAGATCTCACTGATTCATTGTGGGGTAGAAACTGATGTCAGCAGGAAGGAAGGACCTCTTGTCATTAAAAATTGTTTTTTTTTTTTTTTTAAAGAATGGAGTTGTACAGAGGGACATGCATACAGTCTAAAACTGACAAAATGCTTTAGAGCTGTAGTGTAAAACTATGAATCCCTCTGTATGCTACAGATAAGGGAGCAGAAGCTCATTTCCTCTGCACATTTGGCCTCTAGACTTCTCTGTGTATAAAAAAGAGCCAAGGATTTTTTTTTGAATTTATATATTAAAAATTATTTTGATTAAAAAGAAAAAGAGGGGCTGGGGTTGTGGCTCAGTGGTAGAGTGCTCACCTAGCACATGTGAGGCACTAGGTTCGATCCTTAGCACCACATAAAAATGAAATGAAGATATTAAAAAAAAAAAAAAAGAGGGCTGGGGTTGTGGCTCAGTGGTAGAGCGCTTGCTTAGCACATGTGAGGCACTGGGTTCAATCTTCAGCACCACATTAAAAAAATAAATAAATAAAGTAAAAAAAAATGCCTATTAAAAAAAGAGAAGTGCTTAGCACCAGAAAAAAGAGATGATTATAGAGTATCTTTGTCCATTCCTGCTGCTGTAACAAAGTGTCACGAATTTGGTAATCTATAAATAATAGGAATTTATTTCTTACTGAGGTAAATCAAGATCAAGGTGCCAGAAGATTTGGTGTAGGATTAGGGCTTGCTCCTTGTTGTTGTGTTTTCCTGTGGCAGAAGGGGAAAAAGGACCCTACTTGTGCCCTCAAACCCTTTTATGAGAGCACTAATCTCATCTGTAAGGGCTCTGTTCTTATGACCTCACCATTTAATAAAGGTCCCATCTTTAATATTGTTGTATGAGATTTAAATTTTAACATGAATTTTGGAGAGATATAACATTCAAATCATGGCACCCAGCCTGTTTTAAAAATAAGGCCCAGAGATTTGATGATCACACAAGATTCTGGGATTCTGCGGATCCTGGAATTATTGCTGGAATGAAATCCCTCCTACCCTGACTGTCTATTCAGCTTTCATTACCTCACATAGCATCTCTTTAACTTCATAATTAACTAACAAGACTTTAGCACAGTAGCTATTATTAGGATCATATCCACTTTCAGGATGAGGAAACTGAGGTGCAGATAGCTTGAGTAACTCAACTCAAGGTCAGACTGTTTGTAATCACTGGAAACAGCACTGTACTACCCCCTGACCCCAGTAACTGTGTTTAATTCCCTGTGGTAGCACCTTACATATGTCCATGCTATAGGTTCAGAAAGATGAAGAACTTTGGAAGAGAACTGGAGAGTGGGTTTGACTTGCCAGGGAAGCTTCAATTACAGCCATATAGGATTGGAAGGTCAATTATGACAAGTTGAGGAATGAATGGGAAGTGAGACTGTAGAGGGTGTGAGTGTCATGACAAGGGGGCTTGACTGTAAGATGAAGGGAAAAAAAGCCCGAGAGATGGAAGCTGTAGATGACTTTTTTTTTTTTTTTTTTTTTTTTGTTGTTGTTGTTAGGAAGCTTTGCTATTCTAAGACATGAAACAAACTGGAAATGAGAAATGCAGAGGAAGAATGTTTAGGGCAGAGCTGAGGTTGGGGCTTTTAAATTTGTAATTTAGATAATCATTTTTTTTTTAAATTCCCTATCAGGGTCAGAACATTCAGAATTGGGAAGAAGAGAGCTGTTATGGATTGTCAGAAAAAGCAGGTCAGAAGGACTGGACAAGAGGGCAAGAGAGAAGAAATGCTGACGGGAATGTCGTTGAAGTGATTCACCAGTAACGCTCTGTGTAATTCATGACCAAAGCTTTAGGACTTGTTATATGCAGGTCGATCTCATATTCTTTTACACTTTTGTCATGCTTAATGACAAAAAGCATGCGTACATGTGCTTTTACACTAAACTACAAGAGTCCACTTTATTTTGCTTCTTAACTCCTTCTGCAAACTTTTGTCTATGGAAGGAGGGCCCTACTGAAGGGCATATGCTACCGTCATACTCACTCTGTGGCGGTGGGTGCAGGTTGATGGAAGGTAAAGGAAATGAGAATTTTTTTCCAGCCACCTGTGGGATCCTCAGGTTGCTGAGTCACCATCTCTAAGATGGGGGGTGGGTGAGGGGAGGCAGCATGTCTTTCAGTGAATGCCCAACAGTGACATCACAGAGAGAGAGGGAGTGTGTGCTTCGGCTCAGGTAGCCTGGAGGGGAAGCACAGGACCTAATTTTTATGAGGCTAGCTGGGAGCAGCCATGGTTCTTATCAGGTGCCACTTGCCATCAACTGTTATTGCTCTACTTGGTTCCAGCCAATCTAACACACTTATTAAAAGCTCAAACCAGCACTTACATCACCCTTATAATATTGCTTACAATTCTAGGCCTAGAGGATTTCACTAATTTAACTAGTAGTCTGTTGATCAAAGGAATGGTGTTCCTTGCAAGGGGATAGAGTCAAAAGAAACAGTTTCATGAGGGATTTTTCTGGCATTTTCTCTGGCCACAGATATGGAAGGAAGAAGCATCAAGGATGGATAAAGTGAGAGTGAAGGAAGGTAGGGAGTGAGAGGTGGGAGAGTTGAAGGAAGCTGAGGAAAAGGTTTGGTGGGACAGATACAAGTAACAAGGTATGATCAGAGAGCAGGAGATGCAGGTTGATGTTTTAGATATATTCTGTGGCCATGTTGTAAGAGAGGAGAGCATAGGCTTGGGAGTGTGACCGGCAGAGTTAGACTCCCAGCCCCTGATGTCTATTCATTCATTATCTCTGTAAGGTTCTGGTTAGGGGTGTTACGGTCTAACCTTGGAGGTAACTACCAAAATAGAGGTAACTACCACTGATGTAAAGTTAGAGGTCTGATGCTTGGCACTTGGTGAATACCCATACGTGGTCATGACTACTTTTTTGGCAGAGTGTGACCTGGGAAAAGGGCTGCTTATAAGGATGATGACAATTTGCAGCATAGGAAATCAGACATGGAGGAGCACTCAGGCAGCTCTCTGGTTTTCTCTGAAGGCCTGAGCTGGTCCTGCCCTGGCCCAGGCATTTGCTTCACAGTATTCTATTTTGTCCCTTATCCCTAGGGTCATTCTGTAAGTGAAGCATGTAGGTGTGTGAGAAATTCTTAGAGCTGTCCTACTTGGTGAGGAATAAAACAGAAACCACCACAGCTCACATCTGTGCTCTGAAGTCACTCGGCTGTTATGCTAGAGTCAGCTTTAAGTTCTGCCACCATTTTTTCTTTTTCTTTTTAATAGTTAGGCACTGACACATCTTGCTTCTACTTTATTGAAGTGAAAGACACAGGCAGGCTGAGAATTTAAAAATTTAAAAAATTTAGTAATTAGAGATGTCGCACAGGCCCTGGTTTCAATCTAACACTGCAAAAGTAATTAAATAAATAAATAATTTGAATAAATAAAAACATTTTTAAGTTAAAAAAAAACTATTGGAAGCATTTCACACAGAATTTCACACATTTAATTTTATTATTTTAACTTTCTTGTACCAGGCCTTTTAAATCCTGGAAGAAAAGAAGATATTTAAAAAAAAATTTTTTTTTCTCCTGTTTGGAATTCAGTTCCCTCAGTGTGACACTTTACAGAAGTTGGGACTTCCTCCATGCCATGCTCTTTAGCTGGGCAGGGAGGAGACCTTCTGATTACATGACTAAGGTGTGTCAGGGCTGGTAGCTCAGCTCAGCCATCTGTAGTGAGACAGTCAGTCGTCCCTCCCCATCTGCTGGGTTTCACAACCATAGAGTTGACCAACTGTGGGTCTAAAATATTCAGAAAAAAAAATGTGCCTTTATTGAATATGCACAGACTTTTTAATTGAATATGCACAGACTTTATTCTCTAAACAATACAGCATAATAATTATTACAAGGCATTTACGTGAATTATGCATTATAGTCTAGAGATGGTTTAAAGAATGAAGGAGGACATGCATAGATTCTATGCAAATACTGTACCATTTTATACCATTATTGTTATTATTTTTGCAGTACTAGGCATTGAACCCAGGGCCCCACACATACTAGGCAAACACTCTACCACTGAGCAACATCCCTAGTCCACCACATGATTTTATATAAGAGACCTGACCGTTTATAGATTATGGTTTCTGTGTGGGGGTGGATGGGATGTTGGGGGTAGGTGCTGGAACCAGTCCCCCATGAACACTGAAGGAGGACCAAGAGTGAAAAGGCCTAGTTGTAATCAGACTCACAAGAGATATACTGAATTTCCAGACCCAGGTCATATTTTAGGTTTGTTTACTTCTTTAAATCAGCTTTCATAGGCAGCGATCATTTAAGCAGGCCTTGAGTACCAAGAATCCTAATGATGGGATTGGCAAGTCAGCTACTGAGGTCTGATTTAGGCAGCTAAGTGGTAACATTTTCTGTATCTTAAATGCATTATCAGATGCTTCCATTTACTACCATATATGTTTGCTGAAATAATAATACCCCTGCCACATATGAAGCTTCTCTGCCTGGCGCAGTGGTTACAGCAGGAGCCCATGGAGTTGCCTTCCTAGGTTTAGACAGTGGCTTTACTTCATATGAAGCAAATTATATAGCCATTTGGTGCTTCTGTTTTTGTTTTTGTTTTTTTTTCATTTATAAAGGAGAATAACAACATCCACTTTTTAGGGTTATTGAAGAAATGAATGAGGTCATATTTAAGAAGTGCTGAGATATTGAAAATGCTCAATAAAGTTGCTATTATGATGGCTAAAAGCACATGAGAAACAAAGCTATTGCTAAAGTTTTTATTTCTGTATTACATGAAATGCTGTGGCAGGCTAAGTTTGACCCTGGATTATTTTTTATTTCACTTATTTTTGTGGTGCTGGGGATCAAGTCCAGCGTCTCATGCATGGAAAGCAAGCACTTTACCACTGAGCTCTATATCCCCAATCCTTGAATTCTTTTAAATGTGCTGTCTCATCACTCTCATCACTCTCTTCTCTGTGGTGTCTCTCCTCACTCTCACCCTCCAACCTGGGTTAGGGACATGCTTTCTCCTCCCAGAGGTTCTCAGGAGAGACCAAGAGCCCTGAGCTGCAAACATCCCAGGACACATGCATTTAGGTCAGGGACCTGGGTCCCTGACTATGAACTAGACTCCTATCCATGAGTGAAGATGAGGGAAAGTTCCCAGAGCCACCAAGTAACACCCAAATGCACCTGCCACATGCATTCTGCCAAACGAGGATCCTTTGGTTTACAAGCTCCTAGGGCATTTGTGTATGTTCTGTACATTTCGTATAAATTGCTGTCTTCTACGGATCTAGCAGAGATCTAATTTCGAAAGCCCAGAACTTTTGGTTGTGGAACAAGGTGATCAGATGGGGGAGTCAGGAGGGTAAATTTTGGAACGTGGTTTTCAGGGGGAGGGCTGGCTTGGATAGGCTCTTGGAGATGGGACTGTGGCTTAAGGGCAGCATGTGGGCCTTACATGTCTGAGAGCGGAAGACCTGTAAAAAGGAGATGGGGCAGAGGGAGAGAAAGCCTTGCCAAGACATGGTGGAGTAACTGACCAGCCTAGCTTACACCCCAGCTCTTTCACCTCTAGCTGAGTTATTTTACTTCCCATTGTTGGAGGTATTTTTCTTCTCGACCATAAATTAATATCTGATCCTATGACTTGATTTCAGGTATTTAATATTTTCTATCTCCAGAGAGACCAGGGTTTTGAAAGTGAATCTTCTTCTTCATATTATTATTATTATAGTGGTTTATATCTTTCTTCTTTCTAATGTTAGGAAGCTAGGAAGGTTTATTAGTTTGCTAGGGCTGTTGCAGTGTGCCAAACTGGGAGATTTGGAGCAACAGGACCTTGTTGTCTGGAGGCTAAGTGTCTGAAATCAGCCTTGGTGGAACCAAGGGTGAGGGAGGGATCTGGTGCATACCCCTCTCCTTGGGTTGTAGATAGCATCTTCTCCCTGTGCTTCTTCCCATCATCTTCCTTTTATGCATGTCTGTCTCTGTGCTCAAATTCTTCCTTTTTATAAGTACACTCATTCTACTGTATTAGGGGCCTATCTTACACTAGCATGACATCATCCTACCCTAACTAATTGCATCTTCAATGACCCAATTTCCAAATTAGGTCACATTCTGAGATACTGATTGTTAAGACGTCAACATATGGATTTTGGGGAGATATAGTTCAATTCATAACAGGAGGTTTGAAAAAAGAGTATTTGCTGTTCTTAGGCAGAAATGGGAAAATCAGCTCTGCACTTGGGCTCATACAAGAACCAGTTTTCCCTGAATCCCCTTCTTTGGAGGAAAAATCAACATACGTATGTTTCTATTCTTCTCTTCAAGGTATCTGTTTGCATATCTGGCTACATTTGAAAATCTTCTCATCTTCCATTATTTTGAGTATGTGATGGCTTATGATACTTCTCTGGATACTAAGGTCTGACTTATCTGTTGAAGATTGCAATAACTTGATTATTGCAGTTATAATTGCAATATTATAATAACTTGCCCAATTAATTTAAAAAATATATTTTAATGTTGCTCTAAGAATCAGATGACAGGATAAATTTTGGGATATCTTTATAGCATCTGCGTCAAATGGGCCGATGTTGTAGACTGTACTGAGTGAATCCAACACCAGCCCTGCTGGCTCTGTAAGTAGCCATTTCTTCTCATTTATACTTTAGGCCTAGTGGCTCCTGGGCCCATTTATACACGTAATTGTACATTTGACTGAAGGGAGTTAAGCAGACTGCAGTGGAGGTAAGGCCTTTTCAGTTTACCCAGTGGTTCCCAGTTGTGTGAGGGTCTGGACTGCTCTCAAGCAGAGGGCATCTTACTTAAGTAAACATGGGCCAAGTTGTTAGACTAGTTTTTTAACTAATTAATTAATTAATTTATTGGTATGAAGAATTGAATCCAGAGGTACTCTACCACCAAGGTATAGCCCCAACCCTCTTCTGTTTTTCAGTTAGAGATAGGTTTTCATTAAACGGTGCAGGCTGCCTTCAAACTTGGGATCCTCCTCCCTCAGCATCTCTATTAGCTAGAGTTACAGTCATAAACTCCTCATTTAAAAAGAATGTGTGGTGTTCAGAAGAAACTCAGAATCCTAGAAAACATTGCTAAGTTTGAAGGGGCATGCTGCAGAAAAAAACATGAACAAAATCATTGGGAAACTTATTTAGCTTAATCTTATTATAAATGTCTTACCACAAGAAACTCCTTCTAGTGAGTAGAACATAGCCAATTTTATAGAACTTTAAAATAATATTTTTGAAGAATTGTACTAGAAATTTATCCCATGGAGATGATTAGACAAATAAATATGGACTTATGTATAAGAATGTTCATTTAATTTCAGTGTTTTTTATAACCCAAATGCAGAAGTCATTTGAACACTTAGTAGCAGAGGACCAATTAAATAAATTATGTTGGCATGGCCATATACTGAAATATTATGGAGTTATTAAAGTGATGATGTATGATATATTGACATATTATAATATTTTAAGGATACAAAATATTATTTATAAATAAATAACTTTTTAGGAAAAAATGTTTTCAAAAGCCTAGAAAAGTCTAGAAGGATGTACAGAAAATTCTGATTATTCTAGGAGATTGGGTTATTAGTTACCTTCTATTAAAAACGACTTTGCCATATTTTCTGAATTTTTCTTGTAACAAGTATTTTTATAATAGAACTAACAATGAATCAATATGAAAAATTCTTCTGGAGTCTCTGAATGGCCACTTAATCATCTGGAAAGCTTGCTTTTCCCAACTCTAGTTCTTGAGCAGTTGGCTGCAGTTAGAGTCTGGCGTAATAAACTTCCACACTTTTGATGAAGAGGCTTATGTTTAATAAAGGTCAAGAATGATGTTTTGCTGTCCAAACAGTTTAAGGCTCATCCTACCTGGTCAGCTCTGATCTTCCTGAGGGGCTGATCTTGATTAACCTCATGGGTCTGAGCCCATCTGGATGAATCTAGTGCAATCTTCCCAGTTTTCAAAAAGATCAATACCTCACCATCTGCTTGTGGGGCTTTGGAAGCATATGGATCGGCTCAGAGCACGGGCATTCCGGCTGCCTCAAATTGTCTACACTTCATCACCTTCATCAAAGCTTGGCTGAGAAAAGTGATACTTTGGAAGATGGTTTAGAATCCATTTTTTTTCCCTCTAGATGCTACAGGTTCTATGCTTGTATCAAGCCAGAACAGCAAAAATTTCCATTCTTGGAGTATATGTCGAAGCTGCTCCTGAAATTATATTCACTGATTGTATTTTAGTATTAACCAAGAAAAACGGGAAGTATATGAAAAGGCCACAATGGTGTTGTCTCACAGAACTCTCTGGCAAAATGCCCTCGGGCCTCAGGGAGGACCACAAAGATGAAAGGTTATAAGATTGCTCCTTTCTATCTCTAGTCTCGGGTTCTGCCTATCTTGGGTTTTATTTATTTATTTTTTCAACATTTAAAATCTCAGCAATTTTATTAACCAGTAAAGTTTTTGTGATCTAAATAAATTATATCTATAGAGAATGCTGAAATTTGCTGAAAATTCTTATGAGGATCTCAATGTTCTTTCTTTGGCTTAGACTAAAGGGCTCTGTGTTCTTTGTAAAATAATGATAATGGTGATGAAAACCCCTCTACACATAACATACTCTTATGTATATCGTGAACAATTTTACTCTGGCCTTCCAAAGCCTGTTTTCAAGAATTATGAGACTAAAATAAAAATCACTTCAGGGTTTTTAAAAATGACTTTCCCAAAACTAGAGATAAATATAAGTAATTGAATATTTGTAATGGCACAGGATTTTGGTTGAATTTTTTACAGCAAGATGTACTCACTGTTTCAAACCCGTGGTTTTGAATTGGGGGTGATTTTGCTTTTCTTTCCTCAAGGAACATTTGATAATATCTGGAGACATTTTTGGTTATCACAACTGAGGGAAAGGTGCTATGATGTTTGGTGGGTGGAGGCTAGTGATTTTGGCAAATATCCTACAACACAAAGACAAATTCCTCCACAAAGAGTTACCTGGGGGAGTTACCTAGGGGCTGGGGTTGTGGCTCGCCTAGCACATGAGGGCACTGGGTTCGATCCTCAGTACCAAATAAAAATAAATAAAAATATAAAGATATTGTGTCCATCTACAAGTAAAAGAATTTAAAAAAAGAGTTCAGCAAGAAATTGGTGTAGAACATCTTTTACTGCATTCTGTTTCTATAGGGATAGTGTTGAGAGGACTAACAGTGATATCACTAATACTCAGTGAGTATTTTTTACATGACAAAATTGCTTTAGGTCATTGTATTTAATATTCAATTAGGGAATTCAATAGAACTGTTACTTTTTCTGTGTCTCAGAGATAGACAAAAAAACTCAACTGCAGCTATTATCCTTGTTGTGTATCTTTGTGTTTTTCTTTTTCTTATTCTAAAATTACCACACAATTGTATTTTCCCTGGTCCTGATGCACTACTATTATATTTTATCAATTGTTGCATGTTTTTATTAGAAACACTTCAAATTCTTTAGGAGAGAATTCAGTCATAAATAAAGACAGTTTTACATATTCAGTAAGAGCTCAATGTCCCCCTCATATACCTATCCATTTGTTACTTTAAGTCAGTTTTATAATTCCTGCTGCTTGCAATCTAATCTAGAGGAATCAGTAATGTGGAAATGTCACACATGGATAGATTCAAGGGGACACGTAGGGTAGCTGTTTCTATTGTCTTGCATATAACATTATATTATGGCTCCCTAAAATATCTACAATACCTTTTGCATATAAAACTATGAATCAACAGATAAAAACTTTGATCTCATGTTGACAGAAGTCTGCTTGTGTATGTGGTAAAACAAAAATCTATTTGATGCTCAGTTTAATTCACTCTATTATTTTAATATGAAACATGGATTATATATGGGTGTGTGTATCTGTGACAGATATACAAATAGGTGGTATTAAATGTGTATATCATGTAGATATGAGAATCAGCAGTAACAGCTATCTTCATATGAAATCTCATACTCAGTAAAAATTCTCAAACACTTTTAGCTAACATTTTAATATAAAATTTTCAAATTTACACAAGAATTGAAAGAATTTTACAATGAACAACCCATTTGTACCTCCATTTAGACTCCATAATTAACATTTTACTATTCTTGTTCTATCACATGTATGCATCTAGCTACCTGTCCCTCTATCCATTCATCAACAAATTTTATTTTTGATATATTTCAAAGTAAGTTGCAGACATGAAAACATTACCACAAACTACTTCAGCATGTGTATCTTTAACTCAAGTATTTTCTATGATCTTTTTCCCTTTGAGGTAAAATCTACATACAATGAAAAGCATAAATCTTAAAAGAACCACTGGAAGAATTTTAATAAGTGCATACAACAGTGTAACTCATATTACTATTAAGATACAGAACATTACATTACCAACATTCCAGAAGGTTCTCTTCATTCTCCTTCCCAGTGATCCCTCACTCTTGCAACTCCAAGGCAACTGTTCTGATTTTTTTTTTCTATCATAGATTAGTTTTGTGTGTTTGAGAACTTATGACTAGAATCATGCAACTGCTTTTGGGAATAAAAAGGAGTTTTCTTTTATTGTTAACACTTAATTTCTGGGATGTGAAGTATAGTTGTCAGGGTCCTAAGGCACACAGAATTACAGATTCTTATCCAGGGTGGAGCAGTGGCTTACCCTTGGGTCTGGTTGACAAAGAGAATGCTTTTGTCTGCAGACAACTTGCTTCCATGACATGTTTGTGGAATGAAAAAGTGAAAAGCTTTTGGAATCTAGTGAGCAATTAAAAATCACACAGTTTCTCGTAGGCATCGGGCCAAAGATTTTTACCGACCAAATGCAGGGAGACACTGTCTGGTTGGCTGCCTCCGGGGACTGGAACGCATCCTGCAGAGAGGCCTCAGTGGGGGAGGGGGAGGGGAAACATCCCAATCCCAGACAAGGGTGGACAGTCCACCCTTGACCAGTTCACTTATGCACTCCCCACCCCCCTCCTTTACTTTCTCTGACGTCTTGATCTTTTATTCCTTTTCTTTTCCATGGTCCTTGGTGGCAGCTGTGAACACTTGGGTCCCTTGTGTCTGAAGTTCAGCTTGCAGTTCCTACAGCCAGCCTGGCGCTGCAGGCTTGGGGTGTTCCTTCCCACAGTCCTCTGGAGAGGGTAACGACATTCTCCACACTCACTGGGGTGGCTTGCTCACTCAGCGGGGCTGGGGAAGTGAGAGCCTCTAACCGGCTGTGGCTGTGAGTCAGCATTTCTCCCCACGGACTCTGGCCAGGGAGAGACCCTGGGAGAGGATGTGGAGGAGGCGCGTTCCTTTCCCAGACTGGAGCTCAGACCTCCCCAGGGGCCTGGTTGGGGTGGGGTGGCTGGTGGAAGGTGGGGGAGGCAGGGGTTGGGAGTGTGGGCCAGAGCATAATTGTCCTGTGTATTCATGTGCATGTGCATCATTGAATCTGTGGCGACTAGTGTCACAGTTCTAAAATGTGTTCTTAAAAAATGTGTCTTTGGCTCTTAAAAATCATTTGAAAATGCCTTTTTTAAATAGGTCTCAGAAACTTCAGAAAATTTGCCTACTAAGTGTGGGAAGGAAGAAAATATAAACTAGTTTAATTACATTATCCTGTCGAAAATGTATAGTGTGATTTTCAGAATATGCTGAAATGTTAAGAGGGGTTTTCCCCCATCTTTGAATTTTCAGTTTGATTCTCAAAAAGTTCTACGGATAATGGGCATAAAATAAGTATTCAGGATTATGGGATTGCAGGAATTTCAGTAAATTAAAGAGATCATAAGAGATTATTCTGTATTTAAGGCATTGAGATTTTCTGCTGTTTTTAATCAAAGAACCATATGACCTTTTGAATTAAATGATTCCTTATTACTGATTGGGAATTTGACTGTTTTACAAAGCCACATAATGTAAAATGATGGTGAAAAACTTTCTAAGTTTAGGCTTAACATATAGTGAATTATGTGGCTTCCCCTGCCCCAGGTTTTGAATAAATACACTTAAAAAATTACCTTTCGTATATTTATCTTAATGTTGATTGTTTGCCTTACAAAGTTTATTTCAGTACTCGTCACTTAAAATTAAATTCCTGAATTCTTACATTGTATAGAAGTGTCTGAGGATCCATGTCTGGGTTGAACAAAATTTTTATATCAGTTTCCCAGGCATGGTGATATATTCTTTAAATTTTTTTTTTTATTTGTAGATGGACACAATATTTTATTTGTCTTTTTGTAATGCTGTTTCAGTCAGCTTTTTCACTGCTGTGACTGAAAGACTCGACCAGAACAACCGTAGAAGAGGAAAGGTCTGTTTAGGGGCTCACAGTTTCGGAGGTCTCAGTCCATAAGTGGCTGGCTCCATTCCTCAGGGCTCACAGTGAGGCAGGACATCTTGGTGGAAGAGTGTGGCAAAGGGAAGCAGCTCACAAGATGATCAGGCAGCAGAGAGACCTCTACCTGCCAGACACAAACACATACCTCAAACCCACACCCCCAATGAACCACTTCCTCCAGCCACACCCCACCTGGCTCCAGTTACTGCTCTGTTAATCCAATCAGGGATTAATTACTTAATTGGGTTAAGGCTATAACCCAATCATTTTTCCTCTGAATGTTCTTGCATTGTCTCACCTCACATCCAAACCATAATAGGTGCTGAGGATTTAACCCAGTGCCTCCAAGTGCTCTATCACTGAGCTACAACCCCAGCCTGGTAATATATTCTTGAAGCTAAAGCAATATGTTCTTGAACTCATGCTTGAATGTATTCTTGAAATTCAATTTCAACAACCTATGAGAATATATTAGAGAATATTCTATATAGGATTATATATTAAAGTATATATTAAATGGTGATATCAATACCATCACTTCTGAATATAGTGATAAAGATTTTTAATTAGTCACATCTTCTGGTGAGGACAGTTGACCAATTTAAAAAATGCTTGGCAAACACATGGGTATTATATCCTGCTAACAGTCTTCTACAAATGATTCTTTTTTGTCTAACCACGATTTCTCTTGATGAAATTTAGACTCATTTCCTTTGTTCTGTCCTTAGTGGTGACTAAGACCAGCTGCACTAAATATTCCAGCCACTGTTGGAACTCTGAAGTAGCAGCTCATCTTCAGGGGCCTAACTTAACTCAGAGGACCACTCTGGCTCCTGTGTCCTTGTCTCCTCTTAGGAGTTGCTTTTCCTTGGAGCTGACTGTGGCTTAAACCATACTGTGTTTCTCAGTGGTGGGGTATGTGATTCATCAAACTTCTGGTGAGAAGGGTGGACTTTTAAAAGGAATGAGTAGTAAACATTTTGGCTCCTCTCTTGGTACCAAGCACTGTGAGGTAAGGGAGTCCTTCACATACTCCTGGAAATGGCTGCTTTACATAGAACCAAATTTCAGCTCTAGGATCCTTCATTACTGCCACATTAAAAAGATGGCTGGCTGCTTTTCTCCATAGCTAGTTCCACAGTTTAAAATGAGTGTGTGTGTTCAGAGTCTCTATTATAGGAGCGCCCTGAGCCTGGAGAGTCTATTCGACTGGTTAGTTGCATTTATAACATGAGCTGTATCGTGGTCCATGAATCCAGGCACCTTTATTTTAAACTAAAACATTGGCCAATGAGAAAAACTCGCCTCTATTCCAGGGCAGTATAATACTGGGAAAGTTCTTTTCTGCAAACCTTGAAGTCAGGATGGGGTTCAGCCTTTGTAAATTGTTGCCCTGGCATTTTCATGGGTAAATTAGCATTTCAGGATGCCACATGGTACAATGATGTTTGAGCATTCTGCAGAACCCCTGGCATTCCTTTGGCAGGATTAAGTTGTTTTACCACTAAAGTATTTAACAAATTTTAAGTGTCTTTTATTGATTTAAGAAAACAATTTTCCTACTATTACACATATTTTTAGTTTCAGTATATTCTAAAGCTTTGATATCTGTTTCTGTGTAAGAATCTGGTGTGATTAGCAATTTAGTGTTTAGTAGCTAAGCATGCATAACATATTAACTTCTAAAAAAAGTATATCAATATTTCATAATGTTTTGCAAAAATGCCATTTCATTTCTGAAGAACTTTGAGAATCATCGATATAGTATAAAGAATACTGAACACTGTCAAGAGGACCAAATTCTAATTCTGGCACTGCCATTGACTAGCTGGGTGGGTGTCCTTGGGTAGGTTTAGGGCAGCTTCATGAAGGAAGAAGGATTAAATTGACTCTGAAAGAAAGTCAGATTTTGGATAGGCAGAGAGGGATAGGGAAACCATTCTCAATGAAAAGCGGAGGAGGGTAATGAGAGCAAAGCCTGAGAAGGGCATGTGTGGGTAATAGAGAGTACATCTGCTTCCCATGAATTTGTCTTGAGTTTGTTTTGGCTCAAATGCAGGCCTAGTGTCTCTGTTCTCTGCTGTGATCTCACCTGGGAATGTAACTCAGTTTATCATGCCATGCTGGATTAAAAGAAAACCATAGAGAGGGGAGCTCAGAGACCTATGAATCACATAGTACATTGTAATTACTTTTCCTTTAAATAATCCATTATCTTTTAATGAATTAATAAATTAGAAAAGGTCATTTATGTTACTCACATATATATCTTTCCTCTGAAGTTTTGCTGCAGTGAATTTTCTTCAGCTTTATTTTGTCTGAACCTGTCTTTATTTCATCTTCACTTGTAAAGGATATTTTTTTACTGGATATAGAAATCTAGGTTATAGCTTTTTCTCTCAGCACTTTAAAGATGATACTCCATTGTTTCTGGTCAGAAATCACTGATGTTTTTAATTAGTACTCTCCTATCTGTAACATATCTCTTTTCTCTGGATGCTTCAAAGATTTCCCTTTTACCAGTGGTTTTCAGCAACTTGACACTTGTGATGTACACTAGTATGTGTGTGTATGTATTTATTTTACTTTGGTTCATTGAATCTCTTGGATGCCAGATCTTGAAGCAGTCCAGAGAACATTTATGCAAGAAAAATGGCTGAATTTTAGTAAGAACAGAGAGCTACATGGTGTTTAAGTTTTTCCTAACCCAATCTCCCCCTTCTCCAACTCCATGACAGACCTGAAAATCAACAGCCTGTAAATCACAATGAAAACCAGCAGCCTTATAGCCACTGGAGAGGACAGAATGAAGTTGGAGTTCCTTCAAATTCTCACTCAGAGACTTCTCATTATTTGACTGCTCTGGTGGTTTCATGGAATGCCCCATTTATGGACTCTCTTTATTTGACCTGATTCAGACATCACCTAACGTGAACAGCCTTTTCCTTGGAAATGTTTGTCAAAAACAACAAGAAGTAGTTGAATGTGGTGGCATGTGCTCATAATCCCAGCTACTCAGGAGGCTGAGGTAGGAGGATTGCAAGTTCAAGAACTAGCCTTGGCAACTTAGGGAGATTATGAATGTAATGCACTCCACTATTGTCATATATGTAAGAAATTAAAAATAAATAAATAAAAAGCACCAGGGGTATAGCTCAGTGGCAGAGAACCTCCAGGTTCAGTCTCTACTATTGCACCCCATCCTCCCCCAAAAGAAACTAATGTTGAAATTTCAGCTTCCTGAAGAAGTGAGTAACTGTCATGGTAAACAATAGGCTAACCAAAGGCTTAAAAGGAAAACCTGGAGAATTACATGTCCATTGGGGGCTTTGCAAAGCTCTCACATATAATTTGGATCTAAAACGATCACAGACATTTGTGGGATTGTGTGCATGACAAGCTCATACACTCAGGAATGGTCTAGAAACCTCACCTTTCGCTCTAAGCTTTTACTTCTGCTTTATCTTGAGCTCTGCACAAGCAGGAAGTGAAAGCTAAGACAGGGTTGTAAACTGCCTGGGTTGAGTATTAAAATCATGTCTAAAGACACAGAGTGGAAAAGGAATCGATTCCCAGGTATCTAAGGAAAACTCTATCTAACCATTACCTGACCACCAAGTTATCTGCATAGAGATTTCAGTGGCAACACAGAAAACAAATACAAACTTCACAAAATGAGTTAAAAAAAGTCACTACACCACCACCACCACCACCAAAAACAACAACAATGAACACTAACAACCACAACTATAGAGAGGAGGGAGAATCTGTATTTTGAAATTCCTTATTAGTCCACATATCCAGTTTTCAGCAGAAATTCATGAGACATGTAAAGAAATAAGAAAGTATATGCCAGATACTCAAGGAAAACAAAGGAGGAGGAGGAGGAGAGGAGGAGGAGGAAGAGGAGGAGGAGGAGGAAGAAGAGGAGGAGGAAGAGAAGGAGGAGGAGGAGGAGGAGGAGGAAGAAGAGGAGGAGGAGGAAGAGAAGGAGGAGGAGGAGGAGGAGGAGGAGGAGGAGGAGGAGGAGGAGGAGGAGGCGGCAACCAATAGATGCTGTTTCTTTAGGAAGCCCAGAGTTTGGACTTTCAGTGAAAAGAATTTGAATCAATCATTTTAAGTATGTTGAAGGTATTAAAAGTACATCTGAGGATAATGTCTTACCAAGAAGATTATAGAAAAAAAGTAGCTAGAAGTTATAAAAAAGAGTTAAATAGAAATTATTGAATTGAAAGTTTCAAAAATTGAAATGAAAAAATCACTAGAGGATTCAGCAGCAAACTTGGGTAAATGGAAGGCAGAGGGATCAAACTTGGAGATGAGAGAGTTCAGATCATGCAAAAAAGAAATGATGAAAAATGAGTGATGAAAAATGAACAGATACTCAGAAATTTGTGGGACACCATGGAGAGTACTGACATACACATTATGGAAGTCTTAGGGGACAGAGAAGGGATTAAAGAATATTTTAATAAATAGTGACCTAAAATGTACCAAATTTGAGGAAAAATGTTAAATCTACAATTCAAAATACACAATGAACTTCAAGTATAATAATTACAGAAAAAAATGATATCTGTGGTTAGATAAGAATCAAATTCTCAAAATCCAAAGAGACTCTGGAAAGCAATCAAAGAAAAATGACTCATTATCTACAAGGAATTTTTCAGTAAAATCAACAGTTGACTCCTCATTAGAGATTGTGTATTCCAGAAGGGATGATGTGTTTAAAGGTGCCATAACAGAAGACTATTATACAGGAATTCTATATCTAGCAAAACTGGACTTCAAAAATAAATGTGAAATGAAGAAATTACCAGATAAATGAGAATTTTGAGAATCTGGTGCTTGCAGACTTTTCCTGAATCAGAGATTAAAGGAGTCCTTCGGGCTGGGATTGTGGCTCAGTGGTAGAGCACTTGCCTAGCATGTGTGAGGCACTGGGTTTGATTCTCAGCACCACATATGAATAAATGAATAAAATAAAGGTCCATCAATGTCTAAAAGAATTATTTTTTAAAAAAAGGAGTCCTTCAACCTGAAATGAAATGACACTAGATAGGAACTCGATTCCAATGAATTACATAACACCAGTAAAAGTGACAATGTAGGTAAGCATGTATAAATGTAGCTTATGTTGTAACTTCTTTTTTTCTATCATATTTCAAACACAGCTGCATAAAGTAATAATTATATACTTGTGTTGATGGTGAAAATGTATAAAGACATTATTTGTATCATAATAGTTCGCAAATGGTAGAATTATATATGAATAAAGTTTTCGTATGCTATTGAAATTAAGGAGATATTAATCTGAATCATATCGTTATAAATTAAGGTATTAATTGTAATCTGTAGGACAACCAGAAAACAACAATAAAAGGCAGAAGAAAGAGCAGGAAATTAATTTGCTATACTAGTTTCCTAGAAAATATTTGTCTAGCCAAAAAAAAAAAAAAAAAAAAAAAGAAGACATGACAGAGGAATAGGCACAAAAAAGCCATAACATTTGTATATAGAAAAGAATAACTAATTTTTACCTTATCAGTAAGTGTACAAATGTATCAAACATTCCAATTAAAGGCAGGCATTGGCAGATTTTTAAATATGATGATTAAACTATATGGCATCTACAAGAGACACACTTCACATTCAAAGACAAAAATCAACTCAAAGTAAAAAAATGGAAAAAGATATACCATAAAAACAGTAAGCAAAAGATCTGAAGTTGCTGTGCTAGTATCAGACAAAATAGACACTAAGACAAAAGTGCCATTAGATACAAAGAAGGACATTTTGCAATGATAAAACGGGTTATTAATCCATCAAGAAGATATAAGAATTACAAACACATATGTCTCTAAGAACAGAGCTATAGAAAACACGAAACAGAAACTGACAGAATTGAAGAAAGAATTTAAAAAATACAATAACATAGTGAGGGACACTACAAACAATAACGGATAGAACAGCTAGACAGAAGATCAACAAAACCTCGAACAACACTATTAACCAAGCAGCTCCAACAGGAATCTGTAAATACACCACTGAACAAGAGTAGAACACACATTCTTCTCAAGTGCGCATGTAACTTTGTCCATATGTCAAATCATGTTTATTGATATAAAATTAGTATCAGCCTGGTGCAGGGGTGCATGCCTGTAATCCCAGCAGCTCACGAGGCTGAGGCAGGATGATTATGAGTTCAAAGTCAGCCTCAGCAATTTAGCAAGGTGCTCAGCAACTCAGCAAGACCCTGTTTCTAATTAAAATATTAAAAAAGGGTGGGGATGTGGCTCAGTGGTTGAGCATCCCTGGGTTCAACTCTCAGTACCAAAACAACAACAACAACAACAACTTAGTATCAATAAATTTAAAAAGATTGAAATAATAAAAAGCATGCTCTGTGACCATAATAGATTGCAATTATAAGTAAATAACAAAAAGACATTTCAAAACTCACAAATATGTGCAAACTAAAAAGTATACTCCTCAATATCAAAAGGCTTTTCTTTAAGGGAAGTTTATTGATTAGAGTTCAGTATACTTTATGAGCTTAAATGCAGTCATCCTCAACAAAGTACAAGTAAACCAAATCTAGCAACACACATAAAGGGTTATATATTATTACTGATGTATCTTAGGAATGCTAGGTTGGTTCAACATATAGAAATCAAACAACATAATGTGCCATATTAATAGAATATTAATAGTAAAAAAAATAATATGATCATTTCAATAGACGAGGAAAAGCATTTGACAAAATCAAACATCCTTTCACTATAAAAACACTCAACTAGGAATAGAGCGGAATTTCCTTAACTTGATTAAGAGCATCTATAAAAATCCCATTGCTAACATTATACATAAAACTGGAAGATTAAATTTTATCTCCAAGGTCTGGATTAAGACAAGGATATCCACTTTTACTATTTTTATTCAATATTGCCAATTCTAGCCAGATAAATTAGTCAAGGAAAAGAAATCTGGCATCCAGACTGGGAATAAAAGAATTAAAAGGAACATGATTGTGTGTAGAGAGCATGATCATGTATATAGAAATCCAAAGGAATCTACTAAATATTTTGTAAGAGCTAATAAAGCAGTTCTTTAAATTTATAGGATACAAGATAAATATACAAAAAATAATTATGTTTCTATATACTAGTGATTGACAATCTAAAATAATTTAATAGGATAATTTTATCTAAAAGAGAATCAAAAAGAACAAAGTAGTTAACAAATAAATTTCACAAAGGGAATGCAAGACTTGTACCCTTCCTACTACAAAATATCATTGTAATAAATTAAGGAAAGACTAAATAAATGACAAGATATCTCAGGTTTAATGGATTAGAAGATTTATTTATTTATTTTGATGGTGCTAGTGACTGAATCTAGGACCTCACACCTGCTGGGTAAGCACTCTACCAGAGTTACATCCCTAGCCCAATACTTTACTCTTGTTAAGGTGGCTATTCCTCCAATTGATCTAGAGCTGCAGTGTAATCCTTAGCAAAATTTCAGCATTGTTGTTGATTTTGGTAAACTGATCTTAAAATTTACATAGAAATGCAAGGAATCTGGAATAGCTAAAACAATACTGAAGAAGAACAAAGAAAATTCATATTCCTAATTTCAAAACAATACAAAGCTACAGTAATCAATATTTTATGGTATAAGGATAGATATACAGATCAGGGCAATAGAATTAAGTCCAGAAATAAATATATGAATTTATGTTCAACTGATTTTTGACAATTCAATGGAGAAAGAATAGTTTTCCAACCAATGGCACTTGGACAACTGAATATTGACACGCAAAAAAATGAAGTTGAATCCCTACCTTGTACTATATACAAAAAACAAGTTTAATATGTATCAAAAACATAAATATGAAAGCTAAAAATATAAAACTCTTAGAAAAAAATAGGTGTAAATCTTTGTGACCTTGGATTAGGCAACGATTTCTTAGGTGTGACAAAGTACAAGAAAACAAAGAAACAGATAGATAAAACTTAATAAAAATTAAAAAACCTTTGAACTTCAAGAGACACTATCAAGAAAGTGAAAAGAAAGTACTATAATAAAAATGAATATTTGCAAATATTTTCACCTGATAAAGGTGTAACCAGAGTATGTGAAGAACACTTACAACTCAACAATGAAAGACAATAATCCATTTAAAAGGTGGGCAAAACATTTGAATAGATGCTTCTCCAAAGAAGTGTACAAATGATGACATTCGGGAAATAGAGAGAGAGCAAGAGAGGAAGGGACTGGGGAGAATATAAATCAGGGCATGCCTTTCCTCCCCTGCCCCTGTGACCTACTTCTTCCCTATGTCCCACCTCCCAGTAGCCCATTCAGCTACTGATGGATAATGAATTAATCCACTAATGAGGTCAGAGCCCTTATGATACAATCACTGCCTAAAACCCCCACCTCTCTACACATCACACTTTGGTAAACATTCCAAATAAAAACCATAACAGTACTGAATCCATAAATCTGGTTGTATACTTTTAGTTTTAGAATTTTCAAATTTTAAATAGCTACCAAATTTTGCTTTCTGCCCAAATTATCAATCTTGTTTTTCTTTTCTTAAACACAACAAGCATAGTTACTTTAAAATCTATGCCTGACAACTCTGTGATGGGTCTGTTTATATTGTTTGTTTGTTTCTTCTGCTCTTTTTGCTGTGTCTTCTTGTCTTTTTAGATGTCAAGTATTTTATTTATAAAATGGTTTGTAGAAATAATTTGAAGTATAGGATGATGATATCTTTCACCAGAGAGGATTTAAGTTCAACTTTGGCATGTAGCTAAAGGAATTAGTAATATGGGTTCATTCCATTTAAATTTCAGAAGCTTAAATTATTTACATCTGCAGTCCCAAGAAGTCATGACCTTTATTCTTAGAGTTTAGCTCTTTGGACTCCTAACCTAAAAGGCTGAGAACTCACCAGCCCCCCACAAACCCCCACCTTGGTGGCCAGGGACTCCAGTTCCATTCCTCACCATGTGACACTTTCAAAATACAGTAAGCCACTCAGCCTCTCCTTGTCAGAAAGAGCAAATAGCCCCAGAGGTAAAGCAGCCAAAATCTCAACTATGGGCCTCTGAACTTCCCCAGATCCTAACCGAGTTATTTTTCACTCTTTTGTTTTTTTCCCCTGCCTAGAAGGAGATTTTTAAAAAAGATTTTCATTCAGTATATTATTTAATATACTATTCAGCTTTTTTAATTGTCCTGATCCAAAAAATTTGTACATTAAGTCTATCTTTGTCCTAAAAAAAGAAGTGTACAAAAGATAAACATGAAAAGATGCTGAATATCTGCCGCAGTCTTGGCTGGGCACAGAATCACGAGCCACCACACACCTTGTAGATTCAAACAGCAATTCTTTATTCCCGAACTCACACCGGCCTCTACACACGTTCTGGGGAAATCCCAGTTCTGCTGCCGCCCAATTCACCTACTCCACGAGGCTTTCTTTTTTAATACTTTTTGAATCTCACGAGAACTCAATGGGAACTCAAGCAGCAGCAATAATCTTTAACCTGGAACTTCCCTAAAACTCATATTGTCTTAAACCGGGAACGCCTTAAACTTGTCTTAAACCGGGAACGCCCTAAACCCAAGGACCGGGATACTTCCTCAAACCTGATCAGCTCTAAACCCGGATCCGCCCTGGTCCTTGAGCAAGGTCACCTTACATGCAATGTCAACAGCGAAATTCCAAGGCAAGTCCATTTAACATGGGGTACGCTGGCAAGGAAATTTCGACGCGTCATTCCTACTTGGCAATGGCCCTCAGCATCTCCCCCATTCTGATTAATTAAACAACAAGCAATGTGGCTTAAGGACCGTGCCTGGTAGGTTGTCCAATTATGCCGCAGTCTTGGCTGGGCACAGAATCACGAGCCACCACACACCTTGTAGATTCAAACAGCAATTCTTTATTCCCCAACTGACACAGGCCTCTACACACACGTTCTCGGGAAATCCCAGTTCTGCTGCCGCCCAATTCACCTACTCCACAAGGCTTTTTTCCTAATACTTTTTGAATCTCACGAGAACTCAACGGGAACTCAGGCAGCAGGAACGCCCTATTCCCAGCAGCAATAATCTTCAACCTGGAACTTCCCTAAAACCCATATTGTCTTAAACCGGGAACGCCCTAAACTTGTCTTAAACCGGGAACGTCTTAAACCCAAGGAGCGGGATACTTCCTCAAACTGCAGGATACACCCTAAATCTGGATCCACCCTCGTCCTTGAGCAGGGTCACCTTACATGCAATGTCAACAGCGAAATTCCAGGGCAAGTCCATTTAACATGGGGTACACTGGCAAGGAAATTTCGACGTGTCATTCCTACTTGGCAATGGCCCTCAGCAAATATCATTACACAAATTCAAATCAGAACTATAAGTGGTATCACCTAATACTCTTTAGAATGGTTAAAATAAAAAAAAAAACAGTAAAAAGTAAAATGTATGAAAGTTGAAACTTTCATACATTGCTGTTAGAATTGTAAATGTTGTTGCTGCTTTGGAAAACAGTTTGATAGCTCTTTAAAATTTTAAACATGGAGTTGCTATGTAACCCAGCAATTCTACTCCTAATTAGATACCCAAGAGAATTGGAAATATTTGTCCACAAAACACTGTACAAAAATGTTTATAACATGAGGTTTTATTGCAATTTGAATTTAAGCTCTAAGTTTCACCATTATAGACCAAATGTGAAAACAATCCAGATGTCCACCAACTGATGAAGAGATAAACGAAATATTGTATATCTATAGAATAGGATATCATGTAGCTAAGGAATTCAATGCTGATATATGCTACAAGAGTGAATGTTGAATATATTAAGTAAAATGAAAAAAACACACAAAAGATCATATATTGTATATTTATAGAAATAATTTTATATATTGTATATTTATAGAATATGCAATAGGTATATATATTCATATATTTTTATAAAATATATAAATATATATACACATAACACATTTTTTGGAGGGTACTGGGGGTTGAACTCAGGGCACTTAACCACTGAGCCACATCCCCAGCCCTATTTTGTGTTTTATTTAGAGACAGGTCTCACTGAGTTGCTTAGTGCCTCGCTAAGTTGCTGAGGCTGGCTTTGAACTTGCCCATCCTCCTGCCTCAAGCTTCTGAGCCTCTGGGATTATAGGCATGTACCACTGTGCCTAGCCAATAGGTATATTTATAGAGTAAATTTTATATGTTGTATATTTATAGAAATAAATGCTGTTTATCTGCATTTTTCAGAATAGACAAGTCTTTATAGACAGCAGATTAATGATTGACAAGGGCTAGAAGATAGGGAAATCGAGAGTAACTGGTAATTGGTACTGGGTTTCCTTTTGGAGTGATGAGAGTATTTTGAAAGTAGATAGCGGTGATAGTTGTTCAATTTTGTGTATGTGTTAAAAATCACTGAGCTGTATACTCTAAAAGGTGAATTTTATGACTTGTGAGTTATATCTAAGTTAAAAAAAAAGTATGCAAAATACTTGATCAGTAATTCTTGAAATTGTCAAGGTCATCAAAAAACAAGGAAGGTCTGAGAAACTATCACAGTCAAGAACAGCCCAAGGAAACCTGACCACAAAATAAAATTTGACATCCTGGATAGGATCCTGAGTTAGGAAAAGGGAAAAAACAGGAGATTCAAATAATGTATGGTCTTTAGTCAAAATAACATGTCAATATTGGTTAATTACTTGTGACAAGTAATTAATATTAAGGAAAATTTACTTAGAAAGAAAGTAAATGGCAGGGGAAAAACATGACCACAACCTACTGGACTATTCGCCTTTAACTCTGTGAGATAAATAAAATCTTGAGGTTCCTTCTAATTTAAAAAACATGAGATTTTATTGCAATTTGAATTTAAGCTCTAAGTTTCACCAGGTCAGCTTCTCAGCCAGACCTTGCTGAGTGTTTGTGGACCCTGGGTTTATAGGAAGCACGGAGGGAAGAGTAGTCTCATCAGTGGAAAGCCCCTCTCTCAGGACCCCCTCTGGCGATCAACGTTCAGTTAGTTGTCCTTTGGAACTTTTGCCATGTTACGTCACATCAAGGTGATCTACTCCACAGCAGCAGATGTTTACAGAGTGCCCATGGTGTCAGGGGTCTGGGAGAGACCATGGTGAACCCAGGCACAAAACCACACATTCACCAGTGAACTGCACATGTAGTGGCGTACAATCGTGATAATGAGTATGACGAAGGACAGGTGCTTTCAGAGCATTTGACACCTCTCCTGGGTTGGCAGTCAGAGCAGGTTTCTGAGGGAGGGCAGTGAAATTGAGAAGAGAACTTCAGGTGAAGAGAGGAAGGAGGGCTTTTCTGGCCGAGGGAATGGCATTGGGAAGTCCCTGTGGGCAAGGATTTGGGAAGAACTGAAAAAAGGCCACTGAGACCCTGAGGTGTGGGGGCAAGTGCTGGGGTAGTCAGTCGGAGTGGGGAGACTAAGCTGAGATAAAGGAAGGGGACATTAGGACGTCATTAAAAGCTTTTAAGCATGGAGATATCTTGGTCAGATGTGTGTCAACCACCATACTCAGACTACAGTGTAGAGAATAGATTTAGGAAGCAGAAGGGGACTGGGGGGACCTGTTGGGATACTTCTGAAGGCAAAAGGGGATGGACACTCAGGCTGGTTGTGGAGAAGTCATCTGAGGAAAGTAAAGAATTAGGAGGTAGAATCAAAGAGAAAGCCTATGGAAGATCAATAATATAATTTATACACATGGCATAAATACACAGGTAGCTGTACTTTAAAACAAATCAATGTAAAGTAATTTGTTAAAAAGCGAAAGACAGCTACACAGGGTCTCACATACCTGTAATCCTAGTGGCTTGGGAGGCTGAGGCAGGAGGATCACAAGTTCAAAGCCAGCCTCAGCAACAGTGAGGCGCTAAGCAACTCAGTGAGACCCTGTCTCTAAATAAAACACAAAAAAGGGTTGGGGATGTGGCTCAATGGTTAAGTGCCCTGAGTTCAATCCCCTGTAAGTCCCCACCTCAAGAAAAAAAAAGACAAACCAACCAACCAACCAACGAACCCATCATTAAGTTAAAAGCAAAGAAGAACAAAAAATCCAAATATAATCATGAAATACCTGGTATTTTTTTTTGAGAGCACAATTATTCCTCCAACATGGCACTGCAAAAAGTCACTTTGCTTTTTATCATATTCTATAATTTAATTGTCTTGTAAGATTTGTATGTGTTTTCCAATTTGCGGGTGGTTGGTGTGTGATGATGTGTCTTATGTTAGATTAAAAGATGTGTTGATTTGGAAGGAACCCTCTGAGGTGAGTCTGCTGAGTTGCCAGTGCCCTGTGGGATGGATTCAGGACAGTGCCCCAGCAAGGGTTGCTCAGTGACAACATGGGCCAGACGATGCAGGGTCAGCTGCAGATCCTGCAGACAGACTCACAGCCACAATGCACACAGCTGCCGCCCGGCGCGCCGCATTACACAGGTGTCTCGGCAGAGGCATTTTGGCTGTCTGAAATACAGCCTTCACACGGTCCTTAGACTATATTTTACAAGTTCATTTTCTAACACACAGGCACACTTTTATGGCATCTGGAACATTTTGCTGAATGACTTGGTAGTGCACTGTTGACCAGACAGCACATTTCCAGATTTAGATTATAAGAGAAAAACAGCAAGTGGTAAGTTCAGCTGGAGGTCAATGGATACTTACACTACAGTTCCCTCACTGAGCACTGGGCTACTTTATCCCATGGGGACCAATCCTGTAAAGCATATTCAACCGAGATGGCCCTAGGTGTTTGCTTTTATGGCTGTTAGCCACATTCACAGTGGGAATTTGCTGTTATCACATTGTAAACATTATTCTTAATATTAGAGAGAAAATGGAGGGATGTGCCAGAAATTGGCATGCAAAAGCTGTGGTCGAATTGCCAGTGGATGTTATTATTTTCTGAGCATTTACGAGCTGCGGGAGGTAGGAGCAGCTTGTCAAACAAAGGTGGTGAGAGACATTAACCAAAGTTGATTGATTTTATTTTAATAAACCGTGTACATCTTACATGTCCTTGGTGATGTTGGGGGTGATTTGGAGGGGCTACAATGATGTTGGCTGATAAATAGCTTTCTGAAAGAGTTGAAAGTTTATAGCTTATTCCATATGGATCAGGGACTTCCAGACCTTTCCAAATTATGATCACATTTACCCACATTTGTAGGCTTTTGTCCAGTTTGTCTAATTTTACTTTTAAGAATCATGGAGGATTAAAAATTATACTACTATTAAATACATTAAGTCTTAATTTTAAATGGTGACTGTCAGCAAGTTTGCCTTCAATAAGAAAGCAAGTTTTTTTTTTTTTTAATGTTTATTCTTTAGTTTTCGGCGGACACAACATCTTTGTTTGTATGTGGTGCTGAGGATCGAACCCGGGCCGCACGAAAATTAAAAAAATTCTCTCTTCTCTCTCTCTCTCTCTCTCTCTCTCTCTCTCTCTCTCTCTCCCTCTCTCACTCTCTCTTTAAAAAAAAACAACAACAAGTTTTAAACATTTGTACCAGAGAGGCAAGGCACTGTTTGCCCACCCACATTTGCTGTTGCCTTTAATGATTATGTTTTTTATGACACAATCCCATCCTGTCTGTCCCTTTAAACTACCCTTCTTTCAGACTTCCTCCCAGCTACTACACCTGGGTGGTCTCTTGACTTATCTAGGGACGTCTCCAGCCTAGACTGACTAGTTACTAGGACCTGTGTGAACTGGCCTACAAAGATAGTATGGGACCTTAAGGATCAGAAGATGAGAAAACAAAGCCTAGACCAGCTGAGAGGTCTTGGATGCACTGACCTCTAAGGTGGCCATTTTTGTCAGGTGCCAGTCTAAGTGGTGAGGAAACTAGCTAGTCAAGGGAAAAGAAAGAAACTTCTAGGTGGAGAGAATGTGATTAGAGACAGAAGAGAATGACCATATAAGATCCTGATAGTTTCTGAGCCAGATCTAGACTATTCATCTTAAAATAAATCCAATTTTTACTCGTGGTCAATGAAACAAGGTGCAATCTTTATAGCTGAAGTTATCCTTATCAGTGAAATCAAACCTGTGTGGCTGGTGAATGGTTAGATCTGGAAGGGCGTCCAGATCTAATAGGGAGTCAAGTTTAGCAGTGAGATTTGGTCTTAAATCATGGGGAGTTTTAAAGATTGGTACCACCTTGTTTGGTCTTGGTTACCATGGGGCAACTGACATTAATTCTATTTTTCCAAATAATATCTGCTTGTATATCAGTTTTGTCTCACTTTGGGGTGAGGTCTCCTTAAAATAAAATGCTATAACCATGTGGGCTTACTCTTTGGCTTTCCTAAAACAAAACAACTTTGAGAAACCTACCTGTGTCCTCTGTGGTCGGATTGAAAAAAGGGGGGAGGTTGTGAAATGGAGCGGAGGATGTGACCATGTGTCTGATGACTAAGATGGAACCCATGTAGGAGTTGAGTCAGTAATAACATGCCTCTTGCTAAAGCTCAAGTTGCCTGCAAACCCCCACGCTTTTTAGCAAATATTATTTTGAATGTGAGAGTGCACAGAGCTTTTCTCTAGGGTTGGGCTAAATTTGACTCTGTGGGAGAATAAACCTAGAATTCCAAATGTGGTGATCCCAACAGAGTACGTGATGCAAGACCAATTTTCCGCTTGTGCCGGGTGGGTTTATTCAAATCTCACAGAGAAATGAGAGATGCCAGACGGGGTGTTGACTTACCCCAAACATAAGGTAGTAATTTAGGTTTTATTTTAAATAGGCATTAGAGTCTGGGTAATCCAAAATTTTAATTTAGGAAGGAGCCTGGGAGAATGGCAGAAGGCAGGAGGTGGGCAGACCTCTGATGAAGGTTAGGGACCCAGGGATAAGGTCTCAGGAGCTTCAGTCCAACTCAGGAAGAGTGTCTTAGTAGTAATCTAAAGGCAACAGTAAGTCTGTATCTTAACCTGGTTCTATAAAAAGACTCAAAGGAAGTTCTGGATGCTGTGATTTGAAGTAGTAGATCTTTTCTTTAATGTGCAGATACAGAATAAACTTCAATGATGAAAGTATTATAAGCTGACAGCAGTGTTTAAACACTGACCCAGTTTCAACAGTGACCTAATCCCGGTGGCCTAGGAGAAGGGGGGCTCAAGAAGCGGCTTGGAAGAAATAGTTCAAGAAGATTTTCCCCAGTTCTTAGGTGAGCATGATGGAACTTGGATTCTTTATGCAAAGTCCTTTGGTTGTAAGAAGAATTCTTTCCTGAAATGCTCCTCTAAGCACCTTATTCTTGGTTCAAGTGATGCATATGATGCTAGGTGATTCTTATGGTTTGAAGATGTACAGTGTATTCCTGGACAAATATTCACTGAGCACTTACTAGATCCCATGTACCACATAGATAGCTGAGAAAATAGCAGTGAATATAACAGAGGCTCTGTCCTCATGGAGCCTACTCTCTAATGGAGAAATGCCTGAGTTTAAGCCCTGACTCCATCAGTTATTATCTTGGTGTATTAATTTACTTTTTGTCTTTACCTTACTGAAATACTTGAAGCAAATTAGATTTATAAAGATAAGAGGTTTGTTTAGCTCAGGGTTCTGCAAGTGCAAGGCCCAGGGTCCATATCTGGTGATGACTTTGCTGAAGAGTCCCTAGGCAGCACATGCATCACATGGCATGAGACAGGCAGCACATGTGTTATGTCTATGCATCTGATTTCTGTCCCTCTGCTTATTAAACCACTAGGATTTTATCTTGGAGCGGCACTCTAAAGACCTTATCAAAATCTAATCCCTCTCCAAAGGTCTTGCCTCTAAACACCATATTCAAAATTAAGTTTCCACCATCTTAAGATCATTAACATATGACTTTGGGGATTAAACTCTTGCATGAATTCAGGGGGAAGAAACCATATTTGAACCATAGCGCTTGGTGATTTCCTTAATTGAGGGAAAGGTAATCTTTCTGTGCCATTGTTTTCCTTATCTGTAGAATAGGGTGATGAAATTGTACTTTTCAAGGTTATTATTAGGATTAGATGAAGGCAATAAATGGAAAGAAGTTACAACAGTGAATGCTTGATAATAGGACTAAATACTAATGATTACACATCAAAGCAAGGGATTGGGCTTTAGCTGTTGTTCAAAGACAGGGCACAACTATGGGAACAATGGTACTTCTGGTCAGTTTGGAGCAAGTACTTAAAACCCATTGTGTCCCACTGTCTTATATATAGGACAAGTATAAAAACCTGTAATATTTTATAGGACATAACTATAAAATTGCTCAATTTAAGATTTTATAAATGTCCTATATTTATAGGATGATGGGACATAATAGCTTAAACAAGGCCTTTTAATGAAGGTGTCCAATTCAAAACTTATGAAAAGCTAAGAGTTTTAGAAACTCTGATTCAAGCAAACACCTTTGAAACATGAAATGTTTCAATGAAAATGTAGTATAGTATAGAAATAGATTGATCAATATTTCCCCTTTCCCTCTGACTTTCATGAGATCTCACCATTATGTACAACTAATATGCACCAATTTAAAAAATGTGGAAAAAATAACACATGCAACTAAAAAAATGCTTTACGGTGTTTTGCCAAGATAAATCCTGCATGGAAATTAGTAGATAATATTACAAATTTGGATCCATTTAGTAAAGGAAATGTTACCTTTGTCCCAGTGGAAGACTTGTTATGTGTGTGGATTTGCTAGTGGGCCCACTGGGATTCTGAGACATTGACACCACATTTAGCCTTGTGTTGGGGAGAGTGGTTTGGGATTGGAGAGAGTGGTTTCATTTTTTATATGTAATTTTGAGAATTCTGTGATTTCTAATCCTGCTGTTGTTTGATCAGGTTGTTTGAGCTGACCTATCACTCCACTGCCTCCCAGCTCCATTTCTTTATCTGCAAAACAAAGCTGAAGGAGAAACCTTTGGTGAAAGCATTTGGACTTTAGGAACCAGTGCTCCATGATTTTATGCCCTGTGGGCTAGGATACCTGCTATATTCTATAGCAGATATCAGAGCATGTGTATCTCACTTCAAAGTAATACTTACTCATACCTGGAGTAGATGCTAATGGGCAATGTTGGTTTTGTTATGTCTATAGATAGACACGATACTCTCTAAATAGAAAGACATTTGTTCATCCCAGATGCTTCTAGTTTTTATGCTCTGCTTCTTTGAAATTTCCAAATATGGTTCTGAGAAAATGGGTACATATTCTTTCTTTTTGGGGCAAAGGCTTTTTGGAACAAGGACTGTGTTACTGATGAAAATGTTATATTGGGTCTCTTGGCAATTCATTTATTGCCTTCTTGACCCTGTGTCATCCAGGGAGTGTCAAAAACCACATGGTGCTTCTGAGCCCTACAATTTTTGCATTTAGGTCTCTGATTTAGCTGACAGATGTTAAAACACAGACACAGCCAGATAATTCCCCAGTGACAACACAGATGCAAAAACTAAAAAGTGTAGTTATTCCATCCTGGGGAGGGATTATACTGATGCTCAAAATGTTCCCTACTAACAGCCCTTAAACTTTTTTTCCCCCCTGGTAGTCTAATATGGTTTGGGTTATAGGAAACTGAGTCTCCTTCCTTCTGACTGGTTCCATCTCTCATCCATGCCCCTAGAAAATGTGCAAACCCGGAGTTGAGGAACCATGGGAATATTGACAACAGCAGTGTGCTCAAGTCTCTTTTATGGCTAGCAGGGCTCTGACAGAGCGATTTTTGGCTGTGAAAAGAAAACCAGAAATGATCCGAGATTTGGAAAGAACTTTCCCTGGTGCTCACCCAATCATTTTATGGATTGGGCAATTGAAGGCCCCTGGTGAATTTCTTGGGGTCACAGATGGGAGTAGCAAAAGCAGCTCTAAAATCAGGTCTCCTGATTCCTAATTGAGTCTTATCCCTTTGGGTCCCGTCCTCTTATGCATATTTTGTGTGTTCCTGAAGTTTTCCCTTGAAACTGGTGTTGGGACAGGGACACACAGTGGAAGCTGCAGCAGGGTCTCTGGCTCTGTCCTTTCCTGGGTGTGTCTTGTCTCAGCTTTGTATCAGCCCATTCATTTTAGGAGATGCTAGCCATGAACAGAGATAGTTCAGATCCATGAATTAGTAAATATAGAAACTGAGGCTCCAAGGACTCCAAGAGGCGGGCATGACTTGCTCAAATTTCTACAGCTATTCAAGAATTCAGTGAACAAATATTTATGGAGCATTTGAGATGTGCCAGGCCTGGGGAAACTGCTGGGGGGATTTGAGAGAAAATAAGACAGATGTGATTCTTACCCTGGAAGAACTTACCATCTTGTAACAAGACAGAAAAACAGTGCAAGTGGCAGAAATTTTATGATGAATTGTGGAGTCTTGTTGGAGAATTTGACCCATTTTGACGGAATTAGGACCATACTCAAATCTTCTCTTCTCTGTCAAGATGCTACATCTTTTTAGGTCTTTCTTACCTGAACATTGTTAGAGACTTGAAAGCCAGGGAAGGATACCTTTGAACTGATCTGTCTTCTACCCTATTTTGATATTTGGGTTAATGCTTTTTAAAAAAATTCCCTTTCATATAAGGTTGCTCTGCTGCTTTTTGGACCTTTTCTACCACTATCCTATATTTTATTACACTGAAGAACGTGTTTACGTTTTGACCTTACCTCACGCCATTCTCAAACAGCTGAGGTGGAGGTAGTATAGTTCTTCCGTCTCACAAAGGAACTGAGATCCAGGATATCCATGAGAAGGAGTTGCTTCTGATTGCCTCTAGAAGAACACCTATATATAAACTCTGCCTTCTCCTTCAGCAGTGCCCTTGTGTGCAGCTGCAACAGGTTTTGTGTATAGTTTTGTGTTTAAAAAATCTGTGTTCCTGTCTCTTTTCATTAGGTGCATCCTGTCTTCCCTGGATTGTGAGTATCCTAAAAGAGGGGTTAGTCTCTGACTGGCTGCCAGCTAGGCAGATTGAATCACACTGTTGAAAAGCAGATGGAAGACCTGGCATGGGAGGATCTGAGCCATGAGTCCAGGGGTCCAGAGGAGTTTTTTTTTTTTTTTTTTTTTTTTTTTAGCAGGACACAAGACTTCAATGCTGATCCACTGTGTGATTTTAGGTTGAATTTCACTTTCCTCCTCTATCAATGTGTGTGAGAATACACATCTTCTCACTTTGGACTCTCATGGGGGAATGTTTGGAAGGGTGTCCTGAAGAATCTAAAATATCAAGACTATGTCTATAATGTTCTGTTGGATCCTGCTAAGTATGTTCAGGGTCAGGAAATGTCATTCAGATTTAATTTTTTTTAAATTTGTTCTTTTTAGCTATACATGACAGTAGAAACCATTTTAATACATTTGTACAAGCTTGGAGTATATCTTATTCTAATTAGGATCCCAGTCTTATGGATATACATGATGGTGAGATTGACTGGTCACGTATTCATATATGAACATGGGAAAGTTATGTCAGATTTCTTCCACAATCTTTCATTTTCCAATCCCCCATCCCTTCCCTTCATTCCCATTTATCATTCAGGCTTCAAAAAAAAACCCTTTATTTTATTTATTTATTGTTTTATGTGGTGCTGAGGATTGAACCTAGGGACTTGAACGTGCTAGGCGAATATCGCTTAGTCACTACTCCAGCCCCTCATTCAGGCTTTTTTGAATTGAGTTTGAATCCCAGTCCACTACATGACAATTTTGATCCTTGCTAGAGTGATGGACAGTGGTGGGTGACCCAGAGGACAGAGGAAATATGGCTGTGGGCACCAGAAAGATAGGAGATTCTCAAGAAAATAAGGTCTTGAAGAAGTTTTAATGCCGGATATATAAAATAGTTGGTAACACATGTGTGTACTACATTGTGTGTTAATGTGCATGTGAATATGCATAAACATTGATAACGTATCATAGGGGAAACCAAAACTTGATGAGATTTCATTATACTTATTTTGGGGTTTAAATCCTAAAGTTTTTTGCAATTTGATTTATAGATAGCTAGTGGGCATCATAATCTTTCCAGTACTCAGGGCCTCTGAAAATCTTAGATCAGTGATGTGAGAGTCCTCCCACAACTCAGAGTGCTGAGGTTTCACCAGCAATGGCTTCAATGTCCCTGCCATCTCCTGTTTTCCAAGTTGGTGAAGACTCCTTAACGTCTCAGCCCAGGCCCAGCTGCCAGGGCACTGGGACAGTGTGTGGCTCTGTACACTGTTGTGGAATTGCAGTGCTTATGTTCAAGTAATCCTTAATTTACTTAATAATGGCCCCAAAGGACAAGAGTAGGAATGCTGGCAATTTTATTGCAACATATTGTTATTTTAAAAAATTGTTTTTGTTTTATTATTGTTTATTGTTCATTCTTACAGTGCCTAATTTGTAAGTTAAACTGTTTCATAGGTATGTGCATACAGGGAAAAATGTAGTATGTATAGGGCTTGGTTCTATCCATGGAATCAGACATCCCCACAGGGTTTTAGAGTGTATCTTTTGCAGATAAGGGTGTGTGTTTGGGGGTTAACTATCATATAGTATTTTAGTCAACTTTTTGTCTCTGTGACCAAAAGGCCTGACAAGAAAATGTAGAGGGGGCTGGGGATGTGGCTTAAGCGGTAGCGCGCTCGCCTCGCATGCGTGCGGCCCAGGTTCGATCCTCAGCACCACATACCAACAAAGATGTTGTGTCCGCCGAGAACTAAAAAATAAATATTAAAAAAATTCTCTCTCTCTCTCTCTCTCTCTCTCTCTCTCTCTCTCCTCTCTCCTCTCTCTCTCTCTTTAAAAAAAAAATGTAGAGGAGGAAAGGTTTATTTGGGTATCATAGTTTCAGAAGTTCAGACCCTGGTCTGCCAACTCTAGAGCTCTGGGCCTAAGATGAGGTAGCCTCATGGCAGAGTGGCATGGAGGAGGTCAGCAGCTCAGAACATGGCCATCCAGACGCAGAGAGAGCTCTGCTCACCCAGGACAAAATTTAAACCCCAAAGGCACATCCCCAGTGACACATCTCCTCCAGCCACACCCTACGTGCCCATGCTATCACCTTGCTAATCCATATCACTGGATTAATCTGATCAGTTTATACCTCTCACAATCCAGTTACTTTCTCCCTGAAAATTCTTGCGTTGTCTCACACGTGTGCTTTTGGGGGATACTTCGTATCTAAACCACAACACATACACTAAGAAAAAAGTGATGCCAGACTCAAGAAGTCCTGGGAAGGAATGCTTATCTCCTCTATGTGAAAAAGGCTCTGAAGTGAGGTCAGGGCCGGGTGTCCTCACATGTTACCTGATGTAATTGATTTAGAGCAGGGTCAATAGCCATCACCATTTAAAAGACCAAAGACAGAACGCCACTATGGTAATGTAACCCAAAACATTGAAATCAGTATGAACCAGGGTTTTGTTTTGTTTTGTTTTGTTTTTTCAATATTGAGTATTGAACCCAGGAGGCTTTACCACAGAGTTACATCAGCAAACCTTTTATTTTTTTTTTTTTTAAATTTTGAGAAAGGGTCTCACTATGTTGCTTAGGGCCTTGCTAAGTTGCTGAGGCTGTCCTTGAATTTACCATCTTCCTGCTTCAGCCATTCGAGTTGCTGGGATTACAGGCATGTACCACCACACTTGGCTAAAATCAGGGTTTTGAAGAGATGTTTATACATCCATGTTCATAGCAGCATTATTCACCATAGCCAAGAATTGAAAGCATTCTTGGTGAATGTGTAAACAAAATATGCTATATGCTTGTGATGGGAAAGAAAGAAATTCTGACTTATGTTACAACATGAATGAATCTTGAGGACATTAGGCTAAGTGAAGAAGTCAGACCTAAAAAGACAAATACTGTATGATTCTACATATAAGTAGAATTCATAGAGAATCAAATTCACAGGGACAGAAAGTAGAATGGTGATTGCCAGGGGTTGTGGGGAGTGAATTGGGAATTATTGTTTAATGGCTATAGAGCTTCAGCTTTGCAAGATGAAAGAGTTCTGGAGATTGGTTGTACAACAGTGCAAAGGTTCTTAATATTATGAAATTGCACTCTTAAAAATTGCTAAGATGATAAATTTTATGTATCATGTATTTTACTGTAATTAAAATACCCTAACACACTAATTCCCAGGTTATACCACAGAACAATTAAATTAGAATCTCTGAGGGTGGACCTTAGGAATCTGTATTTTTTAAAAAAATTTCCCTGGGGTTAATCCAAGGTGGAAAACCAATAGACCAGAGGCAGGGAAAAAAAATCTTGTGGTGACTGTTATAATATTCCATATGCGATGTGAAAGAATGATGTCACAGGGAAGAAAACAAATGAGATGATTGGAAGGGTGAAAAGTCAGTGTTCAGTGACAGATGAGATATGAAGAAGACAAAGAATAGTTCCAAGTGTGTTAGACTGAATTGTGGATTTGTGGAAAAAGTGAATATTTGTGGGAAGGTGTTTAAGGGAGGGCTTTGGGAGTGATGATTGATTTGATGATAATGTGCTCAGGTAGAAATTTCCTAGAGGCCAACTGGAATAATTTTCTTACTTAAAATTATTCCTCCATCTCTCCTAATAGGAGAACTTTAAAAAAATTTGTTCATTTATTTAATCATTCTTTAAATATATTTATTTGACAAAGATCATATATATATTCAAGCACACCACATGATGATTTAGTATACGTACACATTGTGAAAAGATGACCACAATCAAGTTAATGAACAAACAATCCATCACCACCTAGGCTATACATTACACCTCCAGAGCTTGTACTGGTTCATCTTATAACAGAAGTTTGTGCTCTTTGGTCAACGTTTCTTCACTTCCCCTCACTCCCTAGTCCCTGGTGCTACTGTTTTACTTTCTGTTTCTATGAGTTGGACATTTTAGATTCCATATATAACTGAGATCATACAGTATTTGTCTGGCTTATTTCCACTTCATATCCTCCAGTTTCATCCACGTTGTCACAAATGACAGGATTTCCTTCTTTCATGCACACACACACACACACACACACATCACCTTTTTTGTCTGTTCATCTCTTGTTAGGCACTTGGGTTGTTTCCATATCTTGGCTGTTGTGAATAATGTCAAGAACACAGGGGTGCAGATATTTCTTTGAGAAACTGACCTAATTTTGTTTGGATAATTTTTACCCCAAGAATTAAAAAAAAATGAAAGGCAAAAGGAAGAAAAATTGTCTTCAGGAGACAAGAGAATACCTAGTTTCAGAGTTCCTTGGCAAAACTGTGAAGCCAGAGAGTTACCTGTGGCAGCCTTCCCCTACTGTCCTGTTCTGCCTCTGAATGTTCTACAGGATTCTCCTTCTCAGGACCCCATTTAAAATAGGTCGCCCTTTCTCTCTCCCTTTCTGGAATGCTCGCGTAGTGAACAAATTTCCGTGAAGGCAATAGAAGCTTCTTAGACTATGTCTTCTAATAGCATTTGCATTCTTAAACTGAACGAAGAGAGCACTATCTAATGTAAACAAATAAAACTCAATGGTGATATTTAAGAAAGAGAAATTTTGGATAAGAATGCTATTCTCAGGTCTCTGGAAATCAGTTCTGTAAATGGTGCTGCTTAGATTTCAGACCTGGGTAGGTGAGTGGGGGAAATCTACTGACATTCATGGACTCGGAAAGGTCAGATGAAAGGAGCCTGCCAAGTCACATTTGTGGTCTAGCTGGATTCAGACAATGGGGAAAATAATCAGTGTGATACTAAATATACAATCTGACTGTATCACTGAATCATGTTTTCTGAGCAGAGCAGAATCATGGTTCCCTAGTTTAACCAAGGATTCAAGGTCAGTCTCAGAAACTTTCCCCAAAATGTACTTTCAAATGCCTTCATCACAGTGGCAGCAATTGCATGTTATGACTTCAGGCTGTTGCTGTGTTTATTTTGGACAATTTAAATAGGAAAGCCCAGGTAACTCCTGGAAATGAGGATAAGATGAAAGAGTCAGGCGAAGTTCTGAAAAAGCGTGTAGGCTGGTTGTGCTTTTATCTGTCTAATTCAGTGTCAGACACGTGTAGGGACTGAATAGATATGGTTGAATGACTGGAGGTATAGTAGAAATAACTTTTGGGTGATTAGCCTTGTGGTTGTAGTTTTGTTGCACTGTGTAGATGGTTTTTAACCAAGGGAACCTGGTTCCCAGTCCCCGTTTTGTCACTTTTTAGTCCTGTGACATTTGACCAGACACTTTGATTCTCTGGAGCTCATTTTCCATTTGTAGAATGTGAACAGCAAAGCCATCCTTCTCATGTACATGTTTGTCATTTGCATTAAATGAGATAATGAACATAAAGATGATCAAAGACCCTAAGATGCTCTACAGATTTAACCATTCTGAAAGCCCTGGACTTTGTAGAGGATTGTGTGAATTAATGTGTATTGATCAAGACGTACATCTTGCTAGGTAAAAACTGAAAGTAAAACTCATACACTTAAGATATGAAAATAAAGTCTGCAACTGAGTTACATTAATTTCAAGAATAGTATATTAAAGTCAGGTAGAAAATTTAAAAATAAAGCAATAAAATGAGGACTCTGTCTTCCTGAAATCGAACATTTTTACATTTCTCTCAAGAAATTTGCATCAGGGCTAAAACCCATCAGCATCTGTGAACAAATACTGAGTTCTTGCTATGTGCTAGGCACCGTTAGGCAGCAGGTATCAGGAGTGTGTTTCTACCGCTGATCACTTGTTGGTTTATTTGACCAATGCCTACTAGCCTTCCTAGACATGCATAGGTATGTATAATCAATTACCAAATTTAATTAGCTTGTCATAAAGCTGTAAACACTTATTTGTGTAATAAATACTTTTGAGGGGCTACTTTAATAACTATAATGTGTACAGGATCATCAGGAGCTCTATACATATTTTTCTATTTTGAATCTCAGTCTTAAGTATGTTTCTTTTTCTATAACTTGTGTAAACTTCAATGCATTTTTGTATTTTTTTCTGAAACCAACTGTGTATGAAGTTGCTAGCATCTTAAATTCTTTTTTGTTTTGCATTAATTTGTTTCTTTGGTTTTTATTTATTTTTTGGTTATTCTGATTTTTATATATCTTTAACATTTTCTTTATTGGTGCACTATAATTAATAAAATAGTGTGATTCTTAGTTACATATGTGTATGTGCACACAATGGAACAATATAATTTGGTCCATTTTGTTCCCCAGGACCTCCTTTTTCCCCTCCATCTTTCAACCCCCTTCCTCTGCTTTAAGTATGGTTATTAATAGCCACTGGACATAAGTTTAAAGTATTAGTTACTCTATTCCCATCAGAAGAAACATCTTGTTATAGCACAGAAAACTGAGCTGACTTCTTATTTGTCTGGCTAAAATGAGTTATGGTTAAATATTTTGTAGTGGTTTATAAAATTTGTCTTCTCGATAGTATATTACAGGACTTGTTTATATGTTGACTAACTTTTAAAAAAATTACAAAGCCCTTTGCACTTTTGGATTATGTTTGCTTTTTTAAAAAACATTTCTTAGTTGTCAACGGACTGTATTTTATTTATTTATATGCAGTGCTGAGAATTGAACCCAGTGCCTCACACATGCTAGGCAAGTGCTCTACCACTGAGCCACAATCCCAGTCCAGTTATGTTCATTTTTTTCCCTCCAAAATACAGCTACACCCTTACCTATCATAGTGAGATTTAGAAAGGGCACATAGCCTCTGTTTTTAAACCAATATGTCCTTGTGCAGTAATTTTATTTGTTACAATTTTCCAGAGCTATAATCGGGGCAAAGGTAGTGATAAAACCCAGAAACATTTCAAGAAAGAAAAAGTAGACATACTAATGATGATATATGTATATTACATACATCTGCTGCTTATGAACGGAAAAAAAATATAAAGAAACCAAAAAAAAAAAAAAAACTAAATAGGAAAATCTTGCTCATCTCAGTAGAAAAACAGGGTACAGATTACAACTTGGGGACTTCGTGATATTTTGTCTGTGTGCAGTTTGTCAAAAAGCAATTTATCTAAAGTTGGAAAAGGATATGGTTTAGCTGACTAAACTGTGGAGTGATACAAGTGATACGTAACGATAAAAATGCTTAGGGGAATTTTCGGGGTGCTCAAGTCAAGTGTACAGTGCTGTGTGGGTGTAAAGCGCAGACTTCTCTCTCTCTGCCTCTTTTCTTTGGCACAGTTTTCAAGACTGTGAAAGTTGCTGACATTTTATACCACATGCTGGACCGTTAAATCACAATTTATGTGGTCACTTGTAAATAGGCCTGGTGGGGGAGTGCAAACTTGTTTGTGCACACTGTGACAGGCTTATCTGTCGTGTGCCTCTCCTCTTTTTCAAATTGTATGGGCTGCTTTTGTTTTGGAATCCATGGCTTTCTAATCTGAGAGCAATTTTGGGTGAGAAGTCTGGAACTGATTTATTTTCATAGGTGCTCCCTGAGCGGGGCGAGGGTTGGGGGGTGGTTTGAAGGGTAATTCAGAAAAAAAAAAAATGAGTCTCTCAATCCGTGAACAAAAATTCTCTTTCTAAGCAGCTTGCTACAATGCTGGAAGTTCTGACATGACGGGATTTTTTTCCTCTATTTTCAGTCTCATTGGTAGAATGAGGCTCCAGATACCAAGGACAGTTTTTGCACAGATCATATGAGACAATGCAAAACATTGGATATAATGCTCAATAGTGACAGATGTTGCAATTTTTCTTTTTGTCTGAAGAAAGAAGAGGAGGAATTGGCCACGAATGTAGTGGAGTATTTGTTTTCCTTTCCAACAGCACCCTAGGGCATTGCAGAAGTGATCTAAAGGGAAGGCTTTGTCATTCATTGCCTAAGAGGGCTTCTTGGAGGGGATCAGCAAGAGAAGTCCCAAAAGAGATGTACAGTGGGGTGTGTTGGGGACCACATACTAATGCATTTCATTTGCGAGGTGCTTGAACCTTTCAAAGCACTAAGTCATCTGCCGATTTGTCTTCCCAATGTCTGGATGAAGTTGGCTGGGTAGGCGTGCCTGTCCGCAGGTGAGGAAACCGGAGAGCTGATGTTGCAGACAAGTTGGTCGTAAATTGAGATTAGGATTCGTGCCTTGATTCTGAGCACATCTATTTTGTGACATTCTCAGAGTTAGCATCTGTCTACAGGTTTGTGTTCAGACCTTGGGTTTCTATTGCTGAGCCTGTTTTTGGCATCCTGCAAAACAGCAGGGATGAGAAGTATAGACTCTTAATCCAAAGATTAATTTCAACTGAAATTATAGTACCGGAGTCAGGTGAGATTTCACTTCCTGAACCCAGGCCAGTCAGAATCACTAACCAAAAAGGATAGGCTCCAGTCCTCTCTAATGCCATTTCTGCACTGTATTTCAGAGCCCCGTGAAAAACTAATGAAAAGGAGACACCAGTAGAGTTGAGAAGTCTCAGGAAAGTGAGATACCTTTCTCCTGTCTTCCTTCTTCTCTCTCTCTCTTTTTTTTTTCACTTTATTGGTATAAAAGAATCCCAGAAGATCAGAGAGCACTTCTATAGTTGTTAGCCTTTGTGCTATGAGTTTAACCTCACAGCCTTTGGAGATATTGGATTTCCTAATGTTATTGGTGCTTTCGAAATTTAATTTTAGGTAGAAAAGGGTTAACTTACGGGCAATGTAATTCCCAAATCATCAGTGTGTAAATCATCTAACCATATGTGAAAAATTCAGTAACTTTAAAGGTAATTCTTTGGACAGTAAAACCGATACACGAGTTTTGGCCAGAAATAAGGATTTGGACCATTTCTTCATGTGTAGAAAATTCTCTAGTAGGCAAATTTAGATTCATGTCAATCATTGTAGATTATAGTATATTTATAGTTTATTATTTCTTTTTCACGTAAAGAGGAGTTAAAGTGGTTTAGGTAAGTACACTAAGATCAAAATTAGGAAGATGGAGAAGATGAAAGAGAAGCAGTTGTTGAGAACCTCTGGCTCTGGGAGGTCCTGGGCAGTGAATAAACCACAATAAAAAAAAAAAAAAAAACAAAAAAAAACAAAAAAACAAGTACCTGAGTTTCCTTGTGGCCTGAGGGAAGCAGGTACCAGAGTGAGTTAGATAGTTTCCTTTGTCTTGTCCAGTAGCAGAAGGTCTCTTTTAGTCATTCATTCATTTTGATGAAGCTTATTTGAATAAATGTTGGCGAGGATATGGGAAAAAAGGTGCACTCACACATTGCTGGGCTACAAATTGGTGCAACCACTTTGGAAAGCCTTATGGAGAAAACTTGGAATGGAACCACCATTTGACCCAGCTATCCCACTCCTCGGTACATACCCAAAGGACATAAAATCAGCATACTATAGGGGCACAGCCACATCAATGTTTATAGCAGCTCAATTCACAACAGTTAATCTATGGAACCAAATTAGTGCCCTTCAACAGATGAATGAATAAAGAAAATGTGGTACATATCCACAATGGAATATTACTTAGTCATATGGAAGAATGAAATTATGGCATTTTCCAGTAAATGGATGGAACTGGAGACTGTCATGTTAAGTGAAATAAGCCAATTCCAAAAAACCAAAGGCTGAATGTTCCCTCTGATATGCCAGTGTTGACTCTCAATAGGCGGGGTTTGAGGGGAGAAGGGGAAGTTCTCTGGATTGGACAAGGGAGATAGTGGGAAGGGGAGGGATGGGGATGGGAAAGATATTAGAATGAATCACATATAATTTTCCTTTTTTTCTTGTATGAATACACGACCAGTGTAACTCCAGCTCATGTACAACCACAAAAGTGGGAACTTATACTCCATGTAGATATGATATGTTAATTATATTCTACTGTCATTTATAACTAAAAAGAACAACAACAACAACAACAAAGCTTATTTGATTTTTCTTGTATTTCCATGGCACTATGCCAAGTTTTATGTAGCTTCGAAATTTAATTTTCAAAGCTAAAAATATAGCAGTGACTATGATCCAGAAATCCTTCCCTGCATGGAGCTTATAGTTTTCTTGAAAAGACACATGGATAAATGATTACAATATGCTAAATTCTATAAGATATGCAGAGAGGCCTGAGAGCCTCTAAACCAGACTTGAAAATAATGCAATGAAACATTTTAAACAACCCCGTCTTTCCAGTGATACAGATAGGTATGGGATTTCAAGTTTACTTTTCAGAAGAAGGCTTCAATTTATTGGCACATGATTTTAAAATTCATCAATTATATCAAAGTCAGCAAGTACCTTCTGTGTGCCAAGCACTCTACTATTCCTTCTCTATTTGTTCATTTATGAATTGAAATAAGATCTACATTATGGGATGTTTTCTTTAGTATGTTATTTCCATCCTGGTTCTTGTTTTTTTCTGTGTCTTCAAATACCTTTATTGTGAGAACTTGAACTTCACATGACTGATTGACTCTAGTTTTAAACAACAAATAGGATGAGATATTAATCAGAATACTAATACTCCTAATGCTACTGGGAGCATGAACTGAAATTTTTCATGAAATTTGAAATGCCAAATGTCGTGATACAAAACTTAAAAAAAGTTTTTGAAAAATATATTGTATCTCATATATTAAGTACGTTTGCTGAACTAACAAGGGAGTTCTGGATTTCATAGTATAGAGAAGTTCTCTGAGGTGGAGTTGGGGCGGGGTAGTGTAGTTAAGATCGTAGGCTAAGGTCAAGTTCTGGTTCTTGTACTTACTGACCACATGACCTTGGGTAGATTGTGAAACCTCCAGTGTGTCCATTTCTCATTCAGCAATGTGGGATGATACTATTTATCTTACAGAGTTGTTAAAATTCTCAGCCTGCTTCCTGGCATATGGTGAGGACTCAAAAAAAAAAAAATGTCACCTATTCTTAACTAAGTTAGGGGAGAAAACACAGATTTCAACAATTAAGAGAAAATGTTTTTATTCATTATAATATATGAATTAAAACCTATAAAAAGACATGCCTTTCAAGAGGGAGTAGGACCATCAAGGACAATTAGCCTTAGCTTTTAAACCTAAAGAATATATGGGGCCAATATGAATGGAGATAAAAGGATTGGGTAGCTAACACCTACTCAATTTTTGTAATTTTTAATATTTCCAGGGCTCTCCAGAGATGATTCTCAGGAGATGCAGGACTTATTGAGGTGTAGGCAGGCAGTGTGTGTGGCAGTTATGAGCAGAGGCTTGGGAGCTGGTCTGAACTTCATCTGTAATGTTTGGTAGCTGTGTGATCTTGGGCAAGTGGCCTAACTTTTCTATACTACCATTTTGTCACCTGTAAAAAAGAGAATACTAAAAGTACCTCATTGAATTGTTGCAAGAATTAGATGAAATAAGCAGAGTGTCTAAAGCAGTAATGACCTGTGGCTCCTAATAAAATTAGCTATTCTTTATTTTACTAGTATATAAACTTCTTTTACATATGTACCTCCAGCCCTTGAAAAGTTCCTCACATATGTATCTCAGCACCTGAAAAGTAGTTGCCCAATAAATACTTGTTGAAAAAATATGCAAAAGCTCTCTCAAGTCCAACAAAGGGTCTAAAAAGTGGAACTAAGATGTTGAAAATGATTGATGCTGGGTGATGGGCGTATAGTACTCTATTGGACTCTTGTCTCTATTTTGATGTATGATTGAGATGTTTTATAATAACAGTTTAAAAAAGGTCTAGACTGGTGTAATCATTGGAAATAGGCATTTAGAAAAAGTTGTTTCCCTTTTTGTTACAGCTTAAGAAAGCAAAAAAGACATTTTATATGACTAAACACTACCATATGCTAGAGACTAGTAAAACTGTGGTCCCCCAAAGTAATTTGTTTCTCTTTTAAGGACTCCAGTGACAAGCAAGAATTTCAATAAACACAAAGCTAATCAACCAACCTACATATTTTCCTTTTAAGAAGATTTCTTTCTGTTTTTTTAAAATACTTTTTTAGTTGTTGATGGACCTTTATTTTTATTTACTTATTTATGTGCCCAGTGCCTCACACATGCGAGGCAAGAACCCTACCACGGAGCCACAATCCTAGCCCACATTTTTCTTTATTATCACCTTATCCTCATACACCCAAAGGAGACTTGGAGACGGATTTGTCCCCTTCCCTCAGAGGAACCAGCATTATCGTCCACTCCCCATCAGCACTTCTGGCATCTCTCTCCTGCCCTCCACCCCAGAGTTCACAATCCCCTCATCCAACTTCTCTGCGAGCTCCTGAACTCGGTCATTGCTCAAGCCCTGACTTCCCACCTTCCCTTCCAGCCTGGTTTCCTGCCCCTCTTGGCTTCTCCTGCCTCTGCCTTCCAGAACCTGACCTCAATCCTTACCTGGCTTCCAGGATGCAGCTTCTGTGAGCTGCCCTTGGCTCTCCACGTGATAGCTCTGGCTAGAAGGCTTCGTGTGGAGGAGGCCTGTGCAGGCCCCCAGGATTGCTGGCCACTACTTCCTCCTGGCCCTCTGTCTCGTAGGAAGCACAGTCTGCTAAGCAGCTTGAAGCACATTAGCCACACTAGACTAGGTTCTGAGACTCCCACAGTCGTGGTCCTTGTGTTTTCAGTGTGGGAAGCCCTTGTGGAGAACGTTTGTGATAATGTGGGCATTGTGAAATGTAATGTGGTTGATATTTGTTATTCATGGTGGTAATGTTCTGTGAAGTTGCTGTGAATGCTGAATTAGTGAATACTGAACCAGTACTGCTAGGGGAAATACAGGGTTAGGTTCCTGCCAGCTTCTGGTCACAACAGTTTCCTCACCCGATCAACACATAACCTTGTTTTGTGTGTGTTTCCATATAAAGACACCTTATTAAATATACACACGTGTTTTCTGCATATGACACATCTCAGCCTTCTTGCACTTAGGAACACTAATGCTTCAGCACTATGGCTGCATCCATTTTAAACAATGAAGCCACCAACAGAAAGTACAAAAATTCAAAAAATGTGGCATTAAGTACAGGGCAAAGAGAACACTTGTTTATACTGTAAGAACTAAACAAGAGGGCAGTGTGTTGCCTTGTTGGACCTCAGCTGGGAATGTGTGCATTGGATGACTCAAATTTTTTGCTGTTCTGCAAATGTCCACGAAAGAGTTATGTTGATATTGGGGTTATAAGTACATTTTGGTGAGTAGGGGTATTTGCAAATACAAATTCTACACATGAGGATTGACTGCATCCCCATTAAGCTTGCATGGAATGTCATTATATTTAGAAAAACAAAACCTGTAATTTGCTACAATTATTTTACACAGCTAACTATGTTTTCTAACATAGTTTTTTTTTTTTTTTTTTTTTTTGTGGTGGTTGGGATTGAATCCAGGGCCTTGTGCATGCAAAGCAAGCACTTTACCAACTGAGCTATATCACCCAGCCCCAATTGTTTTAAATTCTGTATCTTCGATCCAGGAGCTCTGAAATGAGAAAATTAGATTATAAAGTGAATTGCAAAAATTAAACATACATGATCTCATAAGCTTCAATTCTTTGCACTATAGATATTGCTTATCTATTTAACATCCATATTTTGCATTGTATTTTATCATATGTGCAAATGTATAGTTTTCTACTATAATAGTAAAAATTGAACTGTGACAATTTCTGGTGATTCCAGAAATATCATGTTTATATCTAAAGAATATATTAACATATAAACACTATAAATCTGACCTAAAGTATTTTTAAAATTTCCTCTTCACTTTAGTGAGGAATCATCAGCAAGAAATATCCATTGTTATTATCATACCATAAAAATAATTTCCAAATTCTTGTCTTTGATCTTTTCAAAGGGCAAAGAGCTTTCACATTTAAAATACAGTGAACAAAAAGGTACCTTAGCTTTAACTGAAAAACTTAACTATTCCAAGCGCAGAGATCGTATGGAATATATTATAAGGAGCTTTCACTGAGAAGCAAAGGAGAATTTTGTCTTTTTGGATTAGCAAATCAGGGGGTAGGGAAATGGAGCTTTCAGAGTAGGAAAGCACCCTTCACTCTCTGTAGCTGGGGTTTCCCACATGTATTTCTGCTTTCCCAGTCATGGGAATTGGTCTTTTGTAACTCAGTGTCATGGGGTGAGATATCATTGTTTCCTCATCTTCCTGGGTATAGCAAGATGGTGGAATTTGGGATATGACTGACTGGGTGTTTTCCATCACGAGAAAAGCACTTTTTAAGGATCTTCTACTGACATTATGAAGTGGAAGGAAAAGCTATCCAGGAAGGCTAAGTAGACCAGTATATGATCTTTCACCACCAGTGACCCCAAATTTTCCTAAACAACACACAGCCAAGGCAAATAAAGCATAAAGTGTCCATCCAGACACCAAGGAGGAGTAGGAAGACGTGTCCCAAAACATGAAACCATTAACACATTGTAGGCAGATCTGGGGCAGGTGTGGATGCCTTCTTCTATTGATTTTAACCTGGTCTGAGGACCTGTTAAGGGAATAAGTTATACTGGATATAGTTGGAAACCCTCTCTCTGAAGGTTAACGGTCCATGTGAACCTGTATTTACTAATGGAGGATGAGGAAGTGGTTTGTAAAACCTTCAGCTCAAGGTGTGGGGTTCTTAGGGCATCCATGGTCAGCATGGAATAAAGAAAATCATGGAATGCTGGGGCCAGGAAAGGAAGAATGGGAATAAGATCCAGTTCCATCTATCCCCAGGGGAGTAATTTGGCACATTGCAGGCATTAATCAGAGCACATGATTTCTCAACTGGGTGCTGGGCCACAGTTGGGAGCTGGACCACAGTTCCCTAAGTGCTCCATCTTCTGCTGGGAGCTGGACCACAGTTCCCCAAGTGCTCCATCTTCTCTCAGCCCCCACTGTGTGGCCAGGCTCCCTGCTCACAGATTTCACCGAAAATAGCCTTTCTTTTTCACACTTAAAAATTCTTTCCAAACAAGTGTTTCCTTTTAACATTCCCAGAGCAGATTGACTTTTTGAGTTTTGTGTTGCTTCCAACTCTGTCAATGTTAGAGGCCTCAAATTAATTCCAACATCCCGTTGCTGTTTTCCCTTAAGAAATCCTGATGGTGTTGCAGTCACTTTGAGTCCAATCTGTTCATGCTTATTGGAATGCCCATTAAACCAGCCTTACCACTACTCTGCCCTATTTTTCTTGGTCCAGGACGTGTCTGTGATTACTCTGGGGGTCTTAATGGTTGACTCTATCACCTTGTCTTCAGCCCATTTATATGAACAGTGGTATCCAGTTAACATAAGAAAATTTACGTGGCTAGAAGGGGGCGGGGGGGGGGGCGGCAATTGACTATTGTTAGAGCCCTGAGAAAGGAAAGGAAGTTGGGCCACAAGGTGAGAATCATTGCATAGTAAGTAGTTCAGCCTAATAGAAGCCAAAGAAAACAGCAGCAAACTGTTTCAGAAAGTTCTTTTGAACTGCCCCCACCACCCATTCTCTCTTGGTACTGTTGGAGATACTTGGACAGGCATCTCTCTGCACATAGGCACACACATGCCTGTCATGGCTGCTGCCTGGCCTCACCCCTGGACAGCAGGCGCTAGGCCATCCTCAGGTCTTCTCATGAGAACATTCATGCCTGGTGTGTGACTGCATGTCTTATCAACATGCAGTGGTGGAGACCAGAAGGTCTCCCTTGACTACTCCAGATGAGGCCTTGTCCAGCCTCCCACCTTCCCTCTTGTCACACTCTATTACATCAGCCTATTTGATGTCTGCCTAGCACTGACTATTCTCTTGTGTATTCATTAGTTGACTTGTTTGTTATGTCTTCCCCAACGAGAATGTAATTCTGTGAAGGAAGAGGCTCTGTCTCGTTCATTGCAATCTCCAGGGTCTCAAACTGTCCTTGGCAGGTAGTAGCCCTGCAGGAAATATTTGTTTACTGACTGACTATAAAATGGTAAAAGAATATATTGCACTTTCTATCATGTCTGCATAGCACCCAGCAAAATGATTGGCAGCTATCTGGTGTTCATGATGACCCTCCTTCTCCCAAAGCATCCCAGGGAAATGTATTTTTTTTTTTTTTGACGGGGGGGGGGGTGCTACTGGGGATGGATTGAACTCAGGGGCACTCGACCACTGAGCCACATCCCCAGCTCTATTTTATTTTTGTAGTTTATTTAGAGACAGGGTCTCACTGAGTTGCTTAGTGCCTTGCTTTTGCTGAGGCTGGCTTTGAACTCCTGAACCTCCTGCCTCAACTTCCAGAGCCACTGGGATTACAGGCATGTGCCACCATTCCCAGCTCAGGGAAATGTATTCTTTTTTAAAAAAAATATTTATTTTTTAGTTATAGGTGGACACAACATCTTCATTTTATTGTTATGTGGTGCTGAGGATCAAACCCAGTGCCCCATGCATGGTAGGCAAGCGCTCTACCTCTGAGCCACAACCCCGGTCCTGGGAAATGTATTCTTGATTTGACTTTTAACTGACTTCTTAGTTCTGTTTCTGACTTAGTTTTGGCCTTTGGGATGGGTCCTGAAAATAAGCACAGCAGACTCCTGGAACCTGGGATCTTGGGTTGCTGTCTTGGTTTCAGCTCTGACTCACTGTGTGAGCTGTGGGCATCTTCTTAACCTCCCTGATTCTGTTTCTACATCCATAGAATGAAGAGCTTGGATGGGTGATATGAAGTTCCCTTGTAGTTCTTGCATTTTATAATGCCATCTTTTTGCCTTTTTTCCATTGAACACAGACCACTCTTCATATGAAAATAAGCATCCCACAACCCTTCGAGAAATGCTGCTGCAAACATGTAATGCAGTTTCCTTAGCAACACACACCACTCTCTGTTTCATCAAGGATCTCAGAATGCATGCTTCTCTGCCATGCACTTTAGGAGTTTTTGAACCTGAAGTGAATTTAATAATCACCTTTTACTTACATGTAGCATTTTCATCTAAGATAGCAAGATTAATTTGCAACCTGCTATTAAAGTATGATTAATTTCTAAAACAATTATTTATTTTATTGGTACATTGTAATGATACACAATAGTTGGATTCATTATGCCATATTCATAGGGCACATAGCATAATTTGATCAATCAATCTCATTCCCCAAGGTGCTATTATTTGTAAAGAGTGAAAGGATGACTTATTTGCAATCATACGAATCATCTATACCTGGGTCCAGAATTACAAAATATTTATTTATATTGCACAATAGAATTCCATCATAAGCACCTGCTTATCACATGAATTAACAATGTCTGTGTCCCACAAATCATTGGAGCATGCTTCTGGAGACCTTCCTTTCCTCCTCAATGCACTGCAGTTTGCAGCTTCCCCCTTAGCTCTCCGAAACTGCCCTTTGCCTTTATATTGGGTGTTGTCATCTAAAAATTCAAACTTATGGTCCCCTGTTAATCTTGATCTTATTTGATGTATCTGTGGCAGGTGTTCCTGTGTCTTCTTACTGTGTCCCCAGTGGCACTTGAGCCAGGTTACGCATCTAAATACACATTCTTCTCTTTCCCTGGAATGTCATTCCCAACTTCTCTGCTGGGCAAGTGTATGCTTATTTTAGAAGATGTGGCTCGAATGTCTCAGTCTCTTTGAAGCCCATCTTACCCATTTTCCTTATGCCAAGAAGAAGTGGCTGGTCTTCTTTGTACAAGCATTATACCAACTTATACCAGAGTCAGTGTTTATTCCTTATAACATTGTCTATATCTCTATCTATCTATCTATCTATCTATCTATTTATTTTTGCACATATATCTCCTATGGAGAATTCATGGTGAATAAAAGATTTTTGTCTTTTTAATTTTTATATTCTTAGGCATAACCTAGAGTACTCAATAAATATTTGCTAAATGGATGAACGAAAATACAATAATTTAATTTCTGGCTCCAAAATTCTAAAAAAGGCTTTGAACTGTGTATGGGAAATGTTTTTTTTGAAATGACTTTCTGGGAAGTGATGGGAAAGGAAGGTGACTTCAGAACATTCCATGTGTCCTATGGCGGATGTCTGTAGTTAAACATGGGGTGAATCCAGTTGCATTTTAGTTTAAATTAACTCATCCAATTAAGAGAGGTTAATCAGATCAACCTGGCGCCAGTGATTAGAACTAGTATTATGATGACTATTTTTTTTTCCCTTCATCGTAATGGATGTGAGGTTTCACTAATGAAGTGAAACTTGTGCAGCAGCCCATGGGATGATCCGTTGAATTGGTAAAACTTCAAATTCATTTTTAAAAGTTTGGCTCTCATAACCTTTGACTAATTTAAAAATGTAATTGAAAAATTGGTTTAATATCAGAGTCAAAGAAGACTTCATAAAGAAATACTATCACTGAAAATACCGTTATCTTAAGCAACATACTTTAATTGTTAAACATGACCTTAGCACACACGTATTTTCATATCATTGCAATCTAATCATGATATAATTTTCATTTTCCTTTAGTGTTGATATAGGATCATTTAAAATGGACGAGAACAATATTTACCAAAAGATATTTAAAGAATGCTAGTTTCTTGGGATTTTTAAGTGACATTACTTGTGGAAAATAAAACATCTCTGAGGTCAAATAAGTTTGGGAATTCATGAAAGTAAACAAATTCCTTTATTGTGAGTGCTCTCAAAGCCTACAATATTCTAATAAGCTTTCAGAAAAAAAATGAGGATGTGACATTTGCTGCAAATTAATTTTAACATAAAATCATTTTTAAAACAATGTGATATCTGTTCTATGGACAAATATTTAGAACACATTTTGGGAGTCAGTGCTGGCTAGAATTCTATGGTGTGGTTATAACCTAATTTGATAACCCATTCCTCTGCTGTTGGACAATGATGTTGAATTATGCTTAGGATAGAACCCAAGATCCTTTACCTGGCCTGTGTATCATGCAGCCATCACCTGGTCCCTCTTGGTCTCATGTCTCTTTGCTCACTTGGCTCTTACCACCCTGGCTTCTATTTTTTAAAATTGATTAATTAGTTTTTTAGTTGTAGATGGACACAAAACCTTTATTCATTCATTTATTTATTTTTAAAATGTGGTGCTGAGCATCGAACCCAGCGCCTCACACATGCTAGGCGAGTGCTCTACCACTGAGTCACAACTCCAGCCCACACTCTTGTTTCTTGAACTCACTAAGCTCTTCCCTACTTCAGAATCTTCTAGGTAATAGTACACTGATCACATTCCTTCCCACTGAATTATCTCCTCATTTGTTGCCCCTTTCCAGTAGACAACAATGAACGACATGAAGAAATGGAGTACCCTCGGCTTCATCTTTAACCTGAAATGCCTGACATTTTCCTGCCTTTTCAGCAACAACCAATCGTGGTTCACCACTGTGATGTCAGCCTGAGCAAAACTGAAAGAGAAAGACCTGGAGCAGATGACAATGCAAATAGCAGCGACTCTCAGACCAGTTGTTCTGCACCTTCTCGCTGAGATCCACTGGGGTCAGCCAGCTCTCCTCTTTCAGGGATTTTCAGAGTGCATGAAGCACATGGTTGCTCACAAGTATTTTTCTCTGTGTGACAGAGAGTGGCAGTGCTTGCTCTCCCACACTCTTGAAGGCCAGTGGTGCTCCACAGGAAGTGCAGGATGACTGTTGACCTAGTTAAACCAGCCTCCCAAGAACACGAAGTGAAACCCGGTGCACACACGACCTCCTCTGTATTTCGTTCTTAGTAATTTTATAGAATGAAAGCATAGAAAGGATATTTATCAAAAGTGCAAATGATCTCAAGTCAGAGCTTTTGGTACAGTCTACTGATTTTTTTTTTTTTTTTTTTTTTAGATCAAGAATGGCAGATTTAGAGCTGAGGCCACTGTGTAACTGCAGAGGCACCATTCATGTAGACTATATAGAATGGGGCCCCCCAGGAGTTGTCTGATGTGGCAGCCTTGTTCAGAGAGGTCAAGAGGCTTGCCCAGGGTCACTTTGTGAACTTGGGCTGCTGTTCCTTTAGGTCTGATGATACAAGCAAGAATGAAAATATTTTAATACACCAGAGAGATGGTCTGGAATCAGTGCAAAGCCAAAAGTGTAAACTCAGTTTAGGTTTTGAAATGAATTGACTCAGTCTAGGTTGGGGGAAAAACTGGTTTGAGGCAGGTTCTTGCTAAGTTGCTGAGGCTGGCCTTCAACTTGCCATCCTCCTGCCTCCCAAGTTGCTGGGATTTTAAGTGTGCACCACTGTGCCTGGCACTCTTTATTTTTTTAAGAAAGAGAAGGGAGAGAAGAAGCAAGTGATTGGGGGCGGGGAAGGAATGAACAAAAATTAAAGGAGAATGGAACCATTGAAAGGTGTTGTGCATCCATAGAAAGGGGAGGCGACGGAGGACCACAGTAAGGTTCTCCAGAGCCAGGCTGTCTTTAGCTGTCCTAGGGTTGGGATAAAAAAATATTGAAAATGTAAATGATTGTAGGAATGCTCTGAATAGAGGATTAGTCGGTAAGGAAGTAAGATTGAAAAATCTGCCTTGAAAAACCCACTCAGTGAGACTTTTTTCACCACTACCACCACCACCTGGATAGCATTAATCACTTTTTTTCCTGAACTCTCTTACTTCTCTTTTAACTCTTCTCTATTTTTGCAGATACTATATACTTGCCACACACACACACACATACACACACACACACACACACACACATACATATGAAAAAATTATACACATGGAAAACATTCTCACCCATGCAGGATGAGCCCCAAGTAGGGGCAAGTCTGCTTGGGGGGAGGTGGTAACTTTGCAAGAGCCCCAGGTTAGAGGGCGATTAGAGGTGGTTAAGTTCTTCAGGAGTAGATTTTTACTTTTTCCTCTTTCTCTGACGTTTTATCCCCTGGAATATGACATTGATTAGAATGCCAGTGTCTGAAGTGATGACAAGAGAGTGTTTTGGAAAGGGGGCTGGTATTTCCAGCACACACATTGAGTTGATTCTACCCGTATATTCGAACAGCACTAATAAATTGGGAAAACATGGTGCAGACCACACACAACTTGGGAAGTTCCCCCGCTGATGTAAGGACTATGTTTCTCAAACCCTTTTGTTTGACTATGCCCTGCCATCCTTGCCCAGTCTGTTCATTGCCCTTTAAAGGGTACCATCTTGTGATCGCTCACCGAGTGGTGTTTCTCCATCTCTTCAGTGTAGGAGCTGGCATCTGAGGTGAGGATTGCATTGAGAGGTGCTCTGTGAATTTAGGACACCCTTTTTGGTGCTGGAAACTTATCCTCCTGCTTTGGACTTAGGGTTTCTGAGGATTGCCTGTGCCCTGAGGGGTAGGACTACCACCCTGAGACCTGCTCTCTGAATCTACAGAATGGAGCTACCCTCAAAAAACTCTTTTAGAAAGGGCGCCAAGAATTGGGATTTTTGCAAGTTCCAAAAAGGGTTTTTCAAATCCACTATCAGTGCCATTTTCTAAGAAATTAGTTTCTTATAGAAAAAAAATGTTTTTTGCCCTTCAGGCTTAAGATAGCCAACTGTCAAAATCCAGTGCATATAATAATAGAGTTCACTGGAAGGAAAATATGCTAGCAACAGCATTTCCAAGCAGGGAGCCTGGCACTAATTACCACCGCCTTCTTAATGCCTGTATCTGCCAGATCTAACATGTTTTAACCTCATACAGCATATCTGTAACACCACACATTAGCTTCTCATTCACAGGTATGCTCAGGAATTCACCACTAAGCACATCTGAGCAATGTTAAAAGAGTGGGCATGTATTCACTCTTTTGATATAACTGCACACAGAATTGATCACTTGAAAAAGTAAAGAATATATATATCAATATTAATGAGAAACAAAAATTCAACCAAAGGAGGCTATTGCTGTGCTGTTCAAAAGGAGAGTCAGGGTGAATGGAAATTTTAGTTTCACACTGGTATGGTTTGATATGGTTTGTCCCTTAAAGATTAATATGCTAGAAGCTTGGTTCCCCCAGTGTGGTAATGTAAGAGGTAGTAGAACTTTTAAGAGGTGGGGCCTCGTGGAATATTTTTAGGCCATTGGGGTGCCACCCTTGAAAGGGATTAATGTAGCTCTCTTAGAACCCAGGTTGGTTCCCATTAGAGTGGATTCTTACCAAAAGAGAAAAAACTATCCTCTTTGCTCTCTGACTTCCTGTGATCTCTTCTGCACACACTCCTTCCTTTATGATGCCATCCTTATGAGGCCCTTACCACAGCCAAGCCGATTTCAGCACCATGCCCTTGTATCTCCAGAGCTGTGAGTTAAATAAACCTTTTCTTTATCAAATATGCAGCCTAAGGTTTTTTTGTTATTGCAACACAGAATAGATGAAGACACACACACACATACACACACATGTCCATTGGTAGCAGTCACTCCCTCAGTTTGGAATGAATTAGTGTTTGGAAAAGCCATGGGGTGGGATCCCCATTCCTGGGGAGCAACTGGGAAGCTAAAGAGAAAGACATAGGTCTTGCCTTGAAGGAAATGTATTGGCAATGTAATTAATAGAATAAATGTATTGAGAAATATATACTTAATTTTTCCATCTCTAAAACATTTCTATTTTATTTTTTTAGAAGCTCCATTTGGTTTTCTTTTTAAAATATCTTTATTTATTGTTTATGTGGTGCTGAGGATCAAACCCAGTGCCTCACACATGGGAGGCATACATCTACCACTGAGCTACAGCCCCAGCCCATTTCTATCTATTTTAGATGGTGTGTTCCTATCTTCAGTTGTACAATAGAAATCTCTCACGTAAGTACTATTATTTAAGTACTGTTATATAATATACTGTTATATATTGCAGCAACCATCCCGAGGGTCACTTATTCCCTCTGTTATTTGACCACATGTGCTTTTTTCATTCTCTCTTTGAGTGGTGAGATGTCAAGCACCACAGGAGTTTGGGGGCAGGGAGCCTTATTCTGCTTGATGGACAGTCCATCAGTCAGCTGAGCTATTGCAAGTCACTGCTACTATAATACTTTGGGGATGATGTTCCAGTTCACCTATACATGGGATCATGCCCTTTGAAATCTCCCAGGCACTTCCAGGAATCCGTTGACTTGCATGATTACAACTATCAAGAGATCTAATCTTCCCCTCTCTCCCTCCCTTCCTTCCTTCCTTTCTCCCTCCCTCCCTCCCTCCCTCCCTTCCTTCCTTCCTTCCTCCCTTCCCTTCTCCTCCCTTCCTCTCCCCTCCCTCCTTCCTTTCGCAACGTTGTCTGCAATATTGAAAAGTTAAAGAAACAAAAAAAGGTTTAAGTGGGATCTACGTATTTCCTCCATTCAATATTTTTAAAAATTGTTTTCTGATTATAAAAATGATATTTGCCAATCAGAAGACCCATTACAAATGACCCTGTCAATATTAAAAGAAGAACATCCCTGTTTTCGATGGCCCACATACATTCTTGGGGACTTGACTTTGTGTCAACAGAGGATGCGCGACACCACTGCCCTCTTGGCTCTGCACCTCTGCTCCAGTTTTCTTTATAAACAAAACCACATGTTATTTGTGTGGTCAAGTTAAAGGAAAGAATATCTCACCAAAATAAAAGAACTACAAGTGAAATATAACAAGCCCAGCCTTTATATGGTTTTCCTGTGCTCTCGTTAGGTCTCTCATGGAGGCTTGGAGTCCCAGATGTGAGCTAGTGGTCCTAGTTTGAGCTGTTTTCTCTGTGGGCTGCCCCTAATGCTGGCTTTCAACCCACTGAAGAAAATTTATCCCAAACAACAGGAGTTTTGATTTTCTAAGCTCCTTTTGAACCTCAGTTTGGCTTTCTTCATGTTGTATACATTCATTCATTGTGTTTGCCCTGGTCTTGGAGCAATGTGGCATAGACCTGTCCACATTTTGAATTGATAATTCCTTCTCCACAACTTCTCTTGATAGCCATTTACTCCTCTGAAATCTAATTTATAGAATGCAGCATCATCTGTCTTCAGACATGTTTAAACATTTTGTTTTATGCATACACACACACCCCCTACCACCACCTCGGGAGAACTCTAGATGTTGTCTTTTTTGGAATATAACAGAATAAAGGTTATTAGGGTAATAACAATTCCGGTTTTCACTTCCCCCCGTCCTGAGAGGGATGCAGCTCACCTGGGTTGAGGGAAAGGCAGAGAGAGATGAACCATCCAAGAGGCATCTGGGGGCCAGAGCTGGAAAAGCATTGGCATGAGAGCTGGGGAGACAGGCAGAAGGGAAAAGGTGATGTCAAGGGGTTTAAGTGGGATCTACGTATTTCCTCCCGCATGTTTGGATTATTTTGAAATTATTTTTGGTGCACGAATTGAGATTCAACCATGAGGGTTGTAGTCTTACAAGCCTCCAGGAAATACATGAGAGCTGTCCTTGATGTTCATTTTAATTGCATTGTATGATGTAAATGTGTGGCTAATGCTGGTGGGGGGGAGTGGGTGGAGGCCTCACATGTGCCGTGCTTTAGACTTGGATTCTCTGGGTCTGAATTTCCCTCCTCAAGCTCCTGGGAGTCTTTTTAAAATTGTAGTTGGACACAATATCTTTATTTTATTTATTTTTATGTGGTGCTGAGGGTCCAACTCAGTGCTTCTCACGTGCTAGACAAGCACTCTACCGCTGAGCCATAACTCTGGCCCCTCCTGGGAGTCTTACCCCCACATTTGCTCCCATGCTCTGAACTATCTCCATTGCAGAATTGGACAGCATTGTTCTAGTGCCATGAGAATAATGCTGAAGGACACTTCCCAGCCCTCCAAGTTATGTGTTGTGAATGACCTCTGACCACTATGTGAATGGAGGAAGCTCCCCTCCCCTCCCCACTATATGATCATGTTTTCTGAGTGCCCCAATACAAGTGCAGTGTCTCTGGCATGCAGACTGGAATCAGGCTCTTGAAATATTCTAATTATAAAATCTAAGTAAAATCTAACTCTGCCTTCCCAAGGTTCATAGTTAACCCCTCAACTGTGACCGCAGGTGGCCCCAAATGCAAGGTGCCCCAGTCAGTTCTGTGGATTCTGGGGCCACTCTTTGCCATCACCATAAATAATCCAGAGAATCCAGTGATTGTCAGTGGGGTGTCAGTATCCTTTAATTTTACATCTGTGCAGTTCCTCTCTCTTTCCCATCATGACCTTTTTTGGTGTAGCATGCATAGTTGGCTATTTAGATAAGGAAATCACAAGATTGTCTTGATTGCAATCTCTAGATTGCATTTAAAGTTACAATTATATGACATGTATATACTCACAGATGACTCACAGATTTTGTGTGTGAGTGAAATGGGAAGAAGAAATGTTTATTTATTTATAATTGTATATATGCTGACATATTGATATTTATATATATCACAAATATACTTCTTTATATGCACACATATATACATCTTTCTCTAGGATTTCCACCTCAAATTTAAATGTCTTCTTGAGAAGGGTGGCTTTTTTAAGTTAGGGATTTTCTAACAAGTGGCTAAAAGAAAGACCTTCCTGGATCAATGCAGAGGATACATCCTTGGGTGGCAAAATCAGCAAGAGGAAGAGGAGCTGGAAACAGGAAGTGGTGGCAAGCTAAAAGTGAACCTCCATTGGCTTTAACCAGCACCTAGATTACAAAACGGATTATCACCAGAACCCCAGGCAGCCCTCTCCTTTTCATCAGTAACTCCTCAGAAGTAGCCATTATCCTGAATTCTAGCACCGTGGGTTGCTTTTGAGGATAGACTGGGTTTTCCTGCAATAATAAACAACTCCAGTTTTCATTTGCTTTTATCCCTCATGCTGGGTTGGGGCCCTGAACACTCCATTTCTACTTGGGCTGCAAGGTCTGTGTAAAGCTCGGCCTATAAAGGACCCTGAAGGGAGCCTGTAAGACTGGAGGAAGGAGAAGGAACTTCTCCCTTCTATCTGCTTCTTGTTTTTGTTATCCCAGTAATGGTAATTCATTATGGGGGCAGTTTCTTGCTGTAGCATCACATGAATTCAATTTGCAGTTTTTCCAGTACTTGCAGGGCCAGACTCACTGCATCCTCACAGAGATATCGGCTCTAACTGAGCAGAAGCTCCTCCTTACGGGTCTAAGTTTCAACCCTGTGGAGCTCCTCTTTCCAGCCCAGAGACACTGGCATCAAATGACCAATGTTCCCTCTTCAGAAGTCTGAGTTTCAGCACCATAAGGTTCCTCCAAACTCTTCCTTTGTTCACTCAGCCCTACCTCCTTAACACCCAGGAGTTCTCTTTTTACCCTAATTTTACAAACTCAGCTTTATGTCAGGTTAATAAGTTTCTAAATGTGAAAAGATCTCCATTCAAAAAATGATTGTAAGATTTCTGCATCCTAAGGGATAGGCTCAGACTGGAATCTCTTTCCCTCACCATCACTTTCCCTCTCAGTAGAGGAGTTGGGGGGCTGTTCAGATTGGTCATGGTGTGACCGTTGGTTCATTAATGGAAGTATGCTTTCCCTTGTCTGAGCTTTAAAATCCTAGTTATGGGGTGTTACACAGATAATACATATTTTGGCACTCACTCGTAGGAACCTGATTGGAGATAGTCTGATTTTTGAGAATATTTATTTCAAAGATTATTTGCTATGAAAGGGGCTTCATACTCAGTACTGAATTTACATTTTGCAATTATCAATATGGTTATTTTTGTGTTGTAGTTTTAAAGCAACATCCTAGTTGATGGGAACATTTTTTTTACCTTGTATGACTGGTGACATAATAATACAGTATTAAGAAAATAAAGCCAGGCATGGTGGCATGTGCCTGGAAGCCTAGCTATTCAGGAGGTGGAGACAGGAGGATAGCTTGAGGCCAGGAGTTTGGGACCAGCCTAATCAAGATAGCAAGTCCCCAACTCAAAAACCCCAACAAATAAACAAACAAAACCACCCCCCAATAAACAACAACAACAAACAAAAGCAACATAATATTTAGAAAGATCTATAAAAATTAGGATTATCAACTCCAGCATTTACAGTCTGCAAAAATCTTGGTCCTTTGTATGACATGAGGTTGCCAAAAAGATATCCAGAGAGGTTTCATCTTAATGTTTTCACATGTACATCAAAAGAATCTGAATGCTTCCAAGATGTTAGTCTGTTTTGTTGCATTTCACAGCTTTGCATACCAAGTCAGGAAGCTGTCGTGGAGCTGTGCTGGTACATCAGTGCTGAATGCCAGCACATGCATATGCTGATACATATGTTATGTCAGGAGTCAAGACTCTGGCACTCAGATGCATCCAGACATTACACCTCCAAATTTGGAGCTGAGGTGGCCCCTGAAGGCAGGCTGTCCCTAAACTTTCTTCTGGCTATGATTTGAGATGAATCATTTGAATCACAGGTTAATAGCATTACCCATGTAGTTGAGATGTGAGACTTGATAAATTTCCAGAGCCTGAGGCTATGCTTTGTATTACCAGAGTAGTAAACCATGAGATGGAGTCATCGGATCAGGCAAGGTTTTGTTTGCCTGATATTTCTGTGGGTACCATTCTTTCCTGATTCTCTGGCTTTGAGGATCTGATAGGGCTTACTGCAACCTCTGGATCCAGAGGCAAACATGTGACCCAAACCTGGATTATCAAAGTACCCCGTGCATTTGACTATCATGATGGCTGAAGAATCAACACTTGACTCAACCAGCTTGTGCGAGCCTGCCCACAGTTCTTGCTAAGTTTGCAGGTATGAATCTAAAGCTTCCAGTGGCCATATTTGCCCCCTGGGGAGAGTCAGTCTGAAAAGAAGTCAAAATGATGGAAGAAGAATCAAGAGATGGAAGAAAAGAGGCAGATTCCTGATGGTATTATTTGTACCCCTGGAATGACTACACCAGGAATTCCCCTCTACTTTCTAATGTCAAGGTTCAGTAAATAGTCCTTTTGAAAAGGCTGGTTTAATTGGATTCTTTATCTGCAATTAAAGGAGTTATGACTAATAGGATTATATTGGTCTCTGTCGGCTGTGAATTTTGTGTAGAATGTGTACATTGGTCAGACTGCAGATGGCAATCAAGTTGAATGATTCAACTGGTCTGTTTGTATTAATAGGCTTAATGCAATATTTGCTAAATCTCCACTTTGCCAAGTGGGGATGCTGGTGAACCAGCAATAATGAACTAATGATATTCTAGCTGCAAATGATTCATTTTGACAAATTGTTTACCTCTCAGGACCTTGAGTCCTGACTTGTAGAATGACTGTGGAATGACCAGTTCATAGAGATGCAGTGATATTTTGTGTGTGTCCGTTAAGACTCTTCAATATATTTAATTGTAGCAGCAAAAGTGACTTTATTATCATCACTTATTAACTTCTCATTTGATCAGAATGCAGTAAGAATTGTCTCAAACTTTACCTAACTCTAAACAGATTGATCTATGTAGATTTTCCAGCATAAAATCGGAGAAAAATACAGATGGGTTTGTTCTTTTGTGTGCTTAGCTTACAAATATGACTTACTCATGCAATGTTGACAGCTAGTATTTTAGAGTTTTAGCATGTCATTTCTTAAAATATCTAAAGAAAACATTGAAAAATAATGACAATAAAAAGTGACGAGGCATGACGCATTGTTAATGAGAGTTGTCAGGGTCTCCCCAAAGTGTGCATAACCACAAGTCAAATAGATTTCAGGTATTAATTGACTTGCCAAATTCTCTTCTGGTCTCTCTTTTCTCTGTCTACCATCCTCCCACCTTATCATTCTCTTTTTAAAAATAGCTTTATTGAAATAAATGTTGGCTTAGCTCTATTTTTATGGCATTTCCTGATTCGAGATGTGTCCTTGCCTCTTCTACTTCTTCTAGACACATACTTTAGATGAAAATGTTTCTAAAGAGAAGAAGTAGAAGGATGACAAAATATCCCTAAATAAATCCTTCCAAGTACAGAAGCAGGTGTCTGGAATGTTCCTGGAAGAGCTTCCCACTCCATACCCCTGCTCCACAGACACAAGACACTAACTCTGAGAAGTTAAATGTTTGTGGGGGTCCCTCCCCACCCCTACCAGAGCTCTGCCAGAGGGGGCCGGTCATACAGTCCAGGTCCCCTGGCTCCTTTTCCAGCATGATTTCCAACACAGCACTGTGGCACGTTTTACATGTAGAGAAATACAGTTGGTCAACCTCCCAGGGGTCCTTTGTTTCATGATATTTGCACTGCCTAATTTGAAAATGAGTTTAAAACAGTTTAACAAATCACAATACCCTAACAAAAAGAAAAAAGTAAAAAGGTCAGAAACCACGTGGAGGTAAAATCCTGGCACAGGTTGGTCTCTGACGGAGAACAACGTAGGTCTCTGTGGCTTGTGGGCAACCTAGTCTCCAAGGCAACTGGAAGCTTGTATCATCATGTGTGTGTCAAAAAATAGTGAAAGCACATGGGAACACAAATACAATATGGGCTCACTTTACTGAACAGAAATATTCCTGAGAAGTTGTCTAAATGTCAAAACAAATCCTGTGTTGTGTTGGGTATACACGTAGGGTCTGCGAACTCTGTTGAGAAGAGAAGTCATGTTTAATTTCCTGAAAGCTTTGCAGTCCTGGGGGCCAGGGTGCTGGGGGCACCTGACAAGGAAATCTTTGTTGTGCATGGGGGTGGCTGTGAGGGAAAAGAAGAAATGCCAAGAGTAAAGCCCCCCCCCCCCCCCTTTCATAAGCGGTGCCTGGTAGGACCATCTCCATTCCTCCCTCCTCTTTTATGGAGACTCTGCTGCAAAGCTGGGAGAGAAAGGAAGGAGGAAAGGCTTAGTCAGAGTTCACTAGATAAAATTGTCAGCTGCACTGGTGAGTGCTGGACACTGTGGCTTTCAGTTCTGGAGTTGTATTGAAGTGGCATTTGCTGTTGTCCTGGATTTCATGTGCTTTCTGTTCTCTCTTGCGAGACAGGCCTACTTGGTTTAATTCTTTAGAACAATGTTTACATTTCCACAGGGACCTCTGAGGGTGTTATTTCAAAGAGGTCAGTGAGAGGGGAATTTCAGGTCATCTCAGGATAATGGAGTGTTAAGGTTTAGATACTAGATGTCCCCTCAAAGCTCCTGTGTGAGACAATGCAAGAACATTCAGAGGAGAAATGATTGGGTTCTGAGAGCCTTAACCCAATCACTGAATTAACCCCTGATAGGATTAACTGAGTGGTAACTGAAGGCAGGTAGGGTGTGGCTGGAGGAGGTGGAATACTGGGGATGTGCTTTTGGGGTATATATTTTGTATCTGGCAAGTGGAGTCTCTCTCTGCTTCTGGATCATCATGTGAGCCGCTTTGCTCTGCCACACTCTTCAGCCATGATGTTCCGTTTCACTTCAAGCCCCGAGAAATGAAGCCAGCTGTCTATGGACGGAGACACCTCTGAAACTGTGAGCCCCCACATAAACTTTTCCACCTCTAAAATTGTTCTTGTCAGGTCTTTTAGTCACAGCAGGAAAAAGCTGACTAAAACGTGGAGGAAAAGTAGTTTGTGGGGAAGGGACTTCCAAGCCACACTAGGTAGTTCTCTTTAATAAATCCTTCCAAGTAGAGAAGCAGGTGTCTGGAAGGCTTGTACTTTGCAGAAAGCATTCTTGGGGAGGTGCTGATGGTGCGTGTTCTTGCATAAGGTGGTCTTTCTTACTCAGAGCACACAGATTCCCTTTACTTTAGGTCAGTGTTCTTGGATGACTATAACTTTGGGTTAATGAAAACTTTTTGTACATTTTCAGAAGTCTCCAAGGTCTGGATTATGCCAGGGTGTCATCGTTTTTACAGGCTGATGTCGAGCTGGAGTTGGGAGGTTGCCCTGAAATTGTATGGATATCTCAGTTAACACCAGGCCATCAGTCTCTGAAGCCTTGTTGATTTTGGAGAAGATCCACACCTTTGAAGGTTCTGTTGCCCTGTTGGGCATTTCACAGTGTTACTTTACAGTGTGTCTGAGGTGTAATCCCCAAAGGGGCTCTGGACTGCAGACATTATATTTGCAGTCAGAGAATTTATAATTTACTACATATGTCCAGGGTTGTTTTTTTTCCCTTTAGCAGCTTTCCTTCTTCCTTTTGCATTTTCCCACACCCACTCTTGGCTGCCCTCCTAGTACCTTCTCACCACTAGGGACTTTTATTAATAGGCAGATTTTTGTAGATTCTTAAAGAGAGAGGGTGAGAGCTCCCAATTGCATTATTTGCCTCCTGTTTGCTTGTAATTAGTGTCTATATATATATATATATTGCATCACAGTTTCTTTACACTTATAGATTAAATGTTAAATAGAAGTCAAGGATTTGGTCATGTGACCAGGAACAGGAATCTATGCTCCTTGATGTCTATAGGATGGGATGGGGAGGTAGTAGCATGGGACAGAGTAACGCTGCTGTCACTGGTTTCTACAGAGGAGCTGTGTGGACACAGTGTGGAGATGAGAGGCTGAGTGCTCCAGAAGAAAGAGCCTGGTGTCTGGGAGTTGGGCAGGTCTTAGTGGGAATGCTAACTCAGGTGCTGACTGATAAGTGATCTTGGGCAATTCCCCCTCCATGTCCAAGCTTCAGTTATTTTTCCTTTACCTGTAAAAGAAATGCACAAAGTTGTTATGATAATCAAATGCAATGGGGCGGGGGGGGGGTAGGGGGTATGAGAATACTTATTGTCACATATAAGGCACTTCATAAATATTATTTTCTCTTTCCTTCAATTAGAAGGGAACGAGAAAAGAGCCAAAGACATGAAAATCTCCATGTTCTATTAATAACAGCTCCCATGTTTCTTTTCCGTAATATTTTCATAATGCTTTAAGCCATGTGGGTAATTGTTTCAACATTTAATTTTTCCACTGAATTATTTAATTGCATTTATGACAGGCACATATTTACTTTGAGTATGTCGGTGGAGCCATTAATTTATTCTAATGGATTTACAACATGGTCAGATACTTTTTCACCCTGAACTTTGTGGTGATAGAAAACTTTGCTGCCTGCCATAGATTTATTGTGCTTCAGTCATGGTTTAATCAAAACGAATTCTTTAAAAGTCTAGATAAGGGTCCCCCTAGAGGAAAGGAGTAAGAAGATTTTCTCTGAAAATCATATTTAAGCCTAATAATTTATCAGTCTGATGATGACTCCCATTTTTTTTTATTTTTTTGCTTTCTATTGTTAATAGAAAGAGCTTGGTGGGCATTTTACTTTTGGTGGGGGAGGGATGCACTTCAGTGGAGGAGAAGAAATGAGATTAGAGATTTCTTTTTTCTAAAGAAAACAGTCATTCTGCACATCTGGAGAGTTGTAAGTCATTTGTTTGGTTCCCAGATGCATTCATAGCCCCCCACTCTCCATGAAGACCCTCTGCTGGCCTCGACTTCATTCTTTCAAAGGGATTTCTTTCTCAATGAGGTAATAATGTTAATGGCCACAGGCTGCCCCAAGACTGGTGCTGGTGGATACTGAATTCCCCATTTAGTCCTCTCAGGTTTTAGATATTCAAAATAGCAGTGATTAAAACATACACTTTTTGGGCTGGGATTGTGGCTCAGTGACAGAGCGCTTGCTTTGCATATGTGAGGCACTGGATTCGATCCTCAGCACACATAAAAAATAAATACAAAATAAAGATTTTTTTTTAAAAAAGCTCCAAAAACAACAACAACAACAACAAAAAGACATACACTTTTCAATCTGGTTAGTTTCTCAACTCATGGCTTGGGAGTATAGGTTAACTTTTCAGTTAAAACTAGGGTTTAAAATGAACAACAAAACCTTCCTAATGGTTCCATCCTGCCCCCTGCAATTTGTTTCTTATTAAAACTTTTCAAGTTTTCATTTATTTATTGGGGAGAGGGAAAGAGACTTGGTCATGAACACTAAGAGAGATTTCTAAGCACAGGTAGTGGTAGATTAAACATACTTTAGCAATTACTGTTTTCCATCTGTTGATTTAAAACTGAAAACAAAACAAAACAAAACAACCCACTTCTGACTGCTCTTCTGTTACAGAATAAGTACAGGTTGGTAGATCTTGCACACAAGATAATCTCACTCTGGGAACATCTTCACCCTGTTCATTCTCAGTCATAATAAGACAGAACAATAGCCTTTTAAACTTGTGTGTGATGACACAAATTTCTCCATGAAAAAAATTTACCAAAGGAGCTAAATAAATCCATGGATTTCACGAACCCTAATCTGAGCTATTAAACACGCAATTTCAATCTATCATGTAAATTAAACCTTCCCCAGAAGAGCCTGCTACCGTTTATATTAGGATGAGATAAACACTGACATTCAAAGGTTATTAACCAATGTTCATCTCCTTTTCTATGGACCTCACTTAATAAGAATTTTAAAGAGTTAGTATTTTTAATTGATAAATCATAATTGTATACAGTAGAGTAGTACATCAAGATGTTTTGATATAATGTATATAATGTGACATTATTATATTAGGTTAATTAACATAACCTTCACCTCACTTATTTTTTATGGTGAGACATTTGAAATTTAACTCTTAGTTATTTTGAGACACACAAAAAAATCATTATTGACTGTATTCATCTTGTGGTGCAATAGGTCTTAAAACATATTCCTCCCAACTAAAATTTTATTCCCTTTTACTAGTACCCCTGCTTCTTTTCTCTCCCATTCCCCCCCACCTCAGCCTTTGGTAATCATCATCTAATAGTAATGACACTTAACAAGTGTCATTTTTAATAAGTGTCATCTAATAATAATATTTAAAACTTGAAGAGACAGTTTGAACGACATGAGCTCTTTTGATAATTATTAATGTTTTGTCACAAATGTATGATTTCTTCACATCTGTGATTTCAAATGCTTTGTTTTATTCTTTAATCTAGTTACGTGTCTTACACACAGATGTTTATTTTATGGAAGTGTAACAATGGAAATGAAGGGCAAATATGATTTTATTTCCAGGCAGTTGCTTTCCCCCAATAACACTGAGTTATACTTCCACATATGTTATTCATTCTCGACTAGAACAAGATGATGAGGGGAGAAAAAAACCCAGCCTCCTAAGTACTTGAAGATCAAAGCTTCTCTCTTGCAATATGGTCTCCTCCTCACCCAAGCTAGGAGGAACTGTTGGAGACAGGTCCCTGGGTGCCTTTGTCTGCCCTGGATGACCTGCTGTCATTTGGATCTGGAATGCCCCCCAAAGGCTGGCATGTTAAAGACTTGGCCCCTGTTAGGCTATTAGGAGGTGGTGGAAACTTTAACAGGTGGGGCCTAGTGGGAAATTTTAGGTCAATGGGGGCGTGGCTTCAAAGGGGACTGTGGGATCCAAGTCCTTTTCTTTTTTTCTTTTTCACTTTCTGGCCATGAGGTGAGGGCTTGACTCTGCCACGCTCTCCTTGCCATGATGTGCTACCTTTCTATAGGCTCAAAAGCAATGAGGCCAATGGATCAAAGGCTGGAACCTTCCAAACTGTGAGCCAAAGTAAACCTTTTCTCTTTATAAATTGGTGATTTTAGATATTTGTTACAGTGACGGAAAGCTGACTAACATGATCTCCTCCTTTGGTTCTGCCCTGAGACTCCATCTAGGGCACTGCAGTTGTCTGCTCAGTGTGTCCTGAGGAGACGCCTGGCTACCCCACGCCTCCAGAGAAAACTCCCAGGTGATCCCTGGTGAAACTACAGGTTGGGAGATGAGACTGCACCCAGAATGCCAAATAGCATTCTCAGCTCACATAATGTCTGCACATCTGAGAGCTCATGGGGAAAAAAAACAAAATAAAAGCAAGCACGAAGGTAATTTTCATCAAGCTAAAGCTTCCAGAATGTAGTTTTGTGAGTCTAATGATTCTCCTGCCAAATTGTAAAAACCAGAAGCAGTCAGTGGATATGCCTAAAACAAAGTACTTTTATTTTTCTTTTTAAATCTGGCTCTTTAAAAATATGATTTTTTTTTGAGTGGCAGGAAGGGAAGATCAAATTGTTCTTCTGTCTTGTTTCAGTAGAAAAATTAGAGACAAATGTTACTCAGATCCTAAGGATAAAGTGGGGATGGCCATTTGAGGGAGAGGAGAAGATAGAGAGCAATTGCCTTGAAAGGGAAATAGAGATGGAAAATTAAGACTTGAAACCCCTGGAGGGAAATTATTTTGTATTCTTATCTTTGTATGACTTTCTTCTTTATACCCATCCATTTCCAAAAAAAAGATTTTTAATAGGTTGTTTGTATCTAGGACAGTTTTAGAGTTAGTAGGGAGTGGTTGTTCTCCAGTATCCAAAGTCTGGTGTGCTCCTGTCTGCACCGAGGTCAGATAAATGGGGCTCAGTGATAATAACTCCAGGCCTGAGGTGGGGAAGCGGTCGAGAGGAAAGGCACTCACGTACTTGTGCCGTAGAGTTGGAATGTGCAGGTGTGTGTGCATGTCTGAGTGTATGTGTGTGTGTGTGTGTGTGTGTGTGTGTGTGTGTGTGTGTGTTGGGCACCACAAGAGAGTGTCCTGTAATAACCAATCCCTTTCTTTGTCTTCTACAAATTCTCCAAGGGTTTCAGGCTGCCACATTGGACAATACCTTACCTTTGTGTGTTCTTCCTTGTGGAACACCTCTAGGTTCTGTTTGGTTTTTCTGGTTACAACTTTTGATTCCATTAAACAAGATTAGTCTCAATGTTCGTTTACTTGAGCTTTTACCTGCATTTTCTTGCGTGTGTATGTGTGTGGTACACATCTGTGTTTTACATTGGTATCAGGGCAGTGCCCTTAGTGATTCACTCTGTTCCACCCCCTTAGAGAAGATCCTGTTTCCTGCCTTACATTTTGTGGGAGATGAAATGTGCCCTTGTGGGTTTAGGCAAGGTGTAGGGCCAAGCAGATATTTTTCCCTTTCATAACTTGCCACCGCCCTTCTCTTATTAGGAGGTGGAATAAAGTCATGTGACCTTTCCCTTCCTCACATTACTCGGGAAGAGAGCCACATCAAATCTACTAGCTTTGTTTTACATAGGATGTTGCTGTCAGGAGAGAGCTCTGAGGAATGACTCATATGGTGGAAGGTAAGCTGCAAGGAGAGGCTTTCAGCATCTTTCAAGTCACATGCAGTAGCAATTGCTTGCTGATCCCAAGAAACTGGTCTGACTTTTTGAGGGGATGATTCTCAAGTTGGGTTTGAGTTGCCCATAGACATTCAGATGACTATGTGAACAGGTAGTTACATGTATAGTACATGAGGAGGGCCTGAAGTGTGAGGTGTGGGAGTTATTGGTCTGGAGGTGATGGTTGACATCATGGATACTGTAAAACCACCAAGGGAGAAATGAGAAGAGAAGCAGCCTAGGATCAGCTACAATGAAAGGTGAGTTGCACCAGTGCATGGGCCGTACATCTTGCACCTGGTGATCTTGTGAGAATAACAGTACGGGTAGCAGAACCAACTGCCTAACCCTGCAGGCTTGAAGGTCGAGTTTAGTGGAGGGGTTAGGTAGTTGGTGTGACTGAATGCACATTTATCAGACTGTTCTTTTTCTTTTTTAATGTATAGAAGGAATTTAACAGAATTCAACTAACCAAAGATTTACTAACTGTAAAGTACTGGGTTCCATGCCAACAGAGAAGAATCACAGATGAATTAGATCAGTTCTTATTCATAAGAAGTGAGGAAGACAGATGTGCAAACACCTAACTATAACATAAGGATAAATGAAATAAGAGGAATAACAGCTGGATGCAGTGGGAACATAACAAAAAGAACACTTCATTTTAAAGCAGGGCTTGGGGAAGTTTTATAGAAAAAGTGGAAGCCTGACTTAGATTCTAATAGGCAAAGAAGGGAGGGGAGTGAATCTGAGAGTGGTAGCTCTTCTCATCTCCGGGCAGGAGGCCCCACATTCTTGCTGCTCTAACACTGAATATTCAGGTACCACTGGTCATTCTCCATGGTTTAGCCTCCACACCACAGACCTTACAGAAGAAAAAAAGAGCTTCAAAATACAAAGTCCCCTCCCCAACCAGAAGTTAATGGTGCCTCTCAACAAGAACCTCCCAATGATACTCTTAAGTAATAAAAATGGGACTTCATGGTTCCTTACACAGGGCCAAGAGAACCACCAGAACATATGCAACTCACATAATATTCTTTTAAAAAAATATATATTTTTAGTTATAGTTGGGCACGATACCTTTATTTTATTTGTTTATTTTTATGTGGTGCTGAGGATTGAACCCAGTGCCTCGCATGTGCTAGGCAAGCGCTCTAGTGCTGAGCCACATCCCCCAGCCCCATAATATTTTTTTAAAAATGTTTTTTAAGTTGTTGATGGACTTTTATTTATTTATTTATTTATTTATTTATATGTGGTGCTAAGAATCGAACCCAGTGCCTCACACATGCTAGAAAGTGCTCTACCACTGAGCCACAATCCCAGCCCTCTCACATAATATTTCTTATTGATATATAATGGGAATGGGCTGGGATTGTGGCTCAGTGGTAGAATGTTTGCCTTGCACGCATGAAGCCCTGGGTTCGATCCTCAGCACCACATAAAAACAAATAAATAAAAAAGAAAGATATTGTGTCCATCTATAATTTAAAAAAATTTAAAAAAGAGAAATATACTGAGAATATAATGGCACTGAGAAAATTCTAGTGAGACAAAAATCTATTTAAAACATAAAAACTATTGCTTTAGTAAATAAAAAAAGAACAAAATGATAACTGACCCGAAGCCAACCCATTTAGTGGGAGTCTATACTGGCAGAGACAGTGCCCAGACAGTGCCCACCCGCATTCTTTTCTAAAGGAGAAAGAACAACAATGAAAAACAAGGGTGCTGCTTTTTCCCCACTGATGTCTTTTCCTAGCATTTTTAATGTCATTACTGCATTGTTGAAGTCCTTGTGTTTGAAGGGTGGATATTGAAGTTTAGCCCTCACTTCATATATTTATTATGTGAGTTTTATTTTAAAATTTCCTCCATCTTTTATAAGCTCCTCCCCTCTTGGTATCACATTTTAGCTAGCACACTGGCTAAATTGGAGGTCCACCTTAGTAAGATTTCATTTCTTTTTTGTGCTATCTCCCCCAAAGTGAGATGCTAATCCACTTGCTGACATAAAAAAGTAATCAGAATATGATAAGTAGAATATCTTTTCCCCTTTAAAATCTCCCTCAGCTGTCTTAGTATTTTCTTTTTACTACTTTTGTGATTTCTAATTGCAAACTGTTATGTATCATGCAGGATAATAAGTATTTGACTACTGACATCTTTGTCCTAATTTTTCCACTGGACAGTGAGTGACATGAGAGTGAGGGCTGAATTGTTTAGTAGTTCCAGCCAATAGCATGGTGCTGGGCATGAGCTCCATGCATACTTAGATGACCATATGAATATTAGAGGAATTACAGCATCCTAAAAATCCTACTTAGATTCGGTAGAGGCATTCTTCTCTATATTGGTCGAATTGCTAGAGAAAATTTGTGAGTATAAATTATGCTTGAGCACATACCACTCCAGATAGGATGAAGCCAAATATGACTTGGAGGAGCCATCATGTAGTGGGGAAGATCAATGGTCTCTGTGCTACTGGGTTCTAGTCCTGACTTTGCACTGCAAACCTTGTAGCTGAGAGCTGTTTGTTTATCTCTCCTTGTGTTTTGGTGTCATCTTTAAAATCATACTACTGGAGTGAAGGGTATAGCTCAGTGGTAGACTGTGTGCTTAGAACGCATAAGGCCCCAGTTTCAATCCTTAGTGTGTGCACATACACAGATCATACCAATGGACCAAATCAGTGTTGCTACCTGATTGAAGTAGGGTCAATTGAAGACAAAGTGGGATTATTTTTTTTCTGTGATTTGGGTACACACTGTATCACTGAGGTATACCTCAACCCCAATGGTGTGTGTGTGTATGCGCATGCTTGTATAAGTAGGTACTTCCATTTCATTACTAGCAGTATGTATTGGTCACCAAGGAGTAAAAAAGAAAAGCAAGACAAAAAAATCTTGATAGGAATCGGAAAATTTGGAGAAGAGTGTGTGACCCAGCTAATGAAGGACAGAGGAGAGGACACTGGGAGGAACCAGGAAGACCAAAGCAACCTCTAGTAGCAAGAAGGTATGTCACAGGAGAAGGCAGCATTTCTCCAAACTGGAATTAAATAATTTGAGTTGACTTTTTAATTTGCCCTAAAGTCAGTTTTGTTTCAAGATCACAGGCTAGAAACAGACAGCTGAGCTTTGCAAAGCCCTCCATGCCAATTGTAAGGTCCATCTCTGATCAAGGTGGCTTCAAATTTATAGAAACCACTATGGAGGAGAGAGAGGGGTTCCAGCAAGACTGTAGAATCTGGGCTGGAGATATAGCTCAGTAGAGCGCTTCATCACTTGCATAAGGTCCTGGGTTCAATCCCCAGCACCAAAAAAAAAAAAAAAAAAAAAAAGAATCTGGGTTATTTCTTTAGGGGAAGTCCACATTTAGATTTTTAAAAATATTTTCAGATATTACAAATTAAAATCAATTTGACTCAGTAAGGCACCTGAAATTTTTAGATCAGATAAGATTGTAATCTTTGTGAGCATGTAATTGAATGATAGTTCAATAGGATAGATTTATAGCTCATTGTTAACAATCAAAACCAGGGTATTAATGAATCACTTATCAACCAAGAAGAAAGTCTCTGACAAAATATTTATAAAGCTTTGTCCTTAATCTGTTCTAGTTAAATTTTAACTTAGATGAAAATATAGAAAACACATTTATCAGACGTTTAAATGACCTAAAAGTGAAGAGAATAATATGATAAATGTATCACACCCAATGAAATGCTAGACTAAAACTCACAGATTAAATATAATATATAATTTTCACAGATTAAAATATGATTGGATTATCACAATGACCTTTTCAAGTCCCAAAAAGTAAATTTCAAAGTTATACAATAGGTACTGTGGTTCAATGTGAATAATCTCGGGATTCTAATTAATCAGAAGCTTATTAAAAAGTTGCTATATGGCATGCTTATTTTTTCTTTTATTTATTCTAATTTATTATATATGAGAGCAGAATGCAATTCAATTCATATTACACAAATAGAGCACAATTTTTCACGTCTCTGGTTGTACTCAAAGTAGAGTCACACTATTTGTGTTTTCATACATGTACTTAGGGTAATGATGTCTGTCTCATTCCACCATCTTTCCTTTCCATGCCACCTTCCTTCCCTTCCCTCCCCTTGGCTCTATCCTCTTGTTTCGTCTATTTTTAAAAATTCACAAAAGCCCAAATCTTCAATACACACACATACTAGATGAGCTAGGGAACCTCTGGTCTCTCAGTTATTTACAACTCCCAGAAGTTACCTTTCTGACTTAGCGTCCACATCCCTTCCTTGGCCCGTTTGTTGAATATGGAGAAGAAACTGGGCTTCATGTGTGACCTGTGCAATCCCACAGGCCCCACAGTTGGAAGGAACTTACACTTGTCTCTGTTTTGAAATTCTTAATTCCTTTTAAACCAGAGACACTACTCTTTAATTGTGCATTGTGTAACTTGTTCTAAGAGAGGGTTAGTGCACTGTTTCCTACATCTGGAGAATCTATTCTGCATGCTACCAACTAGAAGGGCCTATTTCTCATGAATTTTCTAACTGCATGGTTTCTGATAAACTATCTTTTGAAGCGATTAATAAGTGTTTTCAAGAAAACTATTTCATCCAAGCATGTATCCTCATGGAATTATTTTTTTTTACTATTCTGGTATCACAGTGGTCCCCAATCCTGACATTATTTAATTTTAATATTCATATGTTCTCCATTTAAAAAAAATTCACAGAACAGAATAGGAAAGATAGTAGAATGAATTGGACATAACTTTCCTATGTTCATATGGGATACATTTCCATGTAACTCTACATCATGTACAAGCACAAGAATGGGAAATTATGCTCCATGTATGTATACTATGCAAAATACATTCTACTGTCATGTATAACTAAAAAGAACAAGTAAAAAAATTTAAAAATTCCCAGGATGAGTCTGTATACCAAAGATGCAACAAATATTTCAGAGTAAACAAATACTTCATCAATATCTGCTATGTGCTGAACTGTTTTCTAGAGGCGGGAACAGAGCAGAGAATATGACAGCCTACCTGACCTTGTACAACCTACATTCTAGGGAGACAATAAACCAGTCAACATGGAGGTAACAAAATAATAAACTTGTGAGCAAGGGAGGGAACTTCTGGTACAGATCAATGCCCAGCAGAAGGTTCAAGAGGGTCCTGTGATAGAGAGTCACTGGAGGTGGCTTTAGATTGCAGTTCTGAATAGGCCCCTCTCTGAGGAGGTGACTTTGAAGCCAAGGTCTAAATGACTCACTATGTATGTTTAAAGTTGGTAGATTTTAAAATATTAGATGTAGCTCCAGGTTGTTCACCATGTCAAGGAGCCATGGATCCATTTAAAAGCAGTTCAAAGAAGAATGGCAGAGCGCCCGTTTCAGGCAACATCCTGAACCCAGTGCATGAAGTCACAGACTGGTTTCGCTCTAAGTCATTTCCATGTTTGATGGCAAGTGACAGCCTTTGGTTCACTCTGTCATCAAGGCAGTGGCTTTGTTTGTGTGCCCTGTAGATGGGAGCACTTTGCCTCCGGTGGGTCGTGTGTCGTTTTGGAGAAAGTGGAAGCTGCAGAAGCTACTCCTCCAATTTGCTGAAAAAGACAGGCCGGAACCAAGGAAAGACAAAGGAAGCCACGGTGACAGGACAATGTCAGGAAATAGTTATCCATGCACATTCAGGTGTATTTACCACTTAATTGATGATTATTCACGGCTTCCTGCAACTGATCATTTTATCCTGAGGCCCCTCCTTTGACTTCGCCATTTCTATTTCTCCCTCTCTCAACTCCTTTTGGTCACTTATTTGCAATTACTTCATATTTATTTTATTTTATTTTTATAGATCTTTTTAAATTTTTTTAATGATTACTATAGCTACACATCACAATTACTTCAGATTTAAGGCAACATTTACTTTTCCCATTTTTTAAACTTTTCCAGAAACTTTGTGTTGTATTCTGTTTAAAAATACCTAGTGTACTTTTTGTTTTCTTGATTGTACGATCTGTGTAAATGTCCAGATAAAGGCACTGGAGACTCAGGAGACTGAGTCATCCACAGTCACCCAGCTGAGCTAGTGACAATGCCAGGGCTGGGCTCCTGCTCTCCTGTTCTGTCTTGCCGGAGCTTCTTCCCTAGTGTTCAGGTTTCCCTCTGGGCCTGGGAAATGCTGTCACCTTAGATGGAGGACCTGGTAATGATGAAAGATGACCTTTAACGCAAGTGATTCCAACAGGCAGGTACTGTGAATATGTTGAATAGGCGTGGTGACAAAATTTTAGGTCTTCTTGGATCTCCAAATGATTAAAACTTTGTGTGGAAATAATAGAGTTTGGGGATTAGAGACTGAAAAATAAAACAAGAGGAGAAGGAAGTTGCCTGGCTGAGCAGCCATGTTACTCTGATTACTTCCTTCTTGTTGGACCTGATTCCACAGTGAAGCAAGCTTTGGTGGAAGTTAGAAAGCATATACAAATGGTTACAAAACTCCAGCCCTCCCAACTACTGTATTTTTTAGTTTGTCTGTTTAATTTTTTGTGACTTTGTGATGGAATTATAAGGAAGTTAGTTCTTGGTTTTGGAAAAAAAAAGAAATAGTTTTATTCACATGTGAACACATTTGAGGAACTCAGTGTGGAGAATCTGGCTGAGGGACCTTGCACCAAATTGTTAAGAACATTAACTGAATTAGATGGAGGACACACATGCTTTGTGATAGATGCTAGAAAATGGCCTCTTATCACCACCGCTGTATATTCAAGGTTGGAAAAAAGGATAATAGAGTTGTGGTATGTATGCTGAGCAAAGATTTTCATTCTGAAGAATTAAGATAGAGCAGAGCTGGAGTTTCATTGATGTTATCATTGATGGGGGACCTTGCCAGGTAGGGTCAGAGGTGTCTCAGCCACTTACGGAATTAAACTTTAAGTCTTACAACACCATTATTATCTTGCCTTGGCCTTAAAATTATCAGCAGTCAGAAGAGTTATCTCTGATAGTAACTTGAACCTTAGGTTTTGTCTTTCCTACCGACCCGTGGTGATACGAGCATTTGAAGAAACACTAGAGGTAGCTTTTCATCAATCAAAAAAAATGTATTTATTTCTTTAAGGACAGATTTCTACTCCTGTATTTCAGCTTATTAAGATAAGAATGATGAATGGCAGTTTCAGATGTATTTCTGAAAAAGACCAATAAGAAAGAACTTTTTCCCAATTCCTGGGAGCAGTTGCCTTCAGAGGGAAGCAGAGAGAGATGTGGCTTATAGAAAGGCCAACACGAGGAGCTTCTTCCAGTTTCTGTGTTGTGTTTGTCTGTGCTTTTAAGATTCTTGGACTATTCCCTAAAGACCTTAAAAGAGCGTACTATAGGGATACTGCTACAACGATGTTCATAGCAGCACAATTCACAATAGCTAGCCTGTGGAACCAACCTAGATGCCCTTCAATAGATGAATGGATAAAAAAATGTGGCATTTATACACAATGGAGTATTACTCTGCACTAAAAAGTGACAAAATTATGGAATTTGCAGGGAAATGGATGGCACTAGAGCAGATTATGCTAAGTGAAGCTAGCCAATCCCTAAAAACAAATGCCAAATGTCATCTTTGATATAAGGAGAGCAACTAAGAACAGAATAGGGAGGAAGAGCATGAGAAGAAGATCACCATTAAATAGGGACGAGAGGGGGGAGGGAAAGAGAGAGAGAAGGGAAATTGCATGGTAAAGGAAGGAGACCCTCATTGTTATACATAATTACATATAAGAGGAAGTGAGGGGAAAGGGGAAAAAACAAGAGAGAGAAATGAATTACAGTAGAGGGGGTAGAGAGAGAAGATGGGAGGGGAGGGGAGGGGAAGGGAGGGGGACAATAGAGGAAAGGAAGGGCAGCAGAATACAACAGACACTGGTATGGCACTATGTAAAAACGTGGATGTGTAACCGATGTGAATCTGTAATATGTATACGGGGTAAAAATGGGAGTTCATAATCTGCTTGAATCAAATGTATGAAATATGATATGTCAAGAGCTTTGTAATGTTTTGAACAACTAATAATAAAAAAAGGTATATTTCATCTAAGAAGTAAGAATGCTTCTCCTAGGACTTGTGTGGAATTTCAAAATTAAACCTTGAATAATACATATGAAAAAGAAATGTCATTGTTAAAATTGCAGTATACTATTTACAGATGTTAAGTTTGCTCTCTTTGGCTTTATAGTTGGGCTATTCGACTTAAAATGCAGACCAGCCTTGCTACCATCCTAATTAAGGTCCTGCTGTGGCTGTCCCCAGGCTCCTAAGTGAAGGTGTCTGAGCCCTTTGTGCTCAACCTTTTCCCTGTCTGCTGAGCCTCATCTCCTGCCCCCCTTGCTTGGCAGTTGGTGCTTTATACCCTAGGGATCCCTTCACAGTCTGATGCTTTACATTTCACAATGATTCTCCTCTCCAAATACCCTTCCATTTTTCTTTTTTTTTACTTGCTAACTCCTACTGGTTAAGCCATCATTTTCTCCAGACAGTCATCCTTTAAACTAGGTAGGAATAAGTACCCCTCCTCTAGTCTCTGTAGCTTCTAGCTTACGACTGAATATATTAAATTTATGTTTAAGTATAAGGTGATCTTTTAGACTGTCAGCATCTTAGAGAAGGAGATGTGCCTTTTTCATTTTTGCATGTGCACACACACCCAATATGTGTGTAGTGAGTGTTTGCCAGTACCTTCTAAATATTAGGCATTCAACTCAACTAGTATTTCAGTTACTTCCTACTTATTAGTATAATTGAGTTGAAAAACCACAGAAAGTTTCATAATGATAAATGGGCAAATAAAATAGCAGTTATGTCAGGAAGTGAGTAACAGATTATTATTTTTCTTCCAATGGTAGGGACATACTGTGTTTTTTTTTTAATGTGCTTAAATAAAACCACCACCTGGGTAAATTATGTGAATCCATATAGCATGTGCATTAGAAATCACAGATCATACTTAGAATCAAGGGCTATAAGAATCGGGGCCTTAGCTATCTTCTAGGCCAGGCATCTATGTGGTGGGAGAATTCTTTTTATAATAGTTCTGATAAGTAGTCATGCAATTTCTACCTAAACACCTTCTCTAATGGATGTTTGTCTCATTAGGAAGCTCATTTCACTTTTGGATCACTTCATTATTCTTTGTTTATTTTGGGGAAAGGATCTCACAATCTTGCCTCAGCCTCCCAAGCAGCAAGGATTAAAGGCACACACCACCATGTGCCACCACCCTTCAGCTTGGAATACTTTTCGGAAAGCTTTTCATATTAATCCAGGTCTACCTGCCAAAATATCCTAACAGCATCTTTTTTTTTTTTTTTTTTTTTTTTTTTGGTACTGGGAGTTGAACTCAGGGGTATTCAACCACTGAGCCGCGTCCCCAACCCTATTTTGTATTTTATTTATAGAAAGGGTTGCTTAGCGCCTTGCCATTGCTGAGGCTGGCTTTGAACTCAAGATCCTCCTGCCTCAGCCTTCGGAGCTGCTGGGCATGTGCCACCATGCCTGGCCTAACAGCATCATTTGTCCTGATTCTTTTGAAGAGGAGGAAGACATAAAAAGATCTGGTCTGTCTTCTTTCTTAAACCTTGTCAATATCGACATAGCACAGGTGTTCCATAGACTTCTCTCTAGGCAAATTTTCTTAAGTCCTGTAATTATTCTTCATGCTTTGTGGGTTTAGTTCCCCTACTGTCCTGATTCATTCTACTCTGCTGTGCCACAGTTGGTTTAGAAGTGAGCCTGAGAGTCCTGGTTTCCTTTTGAATACGAGTTTGAGCAGGACTCAGACAGACATTCTACAGAACACTGTGCTTGGGTTCCTGAAGCCTGAGATTGCAGTGATTTCATTTGGCAACCACGAAACTTTGCTGACACGTGGAATTTTGAATCAATGAAACCTCTAGGATTGTTCTCCTCACACTGCTGCTAAGCCTCTCTGGGATCTGGTTTTACTGCTTTCAAATCAATAAATATTAACCAACTATTGATGAGCTGTGTAGACCCAAATCAGAATGTAACAGTATCCATGCCTAAAGTTCTAGAAAATATTTTCTGATAGTTTTATTCATTTCTATTCGGGTATGGAGGTAATGAGATTGTAAAATCATCAAACAATTACTAAAATTTACTATTGATATCAGTATTATTCTTTAAAACAGCAACCTTGCAAGATTATATACCTAGTCCTAGTCCAACAATGTCTCGTTTCTTTAGTGATTAGGACAATAAAAAAGTTTTTTTGAATGCTTACTGTGAGCTTACTGCTCAAACCATTTTATAAACTTCTAGTTTTTAATTTCTTTTGAAGTCAATGAATAAATCATATAGGAAAATTATTCTCACTCTTTTCAGGCCCATTTTTTTTTAAATTTTTGAGCCCAGGCTTCTGGTTCAGCAAATTTGGCTCCAAATAACATTTATCTATCTCCAAAAATCAGGTATGCCCTCAGCAGTGGCAAATCCCTCAGTCCCTCAATCCCCTGGAATATACAGCTGTTCCTTGACTTACAGTGGAGTTACATCCAAACTCATGGTAAACTGAAATATCTTTAAAAAGAAATGCATTTAATACACCTAACCTACCAAACATCCAGGCTGGGTAGCTCACTGTAGAGTATCTGCTATTACCCTTGAGGTTAGCAATCTGCCTGGGAGATTGCTGTTGCCCAGCATGGAGAGGGAGGATCATGTCACATATCACCAGCCCAGGAAAAGATAGAAATTCAAGATTTGAAGTGTAGTTCCTTCTGAATGTGCATCATTTTGCACCATGAGAAAGTTGAAAAATTGTATATCTAATCATTGCAAGTTGACGACTATCTGTATTAATAGTTGTGTTGTGCAGGCTCCTGGAACAGTCTGACTTCTGGGGTGGACTAACAGCTTCATCGATGATTTGCCTGAACACTCTCTTTGTTTAAAAATAGGACTCCCAGAAATCTGCCAGGAGGCCTCATCTCTAGCCAAAAAAAAAAAAAAAAAAGAAAAATCTGTGCTTCCTCTTCAGTTCTTAGACCAATTGCCAAATAAAGCATTCTATAGAGAATCCAGATGAGACATTTCTCTAATCTGTTGGTAAAAAAGAAGTAATTAAACCAACCTGTGGGGCTGAGCAGTCCTGCAGCAATGTAGCATTTAGTAGCAGCAACTGCAATAGGTATGGATGGGGAGGAAAGCGCCTGTCACACATGTTTGTGCATTTCATAGTCACAAGGGTCCATGTCTTAGATTTAGAAAGGCAGTTTGTAGCCCTTAGAGGTATGGTTTAAGACAGAAATAAAAAATGCGAAATTTAAGAAGCTGGATCTGAGGATTTACTTGCATGTTTGCTAGAGCCACAGTGGCATGAGCATGATTTTGTTGAACCAAGGGTAACCTTTGCGCTTATCAGCCACCCCCTCACCTTTGTTAGTACCATCAGGTTTAGGCAGTATATGACTTCTGTTAAGAATCACTAGGTGCTCCATAATCACAGTCGTCATTCAGGGAAATCCCAGTCTCTGTAATTTTCTTCTACTTGACAGATTTGGTTGAAATTCTGGAAAACTATAGAATGTTTTCTATGTTTGAAAAATGAGGCAACACATTTTTATTTTTCAAATGACAGTGTTCAGAAATTAGTTATAACTCATTGTCCTATGACATTGAATAAACTTTGGTTTTAAAAAAATCTGTTATAAAAGGGTGGGACGGTGGAGAAAAAGGAAGAAATGCCAATCTGTGAACATACTGTATGGAGTCAGTAATAACAATAATTGTGCTGCCAATGACAGTAATGATACTATGAATTTCTTTAGTTGGGAAATTGGCATAGTTCCATACACTGGTGGTACTTGTAAAGTTAGTCCAAGTAACATAGTTTTTCAAATTCAGGAAGCAAGAAGTTTAACGATTTAAAAAAGGGTAATATCAGTACCTTGTATGCACAGCACTGTGAGATTTATCAAACATTTTCACATTTCAGTAAGGGATTTGTGGAAGAGGAAGCAGGGCTCAAATGCATTAAGTGGCAGGATGTGGATTTGCTGCTCTGTGTGCCACTCATTGTTGATTGAGTAAAATTCAGTCAATCCAGGTCTTCCTGATTTGATAGGCTTACAAAAGCCCATGCATTGAGTTCATTTGTGGCATGTAGACTCTCAACACTAAGGGTGACAAGTGTATTTATAATGGAGATGATGTATTCTTTTCCAGATGTATTTATACCTATTAAAAATCTCAATTAACTTGGAGGCTTCCCACTTATTGAAATGATGGTCTCAATAGACCAATAAAAAGGGCTTTTATAAATTTATAAAGATTATCAAGAGCCTGGTCTGAAGGACCCCGAACTTAGTTTTTTCCCAGAATTTCAGAAGATTCCTGTTCTGCCTCTGAGGGATAAGCTAAGGGTTTTTCTGGATAGAAGCGAGACATGATGCTATGGTTTGGATCTTAGAAGTCCCCAAAAGGCTCATAGCTACAGACTTGGTTGCCAGCCTGTGATGGTGTTGGGAGGTGGTGGAACAGTTAGAAGATGGGGCCTAATAGACAAGCTAGGTCATTAGGGGCATGCCCTTGAAGAGGTTATAGGACCCTGGTCCCTTGCTCTTTCTTTCATAATTTGTTCCCTGGTTGCCTTGAGGTGAGCATGGCACACGGTCCCTGACATAATGTGCTGCCTTGCCCAGTATCCAAAGCAATGTAATTGGCCCCATCAAGGATTCAAATCTCTGAAACTATGAGCCAAATCAATATTTTCTCCTCATAAGTCATTTATCTGAGGTATTTTTGTCACAGCATTGGAAAGTTAACACATGTTATGTAGTTTGCCCTTCTAGTTTGGGGTTATGAAATAAGAAGATGAACAGGTATCAGGCTCCTTTTTTATTTATTTATTTATTTTTTCTCAAAGAACCCAACGTGGAATATGGTAATGGTATGGGGGATCCAAAGAAGACTGTTCTCCTTTGGGTATGGTGAAGGTGAAAGTATTATTTGAAAATGGCCTCGTCTAGTTGACACATAAAACTGATCATAACAGCTGCCAATTAGACTATGACATATTATGGAAAGACATATCCATTTTAGAAGTGTTAAAAATGTAAATTTAAAAATTTATTTAGACTTTATGAAATGTAGTACATTTTCTGGGTGTCATGTGCACAAATTTAGAACCCTGTTACATAATTTTATTTAGTAATTCTGGATATTAGCAGTGATTTTGTAATCCCAGAATGATTCATAAATTCAGAGATGAATAGTGATTTTGACTCTTCAATTGCAGAAAGGAAGTCTGAGGAAAGAAAGGGAAGTCATTTCCTGAGGGTCACATGAGACAGAGCTAGAATTAGGATTTATCCCCTCACCCCCATTGTTCTTTCATTCCAGATACCTACATTATCTTAGAATTACAGACAGATTGAGGAAAACTCATTTCCCTAATCACCTGTGGGTTCCAAATGGGTATAAAAACTATTTCAAGGAGTTTAATGGCAAGAATATATTTCATCTGAGGTAAAGTTTTACAGGCTAAATAAAATGGTAAGTTGCTTTGCCTTTGGCCAGAGCTGTATGTAGCATCCTTGATCACTCTATTGTCATACAATCATCAGAAGCTGGGAGGAACCAGTTACATAGGTTGTGTGGGTCATTTTTCTGTGTTTGCTTGGCCACAGTAGTCACTAAATATGTTACATTTCCTTCTTTTCATTTAGGATTTTTCTATAACACTGTCTGGGAACAATTACAACTTCCAAGATGGCAGTTATTATTGTTTTAAAATTTTTTTCTCAAAATTTCTCTTTCCTTTTTGTTAACTCACAGCAAAACAAAATAAAGGTGCCAAAAAAATGCTTCAATAATATTAATCAATTTTAAAAAACACTGTGGGGGAATGAGATTGATAAATCATGTTATGTGCATGTACAAATATGGCCCCACGAATCCCACTATCATGTATAATTATAATGTGTCAATTAAAAAAATTTTTTAAAAAATCATGAAATTCTTTAAAAAGAATGGAATTGATTGCCATTTGAAAATATGTGAATATCTGAAGGAGGAGCTAAGATTTGTTGTTCAATGATAGCATATCCTGGGAGCCCAATAGATGTTGATTCAGCAAATCCAAGGCTTTTAGACTTTTAAGCCATTCATGGGTTAAAACAATCATCCTCTTAAGTGCTGGAAATACTCCTTTGCTAACTTTAGTTGCCATTTTTTTCACCTGAAGACATTAGAGTGAGAATTATGTCTGTATGCAGTAGTTCTGTGTGCAGTGAGCCGGCTCTCTGGCACTTGGCAATCAACAATCCATTAGGCCTGTTTTTCTCCAGTTTCCTGATTGGTTCCAGACTGAAAGTTGATCCTGTTACCTTTCAGGAGACTGCTTTTTGGGGCCATGCTCTGGGATCACCAATACTTTTTGCCTAATTGCAAAGCTGAGCTACCTGAGAAGGTAATAGCCTCCTGCTTAACCAGGGATCCAGCACAGTCCAGTTACCTCCAGTGGCAGGGGGTGTGAAGAGGCAGGCCCCTCAGTGCAGTTCTTCCCTTTTCAGATCCCACTGGATTGTAGAATGCCTGAACAAACAGGATTGCTTTTGCTTTCAGAAGGGCAATGCCTGAATATAGGGAGCTAGCTACCTCTTCTTCTGCCTTCTCCCAGTTTCATGCTTTTAGAGACTGTGTTGCACTAATATTCTAATAACTGTCTTTGAACATTGTATGCCCTCAGATATTCTGCATTGATGTTCTTGGTTACATGGGAGAGTTTTCTCCCTTTGAAGCAATGTTGGATTTAGAAAGTTGCTGTTTTTCTGTTTATCCAGTTCTGTCATGTGTAACAATGACACACAGTGGGCAAAGAGCTGACCTAAGGCCTGAGAATGGCATGGAGCTTTGGAAACAGATGCCCTGATTAATGCTACAGGTTTAATTTTGTTTCATCAATGAGTGAAATAGGCTGAAGAAGGTAAGTTCTGAGTCCATACTTGTCAAACCAGGACCACCTGAAGAAGTGGTGAGTCTGGTCATGTTTAGAGGCTAGTAAGAGAGGTTTAAATTCTGTGCAGATTGAGTGCTTTCAGGTTTCAGAGTACCAAAAACAGGGGCTTCAGGAATGCAGTTCTAAGCATGACCTGGGGTGATGGTACACCTCTATTTATGGCAAATGGCTTTGACTTCTGTGGGATTGGGTCATATTGTTACAGCTGCGAGACTAAAAAGGATTTGAATGATTATATTTTGACTAGACTTCTTCCTACACTTTTAAGGAACAAGAAAAATTTAATTTTTTCTTTTCTTTCTCCAACTCCCTCCCTCCCTCTCTTTCCCTCTCTCTCTCTGTTCCTCTTTCAGTCCCCCCTGCAACCTTTGTTTGGAGACTGTGTTGCACTTATCTTTTATTAATTATTGTTGAATGCTGTATGCTGCTTATGTATTGCACCCAGTATCCTTGGTTCCATATGGAGAACTTCTTCACTTTGAAGTGAGTTTGGATTTAGAAGGTTATTGTTTTTCTTGTGGTTTCCTTTCAGGCAATTCCATTGTATGTGACAATGATGCAAAGCAGGCAGAGAGTTGATTTAAGGTTTTCGGATGGGGCGGAACCATGGAAACAGATTCTTCTTTGGTGAATGCTATAGGTGTGCCTGACTTCAGTGTTGCCTCAGTGACACAGATGATTGTTAACAGAGAGCAAGTAAACAAGAGAAAATGAAGGAGTAGCTTGATTAAGAACAAAAAGAGAAATTATGTGCATAATAATGAGATGCTAAGCATCTCAACTTTCCATCATAGCTATTATTTTTTGCTTTTAAGAAACAGTCATTTCAGTACAGTGAACTTTAAACTTCGTAGTGAGAAAGGGAACAAATATTTACCAGTGTCTGCTCTTTCCCAAACACTGTACTAGGCACTGATTTCCATTATCTTACTTAAAACTTGCAGAACACTTTAAGAACTTGAACAAGTCTGTGGGACACAGATCAATTGCTCAGTGCACAAGCTCTCTCACACACACATACCCCAATTCTCAGCCTGTAGAGCTCTTGAGGATTCTGGTTTTGGCATGGCAAAGTAAGCCTAGTATAGCCCATCCCTCCCACTGATTACAACTCTAAACTCTGAAGGAAATACAAATAAAACACTATCTGAGAACTCTGAAAAGTAAAGACTGCCAAATAGGGACAGAAATTGGACAAATAACCACATGATGGTGAGTTTCCTATTTTTTCTTCTTCTTCTTCTTTTTTTTCTTTACAGTTTTACCCTAAGGGTGAATCCCCATTATGGAGTATGGAGGGAGTGATGGTAGTGTGGGCAGATGAAATTTCAGTAGAAATCCAGTCCTTCTGGCTAGAATAATTAAGAAAAGAAATACTTGGAAGCTGGAAAGTGAGAGGAAAATATCAGCATGGAGAGAGCTAGAGAAAGGGGTCCCCAGTTCTGTGTGTGAATCTGTAAAAGTTTTAGGTTCATCCTTGGACATATAAATAGGAGGGATAACTAGCATCGCACAGGCATGGACAACCACACTGAGGTTAGAACCATTGCCCACAGAGGGCAAGATGTAACTTGCATTTTTAGCCTAAACAGTTGATTACTGTAAAAACAATAACAGGAACATTCTCTAGAAGATTATAATAGGACCCAGTGTCCATAAAGCACAAATTCATGTTATGTAACATGACATATAAAAAACTCAGGAAAATGTGCCCATGCCTTATCCCAGTGGAAAATATAATCAACATGAATCAAGATCGAGGTGATCCATGAAATCATCAGACACAGCCTTTAAAGCAGATATTATAACTATGCACCATGAAATAAGGAAAATATCCTTCAAATTTATGGGAAGATAAAATCACTCAGCAGAGACATAGAGAGCCAGATGTATATTGTAGATCCCCCCCAATACATAAAGTAGAAAATTTAGAATTAAAATAATGTAATGTCTGAAAATTGGATGTGCTTAATAGTAAAATGGAAATGATGGAAAAAAGAGCCAGTATACTTGAGAACAGATCAATAGAAGTTATCTTATCTGAAGAACAGAGAAAAAAATTGAAAAAAAAATAGACAGAACTTTAAGGAGTGTGGGACTGTATCATTAGATATCATTAAAATTTTAGAACAAAAGGAGAAAGAAATTGAGACAGAAAAAAATTTTGAGGAATTAATGGTCAGTATATTTCCCACATTTGATGGAAAACACAATTTATAGATCAAGAAGCTCAATGAACCCCAAACAGGATAAAAATCAAAGAATGCTTAAACTTATCAAAATTGAACTTCTTAAAACCAATAGTACATATGGTCATTCTTAAATTTATCTACATGTGCCTTACTACTCCAATCAAAATTATAGCAGAAATTTTTTGGGGGGTAGAAATTGCAGGCTGATTTAAAAATTTGTGTGGAAATGGAAAAAACCTAGAATAGGCAAAATAATTTTAAAAATAACAAAAGAACTTACTTTACATGATTTCAAATCTTACTGTAAACCTACAGCAGTCAAAGGGTTTGGTATTGGTGAAAAGACAGACATACAGGTGAGTATTGCAGAGCTGGGGTTGTAGCTCAGTGGTAGAGCACTTGCCTTACATGTGTGAGGCCCTGGGTTCTATCCTCAGCAACACATAAAAATAATAAGCAAACAGATGAATGTCACAGAATAGTCAAGAAACAAACCTGCACATTTATGGTCAACTCAAAAAAGGTGCCACAGAAATTCAACGGGGGAAAAGAAATCCTTTTTAGCAAGTAGTGACTGAACATCTTGCACCACACACAAAAATTCACTTGATGTGGTCCATAGACCTAGATGTAAAATTTAAACTTCTACAGTTAAAAAAAAAAAAAAACCACAGATGACAATCTTTGTGACCTTGGATACGCAAAGGTTATATAGAGCACAGTATGCATGAGCCATAAAAGAAAAACTGGTAGCTTAGACTTAATGAAATTAAAACTTTATTTCTTTGAAAGATAACATAAAATAGAAATGGAAACCACACACTGAGGAAATATTATCAATACATACATTAGACAAATTAGACAAACAACTTACATTTAGAATAGGCAAAGGACTCTTAGGATTCCAATAAGAAAATGGTTAAAATGGAGTAGATATTTTACAAAAGAAGATCTATGAATTACCAGTAAGTATTATGTAAAGATGCCTTACATCATTACTCATCAAAGAACTTCAAATAAAAATCAGCACGAAATTATACTACATACCTCTTAGAATAGCAAAAATTAAAAAGTCCCAATGTTAGCAAGCATGTATATAGCTATATGTATATTTTGCTGATAGAAGTGTAAAATGGTATAGCTATTTTAGAAAACATTTCGGCAGTTTCTGAAAAACCTAATATACACCTACCATAGGAACCATCTGTTCCACTCCTAGGTATTTACACGTGAAAATCAGCATATATTCCTGTGAAGATCTGTACATGAATGTTCACAGCAGTTTTACTTTTAACAGTTAAAAACTGGAAACAAATCAAAAGTCTATTAGCAGGTGAATGGATAAATAAATAGTCACTGTGGACTACTACACAGTGATACAAAGGAATGAACCGTGGATAAACATAACAATGTGGATGAATCTCATAATCATTTTGGTGAGTGCAGGAAAACAGGCACAAAAGAATACATAGGATAGGATTCTATATATATAAAATTCTGGAAAACACAAACTAATCGACAGTGACAGAAAGTCAATTGATGGTTTTCTGGAAATGGAGGTAGAGGGAAGGATGAATTACAAATAGACATGAAGAAATATTGAGGATAATGAAATCTTTGTTCACTTTGTGGTGATGATTTCCCAAGTATACATATTGCCCCAGATGATTAAATTACACACTTTAAATATGTGCGATCTGTTGTATGTTAACCATATCTTTAAAAAGTTTTTAAATGCTATTTGGAGATATATTGACATAAAAGACAAGCAGGATGTGTCGCTATTCTGGATCCTTTATACTTTGGTACTTGAATTCCATTTAGATCTTCCATGTTGAGTTTACATTTTTTAAAATACTCAAGGGCAGAAGTTGAGATGGAGAAAAAGTCAAGGCTGGAGATACGGTACTGGATGTTAGGTGGAAAATAGTTTTTAAGATCTGAGGAGTGTCATATTTACCTAAGGATAGAATGAGAAAAAAGGAGAAAAAGGTGTAGGCTTGAGCTCTGAGGAACACAAAGATTATAAAACAAGGTGGAACCAGCACAGGAGGCTAAGAAAGAGCAGCTTATGGGGTTGGAGGAAATCCAGGATGATCAGAGAAGCCAAGACAGAAGAATGCTTCACAAAGGAAAAAGGAGTCGACATGCCCAACCCTACCAAAATCTGAGGATGCTGAGAATACAGAAGTGCTCAGAACTGTGTGGCTTTGGATCTGGAATCTGAAAAGAATACCACAAATAGAACTATGCAAAGATATGCTAACATATAATAAATTTTGTCCTACTTATTCCTGAGTTTATCAGTTTTTCATTTCAGGCAGTACAAAATTCATAACAAGCAAAATTTAAAAATATACAAGCCTATTTTTTTATTATGGATCACTTTGATGTATCAGAGTCTAGAGGTTATTAAATTATATTATTAATGTTGAACTCTTTGACAGTCACTATCTTTACTGCTCTTAAAATTTTAACTCTAGGGACTGGGGATGAGGCTCAGTGGCAGAGCGCTAGCACGTGTGAGGCACTGGATTAAAAAATAAAGGTTCAAAAATACATCAACAACTAAAAAATATTTAAAAAAATTTTTAACTCTAAACCATTATTCATGCTATTACTCCAGTTTTTAATGTTAGGGCTAAAGGACTTCTGAGATTTGCAAATGACCCATATAATGAAGGTGTGAAACATCCTTTTATTACCACACTGGAAAAATCAGGGCAAACTCTTGAAACAGTCCAGATAAATAATGATTAATATAATTGTATTAAATCAATTGGCTATAAATTGAATTTTAGTGTTGGGTTTTCACCTGAAGTACTAACAACTGGCCATTCATGGGAAATGTTAAAATGGGGCACAATTCCATTTTTATTTGTATAGGAAAGGGTTTAAATAGTAGTGTGGTATGAACAATCCTGACAGAAATCTTGATTTGTAAGGGTGTGTGTGTGTGTGTGTGTGTGTGTGTGTGTGTGTGTGTGTGTTCAACTAGGGCTTGAGGGCATGAAGGGCTTAAAGAAAATGTGGCAAGAATGAGATCTGAGGAAAGCAACATCCCAGCCAGCTAGTGGGCTTTTTTTTTCATCTTATTCTCTCACAGAAGTAGGACTTTCATGTGAGGGAGATAATCATAGAGTCAAAACTTACCAAAGCTAAAATCATTCAGAAATTTGAGTCAATGATAGTTAATCATATATTAATCAGATAGGGAGATGAACTCTAACTGAATCAACACACAGTGCTGTCTGTTCTGAGAAGCAGGGCACATTTGCTGAGGGAAAGCTCAGATTGAACAAAGCTTCAGTCTGCAATCTTTCTGCTGACATCTTGCCATAATGTTTCCAGTGATGCATAAGAAAGGCTGTCCTGGAATTATAAGAGTAGTCTCCATTCAGTGTGTGAAAGTGCCTGGTCCCCTGCTCCAAGAATTTAGCACCTCCTGAGCACGTAGGCCCATGTTGGCCAGAATGGAAAGAAAATTGGGAGCATAGTCATCTCTAGGTGTATCACCAGCCATCATGGGAACCCATCAAAGAACAAAAGCCAGAGTTGAAGTAGATGACCCTGCCTGAAGGTGCATACAGAGCTGGCTGATTGGCATAGGAACGCCTTTCTTCACCATCTCAAGGCAATGGGACTGTCATGTCCTCCTTTGTGTAGATCCTGCTTGTCCTTTGTGTTTTCCTTTTCTTGGTGCAGATGTCTTCAAGTTTATGTAAATGAGTTTCACAGTCCTTGAACAAAGAGAAATGCAGGATGCATGTGGAGACGCAGAGTGGAGAAATAAGGCTGGAAAATAAAATTGAAGAGACAGAGGGAGGTGATGTTCTTCATCCTACCTTGGATCCAGACCCCTTGAGGAGGATCTTTCCTGAACAATCTGGGGCACCTTGAAAGTCCACTCACTTTGGGCCATAGTGAGTGGGTGAAGGATTTTAGACTCTTGAGACACAAACGTAGGTAACAGCCATTTTTCTGCTTCCATCTTCTGCTTTTTAGTTGAGAACCTATGATGCATGCGCAGTCAACACCACGTAGGTAAGAGATGCGACAGAGAAGGGCAGTAGGCTGTGAGTGTTTTTCAGCATTAAATATGGGGCTGGATTCGTCCCCTTGGTGGAGAGCACACTTCATGTGGCCACCATGTCTCTGCCTTCATTTATCCATAGGTCTGCTTCTGTGCTACAGATGGGTTCTTTGAGTGACATCCATGTTATCTTTAGGAGCATTGCACTAACAACTTGTGTACACCTATAAATTACAATTTTATCATTATTTTGGAATTCTTGACAAAAATATATTTAACATATAAATAGTACATGTTTTGGCTTTGAAACACATTTAAGGAGACATTTAGTTTAAAAGAGGAGGAAGAGCTTAGATTCTCTTTAAATATAGCTTTAATGGTTGTGAGTTTTTGAATGGTTATAAAATGTTAAAAACAATTTATCATTTGTTTGTGCAGTTTCTCATTGGTGGTCACTAAGAATTTTTGAGGAAACAGGACTTTAAAAGCCTGGGTCAGAAAAGGAATGAGACTGTTTTGTAAATAAAAGCTGATATTAAAAAGTTATGTTTAAAGGAGTAAACTCAAGATTTTTTTTCCCCCAGTACTGGGAGTTGAATCCAGGGATACTCTACCACTGAGCTATACCCATTTTATCTTTTGTTTTTCAGACAGGGTCTCACTAAGTTGCTCAGGCTGGCCCGGAACTTGTGATCCTCTTGCCTCAGCCTCCTGAGTAGCTGGGATTACAGGTGTGTACCGCCATCTTGTTTGAAAAGTTTAAATAACTCAGTGGTTAATAACTTCCCTAATATTTTGATTTCATTTTTTCAGTAAGGAAGCTGTAATGATTTCCCTCAGTCCTCCTCCATTTGACCCCATTCTGCCATGCAAGTATCATTTTCTCTGAGTGCCATGCTATGACTAATGTTGAAAGCAGTGATCCAAAAAGAGCCTATTGTATAGTTATGGGTACATATTTTGTATAGATAAACTGGCTAATACCTTGCCTTCAGAAGTTTAATCTATTGCCAATAATTCTTTGTTTCTCCTTTCTGTTATGAATCAATTTTGCTCCAAAGTTTTTCAGTACTTGTAAGTCAGGGTACATATTGAGGACATTTGGGTACTGAGATTATAGATAGCAAATGCAAATTTTTTTTCTTTCTTTTTTTTTTTTTTTTTTTAGTGGTACTGGGGATTGAACCCAGGGCCCAGTGCATGCAAGGCAAGCACTCTACCAACTGAGTTCTATCCCTAGCCCACATGTGTGAATTTCTTAATTCACTCCAATCCCAACTCTATCCCTGGGAAAACAGCCCAAGCCATGTGGCACTCGGAAGTAAAAGTTCTTTGTTGATCAAAGACAGAATGTTTCTCCAATTGTATGGGGTTTTTTTTTTAAAGAAGCTTCTCTTGATTTTTGTGGAGATGAGCATGGCTGCTTGCATCCCGTGATCCTGGTCCTGAAGGAGACAGTGGACTGTGGGCATGTGCTTTCCAGTGGGGTGTAGAGTTCCTTCAGTGAGAGAAACTCTCTAGCTGTCCCAGGGGCTAGAGAAGTGGTGTGGTGGAAGTCCACGTCTTTCTGCCAGAAGTAAATTGATACTCTTTTTTTTTTTTTTTTCCTGGTACTAGATTGAACCCTGGGGCACTTAACCACTGAGCGACATTCCCATTCCCGCCAAACTTTTTTTTTTTTTTTTTTAAATTTAGAGACAAGGTCTCTCGGAGTTGCTTAGGGCCTCGATAAGTTGCTGAGGCTGGCTTTCAACTCATGATCCTCCCAGCTCAGCCTCCCCAGCTGCTGGGATTAGAGGTGTGCACCACCATGCCCAGCAAATTTCTTCATGTTTGACATCACGCTCTTAGATCCTACAGTTTTAAGTTCTAAAATTAGAAAAGGTAAATTTAGTAACTGTTTTTTTACAATAACTTTGTATGGCACAGTTGCAGGTGTTTACAATGACTTTGGTGATTTATGGCCATGTGTTACAATGAGAAGAACATAGATTCTTTTTTAGCAAGTTCAGACTCTTATGGGGTCACTTAGTAGCTGGGCTTCACCTCTCTGAGTCTCAGTTTCCACATTCATGTACAAGAAAGATTCTCTCTTACTCATGGGATGATGACAATAATTAAAATGGGAAGACATGGCAAGTACTCCCTTTAACAATGGCCCGATGTTACTATCCAGAAAATGATGATGATGATTGTTGTCCTTATTATTATTTTTTTTAAAGAGAGAGAGAATTTTTTAATACTTATTTTTTAGTTTTTGGCGGACACAACATCTTTGTTGGTATGTGGTGCTGAGGATCGAACCCGGGCCGCACGCATGCCAGGCGAGTGCGCTACCACTTGAGCCACATCCCCAGCGCTGTTGTCCTTATTATTATCCTATAGTTACATTCAAAAGGACATATAGTCAAACATCACTAGCAGCTTGAGTGAGGGATTGCTCATTCATAATTTAACGTGTGCTCGTTTCAGATTCAAAAGTTAGTTAACTTTATTTCACAACTAATCAAAATAGGGAGTGCTTCATTCACCTTCTGTGGGTTAAAGACTTAAATAAAGATTTTTAAAAACCAAAACACTAACTTCCTCTGGCAGTGGGAGTTCAGGTACTACGTATTTTTTATTCCCCCTTGCTATTGTATTATTCTGACAGCTTAAGAAAACAAGTTACTTTCATTTTGTAAACATAAACTGGAACAACCAAAGTCGATGAGTTTTACCCTGGCAAGAGTTCTTCTATTTCTGTGATAGCTCGCGCTGGTGGCTGGATCCTTCTCATTCCACTCTGCACCCCCTGACCAGGAGTATGTCTTACATAAGTCTCCACTGTCACTCATCTGGGGGCTCCTGCTCCTGTCAGGCAGCCGGAGGGTCCTGGGAAGGTTTCCTACTTTTCCTCTGGGCAGGAGGGAACAGGATCTGCATGGCAGGCAATCAGAAAAAGCAGCAACAAAATAATATGAATAGTGTTAAAAAAATACAATGAGACAAACCCAGTGTGGGTTTAAGAATCTGGGAAACCAACTAGAGGAAAGAGGGAGGGAAGGAGGAGAAGCAGGAAGGATAAAAATATAATTACAACAGGAAGGAAATAGAGAATAAATAAAGGAAATTCCTTTACCCAAACTAAGCCCCTCGAGGGAGGTTTGTTAGAATGGGTTGAGGGGGTGGGTAGGTGAAATTCATATAGAACTGTATGACTTGCGGGGATTCCTCTAAAATCAATCAGAAAAGGACAACCCAGAGAATTCATATAGGACTCATTTGGATTTACTACCTCCTTGCAGCCGACAGTTTCTGAATGTGTGGATTTATGAGTTTTAGATCATTGGTTTCCTGTCCCACTGAGATAAACAGCTCAGTGCAGTTGGTGCATTTATGATTATTGTGCAGAGGAACATATTTGATGAATTACTTCCTTTCATTTGTCGATTGACCAGAAAATGTCTTGTTTTCTAGAAATTCGACTTTTAATCTGTGACGTTTGGTTGCAGGTGTAGCACAGCTGGTTCTAATCTGTGGAGGTAGGGTCTCCCAGAGGTTAGAACTGTGTTGTCCAAAATGGTAGCCACTGGCTGTTGAAGGTTTTGAAACATGCCTGAAAAGACCACACTGGATTTTGGTGATTTAGTATTTTTTTTAAAAGGAATGTAAACTACCTCATTAATAGTTTTTATCTTGACTTACATGTTAAAACTGTAATATTTTGGTTAGAGTGGGAGACACAAAATATGTTACTGGAATTAATTTCATCTGTTTCTTCTTCTTCCTTTTCAGATGTGGCTATAAGAAAACTTAAAATTACATATGTGGCTTAAATTTGGGGCTTGCATTATATTTCTATTGGATAGTAGCAAGTCAAGAGTCATAAGAAGTTCAGTTCCTGGAGCTGTCATTTCCTGCCTCATGACTTTGGATAAATTGTCAAAACTCTTAAAGTCCAGTTTCCAACTAAATAGGGATAGTAATATCTACAACATAGGATTGTTCTGATTAATTATATTATTCACTGAAACAATTCCTGTGGTACCTGGCAGATGATATGCATCTTGACAAAAGCTGGTTCTCTTCCTTGTATATTTTATTTACCACTAGCTATTGTTTATAACGAATTGTTTGTGGTCAGGACAAAGTAATCTGTCCTTGTGTGGTGCTTCTCAGCCAAAGGCTAAAGGGCTTGACACATAGGCCATTACACAAGTCCTGAAAAGGGAACTCTACTGTTTCCAGCTAGTTGGAGAAAGAGTTTGTGGCTGAGCTTTAAGCCTGCTTCATCTGCCATATCACTCAGGCTAGCCACTGTGACTGTTAGCTCCCTCAGAGCCTTTGGTTTGCCTTTTATTACCCTGCTGAAGTGTCGGAGATTGCCCTTGAAAGCCTCTACATAAGCTTCTGATCTTTCAGAAAGGGCACTCATTCAAGTTCAGGGTGACAAGTGAAGTATTCCTGGAGATATATTTAAAGACAATTAAGCAACATGATCAGTCTCATCACAATCCCTCTTCTCTTCCTACTCTTTATTGATTTGTAGCCTTTGAGGAATAAATGTATGTGTTTTGGAGTTGGTTTGCCTTTTCCAAGGTACTAAACCCTTGGCTTTAGGATGGCTTCAGGCGTCAGGTTATCTTTAGGGACTGCACTTTGTTAGGACTGGAATCCCCATCAGGTACCTGTGAAAATCCAGTCTGTCTACCCTTCTCTACTTGCAAGTTCACTCTGTTAGTCAATTTTCCACTACTGTGACAAAATGCTAAGATAATCAACTTAAAAGGAGGAAGGGTTTATTTTGGCTCATGGTTTTAGTTCCAGTTGCTTTGGGCATGGCAGCACAGTGTGTAACGGAAGTGTGTTACGGAAGAGGCCCGTTCACCTCTTATCCAGCCAGGAAGCAAAGAGAGAGAGAGTAAGGGATATCCCCTTCAAGGGGAGGCGCCTGGGATTTCACTTCCTTTTACTGGACTCCACCTCCGCAAAGTTCCAGTGCCTCCCAGTAACTCATAGACTAAGGACCAAGCTTTCAACATATGGGCCATGGGGGACATTCAAAATCTAACCTATAGAGCATTTTTCTTATTCCAAAATATTGGAACCATGAAATGTGAGTTTTTGGTGACCCAAGAGGTATTTTTGACCCTCCCTCCCCCAAAAAGATGATACAGGGTTTATTTTGGCTTTCAAATTAATAATCAAGAGAACCCTGTGCTGCACCAACAGCCAGAGGCCCCCTCCCCTGCCCAGCAGCCCCAGGGACCTGTTTTCTGTCTTGCTAATGGCTTGAATATCTGTGGCCTCTAAGACTCAGCCAGTTGCAACTGGGGGTGTGTCAGAGCTGCCCCCCCCACCCCCCCAGGAGTGGCCAGGGATCAGGCTCCACCCTAGCCCTTCCTGCCTCCTGCCAGGCTAAGGCACTGGGAGAAGGCCCTAACAGGTGTGGCACCTTCATTTTGGACTTCCCAGCCTCCCGCTCTTACAGCCTAAAAAATGAACAAAGACCATGGATTGGATTTGTCTATCCTGTGCCCTTCAGGTGAAGGGAACCATGCGCCACGGGGTCCTTCCTGGGTGGCTCTTCCAGGGACACAGGTTTCATAGAGTTGTGGCATGTGGCAGGGCCCGCTGCTCCTCTGGAGTAGGGCTGCAGACACCGTCCGCCTCGTGGTTACTTGTCTTCGCCTCTTGGTTTCTCTTGGGCATATCCCTGCAGGGAAGGACTATGTGTGTTCAGTGAGAAAACACCATCCAGTCACTCAGGAGGACTTGTGTGTCATCAACCAGCAGTGCTCAATTCTTTATATAATTCTTTTTTTCCTTCTAAAATAGGGAGAACTGGACATTAAATATTGAATAAAGTGCTCAGTTAAATACGTTCTCTATTTGATACAGCACAAATGGGTCCCTTCTCGGCTTCTAATAAACGCATACATTTATAGAGGTGCCATGAAACATCTTTTATTTTATCTGATGTAAGAATGTTCTTAGAATAAAGTTTTCTGATGACTGAAAAAAGAATTAATAATCACTTTTTAAACCTACAAATTTAGTTTTTGAATTCAGCTTATAGCTATGTCAATATACTTAACAATCCCTTTTAAGATTGCCTTTGGATAATGTTTTTGTTTACAAACTAATTCTATTCTTCCTTACATTTAACTTTTTAAGATTAAATATTATGAGTTTTAAAGTAGTTGTCTGATAACGAAACTTTTCTGAAGATTTAAATTATAAACCTATAAAATTTTAAACATGCTGATTCTTACATTCTCAAATGTTCTGATATTATATGTAATTTTAGGAGGATTTTTATTTAAAATTTTGTCTGGATCAATTACTCCATGAACAATTACTTAAACAAACTGCAAACTCATATTCCTTCTAATCCTACTGGAAAAATGACCTCTGAAGTTGCAGTAATATAGACAAATAAATGAGATATCTCTATAATTAGAATGAGAATCATTCAAGTTGTATATCCCTAAGATACGCAAATAACTCAGGAACCTCCAACATTCTTTAAATGGAAAATGTATTTATATATCTTAGGAGACAATCTCATGGACCCTAAAAGAATAAAAAGGAGTATTATGAACAACTCTGGGCCACAAAATTTGGTAACTTATGGGAAATGAATCAATTGTTTGAAAGAAACGAACTATCAAAACATAAAAGGGAAAATAGATAACCTAAATAGCCCTACTTTTTGTTTGAAAAGATTGAATCAATGATGAATAACTTCCCTCCAAAGAAAGCTCCAGGACTAGAGAATTCTAGCAAATATCAGAGGAAGAAATGATTTCAATTTTCCATAATCTTTTCCAGAAAAATGGAAGCATGGGGAAAACTTCCTAACTCATTCTGTGAAACCATACTTACCCTAATACCAAAACCAGACAGTGAGATTACAAGAAAACAATGTCTCTACTTAACATAGATGCAAAAAATTTCAACAAAGTATTAGCAAGTGGAATGCATCGACATATAAAAAGAATTATAAACCATGATCAGTTGGGATTCATTCCAGGATAGCAAAGTTAGTTCCACATATGAAAATCAATCCATGCAATTCACTGTATCAACAGGCTAACCCAAGAAGAAAAATCAAAAAATTGCATCATTTGATAGAGAAAAGGCATTTGACAGAGTCCAGCACCCATTCATGATAAAAGCTCAACAAACCAGGAGAGCAGGGGGAAATTTCTCTGCTTGATAGAGAACATTTGTAAAATTCCTGAAACTTATGTACATGTGGTGAGACTTGATGTTTTTCCCTGAAGTTTGGAGCAAGACAAGGATGTTCTTTTTCACCACTCCTATTTAGCAGTCTATTAGAAGTCCTAGCTAGTATGATAGATGAGACAAGGAAATAAAAGGTATACAGAGTAGAAAGGAAGAAATAAAATTGTCTATTCACAGATGATTTTATTGTCTATGTAGAAAAATCCCAGAGCATCGATACAAAGACTCTTAGAACTAAAAAAGCAAGCATAGCAGCAGCATTGCAAGATATAAAATAAAAGTCAGTTTCTTTGCTGTACAACAGTAATGAACAATTGGTCTTGGGGAAAGAAAAAAAACATACAAACCACCCACAAACCTTTTTTTTTTTTTACAATGGTATTCAAAAAAAATGACATACTTAGATATAAATCTAACAAACTGTATGTGTCTATGTGCTGAAAACCACAAAACACTGATGAAAGAAATCAAAAGTCTCAGTAAGTGGAGAGGTGTTCTGTGTTCATGCCTAGATTGTTAATATAATAGATTGACCTATAGATTTGGTGCAATCATAATTAAATCCTGCAAGCTTTGTTGTGGGTACCAGCAAATTCATTCTCAAGTTTATATGGAAAGGCGAAGGAACTAGGATAGCGAACATTCCACTGAGGAGGAACAAAGTTGGAGGACCTCATACTACTCAATTTCAAGGTTTATGGAGCAGCTACACTAATTAAAGCAAGGCAGTGGAATACTATTCACCCATAAAAATTAAATTCTATCATTTTCAACAGCATGGATGAACTTGTAGGAAATTACATGAAGTGAAACAAGCCAAGCACAGAAGAAATATACTGCATCATCTCACTCCTATGTGGAATCTAAAAACGTTGATCTCATAGAAGTTGAGAATAGAATAGTGATGACCAGAGGCTGGGGAGAGCGTGGGGGATTGGGGATGAGGAGAGTTTGGCCAGTGGATACAAAGTTACAGTTAGATGGGAGGAATAACTTTGAATATCCTATTGCATAATAGGGTGACTATAGTTAGCAGCAGTCTATAGTATATTTTGAAATAGCTAGGAAAGAGAAGTTTGAATATTTTTACTATAAAGAAAAGATAAATATTGGAAGCAATGGATGTGCTAATTGCCCTGATTTGATCATTACATAATGCACACACACATCAAAGTGTCACACTGGGCCCCATAAATGCATACAATTATCGTACATCAATTAAAAATAGAATAAAACTTATAAAAATAACCAAGACTAGAAATAATGGTATTCAAGAAAGGATAAACATGGAGCAGAACACAGACCCCAGAAGTAGATCTGCACAATTAATCAACTGATCTTTGGCAAAGGTGTCAAGGCATTTCAGTGGAGAGAGTATAGTCTTCATTTTTTTGGCAAATGCTCCTGGAACAAATGGATGTCAAAGAAATTACACTTTTTGAGCAGTTGATTTTGAGCTGTGATTTGTTTGTTTTTGTAGTACTGGGAATGAAAACTAGGGCTTTGAGTATGCTAGGCAAGCATACTACCCTGAGCTATACCCTAGGCCCCGGGATTTTTAAATTTGAGATTTTAATTAGTATATATATATATATATATATATATATATATATATATATATATAGTATTAGGACATTTAGTAGAATTTAAGTTATATACATATTTATTTTTTATATGTTTTAGTTGTAGATAGATGCCATACTTTTATTTATTTATTTTTATGTGGTACTGAGGATCAAACCCAGTGCCTCACACGTGCTAGGCAAGTGCTCTACCTCTGAGCCACAACACTAGCTCCAAGATATATACATATTTATAAGTTTTTCAGATATAAGGATTGCTTCAAGTTCATAGGAAAATTTGTTAGTTAAATACAATTTGTACTTAAAAAAGTAAATTGGTATATGAAATTTATAAATTCAGTTTTAAATCTTTAAACATTAGAATCAATATGATCCAAATATTATTAAAAGTGATTGTTAAAATAGAAGAATGATATTTGTAAGCTGAACTTAAAAACTTAAGGAATAATGAAGTGTCTGTGCTATTGGGTGCTTAAAATTGGGCCACTCAAAATCTTTGGTTCGTGACGTATTCTGCTTATTTATCCTTGCTTGATGTTTATTTGGTTGGTACTTTAATAAAGCTGAACCCACTTAATATTATTTTAAAGTCAAAGTAAACTTTTTATTTCAAAACTGCCTATGAGCACCTAAAAAATAAAAACTCACATATTCATAGGTTGGAGTGGGATATGTCAAGGCCTAAAACATGTTTCTGGGTATAAAAATGGCTATTCACAAGCAGTCAGATGTAGCTTACTTATTAAAGGCAGGACATTTGGACATTTGAGTAATTAAAAAAAATAGATGAAGTGGAAAAATACTCTTCAGATGAGGCTTCTTCTGTGAAAGGTCAAGAGAGAGAAAATTTAAGATGAATTCTCTATTAAATGTCATGGGATGGTTCCTGACACGCAGGGACCCCCAAAGTGCTACTGATGGTGAGTAGACTAATGAGATGAATTAGGGCCGTTTAAGTGAAAATATTGCACGGGCAACTATAGATGCAATACCAGCACTCCTGGCAAAATGCGATGTGGGACAATGAGGTGGGACCACGGTTTAAAGCCAAAACCTGAAGCATTGAGGATAGTGCCAGCTTCCATGGGGGAAGTGAGGTGAGGAGAACAGACAGATGAAAAGTCTGTTTTCTTCCACATCTTTTACCCTTTGTATAACCTCTCTGCTTTCCTTTCTTCCTCTCCTGGGATGGGGTGGAAATGTTTCCTTTTGGATTAGAAAATCACCTGTAGACCAAGAATCACCTTGTCACAGAGAGATTCCTTGGAGGACCTCCAAGCTGTTACAGATACATCTGAAAGACAGCACATCTGTGTAACATCTTATATATATATATGTGAGGGTATATGTGTATATGTGCAATGTGTGTGTGTGTGTACACATAATTCATTTCACACCCAATGGTAAACTGCAATTGTTTACTGCAGGCTCCCTGTCACACAGTAGGTACTTAAATATTAGTAGAATGAATGAAGGTTGTAACTAGATGATTTTTTTTTTTTACAAAATGTCTTTTTTTTTTTTTTTTTTTTTTTTTTTTTTTAGTTGTGGTTGGACACAATGCCTTTATTTTATTTATTTTTATGTGGTGATGAGGACTGAACCCAGTGCCTCACATGTGTTAGGTGAGTGCTCTACCTCTGAGCCACAACTCTAGCCTCTGGATGATTCTTTTATGAAAGTGCCACCAATTTTGTCAATTCTCTTAAGCCTCAGTAAAATAAATTTCGGTTTTACAAGGGTTGGTAATGTGTCTGAGTAACTTGGGTTACAGTAAATAAACCTATTCTGGCATGGGCCCTCTGAGGTTAGACCAAGCCATAGTGTAGTACCCTAGCAGAGTTCCTTACCTTTACTAAGGTGCTATATTTGAAGAGCACTGCAGCGATGATTTAAGGGTAAATATTGAGGATTAGATAGTTGTGTAAACTTTCAGAATGGTATGTGTTCAGAGGCACAGAAGGTGAGTGAGCATCTTGTTCCTTTTTACAGAGAGAAAGATGGAAGCCAATAATAACGTGCCCAAGATCTCATTCCAAGTGAGTGCCAGACTGGAATTAGAACTCAGTCTTGTGTGACTCCAGAATGCTATTTTTTTAAAAATGAACTTCTTGTGTAGCATCTTTAGGTAGTGAGTGTGAAGATCCCCAAAGAGGCTTTCCTTCTCATATTTAAGCACCCTAATTCTTTCTTGAAGAAATCTATCCAGGTGTATTTGATGTATTGATTGTAGATGGCATTCGATAATAACATTGTTTCTATTTATGAAACCCACCATTGTCTTCCTCCTTTCTCTTACTCTACGATAGCAGAATACCTGAGACCAGTGAATCATAAAGAAAAGAAGTTCATTTAGGCTTATGGTTCTGGAGGCTGGAAAGTCCAAGATTGGGTGGCAGAATCTGATGAGGACCATGTGCTACTTCACAACATGGCAAACTTGGCAGGGTAAGGAGGGACATTCAGAGAAGAAACAAGCAGGAGGATCTTTCCTGGGAACTAACCCAGAGCTCACTTGCCATCTCAGGAATTAACCCAGTCCCCAATCACCTCTTAGAGGCACCACTTCCTGACACTGCCACAATGACATCAGATTCCTACATGAGTTTCAGAGGGAACCAACCTTTCTCACACCATGACAATCATATTTATCAGTGTTTTAATTTATAAATAAGCACGTTCATCACAGGCAAAATACAATATTTACCAGTATGTGAGTGCAGTCACCTGAAAACTTTGAACTCTCTGTACATTTAGCTGATACTACAAATCAAATAACTTGTCCAAATCAAAGGATGTAGGATAAATTCAGCCAACAATGACACACTCAGATCCAAGGACCTGAGATAACCTCCATATTTTGTAACTAAAAAAAATAAACCACTTGGCACTTTTGGTTGACTTGAACAAGGCTAGTTAATAATTTTCATCATTTTTAGTGAGGTTAAGTGTTATCTTCATTTTATATATACACTGAAGGATTAGTGGATTATATCTCTTATATAAGTAGTGCTATAAGTGAGGTAATATGGATGAAAATTTGCTGAATCTATGAATTTTGTTTTTCTCGAGCAGGACATAATCTCAACAGTTTAAATGAGGTATAGTTAACATACAATAAATTGTACATATGTAGTGTAAAAATTGATATTTTAACACATGCATATACATGTTAAAACTATCACCACAATCAACATTATAAATCTACTATTCCTCAAAACTTTTGTGGACTCCTTGGTAATTCCTCCTTCTCATTCTTTTTGCCCCTCAATTGCCAGGTAACCGCTGATCTTTCTGTCACTACATATTAACATGCTTTTTCTAGAATTTTATGTAAATTGTAACACACAGTATATATTGTTTTATTTTGAAATCCATTGATGTTGTTGAATGTATAACTAGTTCATTCCTCTTTATTGCTGGGAAATAGCCCATCATATGGCTATGTTATAATTTATTTATTCATTCTCATGATGATGGACATTTGAATTATTTCCAGTTTTTTTTTTTTTTGCTATCACCAAAAAAGCAGCTATAAATTTTTCTGTACAAGTCGTTGAATGAGTGTATACTATTTTTTTTCCTCTTGGATCAAAATCTAGGAAAGAATAGCTGGATCTACTTAGGTGCATGTTTAACATATTAGAAATCATCAAACTGTTTTCTAAAGTGATTGTGTCATTCTGCATTCATACCAACAGCAGATGAGCGTTCCAATTGCTCTGCTTCCTTGCCAACCCACGGTGTGCTCAGTCTTTTAAATTTTAGACATTCTAATAGACGTGACATGTACCTTATGATTTAAATTTGCAATTGCTGAGATTAGCAATGTTGAGGATCTTTACATGGGTTTATTTTCCAGTTGTCTCTTTTCTTTGATAAGGTAAAAGGTGTCTATTCAAAATTTTCTCTGTTTTTTTTTGTTTTCTTTTGTTGTTTTATTATTGAGTTCTTTGTATGTTCTTCATCATACATATAATTTACAAATATTTTTGTAAGTTTATGGCTTGTCTTTTCATTCTCATCAAAATTAAAAACTTCTGTTCTTCAAAAGATTGTCTAGTTTTGAATTATTGATTTTCCTTTGATGGCCTGTGTGTTTGGTGTTATGTCTAAAAATCTTTGCCTCGCCTAGAATCACAAAGTATGATTTCATGTTTTACATTTAGATCTGTTTCATTTTGAGGTAGTGTTTATAAATGATTTAACATATGATCAAAGTTTATTTTTTTTTTGCATGTGGGTATATATATATTCCAGTCCCATTTGTGAAAATCTATCATTACTTCTTTGACTTGTTTGTGTACTTTTGCCAAAAATCAATTGTTCCTACGTCTGTGGATCTGTTTCTGGCCTCTCCATCCTGTTTCTGTGACCTATTTGTTCATCTTTTATTTTGGTACTGGGGATTGAACTCAGGGGCACTCAGCCACTGAGCCACATCCGCAGCCCAATTTTGTATTTATTTAGAGCACTGAGTTGCTTAGTGCCTTGCCATTGCTGAGGCTGGCTTTGAACTTGAGATCTTCCTACCTCAGCCTCCCAAGTTGCTGAGATTACAGGCGTGTGCTACCATACTGGGCCTATTTGTCTATCTTTATGCCCCTTGATAACTATAGCTTTATAATAAGTCTTAAAATCAAGGAGTATAATTCCTTCAGCATTGTTCCTTTTTCAAAATTGCTTTAGGTATTCTAGGTCTTTTGCATTTCCATACGAATTTTAGGATCATATTTCCAGTTTCTAAAGGAAAGTTGGCTTTTGGCTATTATAAAAATTGTATTTTGATTTGGATTGCATTGAATCTATGTAGATAATTTAATTGATGTCTCAACAAAGTAGAGTCTTCTGAGGTTGCTTACAAATCTACCTAACTTGACACAACAGCAGAGAAAACCACTGCCAGAATTTCTGAGCCATGGAACTCCCACTCAGTCGTCCATGGGTGACAGTGTTTAGACCGAGCAAGATGTCAGTGTCATGTCATATAATAAATTCTACACCAGTAAGAATTCCCTGTCTTCTAAAAAACAAAAATAAGCATAAAATCAAGTTCTAAAATTTTCTTCCCATACCTCAGTGGATCCATTTGTTCCCTATTGGGGAGAGCACTGGTAAAATGCCTTTCTATCGATAATGTGCTATGACAGAAAGAAATGTATTTTCCCCTGCTCATTACAAACAGTCCAAATTACATTGTGTTCAGTGATTATTGCATTTGGTCCTCAAGACAGCACCTCGTACCCTCTAGGACTTGGAGAAGAGACGAGATAATAGGCAACATCTGGCCGCCTAGCAAGTAGAGCTTGACACAGCGTTAGCAACAAGACACAGCTAAGACTTTTTTTTAGCCATATTGCTCTGATTGTTATTTGTTGATGAAAGCTGTGGGAAGGAATGGCAATGCATATAAACAGGAGAGATTTAGTCATAATTTAAGCTTCTTTAGAAAATGCAAACGGCAAAAATCATTTCCAAAGTATTCAAACCACCTATGACTAATCACAGGATGACCAATGTTACCCTTGTGAAGTGGTAATCAAGTGCCTTAAAGATATTTCCCCTCTAATTTTGAGCATTTTAAAGCAATATGACGGCATGATTCAGATTTTCCTAGTGCAGGTGTCCACAGTGTTTCCAAATTTATGATATTTTGGAGCCGACACATTTTTCCCTATGGACTTTGATGGCCCACACTAAGTAGATTCAGCAAGGTGGGGCTGTGGGTTGCTAGGCAGTCCCTCTACTCATCTCTTGCCGGATCCTTTTGTTGTTTGTTGTGGCAGCTATTCAAAACCTTTACATTCATTAACCTCCAGTAAATATTTTTATTTCATTTTTAAAAATATTTTTCTTTCAGTTGTAGATGGACACAATGACTTCATTTTATCTATTTATTTATTTATCGACCCCAGTGCCTCACACATGTGAGGTGAGCACTTGATCACTGAGCTACAACCCCAGCTCTCCAGTGAATATCAACTGCGAGAAGACTGTACTCTCACCTCCTTTCCATGTCTTCTTTATTCTTAGCAGATCAATCAACTTTCAATTAAACTTCCCCCTTTTACTTCCAAATGTCCATCTCCTCATATCTTCCCTTCTGTCCTTCCCATCTCTCAGGAAGAGGCATCCTTTCTAAATTTGTTCTTACCTCCTTATTTTCATCCCTACTGATCTTCCTGGGTCACTAGAGTTTGTTTAGATAGTCGAGATAGTCTGTTGAGATAGTTTAGATAGTCTGCTTCCTTTGCTTTCCAATCCTACTAACTGGACCCATCTTTCCAGAATACAAATCTGATGTCATCTCCCTGCCTATTCCCCCCTCCCACTCCCACACACTTAAACCCTTCAGGGGTCACTATTACTCTTAGTGTATCCTAAGAAAAAACTCTTCCATGTAGCCTGCAAATCCGTACAATATGACTTTTGCCTAAATCTCCTTTTTGCTCACTCCTCCTTTCTCTGCTCTAGATTTACTGAACTTTTAATTGTTCAAACACATCTTGGACTTTATCCTAACACAGGGCCTTGCATGAGCTCTTCCCTCTTAGTGTTTTAGCTCAAGCATCATTTCTGTAGGGAATTGTTCCCCAACAAGGTCCAATTCTTCTAGTGTAGATGCCATGGCTTGGCTAGAACTTGTCATAATTGCCACTCTTCATTTATTTTAGTTTTTAAATGAAATAAACTAATTAAATAAATAAACTAAATGAGCTTATTTGATTAATGTTGATCTCCCTCACTAAGCTGTCAACTCCATAAAGACAGGGACTTGTCTTATTGTACTCATCATTTAACATCCGAGGCTGGTCCAGTGTCTGGTAATTCAGAGATGTGCAGAAAATAATTGTAAGCTGAAGGTCACCAATGATCTTCAAATTGTCATGTTTAATATCTCCCCTTTCATGGATCTTATTCTCTTTGAACTGTACCATCTTGGATAATGCTATCCACTCCATCCTTGAAATCCCTTCCATTCTTGGTATATTAACTCTCCTTTATCTTTTATTACTCTTCTCTATTCTTCTTTGTCTTTTTATCACCTTTTAATAACTTCATTTTACATAATAAATACATTTTAGGTGGATGAATGAATGAATAAGTGAAATATTAGTTTTCTCAAGGGTTCTGTTATTGATCTTTTCTCTATTTCTTCCTTGTTCTTTTCCTTGATAATCTTAACCAATACCATGACTTCACCATCATCCATATTTTGGTCTAGATTTATATTTCCAACTAAATATCTTCATAGAGTTATCTTATCCTATACTACCTTCATCTCAACTCAACTTAACCAAAGTTGTTTTCTTCATTTAAAAACATTTAACGTTTTCCTTTATCCACTCTTAGTAGAGGTCTTCACTACCCAATTGGAGGCCTAAGCCCAAGACCATATTTTCCCCTCTTCTACCAACACTAAATTCTTTTCATGCAAATGAAATGTATCTTTCCAAAATTACCATCATATTCCCTAATCACTACTGCCTAGTTCTGTAGTTCTCAAACTTTTTCTTTTTAAAAGAAGAATTTCTTCATAGAGAATTATACAAGGCAGATGAAGGGGAGGTGCTGTTTGTGGTGGGGGAAGGGATCCTGAAGCATATCCTTACCTAATACAGTGATACCAGAAGATGCTGTGGTTTGAAAACCACTACCTATGTGACTGCAACCATCCTTTATAAACCAGCTTTGAATTTTATTCATAGGTGAGACACAGAAATAATACTTAAGAGAGTTACTGTGAAAACTAAAGATAAGACCCCGGGCATGTGGTACACGGTCAGTCAGTGCCACCTATAATCCCTTTAATTTCTTATGATCTTTAAACTAACTTCTTGTTGAGACCTTGCTATTTCTCTCGGACATATCCAGTTGTTCACATTGAAAATTTAGTCTAGGCATTTCTTAAGGTTGTCTCTCTTCATTTCTATTCTCACCTTTGTGGTCCAGGCTCTCATGGCCTCGTTGCCTGATGATTAAGCCATTGCCTAACTGGCTCACATTCCTCACCTCAAGAGAAGGAAAGACTGTTCCAAGCACAGGGAACTTGGCGGTTGATTGTTCCAAGGCAGATCAGTTACCGGAAGGCAAAGGAACAGGAAGGTAGAGTGGAAGTTCATGTCAGGATTTATTCTTAGCTTAAAAAGGACCAGGGAAACTCTGGGAATCTAGTTCAGGATATATTATTGCTCTGGTTTGGATATGGTTTGTACTCCAAGGTTCATGGACTGGAATGTTGGTCCCTAGTGTGGCAGTTGGGAAGGTGGAACCTTGAAGGTGTGGGGCCTAGTGGAAGAAGATTAGGGCACAGTGATTCCATCCTCATGAGTGGATTAATCTGTGTCATAGAAATTAGGCAGGTCTTGTAAGGAGCAGATTAGTTCCCACAAGAGCAGGCTGTTATAAAACGAATAAGCTGGCTACTCCCTAGGCTCTGGCTTTCTGTCTCACCATGTGACCTTTCTCTAGCACATGTTCCTGTCATGATGCCATCCACCATTTTGTGATGTAGCCAGAAGTTCCTCACCAGAGCCTGAACAGATGGGAATGCCTCATTCTCAAGTTTCAGCCTTCAAAACTGTGAGCTAAATTAGTGTCTTTTCTGTATAAAAGTACACAGCCTCAGGTGTTTTGTTGTAGCAACAAAAATTGGAGTAAGACAAATGCTTCCTCCACCCCTTTCTTTCACATCCCCCACAATGCACATACCCTTTCTTCTTTTGACTTTGGTACTCTTCAGGATTAGCTCCTCATTTCTAAGCTTGAAGCCAATAGTTTGATCAGAAGCAGATGACTTTCAGCAAACCACCAGGAGCCTGCCCCTACCCAATCTCCATGTGACAATCCAAACTAATTCACAGCTGCTCAAACCTTGAAACCACCTAAACCCTGCCCAGAGACCTCATAATTCTTTTGAAAAATCTTCCTCAAACGGAAGAATTTTGTGGGTTTGTTTGATCTTTTTATGTTGCTGTTTTCAGGATGTAACTTTTCTCTTTTCCTCTCAAGCTTTGCTTTAGGCAGTCATCCAAGAGAGGAGAGGTCTGGAGTCCTTGGCCAGTCCCAGGGCACAATTCAAGGCAGAGATGAAAATATAGGCGAATAGTCTGGGTTGTCTTTATGAACACCGCTCTGATGACTTGGCTGGATTCTTTCTCTTACTTCCATAACTCAATGGTTTTAACAACACAGTTTGATAAAAATATTTTATTTTGCAGTCTTGTTACAGTTACTAAGAGGTAACCTGGGGAACTCTATACGTGATTTGATTTTTCTTTGAACTAATTTCTTCTGGTTTTGTAGACAGATCCTAGGTCTCTTTCTGGGCACAAAAGAAGCCTTAAAAATGGTTTGATGATCACATGATTTTCTGTTTAGCCAAATTCTCTGAGTATCCTTACCTAGAGGTGAGTATCAGACACCCAATGAAATAAAAATCAATTTGAGATGGAGTCACTTTCTAGTTTTAAAATGAAATAGTAATTGAGGTCTGAAAGTTCTTACCTGAAACTTTTGGGGCCAGATATCCTTAAGAATTGAAAATATTTGAGATGTTGGAGGAAGAATGAGGTGCCTGCATTACATGATATTCCAGACAGAATCTGGGGTATAATCAAGCACAGTATTTCTGATCCGAACATCTGAATTTCCACACACTGCAGGAGATAACCTCATGATAATTCACCAAAAGAGTTTGGATGTCAAAGCTAAGAAAAAAAAACACACTTGGTTTTCAGAGCATTATAAATTTTGGAAATGCTGTGCTGATCTTGCTTCACTGAAAGAATTGCTATTTCAAATGTGGTTCATCAGAAAAATGCTATTTATCAAAAAATGTAGTTTTATAACCTAGCCTAACAACAATGGAGAATTTTTTTTTCATTTTAGTACCTATCTGGTTGTAAAAATTTTCTTGGTATAAATAAAGCTATTGCTATATCTACAAGTTCAACATATATTTTCTGATTTTATTCATTGTCTTACCATCAGTTGTTGTTTGCTAAGCTGGGTTGGCTTTCCAATATTTATTTCTTTTAGTAGAAATTGCAAAGGTTGTTCTTTCCAGATGATCTATGAATACAGCCCTTTATGTCTCCATGACTTTTTTTTTTTTTTTTTTTTTTTTTTACCAGGGATTGAACTCAGGGGAACTCAACCACTAAGCCATATCCTCACCATCCCACCCGCTTTTGTTTTATATTTAGAGACAGGGTTTCACCAAGTTGCTGAGGCTGGTTTTGAACTCGCGATCTCCAGCTAATGACATTATAGGCATGAGTCACCGTACCTGGTTCTAGCACTTGTTTTGAGAAGCTTTCCTAAAGTTAGCTGTCTACTTCACCATGGTCATCTCATATTTGTTTGCCTAGAAACCATGCTACTTGGAGGCATCAAAAGACTGAAGTACTTGGGATACTCAGAACTCCTGAATTTGCATTTAAAAAACATATTTAGTTGCAGATGGACACATAACTTTATTTTGTTTGTTTATTTTTTTATGTGGTGCTGAGGATCGAACCCAGTGCCTCACATGTGTGAGGCAAGCACTCTACCACTGAGCCACAACCCCAGCCCCTGAATTTGCAATTTTTTTGTGGGGAAGGGGTTCCAAGGATTGAACTCAGGGGCACTTGACCACTGAACCACATCCCCAGCCCTATTTTGCATGTTATTAGAGACAGAGTCTCACTGAGTTTCTTAGCATTCTCTGTTTTTGAAGCTGACTTTGAACCTGCAATCCTCCTGCCTCAGCCTCATGAGCTGCTGGGATTATGGTTGTTTGAGATGGCGCCAGACTCTGAATTTGCACTTTATTTCTGCTGCTTTCTAGTCATGGCGAGAACAGCACACAGTTAATTTAACTTGTCTGATCCTTAATTTCTCAACTTCAGAATGACGATTAGTAATAATTAGCTTTGCTACTTCTCAAGCAAGTTGTGAAGTGAAATGAGAAGAGATTGGTGTAAGCAAGAAGATATACAGGATTTCACGTTCAAGGAAAGGGAATTACCTAAATTCAAAGTCTATATATACTTAAGACAGTATCTATTATAACCGTTGGCTTTATAAAAATTTGTTATTTTTAGTTATACACAACAGTAGAGTGCATTTTGATATACATACATACACGGTGTATAACTTATTAATGTGGTTTTATTCCTACTTAGACACTTGTTGAGTGTCTACTGTATCAGGGACCACAGAAATTATCTTTGTTTCTTCCCAATACCCCTTTGAGGTGATTGCCATCATTCTCCACTTGAGAGATGATGGAAACTTGGCCAAGGTCATCCCGTTACTCAGTGCCTGAGTCAGGGTGCTGATGGTCAAGTCAGCACCCTTTCTAATTGCAAAACCTATTCTGCAATAGTGCATGCTTTGTGATTGTTGTTTTGTGGTTTTCAAATTAAGAATCACATGGGCTTCATAAAAATTTAGATAGTATATTTCTCTTGAATGTAAATTCCAGATGCCATCAATAAATCACATATTTTGGAAGTACAGGAAAAATTACTTATTATTTGATGCTTTGGAAAATTTTTGTTCATTCCCCTTTGTGGTAGATTTTATTCTTAATATGGTCTTTATTTTATTTTTTGGTACCAGGGATTGAGCCCAGGGTCTCAAGCATGCTAAGCAAGTACTGTACCACTGAACCCCATCCCCAATCCTTTTTATTTTATTTTGAGATGGGGTTTTACTATGTTGCCCAGGCTGGCTTCAGATTGCAATTGTCCTGCCTTAGCCTCTCGAGTATGAAATGACAGGCACTTACCACCGTGCCCAGTTTTACTATATACTTTTTATAAGCAAGCAAAATGTTTTACTAGTTTAAAAAAAATTACTGATCCACTCTTTCCTCATAAGGTTCAGAGATAGTAAAACTACATTGTTTTCCTCTACTATTATCTTGGCCTAATTCTGTGCTTGCTCTGAATGAGTTGTTGAGCCTCCCAAATATTTCCCTTTCTTATTTCCAGTAAGTGGTCCAGTCCATGAGGCTCTCTTAGCCATCAGTGACCGCTTATATGGTAGCTCTTGTGTGTCCTAACCTGTAATCGAGGACACATTGGTGAGGATGTGGGTTCTGGGAGGGGGACTGAGAAGCCTGCTGTCTCTCACTCTCACATGCAACGCCCCCCACCACACCTCTACACACACCTTAAACACACACACACTCACACACACACACACACACACACACACACACACACACCATCAGAGCAGGATTTGCTGGTGGTGAGAACATAGCCTTTAGGGTATTGAAAATCTTGAGGCCTACGAGGAGCCTCTTTATGGATACAGACAATTCTTTGTTGTATCTAGCCAATTAATCATTTATGTCTAAACCGTAGCGACTTTAATCAGGTATCTAAAGGGAATTAGTCTCAGTGCAAAGAACTTTGAGAATGACTTTGAGGAAAAGATAAGAATTCGGATTCAGGCTTTTGTAGGATTTTCTTCTGAGTTTTGACTGTGAGGTATAGGGGAGTAATATGTGAGATAGCTAAGAGCTTTACTGGCTAATGTTGTGTTCTCACAGAGGCCCTGTGACCTTAGATTCCCTTAATTTTTTCTCTTTTTAGTTAGCTAAAAATTGTTGAGCACCTTATATGTGTTTAGGCATTCTGTGCTGTGAATCAGACTCTAGAGACCAAGAACATACATAATTCTTGCTTTTATGGAACTAATAATCTAGTGAGAGAGATGGATGTTAATCAAATAACCACAAACATTATAAAATTGTAACCAAAGAAGTTGTTTATGGTGCAATGAGAGTTGAGGCTATTAGGAAAGACTTTTTGTGTAATGGCATATTAGTCTGTTTTCGATTTCTATAACAAAATACATGAGGCTAACTACTTTTTAAAGAAGAGAGTTTTGGAGGATGAAAGTCCAAATAGCAAGTCTTCCTCCAACCCTGGGTGTGTTATATCACTGGGGATAGCATCATGGTAGGAGCATGCATGAAAGGGAGTGAGCATACGGTGAGACAGGAAGCCAGAGTATGGGAAAGGGCCAGGCTTGTTCTTTTCTAACAACTAATCAGGGTCCCATGAGAACTACATTTCTAATCCCTTCTGAGGGCATGTCCCAATGACCCAATGGCCTATCACTAAGCCCCTCCTCTTAAAAGTCCCACCACCTCATAACATTGCCACACAGGGGACCAGCCTCCCAATAAATGAACCCTTGGGAGACACATTGAATTCATATCCAGACAGTAGCGTTTCCAACCCCCTTGCCTTCAAAGTTCATTCCCTTCTCACAATGTCAAAGGCCCTCATTCCTTTCCCTGAAGTCTAATTTGCTCAAAATAGTGAGGATTGGATTGGAGAAGATGAGATTTGAGTCTATGCAATTCATCAGGAAAGAAAATATTATGCTTAGCAGCAATAATTAAGAAATATGGGGGCTGGGGATGTGGCTCAAGCGGTAGCGCGCTCGCCTGGCATGCGTGCGGCCCAGGTTCGATCCTCAGCACCACATACCAACAAAGATGTTGTGTCCGCCGAGAACTAAAAAATAAATAGTAAAAAATTCTCATTCTCTCTCTCTCTCTCTCTCTCTCTCTCTCTCTCTTAAAAAAAAAGATATGTGGAAGGCAGGATCATTGGGGCTAGAGCAAATTGACTCAGGAGATATTTAGATGGTAGAATTTGTCCGCTCAGTTTTCTGACCCTTTATGGACTTCACAGATAAAGGAGGCAGTACAGCATAGAGAGAAACCAGGAGCCTGCCTCTCTACGATCACCAGCTCTATGATCCTTACCAGTTACTTCCCCTCTGAGGGACTCTACTTCCTTATCTATCAAAGGACCTTCTGGACCAGAAGATCTTTTGAGTCTCATGGTTTTTAACAATTCTGTGTTCTCATACTTTTTAGGCACCAGCTTAGGGTTTTGAAACTGCAAAATAGCCTGAGAAATCTCATGAAAGTAGGAACTTGCATTTTTTCTAAGATCATTATTTCCTTTTATTTTTTTTTTTAATAAAATGTGAGCTGGTGAGGACTTAAGTCATGCAAGGATGGGCCCCTGCCTGCTACTTGGCAAATTTCACAGAGGAGGTTCCTGATGCCCAGAAGTGAGTGAGGCAGTTCGTTCATGTATAATGGGCAGAGAAGCACAAAGCTTGCACATGGCTCTCTGGTGTGTCTCGGTTGGTGTTATCATTATGCCCTGCTGTTTTGTGACCAAGAGCCCAAGTGTAGACATGCTCAAAAATGACAACCAGGTAGTAAGCTCAGTACAACCATAGGAAACTGAAAAGCGGGGGCTCAAATTCATTGGCAGTTTAGGTGAAGTCTGTAGTTTGGCTCATGCCATGGGACAGTGCTTACTTAGCTTGTGGCGGAAGCTTACTGGAACTCTCATTTCGGTCTTCAGTGGAGACAGCAAAACTGAAGGTGGTAAAAAGAGAAACATCTTAACTCTCAGGAGCTCCTTGCTCTTTGGTATTTAGTTTGCGATTTTCTGTCATTTTGGGTCTGGAGGTATTAGTGCTGGATCTACATTCTCCTGGCTGTTTTGCAATCTTATCTAAGGAATCTATAAGCAGCTTAACCTTGTCAAGGGAAGATTGTACTAAAACGGTCTTTTCAGGAAGCACCAGAGTTCCACTCCTCAAGCCATCGGCTGTGTGTCTTGCTTACAGGAAGCTTATCACGCTGCCCTCAGAAAATTTCCATCTTATCGTGGGCGGCATTGTAAATAATGGAAAACACTGTCTGAAACTGTTTGGGTGTCTCCTTAGATTATTTGGAAATTTCCAGCTTCGTGGACTAGACAAGAGACCTTTGACCTCTGGGATGACAGCATGAGGCAAGGTATGGCAAGGTCAGTCAGAGAAGGCCCATAATTATCCTGCAGATGCTTTCTATTATTTTTGTCGTGAAATCTCTGAGTGTAGTCATCAAGTGCATGGGAAACAAATTCAATTTGAGAGGGGGAAAAAAAGACTTAGCAAGGAGAATTCATTCCTTAAGTGGAAAACTCTTTTTTAAAAAGTCTTTTATTTATCTGCTTATAACCTGAAGAATGAGTTCTTAATTAAGTTTTGTCATTGAAAATTTATTATTAGGAAGTAATTTTAGGGAAAGCTTAGGTGATATGAAATTCTTTATATACTTAAAATTCTTCTTGGTAAATTTAAAGATAGACTTTGCCAGTTATTACAAGATGCCGAAGGCTTAAAATTGAGATTTTTTTTTTTTTCATCCTACTCGCTCTTAAGCTCTTTGCATTAACAGTCTTCACACATGAGGTCACCGTCTCCACCTTTGCATTGTGGTCTAAACTAGAAGCAAAGGCTTGTTAACTCAAAGCCAGGTACTTTTTTTTTCTTTAATTCCATCTTGAATTTGTTCATTCTGTTATTCAACTTGAAATGTCTTTTCTCCTTAACTTCTGCCTGGGAAGATTGTATTATCTTTTAAGATTCAGATCAAATGTCACCTTCCTCTGTTTCCTAGGACTCACTTCTAAAGAGAAAGGTCTGTGAATATTTAGGGAGAGAAGCCAGCAGTCACCAGTCACCTGTGTGGATCATTGATGAAGAAGTAATTCTGCACTAAACATCATATCTTTTTATTTATTTTTTTTTGCATTATTATTTTGACAAATACAGGAAATGCAATAGGCATGATACCTTCTACCATTTTAATAAATCATTGATAAAGTCTCTCTTGATAGCCTTGTAGACAACATGACAGTGCAATTAGGGGAATTAGTAACTGGTTAAATGGTTGAAGCCAAAAATGACTGATTAATGGCTTTTGGCCTATGAAATTGCTTCCTGTGGAATGCTGCCAGGCATTTGTCCTTGGCTCTGTCTTAGAGGGGGGAAAAATTATTATGATGAATCAGTCGGGATGGATTTAGGTCATGCTGTAGTAATGAAGAACGCCGCCCCCTCCCCCGCCTCGTTAATGGTTTAAAACAACAGAGGTTGGTTTTCCTTATACTTATAGTCCCCTGTGAGGTGATATGGGTATGGATAGGGGTCTTTGCTCTGTGTTTTCGTTGCACTCATTATCTGGAACGTTGCTGGCTGCCAAAGCAGTAGAAAAAGAGAGGGTTAGGAAGCCCATGTGGGTGCTTGGACACACCACATCTCCAGTGGGTGGGCACGCAAATTGGCATGAGAAGTCTGATGTGTTTGTGAATAGTCATTAGCCACTACATCTGACAGAGGCAGAAACAAGGCAATAGTGGATGATTTAAAATTAGGATTTTGTGAACAGGATTTCCCATCAGATAGTCTTGTATGACCCTGTGCAAATCACTTCACTTTCCTTAGTCTGTTTCCTTATCTGTAAAACAAGACCATTTATGATATCAGTGCCTCAGGGTGATTGTAAGGTATTGCTTGGCTGGTACCTGGTATCCCTGAGCACGATGTCAGCTTTCTATTTTGGTGCTTTATTGCTAGGTGTATGAAAGATTTTGATTGTAAAATCTCTATTATGGACACACCATTTATCAATTTTTTAAAAATTGGCTTCTTTTGTAAGGTTTAATGTAATTTTGTGTTGAATTTCATATTGCATTTGCCTGATACATTCTTTCCAGTCTCAAAGAAACAATATACCAAGTCTTTTATAATAGCTCATTGGCATTTGATCCATTTATATTATTTTCATGACTTTTAAATTAATTTTTCTTTTGGGCATCTTGATTTGTTATTTCTGTACTTTCCTTTTATTCTGATTTGTCACACACACAGGCACACACACATACACACACACAAACATATGCTACTTGCTGAGGGCTTTCCTCTTTACAAACATCTTGTTTTTTGTAGTATTGATAAGATATCTTACAGAAATAAAATCCCACTTGATAAAGCCTCTCTTTTTGAAATAGCAAAGTCAAGAACAAAAATCAGGCAGCTCTTTAATCTGCAGGTTCTGCCTCAGCAGTATCTTGCAGCAATGCAGAAACAGAAGGGTCTCAGGGTAGTGCAGACTGACAAGACACACCCCAGGGCCCTCAGCACAGAAGTGGAGCATGCACAGGTGCTGACCGCCTGCTGTGGATTAAGGAGGATTATTTAATTTTGTACTGGAATCCAGAGTGCTGTACTATCTAAAGCTCCATGTTATTACATGGATGGTTTTTCTTATTGCATGGTATTTTTGTTGTTCATGGAGGTTATTTGGTGGGGGAAGTTTTTAGAATGTTCTTTTGTTTCTTAGCCAGAAGCTCAAGGGCATTCCTTTGTTCCCCAGAGGACTGAGAATGGTGCTCCAACTCAGAGGATTTGCATTTAGGAATTTCAGGCACCAGTTGGCAGACAGGGGAATCTGTAAACTCCCCAGACTGAATCCAGGATGGATGTAAGAAGCCATTTAGGAATTGTAGGTGAGACCTCTGGGTGAATTTCTGAGAAACAACAAACTTGGGTCTCCGAAGTTGTTTAAAGCATTTGCAAAATTCAAGCACTCTAGTGGAGCACAAATGCACATTATGTAGTGAGCAGAATCTAGATAGGTTATTAAGAATTACAGCATTAAAACCACCCCATGATTCTAATAGCTAGGCACTAAACAGCGTCAGATCTGCTGTGAGTAGCAGCTGCAGCGTTGAGATAAACACCAGCCTGTGCACGTGCTCATGTGGCCGGCTTGTCAGTGTCGCTTTTCAGCCACACCTGCTCTCCCAGATGGCGGCCCCTGCAAACAGCCTTGGCCCTTCAAGGAAGGACAGTCCCAGATTGTTTCGTAGAGGATTACTGATGGGAAAATAACTACCCATTATCTCAAGGAACATTCTCGTATGGTTCCTTTAGCACATGTTGGAAAAGGTCCCACTTTTTCTTTCTTGCGAAAGACACCAGTTCTGCAAACCTGAAGTCATGCAACATAGGCACATTCATTGGTACCAAATTGGATTTGCACAGTCTGTAAAAACTTCCAGGGGCTCAGTGGGACCCTGATGACCTAGGGTAGGGCTCCTGAGTCAGAACTGGCTGGGATTTGAAATGGGATTTGAAATGACTCCACTTAGAGTGTTGCTGGGGCTAAATCTAAAAAGGTGGCTCAACTTACCTATGGTCTTTGATTTCTAGAAACTCTCTTCTCTCATCACTCTCCCCGCACAGCCCCAGGCTGCTTCATCTCCTTTCTCCATGTTCTTTCTCAAGTCTCCTCCATGCATTTATCTTCCTGATTCCTGAAATGCTACTGCCTTCAAAGACATATCCTTGGCCCTCTGCACACTGTCTGTTGGCCATCTGAAGCCCTGACTTCAGCCCCATATTCATACTGCTGCCTCTGATTGGGACTTCTTCTGGGTCTCCTACAAACACTTCAAATTCCCTTGTTCCTTGTGTTCTCTGTCTTGGTTACTGAATTTTACATCCTCCAATATTTAGCCCCCTCCCACCCCAGTCTCCTCCAGGGATTAAATTACCTGTCTGTCCTCATTACTGCTTTGTTCTCTTTTGCTTTGTCTTTTCTCTGTTTGTAACACCTCTCTGCTTTCCTATCCAGAAAAAATCTCCACTTAAAAAAAAATATCTTGCTCATTGCCTAAAACCATTGTGGAACTTCACTTGTCTTTCACCTCCCCAAGCTGGGATTTATAGACATGACTGAGGACCTGCTGGGTCCCCAGGGTCCAGGGACCCCCAGAGCCTGATGTGGGGGACACATTGGTTAGAGGGCATTTGAGGTGGTGCAATAAGAAAGATGCTAAGTGCTGTGAGAACCCAAGAAAGAAGTTGCTGACCCTCAATTTCAGGACTTCAGCAAAGGTCAATGATCAGGGAGCAGCTTGTGGCCCTGGTGACACCTGTAATGATGTATTCCCAAGCAGCCTTACTTCAAATGCAGCCGTGAACTTGCCAGAGCTTTCTTCGTATTGGCCTACCTATCCCTCCATTCTGCCTTGCTTCTTCAAGACTCATCTGTCATCTATTACTCCACAGAGTGAAGTCAGTTTCATTTCTCCTGGTTTCTCTTTCCAGATCTCAGAGGAAACTAAGGACGTGTATTGAACTCCTTCTTTTGCCTTATGCTGTTCACATCTTGCAGCCTTTCTCTTTGCTGGTGAAAATGACCCTGAGGGGTGTGTGTGTGTGTGTGTGTGTGTGTGTGTGTCCTATGTCATGCTCCACAGTTTGATATGTCAGATCAAACTGTGATTTCAGAATGGAGTGGGGAGATGAGGTCTCTCACCTGGGAGCTGTTGGTTATCATCCCATCCTGTGAATCTGGCAGGCTTTAGAGCTGCCTTGCAGGAAGAACTCATGGACGATGAGTTTGAGGGATTGGAGGGAGTTTAGTGCTCATTTAGCTCAACACTTTTATTTTAGAGGTGACAAAATGGCCCAGAGAGGTAAAATGGCAAGTTCTGGGTCCACAGAGATTTAGTGGTAAGTATCTGGAAGCCAGTCTGCCTGTACCTTCCCTGTCCAGTGGTTCCCTTTCCACTCCATTGCCATCCCAGAACTCATGGCTTATAATGTAACTTGTAAGCAGCTTTATTGCTTGTAGTGGTGAACCTTAAGCCTTATTACACTGCCTCATGTGGAGGGTATATCCTAATTACAGATGAGGAAACTGTGTGTGAAGAGAGTGGCCCAGGGCTGCAGTCTCAGTTAGTGGTTAGTCACAGCTGTGGTAAAGGATGCCCAGTGATGGCAAGGCTCTGACTATTCAGTGTTTGGTTTCTGCTGCCCAGACTCTTTGGTCTCTCCCTGGATATCTAAACTTCATTCTCCAACTTTTCCTGTGAAAAAGGAAAAGTTTATTGAACCTATATTGGTTCAATAAATTCTTTTTCAGTGTAAGCCAGAGAAAGTTGTCCACACTAAGAACCCCGATCACTGCTGTCCAGAGAGAGGGTAGAAATATTTGAAAACAAATCTACAGAATAAATGTTCTGCAATGGAAAAAAATGATGTATATAAATCATCTTTTCATCACTCTAATAAAATACCTGAGATAATTCTTATAAAGAAGAAAACGTTTTTGGCTCAGAGTTTTAGATGTTTCAGTTCATAATTGAGCAGACCCATTGCTGGATCTGAAGGAAGCAAAAGAGGAAGAGGAAGGAGCCAGGGTCACATAATCCCCTTCCAGGGCACACTCCCCCAAACCTAGTGCTTTCCCACTAGGCCCCACCTTCTGAAGGTTCCACCACTCCCAAGGTCACCACCAAGGGAACCAAGCCTATAACACATGGGTCTCTGCAGGGGCGGGGGACAGTCAATTTCCAAACAACAGCAAGTGCCAAGGGCAAGGAAGGTGGGGTAGAGAGGCAGAGAGGAAGGAGGTGGGATCTTGGAGGGGGCTGGGTATCTTGTCCTTCCCTCTCATCCAGCAGAGTTGGCTACAGAGGGGAACAGAATATGCAGAAAAGTCTGGGTTTAAGGACAGAAGGGAATGTGGGTACCCTTCTCCTCTGGAGCTCCAGGAAGATGCTGCCTCACACAGGATCCTCATGTTGCCTGGAGAAGAAGCTGAAGGTTGAGATGGTTTCATTGGGTGCTAGGGAGAGGGGAGGACCAAGACAGTTCATCTAACCTTCTGTTGCCCTTGGGACAGCCGAAGTCTCCTATGCCCTGTGGAAAGCATGGAGGTTGACTGATGGAGAAAGAAGGATGAGACTCAGTACCCCAGGAATAAGACAGCCAGTGGATGCAAGGGGACTACAGGTTCTACGCAGAGTTCTTGCAGCAGAAAGTGGGACAAGTGTCACAGCCAAAGGCAAGGTGGGTATATAGACACCTAACAGCCTGGAAAGATGGTCACATGAAAATCAGGCAGAACCGAACAACTCAGGGCACCCTGGGGAGAAGAGGGAACAGCTTCATACTAAAACACCCTCACTTTCAATGCCAAGATAGTTGATAACTTGCTGGAACTCAGGTCAGTCTAGCAGGGAAGAGGAAAGGGGTGGGAGGAGGAAAATATGGAAACAATATAAAAAAAGTAGCAATGTTTGAGAAAAATCCCAAGTACAGATGGTTCCCAACTCCCGAAGGCTCAACTTCCCATTTTTTGTCTTGACAATACAGGTTGTATGTATGTTTTGATTTATGGTATTTTCAACGGACAATGGATTTATCAGGTTATAACCCCATTGTAAGCTGAGAGCATCTGTATTTTGTTTATCTAGAATCAACTAACCTTTTATATCACTTGTGAACTTGAGTTAACAAAGAAAAACAGGGACATTTTGGCATACTTGAGATTTTTGTCCCTTGATTGAGATTTCTGTCCCTTGATTGAGATTTCTGATTCACTACTGCTTGTAGCGAGTCGGGTCTTCGGTAGAGAGTACCATCTTGGCTGGGAGGATGCACGGCTGCATAGCTTCATCTCTGAACTACATTTCTGTGCTGCAGGGGGCAGGTGGCTCTCGGTCTTCTGGAGATTGGTTAGCTCTGCAGGCAGCCATATACAGCTGGGAGGCAGCTGCATGGGTAAACAATTAACTCGGGGTACACAGCGCAGTCTGAGAAATGTGATGAAAACTGTAGTCCAGAGGATGCTAGCGTCCCAGATGCACTGTGGAGCTGCTGGCAGAGAGACCTGGAGAGGCATGCGGGTTTCTATTTTTTCTTTTCTTACCATTTTGAACTTGCAGCTGTTTTTCTTCTTCTTCTTCAAATTAAAGACCTTTCCAGGAGAGCAGTTGCAAGACGGATGTTGAGACTACCTGTTACTCCTTGTCCTGGGTTTGAAGGGCATCTTAGCTGATGAAGTATATGGATCTGGCAAGCAAGCATTTCAGAGAGATTTAGCATTGCCATCAATTTTCCATCACCAGGACTTTCTTTGAGATTTCTTTGGGGTTTCCTTTTATAAAAATGTTTTTATTAGTGCATTATAGCTACACATAATAGTGGGGTTAATTTTGACATAATCACATATATGTGGAATATGATTTGCCCATTTCAGTCCCCAGTACCTTCTCACTCTCTCCCCTTCTCCCACTCCACCATTCCTTCTCCTTTACTCTGCTGGCCTTCCCCCCGTCTATTTATTGCTTTTATAAATTAGTACTTTATAGGTCTACACAAAGGGGGAATTCACTGTGGTACATTCACGCATGTACACAGCATAATTTGATCAACCCAGTTTTGCTGTTCTTCCCCTTTCCTGTTCCACCCCTTCCCCCCAACCTCCCTCCTCCACTCCACTGATTTATCTCCCTTCCATTTTAGTGGCATCACTCCCCTCTTTCCCCCCTTATTTTGCTCTAGATTTTGCACATGAGATAAAATATTTGACCCTTGATTTTCTGAGTCTGACTTATTCACTTAACACAACGTTCTCTAGCTCCATCCATTTATTGGCAAATGCCATAATTTCTTCTTCTTTATAGCTGAGTAAAACTCCGTTGTGTATATGTACCACATTTTTTTCTAATTTGTTATATAAGACAGCAGAATGCATCACAGTTTATATTACACATATAGAGCATAATTTTTCATATCTCTGGTTGTATACAAAGTATATTCACACCATTTGTGTCTTCATACATGTACTTAGGGTAATGATGTCCATCTCATTCCACCATCTTTTTTTATCCCCATGCCCCCTTTCTTCCCCTCCTGCCCCTTTGCCCTATCTAGAGTTCCTCCTTCCTCCCCTGCTCCCCCTCCCAACCCCACAATGAATCAGCCTCCTTATATCAGAGAAAATATTCGGCATTTGATTTTTTGGGATTGGTTAACTTCACTTAGCATTATATTCTCCAACTCCACCCATTTACCTGCAAATGCCATAATTTTATTCTCTTTGATTGCTGAGTAATATTCCGTTCTGTGTGTGTGTGTGTGTGTGTGTGTGTGTGTGTGTATCACATTTTGTTTATCCATTCATTTACTGAAGGGCATCTAGGTTGGTTCCACAGTTTGGCTATTGTGAATTGTTCTGCTATAAACATTGATATGGCTGTGTCCCTGTAGTATGCGGATTTTAAATTCTTTGGGTATAGACCGAGGAGTGGGATAGCTGGGTCAAATGGTGGTTCCATTCCCAGCTTTCCAAGGAATCTCCATACTGCTTTCTGTATTGGCTGCACCAATTAGTAGTCTCACCAGCAATGTGTGAGTGTGCTTTTTCCCCCACATCCTCACCAACACTATTGTTGTTTGTGTTCTTAATAGCTGCCATTCTGACTGGAGTGAGATGAAATCTTAGAATAGTTTTGATTTGCATTTCTCTAATTGCTAGAGATGTTGAACATTTTTTTCATATATTTGATTGGTTGTATATCATCTTCTGAGAGATGTCTGTTCAGTTCCTTGGCCCATTTATTGATTGGGCTATTAGTTTTTTTTTGGTGTTTAGCTTTTTGAGTTCTTTATATACCTTAGAGATTAGTGCTGTATCTGATGTGTGAGGGGTAAAAATTTGCTCTCAAGATGTAGGCTCTCTGTTCACCCCACTGATTATTTCTTTTACTGAGAAGAAGATTTTTAGTTTGAATCCATCCCATTTATTGATTCTTGATTTTAATTCTTGCACTATAGGATTTTATTAAGGAAGTTGGGTCCTAATGTAACATGGTGAAGATTAGGGCCTACTTTTTCTTCTAATAGACACACTGTTTCTGGTTTAATTCCTAGATCCTTGATCCACTTTGAGTTGAGTTTTGTGCATGGTGAGAGATAAAGTTTTAATTTCATTTTGTTACATATGGATTTCCAGTTTTCCCAGCACCATTTGTTGAAGAGGTTATCTTTTTTCCAATGTATGTTTTTGGTGCCTTTGTCTAGTATAAGATAATTGTGATTTTTGTGTGTTAGTTTTTGTGTCCTCTATTCTGTACCATTAGTCTACCAGTCTGTTTTGGTGCCAGTACCATGCTGTTTTTGTTACTATTGCTCTGGAGTATAGTTTAAGGTCTGGTATAGTGATGCCTCCTGCTTCACTCTTCTTGCTAAGGATTGCTTTAGCTATCCTGAGTATTTATAAAAACATATTTATTTTTTAGTTATAGGTAAACACAATATCTTTGTTTTATTTTTATGTGGTGCTGAGGATCAAACCCAGTGCATCATGCACTCTAGGCAAGTGCTCTACCTCTGAGCCACAACCCCAACCCTATTCTGGGTTGTGTACCATATTTTCTTTATCCATTCATCTGTTGATGGGCACCTGGGTTAGTTCTATAACTTGACTATTATGAATTGTGCTGCTATAAATATGGATGTGCCTGTATCACTGACTTTAATTTATTTTGGGGATAAATACCTAAGAGTGGGATAGCTGGTTCATATGGTGGATCCATTCCTAGTCTTTTGAGGAATCTCTACACTGCTTTCCAGAGAGGTAGTACTGATTTGTTGTCCCACCAACAATTATCAGTGCACCTTTCTCCCGCATATCCTTGTCAGCATTTTTTATTATTTGTTTTCTTGATAATTGCCATTCTGACTGGAGTGAGATGAAATCTCAATTAGTTTTGATTTTCATTTCCCCAATTGCTAAGGATGTTGAACAGTTTTTCATATATTTTTCATCCATTTGTATTTATTCTTTTGAGAAATGTCTGTTTAGTTCTTTTGCCCATTTATTGATTGTGTTATTTGTTTTTTGGTGTTATTTTTTTTTTGAGTTCTTTATGTATTCCGGATGTTAATCCCATGTCAGAGAGTAGCTGGCTAAGATTTTTGTTTTCCCTATTCCTGAGGTTTTCTTTTCATGCTTTTAGTTGCTTCTTTTGCTGTGCAGAAATTTTTAATTTGATGCCATATCATTTATTGATTTTTAGTCTTATTTCCTGAGCTTTAGGAGGCTTGTTAAGGAAGTCAGTGCCTGTGCCAATATGTTAGAATGTTGGCCCTATTTTTTTCCAGCAGTTGCAAAGTTTCTGTGGAATTCTTTGATTTTGAGTTGATTTTTGTGCAGGGTGAAAGATAGGGATCTAGTTTCATTCTTCTGCATATATATATATATATATATATATATATATATATATGCAGATTTATATATATATATATATATATATATATAAATTTTTCCCAGCACCATTTGTTAAAGAGGCTGCCTTTTCTCCAACATATGTTTTTGGCACCTTTGTCAAATATCAGATTACTGTATCTATATGGATTTATCTCTGTGTCTTCTGTTCTGTCTTCATGTATGTTTTGATTCCATACTGTTTTTGTTAGTTTATCCCTGTAGTATAGTTTGAAGTCAGGTATTGTGATGGCTCCATCATTGCTTTTTTTTTTTTACTTATAATTGCTTTGGCTATTCTGGGTCTTTTATTTTAAAGACCCAGAATAGTCAAATGAATTTTAGGATTGGTTTTTCTAGTTCTGTGAAGAATGTTAAGATCCTTAAAAAAATATTAGCAGATAGCATTCAAAAACACATTAAGCACCACGATCAAAAGGGTTTCCAAGGAAGCAAGATTGGTTCAAAAAATGCAAATCAGTAAGTATAATTCACTATATAAACAAAATTAAGGACAAGAATCACATGATTATCTCAAGAGATGCAGAAAGAGTCTTGGACAAATTTCAGCACTTGTTCATGTTAAAAACCCTGGGGAAACTGGGGATAGAAGGAACTTACCTCAACATTATAATGGCTATGTGTGACAAACTCAAAGCCAACAGCTTACTGAATGGAGGAAAACTGAAAGAATTTCCTCTAAAATTAGGATCAAGACAAGATTTTCCACTCTCACCACTTCGATTCAATACAGTTCTTGAAACTTTAGCTAGAGCAATGAGACAAGAGAAGTAAACTAAAGGGATATAAATAGGAAAAGAAGAAGTCAAATTATCTGTTGCTGATGGCATGATCTTATATGTGGAAGATCCAGAAAAACTCCACCAGAAGACTTCTACTGATGATAAAATGAATTCAGCAAAAAATTCAGTAGCAGGATACAAGATCGACATAGAAAAATCAATAGCTTTTTTGTATTTCAATAGATCAGGAAAACTATCCAGTTCACAATAACCTCAAAAACAGACAAACAAAACCCAAACAAGAACAACAGCATAAAACCAAAACCTTGGGAATAAATCTAACCAAGGAGGTAAAAGACCTCTGCAATGAAAACTATAGAATTTTGGAGAGAGAAATTGAACAAGACTTTAGAAGATGGAAAGACCACCCATATTCTTTATTAGACAGAATTAACATTGTTGAAGTGGTCACACTACCAAAAATGTTATGCAGATTCAATACAATCCCTATTAAAATACCAATGACCATTCTTCACTGAACTAGAGATGTGAGGTTTTTGTTTTTTGTTACTGTGGATTGAACTCAGGGATGCTTTACCACTGAGCTACATCCCAGCCCTTTTAATTTTTTATTTGGGGAAACAGGGTCTCACCAAGTTGCTTAGGGCCTCACTAAGTTGCTGAGGCTGGCTTAGAACTTGCAATCCTCCTGCCTCAGCCTTCTGAGTTGCTGGGATTACAGGTGTGTATCACTGCACCCAGCTGAGGTGTGTGTGTGTGTGTGTGTGTGTGTGTGCGCACGTGCGTGTTTAAAGCATGAAGACCCAGAGAGGAGATGGCCTAGTGGGGAAATTATGTCCTGATAGACTTGATGGTGAGGAAGACTTCATTTTGGAGATATTCTGAGGATTAACTGAAAATCAAATCCTAAGCATTTCCACACGTGAAATCATGCTCCATGAGTGCTTAAGAACACTGCTACTTCAGTGGCATTTCATTTCTAAATGTTAATTTAATATAAATATTCTCTTTGCCCATGGTGATTCTTAAAATAATTGTGTGACATGTTTAATTCAATGAAAAAGAGTGTCAGCCTGCTCCTGGATTTCCTTTAGATACACTGAGGTTAGATCAGCCTGCTGCCAGAGTCAGGTGCAAAGAATGAAGTCCATCATCTAGATGCTGGCTTCTTGGTATTGTATAGGAAAATGATCCAGATGATTAGACCATTTCTTTTTCAGCATTGTGTTTTGGGCTATCTCTATGTGTATGTTTGTGTGTTACTCTGTTCGCTTTAAGTGAAAGCTGCTAAGTTCTACATGGGCTGAATCTTCCTCCTTGAGAATGTGTTCAGGCTCCAAGCTCAGCTTTATGGAAAATTTTCCACTTCTTGACTCTAGCATTCCAGGTGCAGATTTCTGTTCCTCATTTCTTCCTCTGATGACACATCCCTTTCTGTTCTTGTGCCTCTCACCATGTGGTTGGAGACGGGCGGGCTGAAGCGATTAGTCCCACAGACCCTCAAGCACCAGCCCTGCTTCGGCAGCACCTGCTACCCCTTTATTTCTTGTTTCTCCCAACCTCAGATCTTGCCCTTTTACTCATCTGCCATCTGGCAGCCACCCTACATTCCATTCCATCACCAGGGGGATGTGGCCAGGGGCGAGCCAGAAATGGCACTTGCCTTGGTTGACAGACCAACTTCCAGGAGGCCATGGCCCAGAAACTCAGGGGATGGTACAGCCAAAAGAGCAGGCGGGGAAATATAGGAAGTAGCTTTCCTCTGTGCCCCACTCACCTTGACTGTTATCCAGATAGGGATGTGCAACTCTAAAAAAAAAAAAAAGGTGAAAAAATATGTATAGCATTTTAATCATTTTGTAATGTACAGTTTGGAGACATTAGGTCCATTTTTACAATATCATGTGCCATTTCTACCATCCATTCATGAACTCTTTTTATCTTGCAAAACTCTGTTCCCTTTCTACAATGGCTTCCATTTCTCCCATGCCCTGAGTACCTGGCAACCGCTTTTCTCTGATTTTGACTACTCTGTGTACTTTGTATAAGTAGATTCATGCAGTATTTGTTCTCTTGTGACTGGCTTATTTCCCTTGGCAAGTAATGTCCTCAAGGTTCATCCACATTGTAGCATATGGTCAGCATTTCCTTCCTTTTTCAGGCTTAATAATATCTCCTGTGTGTGCACCACATTTTGTTTATCCATTCCTCCACTTATGGACATTTGGATACAGGTTGTGACTTCCTTGTGAGTACAGTGTTTGGGGAGCTAGTGCATATTCAAGGTACTTTAATCACCATGAAAATTTATGATCAGACAGATTTGGTTGCAGTCACAGTTCTGTTCCTTATTAGTATGACCTTAAAAAGTTACTTAGCCTCTCTTTTAAAAACCACTTTTAAAAATGCAAAGTGTGTCTTGAAAACAAACGAGAGCATAAACTTACAGGTCCATTTCAATGAGCATTAATTTAATAACAATACAAAAATAGAACACGTAATCATTTACTAACCACCAGACTAAGACATTTAATGGAACTCAAACCTTTGAAATTCTTTAGAGTCTCTCCTGGAAGATTCTTACCACCTCTGTCCTGAACTATTATCTGAATTCTGTGCAAGTTATTCTCTTGTTTTTCTTTGTAGTTTTATCATACATGTAGATCTCTGAGCAGTGCATTATTTTGTTTTGTTGTGAATTTTGAACTTTACATAAATAAAATTCCAGCTTTTCTCCTATAATAAACTATGCTGTTATGAACTTTCTTGTATATATTTCCTTGTACACATATGCCAGAGTTTCTTTAGAGCATCTTCACAGGGGTGTAATTACCCGGGCACAAGGTATGTATGTGTTTGACTTTACTAGGTAAAGCTCAGTTGTTTTCTGAACTGGTTATACTAAGTTGTGCTCTCACTAGTGGTGTATGAAAATTTCCTTCAAGTTCTGTCTTTGCCAATATCTGGCAATGTCATTAAAAATTTTTTGTCCATATGGTGAGTGTGAAATAGTTTTAACTCTCTTTTCAAATATTTAATCTCAGCTATCTTTATCAAGCACTTCTGCAGTGGCAGGTTCAATGTTCATGGTGTACAAATGAGAATAATTTTGAAACTAGATTATCCTTTCATGAATGTGAACCTGGTGGAGCATCACAGGTACTTTCTAATTCTGTTACTGATAGGAACCAATGCTGATATAAATATTGGTTAATCCCTAAGATGACTTCTTTGCCTGCACCTTTGGGTACATAACCCCATACCATGGTGTCAATTATTCAGAATTATAGATCAGGCTTCTACTGGGGATGTGACAAAGGATGCGGAAAGTATAGGCCTTAATTGAATTGTGATGGAGAAGAGAAACATGCGGGTCTGTTGAGTTCCTGGCAGGGGGATGATATATTGTCAATCCCCACAATATATCCTTCAAAGTAGGAGTAACATCTGAGTTCTTGCAGAAGGGGAACCAGAGTGGTTGAGTCAGTCAACTAAAAATATAGTTTAGTTCTGGTTGTGTTCCAAACACCATTCTTGAGTATAAAATGAATATACAAGGTTTCCACCTTCAAGACTTTTGTATCCAGTCTGGCAGGGGAAACAGACGTGACTACACCTGTAATTTCATTTTCACCTGTTAAGGGGTGGTTAGGATGGAAGTATATGGTAGATACAGGGAAGGCTTCTCTGAGAAGGAGAGAGTTGGGCCAAGTGTTGATGAGTTAATAAGCTCATTAGGGAGCAAGAAAGGACATTTCAAATACAGAAGGCTTTGTGAGCAAGATGGCAGATCTGTAGAATAGCATCTCCTCTCTCAGGGGTGTGGAAGGAGCAGAAGCTGGCGTAAGGGAATGACAGGGTGCAGGCAGGGATCAGAAAGAGGAGTCCCAGGCAGGGCTTAGGTCTTGCTGAAGTTGTAGGCCAATGAAGGGAGTCTGAACTTTGTGGGAAGCTTTGATAAAGCAGAGAACTTACATGGTAAGATTTGGGTTCTGGAAAAATTGCTCTGAGGGCTATAAGGACTGGAAGAACAAGGCTCAGGGCAGGAAAATCAGAATATGGCAATGATAGTTCAAAGAGATGAGAGAGTCCTGAATCAAAGAGAGGCAATGAAGACACCTTCAGATTCTGCTTGGGTGCTGTTGACTAGTGGACATGGTAGGTAAGAATGTGGTCAGCATCCAGGATGCCTCCTGGTTTTTGTTTCAGTTATAGACTAGATGACAGTACCACTCACTGAGATAGTGAATAAATGAAGAGAAGAGGTTTGGGGTAGGATATGATGATGCCTTCAAGGAAGGATATGTTGACCTTGTGGTGTCTGTAGGACATTTAGGTAACAAGGTCCAACAGGATCTTAGAGTTTCTAGGTTAACCAACTCATTCTGATTTGCTGAGATTTTTCTCACTTTTAAAACAAAAAGTGCCAGGTCCAAAGAAGTCCTTCAGTCCTGAGAAAAATGGGGTCATCTAGAACTCAGCAGAGTCTGGACTAGAGAGACTGATTTGGAATTTATGGAAGCCATCGGGATGGATGAGCCTCCCTCCAGGATGTGGACAGTAAGAAGAGATAACTCTTGAGCAAAATAAACTTTATTGATAATAGAGGGAGAAATTTATGAAGAATCCTCAGAAATGAAGGCTGGAGAGTCAGGGAGAGATTTGAGCAGTTGAGGGGGAAACATTTGTAAATGAAGGAGTGGCCAACTACCTCTGAGATCTCAGAAAACTGACTCTTGGATTGACTTTCAGCGGTGGGCAGGAATTTTTGTAAAAGCAGATTTATTTTGGAAAAAATAGGAATAAAATCAGACAGCAGAGGGGTGACCCAGAGCAAGGAAGGTGGCGCACACTTTTAAGAAGCTCTATGGTGGACTGACAAGAGAGAAGAGGTAGCTAGTTTGGGAAAGAGGAGTGAGAGACCATTTTGAAATAATTGGAGAAACGTGATCTGGTTTATATGACAGAAGTTAGTGTAGAAAGACAGTTTGAAGGTATAGGGGATAACTGTTAGAGCAGTTGTGAAGGCTGGGGTCCACAGAAGGGATAGAATAGAATAGAACAGATCCCTCTTTTGAGACCAAAGGCATCAGTGGGGAGATGTGTAGCAAGGGCAGGTAGCCACTGGCTGCAGAATTGGGATTTGAATCAATGTCTGCCAGACTTCAAAAGCCATATTATTTCCACACTCATCATAGAAAAATCCATATAAGCTCAGTAAAAAAAATGTATACACATATGCATAATCATTTAAGTGCTAAGCACAGACACATAATGTGCTGTGGGTGAAATTGGGAAAGTGATTAGAGTGATTGGAGCCAGGTGTAGTTCATCTGGGGTGCTTAACAGGAAAGTTGAACTTTGAACAGAATTCTCAGAGAATAGAACATGGCGAAGTGAAGTTAGTTAGAAAATTAAAAAAAAAATAATAATTTAAATCATACTTCCCCTAAGAAATTTAATTTAATAAAATAAGAAATTTGCTTCTTGTTCTTACTGCTATATAGATTCCTAATAGATGCAATGGATGCAGAAATTATTATATTATCCCCATACTAGCAGGTTACTTATCCCATGATTTTTAACTGAGACCATGGCCACTTAACTAACAAATATCCTATTCTTTCCTTGCTAATGAATTCCACCAAGGTCAGGCCAATCAGATACGATCAGAAGTGGTAGTGCAACTGCTAGTTGTGCCTAGCACACACACATACACACACACACACACACAAACACACTTGAGACTTGTCTTTCTTGCTGTCTGACTCTGCTGCTTGGAATGCAGAAGAGTAATGGTGTGCCATCTTGGACTATAACCATGAGGTCAATGTCCTAGGAGTATACAATGACAGTATAGGTGGAGCCTGGATCCCTAACACTTAGAGGTTACCATATGGAAGCCATTGCTAATTTGGATTTATGATAGAGAAGTTGAGTCATAGACACACTTATAGTAAAATTACTTCTTTATTTACAGAATTTGGATGTTTCTCTAGTATTGTAGTGATATCTGAATTCTTGACCCATTTTAGTCCTATATTAAAGGCTTCCAAAGAGTGTGCCCTTATGAATTTAAATTCCTTTGCCTGAAATTTAGCTCAGAGTCATATGTAGGTACAAAACTACCAAGTGCAAAGGGTGGGCAGGCTCTACTTGGGTCCAGATTATCTCCGTTCACCATCCTTTATCCACAGTTCTCATGTGCAGTACATATTTTCTTCTTTGTTTCGTTTTATAGGAAGCTGCTGAAGAATTGGTCTATCAAAATTAGCATTGTATTTAGCTGTGCAGAAAATCTGACTAGATAGTGTCTTAAACAAGTTAAGATTTCAATTTTTTTTGGTGTGTGTGTGTGTGTGTGTGTGTGTGTGTGTGTGTGTGAGTGATCAGAAGGCTAGAGGTAGGCAGTTCAGAGCTTTACAATGCACTCAGTAACCCCATAGGCTACCTCTGTTTTTCTACCCGGCAATCTTTAGCATGTGGTTCTTGTTCTCATGCTTGTCACTTCTTGGTCTACTTCAGGCATCACATCTGTGTTCCAGGCAGGAAAAGGGGGGAAGGTGAAGGAAGAATTGCAAGCCAACTGAGTTGGCTCTCTCATTTTCATAAAAAATTTTATAGTGATATATAACACACAGAAAAGTTCACAAATCACAAGTATACAGCCTGATGGATTTTAACAAAGTGAACACACTTGGGTAAGTGGCACTCAAAACAAATGCCAGAACATCCCAAGCCACTGGAATCCTCCTTATTCTCCCAGAGGTCCCTGTTACATACCTAGAGTAAAAGCATAGATTAATGTTGCTTGTTTTGGACTTTGTGGAATTATACCACGTGTATTCTACTGTGTCTGCCTTCTTTTGCTTAACAAAATGTTTTGTGAGATTCACTCACAAATACTATTATACGTAATTGCAGAACATTTACTCTCATGGCTCCATTATTCCACAATTTTTTTAACCCATTTCAACATTGGCAGGCATTCAGGTAGCTTGCAGATTTTAGCTATTATAAATAATGTTGCAATAATCATTCCAGTATAAGTCTTTTGGTGAGCATATGTACACATTTCTGTGGATATATACCTAGATGAAGAATCTCAGGGTTATACATTGTGCTTATGTTTAGCTATGATATGGCCAAGTGATTTTCTGGAGTATTTGGACCAATTTACCCTACTAGCAGCAATGTATATAAGCTTCATTTGCTTCACATCCTTGTCAACACTTGGTACAGTAGTTGAGTAGCCTCCATTTTTTATGCAGGGAATACATTCCAAGACATTCTACAGATGCCTGAAACCATGAATAGTTTTTTCATATATGTTTCATGCATGTTTTTTCCTGTACATACATACCTGTGATAAAGTTTAATTTATAAATTAGGAACAGTAAGAGATGAACAAAAACAACTAATAATTAAAGTATAACAATTATAAAAATGTGTAAAAAATATTTGAAACTTATTATTTATTTTTGGAGTTTTCCATATAATATTTTTGGAGCATGGTCAGCCATGGGTAACTGAAATTGTGAGAAGCAAAGTCGTGGATAAAGGGGGACTACTGTATTATCTGTCTCTTTAATTTTATCCATTCTGGTAGATGCACAGTAGTCATTTTTATTCATGAATTAAGCTGAGCATCTTTCATATGCATATATTTATTCGCTATTTAGATACAAAGTACTTTTCATATTTCTTTGTACAGTTTTCATTGTGTTGTCTTTTTCACATTGTTTTGTGAAGTTTACTTCTGGATGAGTCTCATATTAGTTTGCTAGGGCTGCCATAACAAAATACCACAGACTGGATGTTTTAGTTGTTTTCTTACAGTTCTAGAGTCTGTTAGTCCAAGATCAAGTTAGCAGGGTGGGTTTCCCCCACTGGCCTTTCTCCTTGGCTTAAGGACAGGGACCCTGTTGCTGTCTTTTCATAAGGGCATCCCTCTGTGCACACATCCTTGCTGTCTCTGTATGTCTTTTTTTTTTTTTTTATTGGTTGTTCATAACATTACAAAGCTCTTGACATATGATATTTCATACATTAGATTGAAGTGGGTTATGAACCCCCAATTTTACCCCAAATGCAGATTGCAGAATCACGTCGGTTACACATCCACAATTTTACATAATGCCCTAATAGTAATTGTTGTATTCTGCTACCTTTCCTATCCCCTACTATCCCCCCTCCCCTCCCCTCCCAACTTCTCTCTCTATCCCATCTACTGTAATTCATTTCTCTCTTTGTTTATTTTCCCATTCCCCTCACAACCTCTTATGTGTAATTTTGTATAACAATGAGGGTCTCCCTTCATTTCCATGCAATTTCCCTTTTCTCTCCCTTTCCCTCCCATCTCAAGTCTCTGTTTAATGTTAATTTTTTCTTCCTACTCTTCCTCACTGCTCTGTTCTTAGTTGCTCTCATTATATCAAAGAAGACATTTGGTATTTGTTTTTTAGGGTTTGGCTAGCTTCACTAAGCATAATCTGCTCTAGTACCAACCATTTCCCTGAAAATTCTATGATTTTGTCATTTTTTATTGCTGCATAGTACTCCATTGTGTATAGATGCCACATTTTTTTTATCCATTCATCTATTGAAGGGCATCTGGGTTGGTTCCACAGTCTAGCTATTGTGAATTGTGCTGCTATGAACATTGATGTGGCAGTATCCCTGTAGCATGCTTTTTTGAGGTCTTCAGGGAATAGTCCGAGAAGGGCAATAGCAGGGTCAAATGGTGGTTCCATTCCCAGCTTTCCCAGGAATCTCCAAACTGCTTTCCAAATTGGCCGCACCAATTTGCAGTCCCACCAGCAATGTACAAGTGTACCCTTTTCTCCACATCCTCGCCAGCACTTGTTGTTGTTTGACTTCATAGTGGCTGCCAATCTTACTGGAGTGAGATGGTATCTTAGGGTGGTTTTGATTTGCATTTCTCTGACTGCTAGAGATGGAGAGCATTTTTTCATGTACTTGTTGATTGATTGTATATCCTCCTCTGAGAAGTGTCTGTTCAGGTCCTTGGCCCATTTGTTGATTGGGTTATTTGTTATCTTATTGTCTAATTTTTTGAGTTCTTTGTATACTCTGGATATTAGGGCTCTATCTGAAGTGTGAGGTGTAAAAATTTGTTCCCAGGATGTAGGCTCCCTATTTACCTCTCTTATTGTTTCTTTTGCTGAGAAAAAACTTTTAAGTTTAATTAAGTCCCATTTGTTGATTCTAGTTGTTAACTCTTGTGCTATGGGTGTCCTATTAAGGAATTTGGGGCCCGACCCCACAATCTGTAGATCGGAGCCAACTTTATCTTCTATCAGACGCAGAGTTTCTGATTTGATATCAAGCTCCTTGATCCATTTTGAGTTAACTTTTGTGCATGGCGAGAGAAAGGGATTCAGTTTCATTTTGTTGCATATGGATTTCCAGTTTTCCCAACACCATTTGTTGAAGATGCTATCCTTCCTCCATTGCATGCTTATAGCCCCTTTATCAAATATAAGATAGTTGTAACTTTGTGGATTAGTCTCTGTGTCCTCTATTTTATACCATTGGTCCACCCGCCTGTTTTGGTACCAGTACCATGCTGTTTTTGTCACTATTGCTCTGTAATATAGTTTGAAATCTGGTATCGCTATACCGCCTGATTCACACTTTCTGCTTAGAATTGCTTTTGCTATTCTGGGTCTTTTATTTTTCCATATGAATTTCATGATTGCTTTATCTATTTCTATAAGAAATGCCGTTGGTATTTTGATTGGCATTGCATTAAACCTATAGAGAACTTTTGGTAATATTGCCATTTTGATGATGTTAGTTCTGCCTATCCATGAACAAGGTATATTTTTCCATCTTCTAAGATCCTCTTCTATTTCTCTCTTTAGGGTTCTGTAGTTTTCATTGTATAGGTCTTTCACCTCTTTTGTTAGGTTGATTCCCAAGTATTTTATTTTTTTTGCGGATATTGTGAATGGAGTGTTTTTCCTCATTTCCATTTCAGAAGTTTTGTCGCTGATATACAGAAATGCCTTTGATTTATGCGTGCTGATTTTATATCCTGCCACTTTGCTGAATTCATTTATTAGTTCTAGTAGTTTTTTTGTAGACCCTTTTGGGTCTTCTAGGTATAGAATCATGTCATCTGCAAATAGTGATAATTTAAGTTCTTCTTTTCCAATTTTTATGCCTTTAATTTCTTTCGTCTGTCTAATTGCTCTGGCCAGTGTTTCGAGAACTATATTGAATAGAAGTGGAGATAGAGGGCATCCCTGTCTTGTTCCGGATTTTAGAGGGAATGCCTTCAACTTTTGTCCATTGAGAATGATGCTAGCCTGAGGCTTAGCGTAGATAGCTTTTACAATGTCAAGGTAAGTTCCTGTTATCCCTAGTTTTTCTAATGTTTTGAACATAAAGGCATGCTGTACTTTGTCGAATGCTTTCTCTGCATCTATCGAGATGATCATATGGTTCTTATCTTTAAGTCTATTGATGTGGTGAATAACATTTATTGATTTTCGTATGTTGAACCATCCTTGCATCCCAGGGATGAATCCTACTTGATCATGGTGCACAATTTTTTTGATGTGTTTTTGTATTCGATTTGCCAGAATTTTATTGAGGATTTTTGCATCTAGGTTCATTAGAGATATTGGTCTGTAGTTTTCTTTCTTTGAGGTGTCTTTGTCTGGTTTCGGGATCAGGGTGATGTTGGCCTCATAGAATGAATTTGGAAGAGCTCCCTCTTTTTCTGTTTCCTGAAATAACTTGAAAAGTATTGGTATTAATTCTTCTTTAAAGGTTTTGTAAAACTCTGCTGTATACCCATCCGGTCCTGGGCTTTTCTTGGATGGTAGTCTTTTGATGGCTTCTTCAATTTCATCCATTGATATTGGTCTGTTCAGATTGTGTGTATCCTCCTGACTCAGTCTGGGCAAATCATATGACTTAAGAAATTTATCGATGTCTTCACTATCCTCTATTTTATTGGAATATAGGTTTTCAAAATAATTTCTAATTGTCTTCTGTATTTCTGTAGCATCTGTTGTGATATTGCCTTTTTCATCCCGTATGTTAGTAATTTGAGTTCTCTCTCTTCTTCTCTTTGTTAGCATGGCTAGAGGTCTGTCGATCTTATTTATTTTTTCGAAGAACCAACTTTTAGTTTTGTTAATTTTTTCAATAGTTTCTTTTGTTTCAATTTCATTAATTTCCGCTCTGATTTTAATTATTTCTTGCCTTCTGCTATATTTGCTGTTGTTTTGCTCCTCCTTTTCTAGGGCTTTGAGTTGGAGTGTGAGCTCATTTATTTGTTGGTTTCTTCTTTTTTTGAGGAGTGACCACCAGGCGATGAACTTTCCTCTTAAAACTGCTTTCATTGTGTCCCATAGATTCCGATATGTTGTGTCTGTATTTTCGTTTATCTCTAAGAATTTTTTGATTTCCTCCTTTATGTCTTCTGTAACCCATTGATCATTCAGTAGTATATTGTTCATTTTCCATGTGATGTAGGATTTTTCCTTCCTTCTTTTGTTATTGATTTCCAGTTTCATTCCATTATGATCAGATAGAATGCATGGTATTATCTCCACCCCTTTATATTTACTGAGGGTTGCCCTATGGCATAATATATGGTCTATTTTTGAGAAGGATCCATGTGCTGCTGAGAAGAAAGTATATCCATTTGATGATGGTTGATATATTCTATATAAGTCAGTTAAGTCTAGGTTATTGATTGTGGTATTGAGTTCTATAGTTTCTTTATTTAACTTTTGTTTGGAGGATCTGTCCAATGGTGAGAGAGGTGTGTTGAAATCTCCCATAATTATTGTGTTGTGGTCTATTTGATTCTTGAATTTGAGGAGAATTTGTTTTATGTATGTCGCAGCACCATTATTTGGTGCGTAAATATTGATAATTGTTATGTCTTGTTGGTGAATGGTTCCTTTTAACAGTATATAATGACCTTCTTTATCCCTTTTGATTAACTTAGTCTTGAAGTCAATTTTATTGGATATGAGGATGGCCACCCCTGCTTGCTTGCGAGGAGCGTGTGCGTGGTATATTTTTTCCCATCCTTTCACCTTCAGCCTGTGTATGTCATTTCCAATCAGATGTGTCTCCTGGAGGCAGCATATTGTTGGATTTGTTTTTTTAATCCATGATACCAGCCTATGTCGCTTTATTGGAGAGTTTAAGCCATTAACATTCAGAGTTACTATTGATATGTGGTTTGAACTTCCATCCATGTTTGATTGTTTATCCTTTTTAAAAAAAAAAAAAAATTTAGTTTGTTTCTCCATGATTGTCTTTCCCCTTGCCCTCTGTCTTTACTGAGGCACTTCCCACTGATGGTTTTGGTTATTGTTTTTCATTTCTTCTTCTTGTAGTGTTTTGTTCAAAATGCTTTGCAATGCTGGTTTTCTGGCTGCAAATTCTTTTAACTTTTGTTTATCATGAAAGATTTTTATTTCGTTGTCATACCTAAAGCTTAATTTTGCTGGATACAGAATTCTTGGTTGGCATCCATTGTCTTTCAGTGTTTGAAATACATTGTTCCATGACCTTCTTGCTTTCAGTGTCTGTGATGAAAAATCCGTGGTTAACCGTATTGGTTTACCCCTAAATGTAATCTGTCTCCTTTCTCTTGTAGCTTTTAATATTTTCTCTTTGTTCTGTATATTGGATATCTTCATAACAATGTGTCTTGGCGTTGGTCTACTGTGATTTTGTGTGCTCGGTGTCCTGTATGCATCTTCAATTTGTATATCTGTTTCCTTTTTTATTTCTGGAAAGTTTTCTGTAATTATCTCATTCAGCAAGTTTCTCATTCCTTTGGTTTGAATCTCTGTGCCCTCCTCTATCCCGATGACTCGTAAGTTTGGTTTCTTTATGTTATCCCATAATTCTTGGAGGTTTTTCTCGTGATTTTTTACCAGCCTTTCTGAGTTGGCTAGACTCTTTTCAAGATGGTATATTTTGTCTTCATTATCTGACGTTCTGGCTTCTACCTGCTCCACTCTGTTAGTGATACTCTCAATTGAGTTTTTCATTTGGTTTATCGTTTCCTTCATTTCTAGAATTATTGTTTGATTATTTTTTATAACCTCTATCTCCTGATAAAGATGCTTAACTTCTTCTTTTATCTGTTTGTGAAATGCATTCTCAATGTGTTCTTTCGCTGCTTGAATTTGCTGTCTTGTATCTTCTTTAAGGTTCCATTCCATCTGTCTAAGGTGTTCCTTGAGTTCTTTATATGACCATTTATCTGATGACTCTAGGTCCTCCTGAATATTTAGGCTGTCCTGCATTGTTTGTACTCCTTTTCTTCCTTGTTTTTTGAAGCTGCTCATGTTGCTTCTTGTTCTGTTTGACTGTTGAGTTACTGTTTACCCTATAAATTAATTTGATGCTTGGGAGGAAAGGTATTTGAAGGGAAGGGAAGAAGTCTCTAAAGAGAATGAGAATAGGCAGGTAGAATTCAAGAAAAAAGGGAGGATAAGAAAAATGAAAAGACTAAAGAAGTAAAAGAATAGGAACTAAAAAAGAAAAAGATTTTAAAAAAAATAATAAAATAAAGTAATAATAATAATTTTTAAAAAAAAAATTTAAATTAAAATTAGTAGAAAAAAAAATTTAAAAAAAAATTTTAAGAAAGAAAAAAAAATTAGTAAAACAACAAGAAAGAAAAAATGAAAATGAAAGAAAAACCCAGATCAAAAAAAAAAAAAAACAAAAACAAAAACAAACAAACAAAAAAAAACCCTAATAGATGCAGTCTTAGAGTTTGATTAACTTCTCTTCCAGGAGATGGCGCTGTGCCCACCAGGTCAAGTTACTCCTGTCAATACGCGGGAACCAATCACTGTGCAGTAGCTCCTCCCAGACTGGGCGAGTCTCCAATCCTGAGTGTCTAGGGCCTCCTCTTGTGTCTAGTCACTTCCCACTTTTTCTCTAGCCAGGCCCCCTCTCACAATACTGGCTACACGCCAAGTCTGCTGCTCCCGGGACCCCTGTTTTCATGAACGACTGGGCACACTCTTCCAGTTTGCCATTCCCTCAGACCCTAAGCTTGTAGAGTTTGGGGCTGAGAATCCTCAGCGTATTTTACTTGCCCTCCAGTAGCCACGCCCCCGGTAGCTGGTGCAAGGAACCTCAGCTGTCAGCCCTGGTGGGGGTGGTGGTTCCGCTCCGCGGGACCCGCACCACCCCTGACTTCCTCGGGCTGGCTGTAGCACTCACGGGAGAGCTGGGAGGGGCCCTAAGGGTTTCCCGATGTGTGGAGAGGTAAGGCTATGGGATCACACACCTGTTTCAACTAAGTTATCTCCTCTGCAGCAGTCTGATGACGTCGTTTCCCTTTGCCGGGCGACCAATTCAACGTGTGGGCCCTCCTCTCCCAAGCCCCGTTTCAAACCAGTGGCCACTACTTATGAAGGCTCGGTAGGCATTTACATTCGTATGATGAGAAGGGCTGACCAGTTGTTTCAGCCGGATGAATTAATGCACTGTCATAGCTGTTTGTCTGCGGGAAGCAGGTGACCGGGAGTTTGAATTCAGTGGGTCAGAGCTCAGTGTGTGTTCTCGGATCACTTGGATTTTAAATTGTCACTCATCTTATCAGCTGTTTCATATAATTCGGCAGCTCATTCGCGCGGTGCAGATTCTGCTCTATGGTGTTCCGCGGGATGCGGCTGCGGCGGCGGCGGCGGCCTTCGGGACCCCCGGGGAGGGGGTGCGGGTTGGGGGAGGGGAGGCGGCGCCTCAGGGCCGCGTGGTCTGGGTACCAGACACGCAGGAGAGCGGGTGGGGTGGGGGAAAGAAATTGAGATCTAAATTTAGAGACTGAGCTTGGGAGGGGAGACAGCTGGGGAGAAAGAAGCAAGGCGGAGAGGCGGAGAGGAGAAGGAGAAGGGGCCGAAGGAGCCGGGCAGCTTGTCTGCGGGAAGCAGGTGACCGGGCGTTTGAATTCAGCGGATCAGGGCTCAGTGCGTGTTCTCGGTTCACTTGGATTTTAAATTGTCTCTCATCTTATCAGCTGTTTCATTTAATTCGGCAGCTCATTCGCGTGGTGAAGAGTCTGCTCTATGGTGCTCTGTGGGAGGCGGCGGCAGCGGCCTTCGGGACCCCCGGAGAGGGGGTGTGGGTTGGGGGAGGGGAGGCGGCGCCTCGGGGCGCGGGGGCCGGGTACCAGACACGCGGGAGAGCGGGCGGGATGGGGGAAAGAAATTGAAATCTAGATTTAGAGACTGAGCTTGGGGGGAGAGACAGCTGGAGAGAAGCAAGGCGGAGAGGCCGCGAGGAGAAGGAGATGGGGCCGATAGAGCCGTGTACCTGGGGCTGCAGCCTTACTGTTCGCGCTGAAGTCGTGATGGATTTCCTCCACCTTGGCTCATGACTTGATGTTTTCAATCACAGGCCTGGGCTCCGTCCCAGGCAGCGGCTCCGCGGGGCTCCGGCGGTGCGGGCCTGGCGGCGGCGAAACCACACTCAGCCGCCCAGGGACCTCGGGGGCGCTCGAGCCTCTGTATGTCTTAATCTCCGTTTCTTATGAGGACACCAGTCATATTGAGGTCCATTCTAATAGTCCGATTGCAACTTAATTATCTCCTTCAAGAGGTTATCTTTTTATATACAGGCACATTCTGAACCACTGGAGATTAAGACTTCAACATATGAATTTTGTGAGAACATAAATTAGTCTATAAGGAGTCCTTTGTTGAATGCACATATTGTAAACAAGTTCTCGACTTTGTAAGTTGCTGTTTCGTCCTCTTAATGGTGTCTTTCAAAAACAGAAGTTCTTAACCATAATGTTGTTTAATTTATCAGTTTCCCCCCTCTGGTTAGTACTTTTGGGGACCTGTTTAAAACTTTTTGCCCACTGAAAAGTAATGAAGATATTTGCTCTATTGTTTTACTCTAAAAGCTTGATCATTTTGCTTTTTACATTTGAATATACAATATATTTGGAATTAATATTTTTCTATGGCATGAGGGAGGAGTCAAGATTATTTTTGCCATGAAGATTTAACATAGTTTATTGGAGAGACCATTCTTTCCCTGTACCCTGGCAGTGTTACCTTTGTTTTAAATCAGGTGTCCATATTTGTGTGAATCTGTTTCATTATTCTATTTGTGTATCTATCCTTGAGTCAATACCAAACTATCTTATTTCATAAAAATAGATCTTGATAGCTAGTGGTTTAAGTCCTCCAGCTTTTTATTCCTTTTTAAGATTGGCTTGGCTGTCTTTGGCCCTTTGCATTGCTATATACATTTTAGAATCAGTTCATCATTTATTTCAACCTTTATTTGATTCTCATTTAGAGTTTTCCCAGAAGCCCCAACCAATGACTGCTTATTTTATCTCATCGTCTAGTCACGAGACAATCTCTAGTGGCAAGAAAACTGGAAAATATATATTTTTAGCTGGACATATTGCCACCCTAAACAAAATTGAGATATTTTTCCTTAGTGAGGGAAAAAAAGGAGAATGAACATCAGGCAGACAACTAGCAAGGTCTGACTCAGTAACTAATTCTTCCAAAACTAGCAGAGATGAATAATGGAGGAGGAAAGTGGTACCTTCCCATCTTATCTGATGAGCAGAGTTCCAGGGCTTTTCCTATCACAGCAGGAATGACCCTCCTGAAGCTCAGGGGAGTTAATGACTCCTGTTATTCCCTGGCCTGCTAGGGTGGGGCTGGGAGAGATTGAAGGTGGATATCAGGCAGGAGGCCTCTGTCAGTTATAGTCCCTGTAGTTGGAGATCTGTAAGACACAGTCCCATGGCAGCCTCCATGGGACTAGCTAGTTTTGGCAAGAAATTGAAGAGTGTGTTGGGATGCTTGTTACTTTCATGAAATATACAGTGCGGCTTGGTCAGCATGTGTTGATAGGACTTCAGGAAGGGAATGACCTATTGCAAATGAGAAGAGAAGGGAGCAGACATGCTGGATGTCTCCAGTGTTTATCATGTTAGATCGAGGATTTTAGGAGTTATTTTCTTTTTAAGTCTTACTAGTTCATCTCAATTAGGTGTCATGAAAACTTAAAAGTTTAAATGAAAAATTTCAAATAGGTTGAATTTTTCAGGTCTGAAAATATCTGCATCAAACATTCGGTGTGTGGTGACATAGCAAACCAAAAGCAGGTCAGGATGTTTATGTTTTTTAAAAGAGGCAAGTAAGGCCAAATATACCCAAGGATACCAAGGAGTTAACTTTTTGCTATGTGAAACTTCTTTTATATTATATGCTATCAAGTCCTAGAATGGGCAAATGCAAGAAGGCTGTCAAACTAAGTTCTGAATTTGACCCAAGGACAATGTCACCCAGATGGGTATGTATTATCCACAGCAGCAGGCCTACAAACCTGATTTAGTCATCTGTCGTCTCTCTAAATCACCATTTATGCTTATGATAAGGTGACCTAACTTATTTAAAAAGTGAAATGGAGATGCTCAATGGAAACCGAGTGAATCCCAGGTTTGTGTGGAGCTCCTCCATTAGCAGTAGGGCCATAGGCAAAAGGAGTGGGAGAAACAGCCAGAAACAGGTCTTCATGAACAAGATTAAGAGACAAGCGTCCATGACTTCATTTCACTGAACTCACCACTTCACTGCCCAACAGGCTTGGAGGAGGAGGGTCATGTTTTGGATATGGTCTTCTATTTTCTCATTCTTTCTCCCTTTCATTATAAATGATTTAGCTGATGATTTTCGCAGGGAGATAGTCCTCAAAGAAAAAGAGAAAAAAAAATCAGTATCAGGAAGTTTTGTCAGATGAGTTTCATTTTTTTTTCAGATGATTTTTAATCACTTGAATCCTCCAACAACCCTGTAATTCTTTTCCTCTTTGGATTCCTCTTGGGAAACACCTGAGTTCTTCCTCATCATCTTAGCCTTCCGATCACCTTGTTAGGGTGATTTCTTTTTCCAACATGTGAGCTGTTCCATCCTTTGAGAGGATTTGCCATATACGTGATTTTATCAATGGCTGTAAGTCCCCTCTGGTTTTCTCTTAGTTCTTGAGGGGTCCCACAACCTGTGACCAAATGATACATTTCACTGATTTCTTCCCAAAGGAACCTTTCCAAAAGCAACAGAATTTCCTTGCATATTTGAATCTGTTCCTGCAGCAATTTGAAGCCATGAGTCCTAGCTCTGAGGAATAGAAGATTAAACATCATCACAGCCAACAAGGCAGGGAAATGTTGCAGGCCTTTTGGTTCATAGGAAAGCAGCCTTGAAACACCTTCAGCATACCAGAATGTTCCAACACATTTCACAAGAGGAAAAAGTAATGCAAGGCAAGAGCAATTTCAGCCTTCTGTGCTGATTACCGCTCTCTCTGCCCTCCCTGCGAGGGGGTTAGCAAGGGCAGCTGGTTGCAAAGCTGCAGCTGTTCTTAATTGTTGATTTTAAATTTACAGCAGTCCCTTATGGGAGGAGATGCCGTATCTGCACCCTGCAATGGACTTACAGGTGTGTGAGAAATGTTTTCTTTCCTACGGGTTACGCGACACTCTATAAAAGACAGGCTATTATGACATACTAGGCTGATGTCTGGAGACATGGGCTTAACTAGCCCCCATCCTCCCTTTCCCCATTTCTCTGACATACAGAACTGCTGGAAAAGATCGACTTTCTGCTTAAACCAATGAAGTGTGTATCTCCCAGGCATTCTCTCTCCATGTTCTCTGCAAATGAGTTGGATACATCAACAGAAAAGGGAACATCAAGTTCAATTACTTTCTGAATATGCTCAAAGTGGAGTTCTGAGTGCCATTTAAAACAAAAACAGGGCTGGGGATGTAGCTCAGTTGGTAGAGTGCTTGCTTTGCATGCATAAGGCCCTGAGTTCAATCCCCAGCACCACAACAAACAAGCAAAAGGAAAAAGATCATTCACAAAGAAAATATGTGAACAATTTAGACTTTTTTAAAAAAAAGTTGTTTCAGCAAAAGCAATGAAATCTGATTTTTTTTTGTTTGTTTAATTTTGTTGAGTTCTCTATTAGGGCTGGACATGCATTCATGTTTGTTTGTTGATATAATGGTGGGTTTCATTATTTGGCTGTGGATGTCTCATGTTCAGATATTAGCACACTGAATGTATTAATTTGAACAGATTATTACTAGCATAGTACTGGTTCCACCTACCTCCTCAGATTTCAGACAATCAGGACTCCTTTCCTGAACCCCGTGCGTACTCTGTTTCACCTCTGACCATCCCTTACTCTTCTGTTAACAACCCACTTCTAGACTATGCTTCAAAACCAGCACCTAGACTTCCTGACCCTGTGTGCACACACCAGGTCTGAGGAGTGTGGGATGGGAATGGAGACAGCCTGCAGACTGCATCTGTTCCCTGGAGCATCTGCACACATATAACCAGTGCTCCTTGATGTGCAGCTGTTGGGTGAGAAGATAAAGGAATAACTTAGAGCTGGTCTCCAAATATTACAAATGTACCTAGCATACTGTCTGTCCTGCTGGCTGGAGCAATACTTCAAAAAAGGCAAATGAACATGAATATTCATAAAAAATACAGGTAAATTTCTGACTCATTTGAAACTCTAATGGCAGGTGCACAGGAAGTTTGTCTCCACAGAAACAGAAAATGAAATTGACCACTTTAGTTTCCTTCTTTTAAATGAATCAGCAGAGAATGCATTTAATTAAGCACATCCAGAGGATCAACAGGGACATTTTCATTGCAGTACAACAAATGTTAAACAGTACTTTAAGAACCCACACAATATATCAGGGTCTTGAAGGTTGTTCAGGTTCAGGGTTATGGTAATAAGCATAACCACAACTCTGAATTTTGTTAGTTCAATCAAACACCTGAACTATTCAAGCAAGTAAAAGGCTTGACAAATTTATTACAGTGCACAGCCTAGAAAGGACTCAGTCAATATTTATTATATTTTAAAAATTGACTGAATGTCTGGATAGGTTTGGTCACAGTTGTTTATCCAGGAGCCCAAGATAGCATTGGCCTAAATAAATCTCTTTTTTAAAAAGTTGTTTTTTTTTTTTTAGTTGTCAATGGACCTTTATTTTTAAATTTTATTTATATGTAGTGCTGAGAATCAAACCCAGTGCTTCACACAGGCTAGGTAAGCTCTCTACCACTGAGCTGCAGCCCCAGCCCTGGTCTAAATCTCTTGGTGCTTCAAGAGCGTTGGAAGCCAACCCTTGTGTCTAAAGCAAACAGTTTTGATGATTTGTCGAAGATACTTTACTGTGATAAGTGGAGCTGATTTCCCCACATACTGTGTAAACAGATGTAGGAGTGCCCTCACATCAGTGTGATTTGACTCACACTCTGAAAACTAGACCACTTGAGTCTCAGGGTTTGTAGTGGTTTTAGTCTGTTCTTTGGTCTTTGCCCCTTAGATCTCTGTTCACTGTCTGAATTTGACAATGCACAACAATTTCCATTAGGTTCTACCCAAGCATTTATATTTCCTTTCTGTGACTGGGAATGAGTTTGGGAATGGGTGACCTGAGTGGGAGCTGGGTAGTAGGAGATGGGTTGGCTCTAAGGAGGGTCTCCAGGGGAAGCCCAGAGGAATTCGTGATGCCGTAGAAGCAGGTCTTTGCTTCCTCCAGGCTCTGACTTCTCAGCCTTAAACCATTGTGAATTCTGCACTTCCTGGGACCCAATTTCCTACTGTGAAACCCTAATTCATATTTTTGTTCTGTTTTGTTCCTGAATGGACTTAATTCTTAATATTTTTTTCAGATTGTGAATCTTGACCCATTAGTGACTATTCAATTAAATTTACGGGTCAAATCGGTAGTAGAGAATGAAATCACGTGACAGAGTCAAAATTATCAGCTCACATCATAGGGAGCAGGGAAATATGATTTTTACAAGACTTTTGTTTCAGTTGTGTGTGTATAAGAGAGTACTGAATAATGCTGTAAAACGTATTCTTGGGTTGTGATGAGAAGAATTTGAAAAGCACTAACAGGTGAGTTACTTGAGGTAGATTTTTAGGCTCCAAGAACTTGAGGGATGGGAGATATCATACCTTCCTGCACCCGTTGCCAGCCTTTCACTTTGCTTACCCATTAAGGTCAGGACCCCTGCTGAGGTTGCTCCTTCCTCCCTGCTTTGTAGAGGGCCATCATGAAGTCAGATGGCCAATTATTCAACCAAATATATTTCCCAGCTTATAAGGTGTTTTTTTTTTTTTAAATTATGGATTCTAGATGCCAGATGCTAGTTTCCTCCCAAAGAAGAGGCCAGGTCCAACGCCCTGCCTCTACTACCTCCAGCATGTGAAGCTTTCTAGCTTGTTTTTTATGATCAGGTGATAATGTGGCTACTGCCTACAATGGAATGCATTGATCTCAAATTATTTCCTATGTATGATTAATGTGTGACTTTTGAACTTATGTCACTATTCCTTGGCCTAAGCAAGGACTTTTGGCCATATGATATCTCCAGAGCACAAGGGTTAATATTAGCGGGAGTGAAACAAGCAAGTCTCAATGGCTCTCAGAATCATGACAATAAGAACAAGATGATGGCACCACACTGCTCTGCAGCTCAATGGAGCAAGGGACGTCCAGTTCCCCCCAGAAGCACAGACACAAGCAGGCCACCAGCTGCTTATCAAGGGCAGTATTTTTGTAGTGTTATATGCCACCATTCTGTGGGTCCTGATATTGCCATTTCAGGGACTTAATTCTGAAGTGAAAGCAACTCACTTTCATTGCTATTTATTAAAAGACTACTAGCACTATTTGTCTGAGAAACTATAGAGGCAGGGTAGAAGTCTTGGATAAAAAGATAAGGCTTACCTCTTGAGTGTTTGTTTAGTGGAAACTACTTGTTCTCAGTTCTTTCCCTTCATGTGTCACTGACTGATACCAAGGAGAGTGGGGGTCACATTGGCTTTGTTGTCCCCAGTTGAAAACTCCTCTTATTCACCAAAAAGCTCTTCAGAGAAATCTTAAGCCCAGAAGGAGTTAAGCCCTGTGTCTGCACAGCACGGCTTTGTTCTGGCACCGTCCCATCAGTTTAGGTCATTTCTGATGACTTCACTCTCCTGGTGACATCAGCCTGTAATCTCTTGAAGGTGAATTCATGTGCGATTGCTTCAGAACACTCGCCCCGAGTTCCAAGCCATTCCCGGTGATATATGGAAGAGCTTGTCTTTCTCAGGCTGCAGTCTGGTTTGTGCACTGCATTTGTGCTTACCGTATCATATTACCATGTGGACATTATGTCACTAACTGGCACGGCACAGCTCGACAATGAAATGTGCTTGCCGCCAGCAAAAAACCAAAAGCTAACATCAAATCTCCTCACTGCCCAGGCCAGGTACAAAATAAAGGAGTCAGAGGGACCGGGCCGCTCTTTCTCGGTTGGATATGTTTCTGACAGTTCTCTCCCTCTCTGTGGCTTGAATATTGATAGTATCATTAGCATCATTTTAGTCCATTATACCCACTAACTCTTGAAAATGTGTGGTCATTGGTGGCACAAATTTAATCTTGGATCTTCAAGTAATTTAGTTTAGCCTTGTTATAAAATATCAAGTCAGTGAACTCAAGTAACCTATTTACCTTCTTAGACCTTTCCTTTTTCAAATGCCAGGAAAGAACAGAGTGGGCATGAAGAAAATGGGATTACTGGGTGGGGGCCAGGCATTGCCTTTGACAAAGATGGTGTTGTCATGGAGTTGACCAGTTCTGGCTGACATGTAGATATCTCCAAAAACTGTAGGTTATGAACTTGAAAGGTCCCCACAGTTTATCTAGTCTTACGCAGAGTAACTACATTTTATACCCCTCACTGCCTTCTTTGGTTATCCTGACACCCACTAATGTCACCAGAGATTCCGAAAGTCGCAGTACCTCCCTGACCCCAAGTATCCTCCTGCAGCCCCTGTTCTACAAGGGAGGGTCTTGTATCTTCAGCTGGGACCTAGGCCAAAATGGGGCAGAAGAAGGAAACTGTCTGCACAGAACAGAATCCCTACACCCCTTGCGGGGTCTTCAGCATCCATTTCTTCTGATTAATGGCTCTTGGCCGTCAAGAGAAGCTTCTGGTATACAGAACTGCCTGGGTACAAACGGATGTTGGAAATCATGTCAGTAAAATTTCATGCTAACACATTGTATTGTTAAGAGGAGGAACTGGTATTTCAACGAGCCAAATAAACAGTTCTCCAACAGGTTATCTTCATTTCATATTGAAGGAGAGAAAGAAATGAATAGAGTTGTTCAGCCTTACACGTGTAGTTCTCAGTCATGAGCATATTTTCTCTGTTTTGGGGTGAGCCCACAGACTGTGGGCTGCAAGATACTCTTCTTTGCTTCTTCACAATATAAATGTTGAGGTGCTCATTTTTTTTGAGGAAGGAAATAAATTCCCTGGATGACTTGCAAACATTTTTAAATGCAAAGAGGGCAGGCTTTCTGATCTGTTTTAGCTGGGGTGACTTTCAGATCTGTGTTAGCTGGGGTGAGGCTGGGGGTGGCTACATTAGAGGAAACTGGTAGAATCTGATCCCAGGATGCTGGTAGCTGTCACTGTGCACTTCTACTCAGGATATGCCAAGATACCAGACCTTTTTATAAGGTCTAATATGATGTCAAACACCTTCCTTTGTCCTCTTTCCATATCCCTAAGGAGATGGAAGTATTAGAAAAGGTCCTATATACATTCTTACTGCCATTCTCTTTCTTGATTCATGTAGAGAGAAAAAAAAAAGAATGAAAAAAATCCCTGAAAACCTAATTAAGATAAATGAAAAACACATTCTTTTCTTCTGCCCAGATCTTATACTTTGCTCTTCTAGTAGTACAGGTGTTACATATACTTATACATACTTCATCTTTCTCAATAAAGAAATGGCACTTCCTTGGAGAGGAATCTCTCCTTTAATGGAGCGATTATCTCTGGTCTGAGAAGACTGGAAGAACTCTCTGCCCTTGGAGTAGTGACATGCTTCATACAGACAGGTGGGCCATTGTCACATGCAGGGATGGAAGTAGTGATGGGTGTCCTTTGGGAGAATGGAGCATTCGATGAGCCTCATATTATTTCCACATGTCTTTCTGGGGTGGCCCTGGAGGTTGAGTGATATTTGCTTTTGACCTTGGAGAAGTAAGAAAGCCAGGTAATTTTTAATTCTCTTTTTTGAGATGGGCGTCTCACTGTGTTGCCCGGCTGGCCTCGAACTCCTGGACTCAAGTTGTTTGCCTGCTGCTTCAGCCTCCCTAAGAAGTAGCTGGGACTACAGTAGGAGCTCTACCACTTCATGCTGAATACAGGTAATTTGGATATATCATTGTTACTTTGATGATGGCATGAATCACTTAGGATTGAGTCCTCTTTTCTGCAAACCAGTGGGTTCTTTGATAAGCCTGCCTAAATTCAGTTTGCTGAACACTTTCCTCAGGGTGGAATTGTTAAACCAGCTTCAAGGCATGCTTCCTACCCCCGCACCCCCACACCTTCGGGATAAGAGGTTGGCTTCAAGGTGTCTACTGTCTTACTAACTCTCCCCACCCTTCAGCCCAGCCCTGAGGGCAGCACAGTCTTGAAGGTACCAAATGGGAAAAGTGTTCTCTTTCTGCTGGTGACTCCTGCTCAGATTACGCTCGTGCCATGCTCAGAAGCAGTGTGGGCAGGGCACAAGGATGATGGTGTTCTATCAGACAGGAGTATTCCAGTATTACAGGAACCCAAAGTCTTTGGCTAACCACCAGGCTGATGTGCAAATCCACCGAGAGGTGTGGTGGGAACACTTGTGCCAGCAGACCTGTCACCCCAGCTCTGCCATCTACTGCCATGTGACCCTGGGTGAGGGTCCTAACCCCACATAAGACATTTATTATTTGTTCTGAGAAAATATCTCTGAAAGGAGTTTTGCTGGGGACATCAGCTGCTGTAACCACTAGGATAATAATACTGGGGTAGTTGGTGCTCAATAAATAATGGTTTAATTAATGAAAAAATTAATATGGCCAGGCAATGTTTGAGCAGTTTACTGTTTAGAAGGCCAGCTGAACTGCCCTGTCCTGCCAAGTTCCTTTGAGTTTGTAGTCTGGTCTGAGACTAGAAATATCATATGATGTGAAATTCCCATCTAGGAGCTCATGTTAGCCCTGGTGGTTAGCCAAAGCCTTTGAATTCCTCTAATACTGGAATACTCCTGTCTGATAGGACACCATCATCCTTGTATCCCAGTGCCTAGAGCAGGGCCTGACATAATCATTAAAGTCAACTAAAAAGCATGCAGTCCACAATAAACCAAACACGAAAAGAGAAGGCTACAGACACAACATTAAATTTCAATGATCCCAAGGATGCAAAACATATTAAAAGGACCTATCTTGATCTACAGGCACTCCTAGACTTATGAAGGGCTTACATCCTGATAAGCTCATGTAAGTTGAAAATATCCCAAGTTGAAAATGCATTTGATCTACATGATCTACAGCCCACCAGGGTTTAGCAACACAGTACCCTGTGTTGTTCTGAGAACATATCTCTGAAAGGAGTTTTTCTGGGAACATGAGCAGCTGTAACCATTAGGATAATAATACTGGGGTAATTGGTATCCCTGGGATAGCAGGGCTGACTGGGAACTGTGCTTTGCTGCTGCTGCCCAGCATTGAGAGAGAGAGGTGTGTATAAGCTGCATGTGTGAGGCTTTTACATCTTCATCAAGTTGAAAAATGGCAAGTTGAACCATCATAATTTAGGGATAGTCTGTGTATACATAAATGCTTTTTTTCCATTGACATGTTGTAATAGTGTACTTATAGGGTAGACTTCCCAAAAGGACTTAATTTAAGAGAAGAGAACCCATAATTTTTTTTCTGCCAAAGGGGTACTCTTTATTTTATTTTATTTTATTTTACTTTATTGGTTGTTCAAAACATTACAAAGATTGCAGAATCACATCGGTTACACATCCACATTTTTACATAATGCCCTACTAGTAACTGTTGTATTCTGCTACCTTTCCTGTCCTCTACTATCCCCCCTCCCCTCCCCTCCCATCTTCTCTCTCTACCCCATCAACTGTAATTCATTTCTCTCCTTGTTTATTTTCCCATTCCCCTCACAACCTCTTATATGTAATTTTATATAACAATGAGGGTCTCCCTCCATTTCCATGAAATTCCCCTTTTCTCTCCCTTTCCCTCCCACCTCATGTCTCTGTTTAATGTTAATCTTTTCTTCCTCCTCTTCCTCCCTGCTCTATTCTTAGTTGCTCTCATTATATCAAAGAAGACATTTGGCATTTGTTTTTTAGGGATTGGCTAGCTTCACTAAGCATCATCTGCTCTAGTGCCATCCATTTCCCTGCAGATTCCATGATTTTGTCATTTTTTAGTGCTGCGTAACACTCCATGGAGTATAGATGCCACATTTTTAAAATCCATTCATCTATTGAAGGGCATCTGGGTTGGTTCCACAGTCTAGCTATTGTGAATTGTGCTGCTATGAACATCGATGTGGCAGTATCCCTGTAGTACGCTCTTTTAAGGTCTTCAGGGAATAGTCCGAGAAGGGCAATAGCTGGGTCAAATGGTGGTTCCATTCCCAGCTTTCCCAGGAATCTCCATACTGCTTTCCAAATTGGCCGAACCAATTTGCAGTCCCACCAGCAATGTACAAGTGTACCCTTTTCCCCACATCCTCACCAGCACTTGTTATTGTTTGACTTCATAATGGCTGCCAATCTTACTGGAGTGAGATGGTATCTTAGGGTGGTTTTGATTTGCATTTCTCTGACTGCTAGAGATGGTGAGCATTTTTTCATGTACTTGTTGATTGATTGTATGTCCTCCTCTGAGAAGTGTCTGTTCAGGTCCTTGGCCCATTTGTTGATTGGGTTATTTGTTATCTTATTGTTTAATTTTTTGAGTTCTTTGTATACTCTGGATATTAGGGCTCTATCTGAAGTGTGAGGAGTAAAAATTTGTTCCCATGATGTAGGCTCCCTATTTACCTCTCTTATTGTTTCTCTTGCTGAGAAAAAACTTTTTAGTTTAAGTAAGTCCCATTTGTTGATTCTTGTTATTAACTCTTGTGCTATAGGTGTCCTATTAAGGAATTTGGAGCCCGACCCCACAATCTGTAGATCGGAGCCAACCTTTTCTTCTATCAGACGCATAGTCTCTGATTTGATATCAAGGTCCTTGATCCATTTTGAGTTAACTTTTGTGCATGGTGAGAGAAGGGAATTCAGATTCATTTTGTTGCATATGGATTTCCAGTTTTCCCAGCACCAAAGGGGTACTCTTAATATATCACATGGATTTCTGTTAAACTTCTTTATTAAGGAATTTGGGAAGTTACCTTCCATAAGAGGTAACTTCTCAGATTTTTTTCCCTATTATATTCTGATACAGATTCTTCTTGATAAAGAAACAGTAGCATTTGTTCATTCACTCCACACAAGTGTTAATATTGTTTGCTTGTTTGTTTTTTCTCTCTCTCTCCCCCCTCCCCTTCCCTCATGCCTAACTTGTTCATCACTGAAACCTTAGTCCCTTGCCCAGTGCTTGGAACACAGTGTTTAATATCGTTGCATTTAATGAATGAATGCATTGGTATGAATAAACGATAATGAGTGAAAACACAGGAGTGCCTGCCCTGGCTTGGTTTATTGCACTAAATCTGACAACCATCAGCACATAGGAAAAAATAATTTGAAGCCAGTTCTCTCCTGAATCTAGTTTTGGCACTGACAGATCAGTGTTCAGCCAATAGCCTCTCCTTGAATACATTACTCACACATAAGGCATAGAAGCCTGGCCAGAGAATTCTTTTCTAAAAAATTTGGTATATAACAATTATGGAGTGATATTGGCCAAATTATATTGTTATATTGTGTGCATGTGTGAATATGTAACCACCAATCCCATCATTATGTACAACTATATTGTACCAATAAAAATGTGGAAAGAATCATGGAATATTATACATATAAAAATTGTACATGAAAATATGTACAGCTTAATAATATAAAGCAAGTGATTGCAGAACAACCATTCAAGTCAAGAAATAGAAGATCACTGGCATCTCATGCCTCTTGCCAATCACCAACTCTTTTCTCCATAAAGATAATCACTACCCTAACTTTCATTGTAATGACATATAATGACATATAAAGCTTTCCTTTATATTTTACTACTTGAATATATAGGTCTCTAATGTCTCTAGATATTAAGATCTGGATTTTTCCCAAATTTATTTATTTATTTAAAAATATTTAATTGATAAAGATGGTATATATTCAAGGTATACAGCATGATGATTAGATATAGGCATACATTATTTAATGATGATTATAATTAAATCAATGAATGTATCCATCACCACCCATCTTATTATTGGATCTATAGAATCCAATTTTGTATTCTGGGAAAATGCACATATAAACTTTACTATCTCAATCATTTTTGAATGTACAGTTCAGTGGTATTAGGTACATACACATCATTGAGCAACCATGACCACTGTCTATCTCCGGAACACTTTCATTTTGCAAAACTGAAACTCTCTACCCACTGAACACTAACTCCCTTTCAACTCAGCCCTTGGCAACCATTCTTCTACTTTCTATCATTATGAATTGGACTACTCTAGGACTTTATATAAATGGTATCTTACATTATTTGTAGTTTTTGTGACAGACTTATTTCACATAGCATACTGTCCTCAAGATTCATTCATACTGTAGCATATGTCAGAATTTTCTTCCTTTTTCAGACTGAATAACATTCCATTATATATATACCATTCATCTGTCAATGGATACTTGGGTTGCTTCTACATTTTGGCTATTGTGAATAATGCTGCTATGAACATGGGTGCACAAATATATCAGTAAGACCTTGCTTTCATTTTTTTGAGTGTGTACCCAGAAGTGGAATGTCTGATCATATGGCAATTCTATTTTCAATCTCTTGAGGAACCTCCATACTATTTTCCACAGCAGCTGTACCACTTTACTTAGCCCACCAATAGCAGAGTAAAGAGCTCCAACTTCTCCATGTCATTACCAGAATTTTTATTATGTTTTGTCTGTATTGATAGGAGCCCTCATAATATATCTCATTATAGTTTTGATTTGTACTTTCCTAATGGTTAATGATATTGAGCATCTTTTCATGTGCTTATTGGCCATTTATACATCTTCTTTGGAGAAAGATCTATTCAAGTCTTTTGCTCATTTTTAAATTGGTTTGTTTTTGTTGTTGAGTTTTAAGAGCTCTCCATATATTCTCTGTGTTAATTCCATACCAGACACATGATTTGCAAGTATTTTTTCCTATTTTGTGGGTTACCTTTTTAATCTGTGTGTGTGTGTGTGTGTGTGTGTGTATAAAATAATACTGAAATCTCTGACTATAATTATGGATTTGTCTTTTTCCCTTTTCAGCATTTCCTTTATGCATTTTTAAGCTCTGTTATTGGGTATATACACATTTAAGATTAGTATGTTGGCTTGGTGAATTGGTTTCTTTGTCATCTTTCTCTCCAGAAATGTTCTTCTCTTTTAAATTCACTTTACTTGTGGTTGGCAACATACAGTTGGAACTTGCTTTTTCATTAAGCTTTATATATGCAGATTTTCATTGAAATGTTTAAAACATTTATTTTGTGACTATTGATGTGATTTGTTTTAAATCTATTTTTCTTCTATTTGTTCCATCTCCTTCACTGTTTTTAAAAATTATTATTTTTATTTGTTTTTTAGATATATTTGACAGTAGAGTGTATTGGGGCATATTATACATACCTGGAGTATAACATTCTAATTCAGATCCCATTCTTATGGTTGTACATGATGTGAACAAAGGAAAGTTATGTCAGAGTCATTTTACTATCTTTCCTATTCTCATCCACTTCCCTTCATTCTCCTTTGTCTGATCCAATGAACTTCTATTCTCCCCCCCAGAATTGTGTGTTAGCATCCACATATCAGAGTGAATATTTGACCTTTGGATTTTTGGGATTGGCTTATTTCACTTAGCATGATAGTTTCCAGATCCATGCATTTACTAGCAAAAATCATAAAGTCATTCTTCTATATGGCTAAGTAATAACTTATTTTATATATATGCCACATTTTCTTTATCCCTTCATCTGTTGAAGGGCATCTTGGTTGTTTCTATAGCTTAGCTATTATGAATTGACCTGCTGTAAAAATTGTTGTGGTGGTGTCACTGCAGTATGCTGGTTTTAACTCTTTTGGATATGTACTGAGGAGTGGGGTAACTGGGTCAAATGGCGGTTCCATTCCAAGTTTTCTGAGGAATCTCCATATTGCTTTCCAGAGGGTTGCACCAATTTGTGTTTTCACCAGCAATGAAAGTCATTTATCTTTATTTGTCTGAAAATGTCCTTATTGTACCATAATTTCTGAAAGATATTTTTCAATGGGCATAGAATTCTAGCTTGTTTTATTTTATTTTATTTTAAAGATGCTGATCTATAGCATTCTGTAGTGATGCGACCACATCAATGTTATAGCACCTCAATTCACAATAGCTAAGCTGTGGAACCAACCTAGGTACCCTTCAACAGATGAATAGATAAAGAAAATGTGGTATATATACATAATGGAATATTATTCATCCATACAGAAGAATGAAATTATGGCATTTGCCAGTAAATGGATGGAACTAGAGACTATCATGTTAAGTGAAATAAACAAATCCCCCCAAACCAGAGGTCAAATGTTCTCTCTACTATATGGATGCTGACTCACAATAGGCAGGAGTGGGGTGGTATTGGGGTGAGGAGGGAGAAGTGGAGGTTCACCAGATTGGAGGGGGCCAGAGAGGGGGTAAGAGAGGGAAGATGGGAATAGGAACGACAGTAAATATAGTAGAATGAATCAAACATAACTTTCCTATGTTCATATATGATACACACCAGTGTAACCCCATATCATGTACAACCACAAAAATGGGAAGTTATACTCCATGTATCTATGATAAGTCAAAATACATTCCACTGTCATGTATAACTAAAAACAAAAACAACAACAGAAAAAATAGTTACTCTTGGAAAGGAATCCTTCCCTCCATATTGGAGATTGGGAAACAAATTGGGACAGACATAAGGGAAATGCTGTGTTAGACTAGAGAGTTATTGTAAAACCTTCTACAGAATGAAATAACCTTGATCTTAACAAGGTAAGGTAGGGGATTAAAAATAAAGACGCTGATCTACTGTCTTCTTGTTTGCATTGTTTTTAATAAGAAATTTTATTTTATTTTTATTTTTGTTCATTTGTATATAATATGTTTTTTCTGCTCTATCTATCTATCTATTTATTTTATATTATTACTGATTTTGAGTGGTTTGATTATGTTGGGTTTTGGTCTTCCTTGTTTTTTGTCCTTGGGAATTTGTTGACCCTTTTGAATATGTGAAATTATTTATTTTATTTATTTTTATTTTTTATTGGTTGTTTAAAACCTTACAAAGCTCTTGACATATCATATTTCATACATTAGCTTCAAGTGAGTTATGAACTCATATTTTTACCCCAAATACAGATTGCAGAATCACATCGGTTACACATCCACATTTTTACATAATGCCCTACTAGTAACTGTTGTATTCTGCTACCTTTCCTGTCCTCTACTATCCCCCCTCCCCTCCCCTCCCATCTTCTCTCTCTACCCCATCTACTGTAATTCATTTCTCTCCTTGTTTATTTTCCCATTCCCCTCACAACCTCTTATATATAATTTTATATAACAATGAGGGTCTCCCTCCATTTCCATGCAATTCCCCTTTTCTCTCCCTTTCCCTCCCACCTCATGTCTCTGTTTAATGTTAATCTTTTCTTCCTCCTCTTCCTCCCTGCTCTATTCTTAGTTGCTCTCATTATATCAAAGAAGACATTTGGCATTTGTTTTTTAGGGATTGGCTAGCTTCACTAAGCATCATCTGCCCTAGTGCCATCCATTTCCCTGCAAATTCCATGATTTTGTCATTTTTTAGTGCTGCGTAATACTCCATGGTGTATAGATGCCACATTTTTAAAATCCATTCATCTATTGAAGGGCATCTGGGTTGGTTCCACAGTCTAGCTATTGTGAATTGTGCTGCTATGAACATCGATGTGGCAGTATCCCTGTAGTACGCTCTTTTAAGGTCTTCAGGGAATAGTCCGAGAAGGGCAATAGCTGGGTCAAATGGTGGTTCCATTCCCAGCTTTCCCAGGAATCTCCAAACTGCTTTCCAAATTGGCCGAACCAATTTGCAGTCCCACCAGCAATGTACAAGAGTACCCTTTTCCCCACATCCTCGCCAGCACTTCTTGTTGTTTGACTTCATAATGGCTGCCAATCTTACTGGAGTGAGATGGTATCTTAGGGTGGTTTTGATTTGCATTTCTCTGACTGCTAGAGATGGTGAGCATTTTTTCATGTACTTGTTGATTGATTGTATGTCCTCCTCTGAGAAGTGTCTGTTTAGGTCCTTGGCCCATTTGTTGATTGGGTTATTTGTTATCTTATTGTTTAATTTTTTGAGTTCTTTGTATACTCTGGATATTAGGGCTCTATCTGAAGTGTGAGGAGTAAAAATTTGTTCCCAGGATGTAGGCTCCCTATTTACCTCTCTTATTGTTTCTCTTGCTGAGAAAAAACTTTTTAGTTTAAGTAAGTCCCATTTGTTGATTCTTGTTATTAACTCTTGTGCCATGGGTGTCCTATTAAGGAATTTGGAGCCCGACCCCACAATATGTAGATCGGAGCCAAACTTTTCTTCTATCAGACGCATAGTCTCTGATTTGATATCAAGGTCCTTGATCCATTTTGAGTTAACTTTTGTGCATGGTGCGAGGAGGGGATTCAGTTTCATTTTGTTGCATATGGATTTCCAGTTTTCCCAACACCATTTGTTGAAGATGCTATCCTTCCTCCATTGCATGCTTTTAGCCCCTTTATCAAATATAAGATAGTTGTAACTTTGTGGATTAGTCTCTGTGTCCTCTATTATGTACCATTGGTCCACCCGCCTGTTTTGGTACCAGTACCATGCTGTTTTTGTTACTATTGCTCTGTAATATAGTTTGAAATCTGGTATCACTATACTGCCTGATTCACACTTCCTGCTTAGAATTGCTTTTGCTATTCTGGGTCTTTTATTTTTCCATATGAATTTCACGATTGCTTTATCTATTTCTACAAGAAATGCCATTGGGATTTTGATTGGCATTGCATTAAACCTATAGAGAACTTTTGGTAATATCGCCATTTTGATGATGTTGGTTCTGCCTATCCATGAACAGGGTATATTTTTCCATCTTCTAAGATCTTCTTCTACTTCTCTCTTTAGGGTTCTGTAGTTTTCATTGTATAAATCTTTCACCTCTTTTGTTAGGTTGATTCCCAAGTATTTTATTTTTTTTGAGGATATTGTGAATGGAGTGTTTTTCCTCATTTGCGTTTCAGAAGTTTTGTCGCTGATATACAGAAATGCCTTTGATTTATGCGTGTTGATTTTATATCCTACCACTTTGCTGAATTCATTTATTAGTTCTAGTAGTTTCTTTGTAGATCCTTTTGGGTCTTCTAGGTATAGAATCATGTCATCCACAAATAGTGATAATTTAAGTTCTTCTTTTCCAATTTTTATGCCTTTAATTTCTTTCGTTTGTCTAATTGCTCTGGCCAGTGTTTCGAGAACTATATTGAATAGAAGTGGAGATAGAGGGCATCCCTGTCTTGTTCCGGATTTTAGAGGGAATGCCTTCAACTTTTGTCCATTCAGAATGATGTTACCCTGAGGCTTAGCATAGATAGCTTTTACAATGTCAAGGTAAGTTCCTGTTATCCCTAGTTTTTCTAATGTTTTGAACATAAAGGGATGCTGTACTTTGTCGAATGCTTTTTCTGCATCTATCGAGATGATCATATGGTTCTTATCTTTAAGTCTATTGATGTGGTGAATAACATTTATTGATTTCCGTATATTGAACCATCCTTGCATCCCAGGGATGAATCCTACTTGATCATGGTGCACAATTTTTTTGATGTGCCTTTGTATCCGATTCGCCAGAATTTTATTGAGGATTTTTGCATCTAGGTTCATCAGAGATATTGGTCTGTAGTTTTCTTTCTTTGAGGTGTCTTTGTCTGGTTTCGGAATCAGGGTGATGTTGGCCTCATAGAATGAATTTGGAAGAGCTCCCTCTTTTTCTGTTTCCTGAAATAACTTGAAAAGTATTGGTATTAATTCTTCTTTAAAGGTTTTGTAAAACTCTGCTGTATACCCATCCGGTCCTGGGCTTTTCTTGGTTGGTAGTCTTTTGATTGCTTCTTCTATTTCATCCATTGATATTGGTCTGTTCAAATTGTGTGTATCCTCCTGACTCAGTCTGGGCAAATCATATGTCTTAAGAAATTTATCGATGTCTTCACTATCTTCTGTTTTATTGGAATATAGGTTTTCAAAATAATTTCTAATTGTCTTCTGTATTTCTGTAGCATCTGTTGTGATATTGCCTTTTTCATCCCGTATGTTAGTAATTTGAGTTCTCTCTCTTCTTCTCTTCGTTAGCATGGCTAAGGGTCTGTCAATCTTATTTATTTTTTCAAAGAACCAACTTTTAGTTTTGTTAATTTTTTCAATAGTTTCTTTTGTTTCAATTTCGTTGATTTCCGCTCTGATTTTAATTATTTCTTGCCTTCTGCTGCATTTGCTGTTGTTTTGCTCTTCCTTTTCTAGGGCTTTGAGATGAAGTGTGAGCTCATTTATTTGTTGGTTTTTTCTTTTTTTGAGGAATGACCACCAGGCGATGAATTTTCCTCTTAAAACTGCTTTCATTGTGTCCCATAGATTCCGATATGTTGTGTCTGTATTTTCATTTATCTCTAAGAATTTTTTGATTTCCTCCTTTATGTCTTCTGTAACCCCTTGATCATTCAGTAACATATTGTTCATTTTCCATGTGATATAGGATTTTCCCTTCCTTCTTTTATCATTGATTTCCAGTTTCTTTCCATTATGATCAGATAAAATGCATGGTATTATCTCCACCCCTGTATATTTACTGAGGGTTGCCCTATGGCATAATATATGGTCTATTTTTGAGACGGATCCATGTGCTGCTGAGAAAAAAGTATATCCACTTGATGATGGTTGATATATTCTATATATGTCAGTTAAGTCTAGGTTATTGATTGTGATATTGAGTTCTATAGTTTCTTTATTCAACTTTTGTTTGGAGGATCTGTCCAATGGTGAGAGAGGTGTGTTGAAGTCACCCATAATTATTGTGTTGTGGTCTATTTGATTCTTGAACTTGAGGAGAATTTGTTTTATGAATGTCGCAGCACCGTTATTTGGTGCATAAATATTGATAATTGTTATATCTTGTTGGTGAATGGTTCCTTTTAGCAGTATATAATGTCCTTCCTTATCCCTTTGGATTAACTTAGTCTTGAAGTTGATTTTATTCGATATGAGGATGGCCACCCCTGCTTGCTTGCGAGGACCGTGTGCGTGGTATATTTTTTCCCAACCTTTCACCTTCAGCCTGTGTATGTATTTTCCAGTCAGATGTGTCTCCTGGAGGCAGCATATTGTTGGATTTTTTTTTTAACCCATGTTACCAGCTTATGTCGCTTTATTGGAGAGTTTAAACCATTAACGTTTAGAGTTACTATTGATATATGGTTTGTACTTCCAGCCATGTTTGATTATTTATCTCTTTTTTTTAATTTAGTTTGTTTCTCCATGATTAGCTTTCCCCCCGCCGTCTGTCTTTACTGAGGTACTTCCCACTGTTGGCTTTGGTTATTGTTTTTCATTTCTTCCTCGTGTAGTGTTTTGCTCAAGATGCTTTGCAATGCTGGTTTTCTGGCTGCAAATTCTTTTAGTTTTTGTTTATCATGAAAGATTTTTTATTTCGTTGTCATACCTGAAGCTTAATTTTGCTGGATACAGAATTCTTGGTTGGCATCCATTGTCTTTCAGTGTTTGAAATACGTTGTTCCAGGATCTTCTCGCTTTCAGTGTCTGTGATGAAAAATCCGTTGTTAACCTTATTGGTTTAATGTAATCTTCCTCCTGAATGTAATTTTCCTCCTTTCTCTTGTAGCTTTTAATATTTTCTCTTTGTTCTGTATATTGGATATCTTCATAACAATGTGTCTTGGCGTTGGTCTACTGTGATTTTGTATGCTCGGTGTCCTGTATGCATCTACAATTTGTATATCTGTTTCCTTTTTTATTTCTGGAAAGTTTTCTGTAATTATTTCATTTAGCAGGTTACTCATTCCCTTAGTTTTAATCTCTATACCTTCCTCTATCCCGATGACTCTTAAATTTGTTTTTTTTATGTTATCACATATCTCTTGGATGTTTCTCTCGTGATTTTTAACCAGCCTATCTGAGTTGGCTAGACTCTTTTCAAGATGATATATTTTGTCTTCATTATCTGACGTTCTGGCTTCTACTTGCTCCACTCTATTAGTGATACTCTCATTTGAGTTTTTAATTTGGTTTATAATTTCCTTCATTTCTAAGATTATTGTTTGATTCTTTTTTATAATCTCTATCTCCTGATAAAGATGCTTAACATCTTCTTTTATCTGTTTATGTAATTCATTCTCAATGTGTTCTTTCGCTGCTTGAATTTGCTGTCTCGTATCCTCTTTAAGGTTCCATTCCATCTGTCTAAGGTATTCCTTGAGTTCTTTATATGACCATTTTTCTGATGACTCTAGGTCCTCCTGAATATTTAGGCTGTCCTGCATTGTTTTTACTCCTTTTCTTCCTTGCTTTTTGAAGCTGCTCATGTTACTTCTTGTTCTGTTTGACTGCTGAGTTACTGTTTACTCCTATAAATTTATTTGATGCTTGGGAGGAAAGGTATTAGAAGGGAAGGGAAGAAGTCACTAAAGAGAATGAGAGTAGGCAGGTAAAATTCAAGGACGGGGGAATAAGAAAATTGAAAAGAAATGAAAAGACAGAAGAAAAGAAGAAAAAAAAAGAAAAAAAAATAGAAAATTAAAAAGAATTAAAATAATAATAATAATAATAATGAAAATTAAAATTAAAAAATAAAATAAAATAAAATGAATTAAAAAAATTTAAAAAAAAATTTAATAAATGCAGTCTTAGAGTTCGATTAACTATTCTTCCAGTAGGTGGAACTGTGCCCACCAGGCCAAGCTTCTCCTCTCAGTAGGCGGGAGTCAATCACTGTGCAGCAGCTCTTCCTCCCGGACTGGGCGGGTCTCCAATCCTGAGTGCCTAGGGCTTTCTCTTGTGTCTAGTCACTTCCCCACTTTTCCTTGAGCCAGGCCCCTCTCACTGGTGACCCTCACCACAATATTGGCTACACGCCAGGTCTGCTGCTCCTGTGAGCCCTGTTTTCATGAACGCCTGGGCACACTCTCTCTGTTTGCCATTCCCTCAGACCCTAAGTTTGTAGAGCTTGGGGCTGAGAACCCCCAGTGAATTTGCTTGCGATCCCGTAGCCACGTCCCCGGAAGCTGGTGCAAGAGACCTCAGTTGTCAGCACTGGTGGGAGCGGTAGCAGGGAGTTCCGTGCCGTGGGTCCCGCACCACTCCTGATTCCCCCATGGGGGCAGGGCTGTTCGCAGACCCATGTGGGAGGGGCTGTTCCCAGGGCTGGGCGGGCGGGGCCATTAGCCATGTGGGCGGGGCCTTTCTCAGAGCCCGGCGGGCGGGAGCTGTTCACATGAGGAGGGGGATGTCGTCGTTTGCAGCGCCGAACCGCCAGAGGCGGTTCACAGAGCTGGGCCGGCAGGGGCCCAGAGAGGCAGCGGATGTTCGTAAGTTCGCTGCAATATGTGGGCAGCGGCAGTTCTGTGGCGGCCGGCGGGACTGTGGCGGCCGGTGGGACTGTGCCCCTGCTCCACGTTGCCGAGATTCACTCGTCTGGGACAAACTGACTCCTCCAATAAACTTACTAATTCCCAGCAGGTCTCCTTTCAGTGGAATTTTGCTAGAAGTTTCTCAGCAGGTTGCATATAGGTGTATTAATGGGTCTCTCTGATCCCGTTACTGCGGAGGCATTGAAAGTGCTGCCTCCTCGCCAGACGCCATGTTGGGTCCCCCTGAATATGTGAATTTATGGGTTTATGATTTTCAATGAACTTGGAACACATTTGGCATTATTTTTGGTATGGCGTTATTTTGGGTACTATTTTTCTCAGTTTTCCTTTGAGGATCCAATTGTCTACATATTAAAGGTAATTACCCATTTAAAGTTGTCCCATAGCTCACCAACACTCAGTTATGATTTTTAAAAGATTTTTTTCTTTGTATGTTATTTTAGTGGAATTTTCTTCTACAACATCTTATCTGCCATTAATCCCTTCTGGCACAGTTTTAATGACTAGGAATTTGATTTAGTTCTTTTAAAAATACCTACTCTGTCTCTAACTTTTTGAGTATATGGAATACAGTCATAGTATCTTTATGTATTCTCTTGTAAATTCTAACATCTATGTCAGTTTTGGGTTGATTCTGAATGATTTTTCTCTCCAGTAATTTTCTAATTCTTTAAATGTCTAATAATGTTTGATGTAATGGTAGATATCGTGCTTTTAAAAAATTCATATTAATTTTTTGAGCTTTGTTCTGAGATGTAGTTAAGTTACTTAGAAACCATTTGATCCTTTTAAATTTAAATATTTGATGGGCAGGGCTAGATCATTATTTAGTTTAGGGATAATTATTTTCTATTACTGAGACAAGAACTTTCGGAGTATTCTACTTAATTCCATCTAAATTATGAGGTTCTTTAACCTGGCTGATGGGAACAGTCATTTTTCCTATTCCTGCCTGAACTCTAGGTTCTATTCTTTGGAAATTTTTTTTTTTTTTTTTTTTTTTTTTTGGTGTGTATGTGTGTGGTGGTAGTGAGAATTGAACACAGGGGTGCTCTACCACTGAACTGCATCCCCAGATGTTTATTTATTTATTTAAAACAGGGTCTCCCTACATTGCCCAGTCTGGCCTTGAACTTGTGATCCTCCTGCCTTGGCCTCCTAAGTAGTTGGGATTACCAGCATGTGCCGCTATACTTGTCCTGTTCTTTATAATTCTTGAAGGTGAGTCTCCCTGTGGCTCTGCTAGTTTACTCACCACTATGCACTGATTTGTACTCTGTAAAATTGACTTCTAATCAAGGAGACCCTCTACAGATATCTAGTTCTTTTTCCTTACATCATTTTCTTCTCCCTCTCTTCTGCCATCTTTAGCCATATCAGTCTTTTCAGATCTTCATTTCCATTTCTTTGTCATAGATAATCTGTTGGGCTGCATTTGAGTCCCCCTTCCTGTGCCATGCCTGCAAACTGTTTAATGGCAGCAAGCTGGGGCTATTATGGGGCTCTTCTCATTCTTTTTCTGTCTTGTGTCTTGTGGGTTCTGTTCTGATAAATTGTTCACTCTATGTTTATTTCTTTTGTGTCATCAAACATGTTTTTTAATATTTTATTCATTTTGTCTAGCTTTCTTTCATAGAAGACTTGGTAGTAATTACTTAGGTTGTAATTTTATTATGTTTGTTTTTCTAGAAGAGTGAGCATTTATTTCAGGTGTAATGGGGTCTTCAATGGAGCTGAGTAGGATTTAGAACTGGACATTTGGAAAGTCCTACTGATGATGAGGACTGAGAAGATACATGTGTGCAAAGTTTCTTATCCTAGGGGAGAAGAAACAAGACATGACGAGCAGGAACAAAACAAAACAAAACAAAAACAAAAAAACAGAACTATAATTATCAGAGCTGAGGAACAGCAGTGAGAAAGATGCCAGTCACTTTTATTTATTTCCCATTCAGCTTCCATTAGACTTGTGAAGAGCTGCCCTGGGAGGGAGTTCACTGTTAAAGCTGAAAGTACACTTTTATTAAAAATTATGCAAAACAGGGAGCCAGAGGCCTTCCATCAGCAGGTAGGAATAAGAGGCAGTGAAATTTGAGTTATTACTGTTAATGCGACCATGTAAGCACACCCATTCTGGTGGGGCCCAGGGATAATCAGGTTACACAAGTTAGCCTGGATTTAACTCAACCTTTACAGGCCTTCATTAATAGAAGAGGTCCTTGGCACAAACTCATTGCCAATCAGAAACTGGCCTGAGGCCAAAACTCATTTTACCTTGATCTCAGAATGTCCACGGGATAACTAACGATGTCCTTGCCTCAGAGTGATATTTTTCTGGGCTGTAACACAGAAGAATTGACTTAGAGTTCCTTAAAATTTTGTAATGAGTCATCCATAGAGCCAGGTTTGCTGACACTGAAGGTATTTGAATTACTTGGGGACAATTTGTCAGTAACCTGTAGGCATTTGAAAAGATATGAAAGGGATTAAAATAATGCATAAAACAAAGGACAAGTAGTGAAAGTAAGGGGTGGGGGAAAACTATTTCTAGTGAACATAGCTCTAGTTCAGAAGATGAAATCTATATTTCACTCAGCAGAAGGTACCAATCTGTATCACACAACTCAGCATTTCTAACCCAAACAAAGACAGGATGGCAAATATTTAAACAGTGATTAAAACATTGCCCAGGCAATAGGAAATGTCTGTTCTTGCAACTGTTTGCTTGGATGAAACGAAATAAATGAAAGGCACACAAACCATGTCTTCTTGATTATTCTCAGGGACCCTTCTCTAGCATAAGGGCAGCTCCTTCAATCATGAACTTGAATTCTGTGGGTCCCATTGGAAATACCTTAATGAGAAAGAACTCTGAGGACTATTAACAGCTACAAGAATACAGGATATGTATTTTTATTTTAACATCTTTTTTACATTATTTAAATGGCAGGGTGCAATCATAGCTGATTTCCCTACCAGCAGGTTGAGTGCTTAATTCAAAACAAACTCCTGTTTGATTTGGTAGCAGACCTCTCCCTGCCACCCCCCTCATTTGGCTCTTTGCCAGCTGTTAGTCTGGCAATTACAAGGGTGACAACCTGCAAATGCTGCAGCCCTCTAGGGTGACCTGAAGGAAATATTGTCATTACTAATTACAAAGAGGCTATGATTAAAACTATCATTGTCCTTTGAAAGCCCTGGGATGATTTGATGGCTCAGAAGTATCTAAATAGGCCTCATTAACCTTAATTCTAATTTGGTATCATGCTAAAATTTGATGGTGCCATTATATCTCAAGAGGCACTGAAAAATTCTGGTTCCAGTTTTCAGTCAGAATGGCCACAAGTTTGACAGAATCCCAAGTCATCTTGAAAGCAAAATTGTTATGTGTGTAGTACAAGGGCAGTAACGGTGCTATTGTGCTCTTTTATAGACAGACATCTGGCTAGGTGACTTCATTCACGTGAATAAACAGCGTTTCCTGTCACAATCATAGCACTGACCTAAATATACAGATGAGCAGCTCTGAGAAGACACATTGAAGTACTAACCCCCAGTTTCTCATAATGTAATTTCATTTGGAAATAGGAGCATTGCAGATATATAATTGGTTTGGGTGAAATCATACTGAAGTAGGGAAGACCTCAAGCCAATATGACTGGTGTCTTTATGAAAAGGGGAAATTGGGATACAAATACATAGAGAAAGTGAGAACATCATGTGAATACAACATTGGAGGGATGCATACATCATCCGAGAAACAACCAAAGATTGCCAGCAAACTACCACAAAGCCAAGAGAGAGGCCTGGAACAGATTCTTTCTCAAAGCAAGGTAGTACATATCTCAGTCTGCTCAAGCAAAACACCTTACATTGGGTGGCTTGTTAAGAGCAGAAATTTATTTCTCACACTTTTGGAGACTGGTAAGTCCAAGGTCAAGGCACCAGCAAATCCAGTGTCTGCTGAGGGCTCATTTCCTGGTTCCCCTGTGGTACCTTCCCACTGTATCTTCATGTGGCTGAAGGGTTCTTTGGGGTCTCTTTTACAAGGATACTAATCTCATTCTTGAAATCTTTCCCCTTATGACCTAATAACTACCCCCAAACTCCACTTCCTAATACCATCACCTTGGGCATTAGGATTTCAACACTCAAATTGTGGGGGGATGCAAACATTGAGATCAGAGCAACCTCTAATCCATCATGACTGTTTTGTTTGAAGAAGGTGGCCATGTGAAGGCAGAGACACAGAGGGAGAATGCCATGTGGCAATGAAGGCAGAGATTGGAATTCATGAAGTTACAAGCCAAAGACTGCCAGCAAACCCCTGGTAGTTGAGAGACACAGGAAGACTTCCCATCTACAGGGTTAGAGGGAGCTCAGCCCTGCTGACACCTTGATTTTGCATTTCTAGCTTCTAGAACTGGAAAATAATAAATTTCTATTTTTAAACTACTTGAATTGTGGTACCTTGTTTGGCAGCCTTAGGAAACTTAAGATGGTCAGAAATGCTTCTTGTCCTTAAGAAACATGTACCTAGTAATGATGATGTCAGGTATGTTATGTCATCCTCACCATGTGTGGTGAGGATGAAAATGTGGGGTTAAGGGGACAACCAGAGGAGACAAAGTTATTGGAGAAGGTAGATTTTAAGCTGATTTTAGTGTCGTGATGAGAGTCATGAAAGACATTTGAACTACCTCCCCCAACCCCCAACCCCTAGTGGAGTCTGGACCCAAGGAGGGCAATCTGTAATCTGGCTTGGATGGCCAAGTCTTTCTCCTCCCACCACACAGAGTACACTCATTCAAATAACACAAACTAGCCCCAGCTTAATAGACACCCTTTTTTATTACTGGTGGGTCCACAAAAGTATAGGCTAGGCTAGTTACATAAATGAAAAGGAATTTGAAATGTGGAATGTTGAAGCCAACTGTCTAATGGCTATTTATTTCCTCATCCAATATAACTATCCTAATCCAAATAGCTATTCTAAAACCCAAATGACTAGAACCATGACAAAACTTTCATTTAAAGTGCTAGGGCAGAGATTCAGACTCTCTGTACTTGCTTATTACATGCAAATTTGAATCCAGGGCCTAGTTGCTAGCCCAGCAGAATGCTTGGTTTCATCTCCAGGAAGCTCTGTGAAGTTCTTCTACCCAAGAAGCTTCCAGCCATCCAAAGGCCGTCACAAGTCTCTAGGGCTGGGCATGAAGCTCAGTGGTAGTGTGTTTACCTAGCATGTGTGAGGCTGTGGGTTCTATCCCAATAATAATAAAAAAAAATCCTTAATAGGTGTCTAAAATGAGAATCACATCATGCTACTGCTCTGTATACTTTTCTGGTGGCTTTGTCTGCGTATTCAAGTTTAAGAAGAACAAGTCTCCATGGTCCATTCCCTCTCTGGGTTTCTCTCCTGCTTCCCATGGTCTTCCATTATTATATTTAGCCACACAAAATCACTTGTTTCCACAATTACATTATTATGTGCCCCATCCCTGTGACTTTATTATCACTTAAACTTAACTTTCCTCCTTTTCCACCTGCAAAATTTAATCACCAAAGATTTCTAAGGGACTCTTTCTTATGAAAGCCTCCAGCAAGACTTAGTAATTGTTTTTGTATTTTTTACATACATCCTTATTGTGCACCTCACACTATATTTAATAGTTTGTGTATCAGTCACCTGCTAATGAAACTGAGCTCCTTGGAAGCAAGAACTATGGTTTATTTTATCAGATGCCCAGTAGTATCCACAGTGCCTACACTAGGTAATTACTTCTCAAATTATTTTTTTTCAAAAAATATTTCTTGAGGCTTTTTATGTGGTAGGCATTGCAATTGGCTTTGTAAATATGGCAGTAAACCAGACAGACAAGGGCCTTGACTACCCGGACCTCGTATTTTGGTGGAGAAGATGGAAAAACAAACAAAAATAGACGTATACTTTCAGGTAATGACATGCTATGAACAATGTTAGATATGAGGTCTCCCCCAAAAGCTCATGAGACAATGCAAGAAAGTTTAGTGGTGAAATGATTGGGTTATGAGAACCTTAACCTAAACAGTGCATTAATCACCTGATAGGGATTAACTGGGTGGTAACTGTAGGCAGGTCGGGTGTGGCTGGAGAAGCTGGGTCATTGCCATGTGCCTTTGGGATACATATTTTGTACTTGGTGAGAGGATAGGATTCTTTCTGCTTCTGGTACCATGCCCTGAGCTGCTTTCCTCCACCATACTCTTCTGCTGTTGCCCTGCTTTACCTTGGGCCCTGAGGAACGGAATTGGCTCTTTATGGACTGAGGCCTCTGAAACCATCAGAGCCACATAAACTTTTCCTCCTCTAAAATTGTCCTTGTCTGGTCTTTTTGTCATAGTGATGAAAAAACTGACTAAAAGAACAAAGAAACAACATAAGGTTGTTGGTTGATGGCGATTCTCTTAGATTCACAAGTCAAGAGGTGTTCAAATGAAACCTCACCAAAAAAATGCAGAGACTTCTCTGTAAAAAAAAAAAAAAAAATCCATCAAACCCTGGACTACTGGTAGTCTTTCTATTTGAGTCAAATCAATGTGTTGTTCAAATTAGGAGAGAAGGGAGCATGAAAGAGACTTCTAAGTGTCAGAGACACACTGGGCTGAGAGTTTTTCACATATCACCTTTGTTATGGTTTAGATATTAGGTGTTCCCCCCAAAGTTCCTGTTAAGCAATGCAGAAATGTTCAGAGGTGAAATTATTAGATTATGAGATCTATAACCTAAACAAGGAATTAATCATCTGAGTGGATTACTGGATTGTAACTGTAAGCAGGTGGGGCTGGTGGGAAGAAGTATGTCACTAGGGGCATGTGCTTGGGGAATATATTTTTTTCCTGGCTCGCTCTCGCTCTCTCTCTCTCTCTCTCTCTCTCTCTCTCTCTCTCTCTCCTGGTTACCATGAGTTGAGCAGTTTTCCTCCACCACACACTTTGGCCATGATATTCTGCCACTTCTATGGCCCAGAGCAATAGAGCCAGTCAGTCATGGACTAAACCTGTGAAACCATGAGCCCAAATAAATTTTTGCTCATCTAACTTGTTCTTGTTAGGTATTTGGTCACAGCCATGAAAAGATGACTAACACAATCTTATTGGATTCTTATAATATCCTTTGAAGGAGATGCTATTACAGATGCATGATAACCCGAATTTCAGGAAACCAAATAATGTTCATAGTGTAATGTTTGGATGTGGGAGCTAAGATTCAAACCTAGGCATTGCTGAGCCACTTGGCCAACACCAGTTCTGTAGCAGAGTTCAATAAATGGTCCTTTCCCTTTCAGCAAATAACAAATTTTGATAAAGATGTGGAGAAAGTGAAATGCTTGTGTTCTGTTGGTGGGAACTGTAAAATGGTGCAGCCATTGTGGAAGAGAGTACAGCAGCTACTCAAAAAATTAAAAATACAATTACCATATGATTGAACAATTCCACTCGGGTTTAAAAACCCTAGATAATTGAAAGTGGAATCTTGGAGAGATTTTTTGTACACCCATATTTATAGCTACATTAGCCAAAAGACAGAAACAATGCAAGTATCCATTGACAGACAGATGAGTGGATAAATAGAATGTGGCATATTGTAGTCCTTCTAATCCATGGTTTTACTTCCTTCAGTTTCAGTTATCCATGGTCAACCATGGTCCAAAAATATTAAATGAAAAATTCCAGAAAAATATCTTATAAGCATAAATCATGTACTGTTCTGAGTATCATGATGAAATGTCATGCCATCCTGCTCTGTCCTGACTAGGATCAGATTATTTCTCTATCCAGCACATCTGCATTGAGTATACTGTATACCCACTGGGCCTACGTAGCTGTCTCAGTTATCAGGTCAGCTGTTGTGGAATTGCAGGGCTAGTGTTCAGGTAACCCTTGTTGCCCTTAACAATGGCTCCAAAGTGCTAGAGTAGTTATGCTTGCTAACAATTCAGATACCAAAGAGATGCCATAGAATTCTTCCTTTAGGTGAAAAGGTAAAAGTTCTCAACTTAAGGGGAAAATAAGTATGCCAAAATTTCTAAGATTTGAATAAGAAATATCTTTTTTTTTTTTTCTGGGAATTGTTGAAGAAGGAAAAATAAATTCATGTTAGACTTGCTGTTGCACTTCAGACTCCAAATGTTCCAGCCAGAATGTGTGATAAGTGCTTTGGTAAGATGGAAAAGGCATTGAATTTGTGGGCAAAAGACAGAACAGAAAATGCATTCTGATTGATGATGTGTTATACAAGAAGGGCTACCTATATGAAGACTTCAGCAACGGACCTCCTGAAACAAGTGACACTAAGTCATTTACTGCAAGTAAGAGATGGTTACCCAGATTTTAATTCATAAATTAACTTAATCATAGAAAGATATGTATAGAAAAAAATATCACATAGGATTTGGTACCATCCATGATTTCAGGCTTTTATTACAGTCTTGAAACGTATCCTTGAAAGATTAGGGGTGTCCACTGTATATTCATTTACCACATGCAGAATTTATTCAGTATTGAAAGAGAAGGAAATTGTGATACTTGTTATGACATGGATGGATCTTGAAGACATTATGTGAAGTGAAGTAAACTAGTCCCAAAGAAACAAGACTATATGATTCCACTTATATGGGGTATTTAGAGTAGCAAAATTCATGGAGACGGAAAAGTAAAATGGTGATTGCCAGATGCTGGAAAAGTATAGAGGAATGAGGAGCTGTTGTTTAATGGATGTAGAGGTTCAGTTTTGCAAGATAAAAAGAGTTCTGGAAATCCATGGTGAATGTTCTTTAATGCCATGGAACTAACTGGACACTTTAAAATGGTTACAATTTTAAGTTTTATGTTGTATGTGTTTACCACTGTCAAAAAACCAAAGTCCAGGGCTGGGGATGTGGCTCAAGCGGTAGCACGCTCGCCTGGCATGCGTGCGGCCCGGGTTCGATCCTCAGCACCACATACCAACAAAGATGTTGTGTCTGCCGAGAACTAAAAAATAAATATTAAAAATTCTCTTTCTCTCTCTCTCTCCTCTCTCACTCTCTCTTTTAAAAAAAAAGAAAAAACCAAAGTCCAACAAGTTGAGTTTGATGATCTAATTATTTTTTTAATATTTTGTTTTAGTTGTAGATGCACAGCATGCCTTTATTTAATTAATTTATTTATATATGCTGTTGAGGATTGAACCCAGTGCTTCACATGTGATGGGCAAGCACTCCACCACTGAGCTACAACCCCAGTTGGATCTAATTAGTTTTTATCAGCAATTTGTGAACTGGGTAGCATGCCATTCGTGTAATAGAACAGTGGTCTAATGAACAGGGCAGAGTAAGTTGGCTTTATAGGAAGAGAAAGTCCAAAGAAGTAGAAGCAAAGAACAAAAACTTGATTGGCTATTTCAAGGTTACTTTTTTATTCTGGTTAAAGCAGAAGGGACTACCTTATCATGCCAGTTCAGATTGACTTGGCCCTTTTGGATTGGTTGTTATAAATCTCCTATTGTTAGGGAAAACTGGTTTTTAAATTTTATTTATTTTATTTATTCTAATTTGTTATATGTGGCAGCAGAATGCATTACAATTCATATTGCACAAATTGAGCAAAATTTTTCATGTCTCTGGTTGTATAAAAGGTAGAGTCACACCATTCGTGTTTTCATACATGTACTTAGAGCAATGATGTCCACCTCATTCCATGGTCTTTCCTACCCCCATTCCCCCTCCCTTTACCTCCCTCCCCTTTGCCCTATCTAAAGTTTGTCTGTTCCTCCCATGCTTGCCTCCCCATCCCTATTATGAATCAGCATCCTTATATCAGAGAAGACATTTGGTGTTTGGGTTTTTGGGATTAACTTACTTCACTTAGCATTATATTCTCCAACTCTATCCATTTACCTGCAAATGCCATGATTTTATTCTCTTTTAATGCTGAATAATATTCCATTATGTATACATACCACATTTTCTTTATCCATTCATCTACTGAAGGGCATCTAGGTTGGATCCACAGTTTAGCTATTATGAATTGTGCTGTTATAAACATTGATGTGGTTGTGTCACTGTAGTATGCTGATTTTAAGTCTTTTGGATATAGACTGAGGAGAGGGATAGCTGGGTCAAATGGTGGTTCCATTCCCAGTTTTCCAAGAAGTTCTGCTTGATTACATGGTACCTAGCCCCAGTGACTCCATTCTAATTTGGTCTGGTCTGGTCTGTTGGAAGCTAGTGCTGGAGCTCAGTCTGAAACAATGGCCTTCCATAAACTTTATTTAACTTCACAGTTAAAAAATATTCCTGCCCACTGGGCATAGTGGCACATGCCTGTTATCCCAGCAGCTGGGAAGGCTGAGGCAGGAGGATCAAAGCCAGCCTCAGCAACTTAATGAGGCTCTAAGCAACTCAGTGAGACCCTGTCTCTAAATAAAATATAAAAAAGGGCTAATAATGTGGCTCTGTGGTTAAGTGCCCCTGGGTTTGATCCCCAGTCACACACCCACGAACATTATTGCCCAGAGAGCTAATAGTTCTAGTTTGTGGAGGAAGACAATGAGCAATAAACAGATTAAATATATAAATTATGAACTGTTAGAAGAAGATGAATGATATAGGGGGGGAAAACAGTGCAGGTTAAAGAAGATTGTGAATGCAAGGAATAGGTGTCATACCCTTAAAGGGCATATTGGGTCCTTAGCTCCTTCCTGTTTCTCTTTCTTTCCTTCCTGGCCACCGTTATGTGAATAGTGCTTCTCCACCACCCACTCTCACCACGATGTACTGCTTTATTATGGACCCTGAGCAATAGAGCCAATTGGCTATGGACTGAAACCTCTGAAACTGTGAGCCAAAATAAACATTTCTTCTTTTAAATTTGTTTATCTCAGGTATTCTGTCACAGTGACAGAATGCTAACTCAATGATGGAGACAATAGATGCTACAGACAAGGATGAGTCACAGTAAGTAACACTTGATATTGCACAGGCATCAGACTAGATTACCATCAATTCCCAGTGCCATCAGAACACACTTACGGAGTGAACAGGAATATCAGTCTAAGGTTTTTTTTTTTTTTTTTTTTTTTTTAGTATTTATTTTTTAGTTTTAGGTGAACACATATCTTTATTCTTTATTTTTATGGGGTGTTGAGGATTGAACCCAGCGCCCCGTGCATGCCAGGGGAGAGCACTGCCACTTGAGCCACATCCCCAGCCCCTCAGTCTAAGTTTTGAGAAGCAAAATTCCCTGAGGACTGGGGCCACTCTGAGATAGTTCAGGGAGGAGACAGGACTGAGAATGAAACGACGTGGGGAGGGAGAGAGGAACAGAAGTAATTAAATGTTTCATGATGTAAGTGAGATTCCTGGAAGATTACTCTGACAGCTGTGTGTGGGATGGAGTGGAGTGGGAGAAAGGAAGGAAGAAAATTAGTGAGGAGACTACCTGTTCTAGGAACTGAGGTGTGAGGTGAGGAGAGCGGTGGACGACGCACTGGACAGAAAGACTGACCCACAAGAGAGGGAGCTGAGGGTTGAGGAGTAACCACAGCCTACCACCAAGTTCCAAGGCATTTCTTACAGTGGATTATTCAGATGTGACTGTGAAGAGTAATAAAAACATAATAAGGTGTGAACTTAAGCTTCTGACACCCCTCCCTCTCCCTACCCTGAAATTCCTCTTTTATGATCCAACGAGAGAGTTGGAAAATAATGTTGTGAAGATGACTTGCAGAATAGGGCTGGATCCCCCACAGGAGCAGCCTTGGCAGCAGGACTTGTTCCAGGGTCTACCGTATTCCAGATCACAGAGGTGGGCAGATCAACCTCAGCTTCTGCCTTGGGTTTGGGAGAATGTTATAAATTTTTTGAAGCCCTCAAACTCTAGAAATTCTGTTCCCTGGCAAGTTCCACCTGAGGGGGTTAGGTCATAGGAAGTTTCCTAACCTGCTATTTCAGCAAAGCCCAAGCTTCCCTTCTTGCTAAAACTGGACTTGAACACTTGTTCTTTGGCTCGCCACCTAGTTGAGCTCCATGTAACACTCAGGAAGCTCTCAGAGTTGGAGGGCTTCCCTTCTGCAGTTTTGAGTGCTAAGAAAGAGCTCTCTGGGCAGATGACAATGTTTACATAGATCTCTTCCAAAAGAGGGAGATATATGACTGAATGCATTTCAACTTCCACAAGAAGTACGTGAAGAGAATGAGAATGAAGTGTAATGGGGATAATCGGTGGCGGAGTGGCAGGCCAGTTGGTGTAGTTTATTCCACAAATAACAGTGAGATAATTGAGTATCCCTTTTTCTTTCTTTCCTTTTTTTTTTTTTTTTTTTGCAATGCTGGGAATCAAACCCTGGCCCTTGAGTATTCATTTGTAAACACATACAAATACCACACCTTTACAACCTAACTTGCTGCATCAAATGCATCAGAGATTTAAACATGATACACTTGAAACTATGTCAGTACTAATTTACCATAGGAAGGTATTTATAAATCTGGCACAAAGCTCTGAAGCTGTTAAAGAGAAGATTAGTGAAATGAACAACATAAAAACAATGGTTTTGACATTAACAATGTCATAACCAAAGTCAAAAGACAAACTGAAAGAAAAATTCGCAACATATGACTCAAACCACTGCTGTTTTGATGTTTTCTTGCATCATATTTTGAGATATCTGTGTGTTTGAAAATTGTGCTTTTAATTTTGAGACAGAGTTTCACATGCAGTTGTAGAAAATAATATAGAGGTCTCCTGTAAGCCTTACCCAGTTCCCCATGAGAGTGACATCTTGTAAGATTATAGTATGATGTCATAACCATGACATTGACATTGACACAAATCACTGATCTTGTTCAGATTTTCCAGTTTTATTTGTATTCTTTTGTGCATGTATTTAGTTCTGTAGAATATGACTACATGTGCAGGTTCATGTATGCACCTCCTAGTGAAGATACACAGCAGTTTATTTACCACAAGGATCTTCCATAATCATATCCAACTACCCCCATTCCATCTCCCCACCTGTAATTCCTGACAATCAATCACTAAAACTGCTCTACATTTCTATAATTTTGTCATTTCCAGAATGTTAAATGTGTGGAATCATATAGGATGAGACCTTTTGAGATTGCCTTTTCTGAAGATTCATTTCACCTGTGTATATCAATTTTTTTATGTTCCAGTGATTTATTTATGAGGTTATATATGAAGCACGATTGTAATAGCAAAAAATTGGGAATGAACTAAATGTTCTTTGGTAGGGGACTTGTGAGTAATTATGGCACATCCACTCAAGAAAATACTTGAAAATTATGTGGCCATTACACATATTTAGGTGGATCTTTCTGAAATGAATGGAATAGTTTCCAAGATATATGATTATGTAAAATATGTAAGGCAAGAGTAATGTTGATAGCATGATGTAGTTTTAAATAAATGCTTCATTTATTTAAATACTGGTACATACAAAGAAGGTTATAAATGTTAGAAAGTCACCTCCCATGGTGACTTAATCATTTGTGTGTCACTGATAAGGGGAGGAAGAACATTACTGGGCATAATTGTCCTCCCCAGGCAACATGGGGGATGTTTGGTTGCTTTTTTTGTTGTTGTAACTGGTAAGGAGGGTGCTGCCGGCATCTAGTGTGTACGTCCAGGGATGCTTCTATTTAACATCCTACAGGGCACAGGATAGACCCCACAACAAAGAATTTCCAACCCTAAAAGTCAATAGGGCTGAAGTTGAGAAATTCTGGATTAGAAGGTCTTGATTAAAAGGTTTCAACTGGGCTACTCAGAAGAAGTGAAATGTTGGAGTGTATTTTGCTTCATTGTGAGAACTTTATTCTCTTTGGTAGCTTGTGAGCTACAATCTTCACAGATGCCAGTTGTTGGGAAAAGACTGATCAAACAAGAAATTATCATCTGTTTCCTTTGACCAAATCTGTCATTTTGCTGGTTAGAAAATATTGGCTATCCTTTAGCAAAAGCCTCATCTGTATTGGAATATATGTTTTGATTATAACAAATTATGTTCTTCAACAAATGGAAAACATATCCTAAATGACAACAGATGTGGTTCTGAGCTTGCTTTAGATGGTGGCATGGACTCCTATAGGACCAGCAGCCCTGCATACTTTCCATTCAGAGCCATCAGACAAAACGCTTGCAAATGAGAAAGTAATGACCATTGCTGTACTTGTTAGAATAAACCAGAAAAACAGGCTTCGGCTTATTGGATCTATTATTGAACCCTAATTAGCTGTGGTGTTTGGGCATTCTAAGGCCTACGGTAAGACAAATAATATTTATGGTTTCTTCAATGTATCAAATCATTGTTTATGAAATGCAGTGTCGTCTGAAATGCTCTCCTCTCTCACAGTGTAGACCACAGAGTGACCAGGCGCTTATTCTGGGGTTGTGATTGAAGCACTGGTGCCCGGCAGGGGTAATCTTCATGTAGTTGCGCTCACCACAGATGTCAGAGGGCTTAGCAACGTCTGGACCCACGCAGACTCCTTGCCGGGTTCTAACCAATGCCCTGAATATGGCCATGTGAGCTTGGTGTGGAATTGAGGAAGGATAGCATTAAATACACTGAGTAATCTGAAAATGAAGGGTGGGGGAATGAAAAGCAGGTTCACTTGAGTTCAAGGAAGATTTCTGAGGATGTCAGCATTTTCCATTTTTTTTGGGGAAAAACGAAATCTTAAAACTTTTCCCCAAGAGAACTTGCTAAAATTTTGTCAGTAAGGAAGCGAACTGAAATGGTGCAGAGGGAAACAATTTAAACCATCACCAAAATAGTAAAGTCCCAAAGATAAAAACTAAATTATCAGAGATATGCCAACAAAGACAAACTGAAACGGACTCAGTTTCTTTATCTGTACAATAGGGAGAAATCACCCCTTATCCTAAACTCTTGGGAGCCAGCTGAGTTTTGGAATTCAGGATGCTTAATATTTTAGAATGATGAGAAAATAAATATTTAATTGATTATGTAGAACTCTAAGAAGGGTTTGAAGGTAATATCCCCCAGTGAGACACATTAATAATTCTATACTGAGATGTGCACCAAATGGATAAAAGATAATAAGTAGCCTCCTGTTAGACTGTCAGGTTTTTCTGTCAATTAATTTTTTCCAGACTTATGAAGAAAACTTTCATTTTTAAGAGCTTTGGATTTCTAAATTGCAAATGAGGAGTTATTTATTCATATCTATCTCAAAAAGGCACACTTAGAATAAAATGCTGTATCAGAGACATTGTGCACAGTACTGGCATGTAGTACCTATGCAATAAAATAGGTACTAGATTAGATTTTTTTAAGGTAAAAATAACCAGATATCTAATATTATTATCAGTCTGGGAATTCTTTGGGCTGGTGTATTTTTTAGCCTCTTTCCCTTTTTTTCCCTTTTTTCTTCTTTTTCTCTTTCTGTCACTCAGGGCTTTGACTTAAAATCTGTGCACATAAAAAGTGATGGGAGTGGTCATCTTTAACCTGGTTTGGTGGCTGAGCGGGCTCTTTAAGCTTTATTTACTTGTGTATGGACAGAAGGCCTTTTCTCAAAAAAGATTAAAAACCCAAACAGAAACAAAAATAGTAAAATGAACAGCCAGCATCTTACTTGTCTTAGATTTCCATGCCCTTCTTCCCCAGGAAGTCCTGAGGGTTCTAACCACGATGATTCTGATGACCAGGAATTCCAGAGCTGCAGTCTGGGTTGAGTCAGAGGGATTTCAGTTGGATCAGCACAGAGTACAGGCCAAAGTCATGGTGAATTGGCATGAAAACAAACAAAACAAAACGAAACAAAACAGACACACAGAATACCAAGAGGCCAGCGACCAACCTCCTCAGAACTGTATCCCAGGGGACTTGCTGCTCATCCCCACTTCTTGGGCCCCTTTGCTCTGATTCTTTTCTGACTGTAGATGGCTGGGCCTCTCCCTTTGAGTGTTCTAGCTCTGTACTCTCTCCATTTCCTGGTCTTGGTGTCTCTCTCTCTCTCTCTCTCTCTCTCTCTCTCTCTCTCTCTCTCTAAGCTTCAAGTGCCCTCCGTCCCCTAATCATGTTTTGAACCATTCACAGGGTAGAAGTTAATAAGCTCTTGAACAACATTTGAATTCTACAAGTTCATTTTCAAGTCTTATTATTTGTTTATTTGATTAAGAAGCTCTATATCCACAAGAGGACCTTGATAATTGGAAGCTGCTTTTATTTTATTAATATAGTTAATTACTCCTAATTCTGATAAAAAAGAATGAATCTGGGTTTGTCAGATATTTTCATGGTGATGTCTCTGATGAAGTTGAAAGGTCTTAATTAACCAAATGATTCATACTAAGAATCCAGATATAGAAAAATGAAAGAAATGTCATTGTTAATTTTTCTTTCCTTTCGTGTTGACAGTTTGCTCTGTAGCAGCAATCCTTAAACTGGGTCCTGTGGTTCGCTGGTAGTAATAGGTGTTTTGGAAAAAGGATCCTGTGCTCAAAGAACTTTGTGAAAATTTGCTTTGAAGAAAATCAAGTAGGTTTCATTAATGTAGAACCCTCACAGCTTTTTTTTTTGTGTGTGTGTATGTGGGGGGTCTTTGGGGTTTGAACTTAGGGGCACTTAACCACTGAGCCACACCCCAGCCCTATTCTGTATTTTATTTAGAGACAGGGTCTCACTGATTTGCTTAGCACCTTGCCTTTGATGGGGCTGGCTTTAAACTTGCAATCCTCCTGCCTCCTTCTCCCAAGCCGCTGGAATAACAGGTGTGAGCCATGACATACAGCCCCACATAGCTTTTAAGGAAAACTATTCAGTTATCATGCTCACAGGCAGCCATAATTTTACTTTCCTCTCCCCATGGCTGTTGAGAGCAGAAAGTGGTCACCTGATCCCAGGATGGCCAAGGTCCTGGATGGGGCATCCAATTAATAGACATAACCAAGACCCCGTGAGGCCACTGGATCTCTGAGAATCTCTGAATAAATCAGTCAAGTGTAGACGAATCTCACTTCGCATAGGAGGGAAGATAAGCAAAGTGGAGAACAAGGTGGGTGATAGGTTGCTTCAAGAGTGTTAGAAATGGAGACAGGGAATAGGAGTCAGCGGAGGGGCAGCGAGGTAACCTCTCCTTATATTGAACTCTATAGGGGACCCTCCAATTGGCTTTCTGCTGAGCAACTTCCTGGATGCTCCAAGACATTCCTGTTCTTGTTCCCCTGACTTTTTATTGTGACGCCTTATTATCCGGAGCATACATACAATAAATTCCATCATAATTTGAGGTAACCAGACAGCTCTGCCTATTGCAGTTAAAAAAAGCCTAACGAACACCTCTGGCTTGTTCTCAAGATTTTTTTTTCTTTAAAAAACAACTTTTTTCTTTCTGCAAAATTAATAACATAACTGGATACAAAGCTGACCATAAAAAATACCTATAATTACTCTCATTCAGATAATCACTTAAATTTTGGCATCTGTCTGTATGGGTTGTATGTTCTCTCTCTTTCTAATTATAAATGTGAGCACATTTTACATGCTGTTTTATATTGTTTTCCATTTAATTATGGTAAATGTATTTTTCTTTTTATTGCAACGTATTTAGTGATTTCACCATAATCTTGTGTGTCAAAAGTAATCAGTTCCCAATAACGGACACTTTGGTTGTTTGTTTATTTATTTTGCTGCTCTCTATAATCAATTCTGTGACAACAACCTTGCAGGTGTTTGTATACATCTATGATTATTTCTTAGGATAAAGCCCTAGAACTGGAATTATTGGGTCAAAGTGTGATGCACAGTTTTAAGGACTTGGATATTTGTAGAAATTTCCCTTTGGAATTTCTGGTCTGTTTTACATGCAATCCAGTAGTCTCTGCTAATTAAACTTGCTTTGTTTGGCTTCTTTCCAGGAGTCCTCTACTCCCAATACCTGGTAGAACCTTCTGGACTTTAACAGTAGGTTATCATACCCTTTCTCCAAGTTTCTTAGGCTTCCACAGTGAAATCAGTAGTCCTGTACTCTTCAGTGCTGGCTCTTGCTGCTTTGCCTCAGAGTACCCCACATTTTTTTTTCTCTCTCCATTGAACTGAGCAGTAGAAAAGTGAACCCAGTTTTATTTGCACCTATCCAGCTTTGAGATGCCGCAAGAATAGCAAAGTATGTGGAAGCCTCAGATGATTTGCTTCCACTGGGAATTGAAAGATCTCCATTCGTGGCAAATAAATTAAGAACATAAAACCAAAGAATGTCACAGCATGCAGCTTGGTATTACATGGTTGCTTAGGATTCAGATAATTTGTCATTGCTGAAATGTGTTAAAGATGATGACAACTCAGATTATATTCCTGATATACTAGCTAGAGCCAACCACCTGTGGCCCTCGTCAAAGATGTCACAGATGTTGTGTGAGGCAGTAATAGCTTAGGATGGGATGAAAAATTTCAGTGCAACTTTAATTGTGTACCAATCATCTAACATGTTTAGAAGAACAGGGTATGAAAATCCTATTTGTGGACTATCTGATTCTTTATTTTGCCCTTGGGTGGTCCAAAGGGCATTTGGGCATCTTATGTTAATTGGTAGTTCCAGTGCAGGCCAAAGAGGTGAATCTTGGGCCAGTTATTTATTTATGTATTTGGTACTACGGATTGAACCCAAGGGTGCTCAACCACTGAGCCACATTTCTGACCACTTTTATTTTTTATTTTGAGACAGGGTCTTGCTAAGTTGCTTAGTGCCTTGCTAAGTTGCTGAGGTTGGCCTTTAGCTTTTGATTCTTCTGCTTCAGCCTCCTGAGTTGCTGGGATTGTGGGTGTGCACCACCTGGCCTGTAAGCCAGTTATTTTTACTGCCAGTTTGCCCCTGTAGTTATAACTTCTGGAAGAAATTCGAGGCTAGCTACTAAAATGTATAGACTGGGCTTTTTTGAATTATCTAATTTAGTTATTCATGTCCTTCTTAATAAGTTCTTGTTATTGGGAATAAACTGAAGTTTTCATATATTTAGTCATTTACTTTCCCTTGTTCAAAAACATCAATTTAATATCTATTGTGCACCACGCTCTTCATAGTTAAAAAATATTTCTGTATTTTATTTAAGAATTTAAGGTTCCCTAAAAGCAAGGAGTTTAGACTTTTATATATTATTATGCCTGGTTTTATTACAACCTAATAATCCATTCCCCTGGAAGTCTCCAAATCCTCTATAGTTTTATAGGGGGTGGAGTGGGAAGGTTGAAGGATTGCTCTTTAATTAAATAAAAAGGCATGAGTCGTACTCCCATGTTTGTCCAAAGAGCCAGAGCTTCACCCAGGACTTCCACCAGGTTTCTTCGTGGGGGTGCAGGGCTGGGGACTTGTTCTGGCACTGCCTTCTGTGCTGGATTTCTCTTCTTTTCCTTTATTTCCCCAAAGTGCTGCTAATGTAGATGGTGGTGTGAAGCTGACTTTTCTGAGGGTTTGGGGGGTAGTGTGAAGTAATTAAAGAGGAGTTCACCAAACTTCAAGGGCTGAGGGAGCAGCCCCACAGGTTGCTCTCTTTTCTGACACCACGCCACGCTCTGGCTTGATAAGTTGCTAGAAGGAGCCACAGAATTGACTGAAAGCACCACTCATGGTTTATTACAGAGACGGGATCCAGATTGACACAGCCAAAGGAAGAGATGCTTAGGGCACAGTCCAGGAGGGGTCCAGTCGAGTAGCTCCAGGTTAGCTACGGCTTGGGTTCTCTCCTCCTGACCACATTGTCAGAGAAGGTTGGTGAGACTTTGGTGTCTAGAATTTTCCTGGAGCTTGATCACGTTCATGGCTGACTTGTAGTCTCCAGGACCTTCCTGAGGTTGGGGCTAACTCCTTGTATCTGCAGTTTCTCTGCAGGTGGGAACAGAGGTATTACCTCCATCCATCCTAACTAGTTAGATTCTAACATCCTAACTAGTTAGTTTCTCGGGTGGCCAAATCCCCCGTGTAAGCAAAGACTCTCCCTTCAGGCAAGACACTCCACGAGCTGAGACATTACCTTCTAATAGCAGAGGGCAAAGGCAGAATCTCTCTTTTCGGTAAGGTTAATTTTTCCTTATACAATTACATCAATGAGAATTTCCTAGAAACTATAAGCCATTCTTAATTTCACTGATTAGGGTCCCAATCCATTGTCTATCATGTTTTTTTTTAAGTTCTCTCTTTATTGTAGAACTTCTTACCTCTTTATGTACTTCTTCTTACCTCATTCACACATGCATATTCATTCTTTTTCAGGCTGCCCTTAGCAATACAAATTCCCTTCAGCTCAATATGAGGGGGATTCATCTCCCCTGAATTTGTCTTAGTACAACCAAATTGACCCCAGGAGGCCTCCCATTTCTTGTCCTTCAATAGCCAGGAAGGCGTTTTCCTCAATAAATGAACCATCGATTCCTGATTTAAATTACTCTTTTAGAAGACACTGAACAAAAGGAACTATCAGCCAGAGGTTTCTATACCCAGGGAAACTATCTCCATCAATGAAGGCAAATAAAGATAATTTGAAACACACAGAAGCTGAGAGCCTTTGCTTCCCAGAGTGTTTCAGGAAGGGAATTTCCTGAGAATACACTTTAGGAGGAAGGAGAAGGGTCAAAGTGAACAACAAAGAGAATATAAAAATATGGGCAAATATCTTTTGCAAATGTAGTGCAGTTGGTTTTGTTTAAAACAGGTTTTCCCCCTAAAGCACATGTTATTTGTACATTGTCATTTCCGGGAAATTACAATTTAAATTGCGTTTGCTGAAATTTTCTTATTGTTGACTCAGAAAGCACATGGAATTTTCCTTTAGAAACATTTTCCAAGAACCCAACCCTTTTACTTTAGTCATAAAATCAGGTGTTTTCTTGGGTAAGCAGAATATCAGTTTTTTATTGATTATTAGGTTAATAAACATTGTAGAGCACTGATTAAAAAATAGTGCCAGTGAGAGATTATTTGTGTTGAACAGAAATGATTGACAAGATCTCTATCTAGCTGGGCATCCTGTTAAATAATTCTAGTCAATGAATTACTCCTGCTCCGGCTTAACCTTTAAGTTCAAGAGAGCTGGTATGGAAAGTAAAATAAACTGCATAAGCGTGGTTTAGTGAAGGAACAAGAACTCGGATTCTGTGTAATGTTTGGGAGCTGGAAACGTCCCTGGAGCTCTTCCATCCCAGGTAGAGAAATGGATGGAAGAAAGGAAAGCACCACAGAGCACTTGGGGTCTGAGTGGACTGCTGACCAGACCCTCTGGCTGGAGAGGGCTGAGGAACCTTTTGAATAGTAGAGCTGACTTGGGCTTCTCCAACCTGTACTTCTCACCTCCTGTGAGGCCCTCCTTCTTTTTAATGTGTACCTCTCTTGCTGCTAGTGATAGCCATATAGCTGTTGATATTCCAGCTAGATCATTTTCTTTCTTCAGATAGCATTGCAATCAGGACTTCAGAATGTCTGGATGAAAGCATTTGGAGAAACTTGAAGCCAGGGTGCATTTATTCAAAGTTTTTTTTTTTTTTTTTTAACAAGTGGATTGCAAGGTTGTGGATTGATCCCCAGAATGTTGCTCTGTGATGCTCTATCTTAACAGGTTAGCAATGGGAAAGGAGAGGGATGAAGTTTGGGAGGAAATGGTAGGTATTAGTGGAGAAAGATGTCCAGGTGTAGGAGAGAAGGGAATAACTTCCATGCTTTTATATTTGGAAGCAATTCCAGAATTTCTATATGGAGATTTTCTTTTGCTATGCAGAAAAGCCTCGAAAAACATTGATTTTCTTAGACCTGCAAATTCCATTTCTTCTAAAAGAATGCCTGTTTGGTTACGGTGCAGCCCCTAGGCATGTAGAAGTGCATGTCTTTCTTCTCTTCTAAGGGCTAGCACTTAGAATGATCCAATCTCTGTCTTTCCAAAATTTTCACCTGGTTATGTGTCCTTTGCTGTAAATAGCTGATGTCACTCCTTAGCAGTGGAGTATCTAAATGTGTGCAAGTTCTCAGACGCTCACCTGTCTGTCAGCATCTGCCTTGTGGGCTTTTCCAGGGTACTTGCCCCATCTCCCCCTCCTGGGTGACAACATTGTGAATTATGTATAGGTTCAACAGAGAGTTTTACTGGCTCAGGGATTTTAATTTGGTCTTTATTTGAAAAGGGGAAATCATGTAGGTGTTTTCCATTGTTTGGTTTTATAACCATATGTAGAAGAACAGAGGAAAACAGTCCTCAGAATGCAAACAGGGGGGCTGGGGATGTGGCTCAAGCGGTAGCGCGCTCGCCTGGCATGCTTGCGGCCCGGGTTCGATCCTCAGCACCACATACAAACAAAGATGTTGTGTCTGCCGAAAAACTAATAAATAAATAAAATTCTCTTAAAAAAAAAAAGAATGCAAACAGGGTGTATGAAGTCCTATAATTTCAGATCCGTGCCTCCATCTCTTAAGCCTAGTCTGACCTAGTGAGACATGACCAAAACGCTGGGAAATTCAACTGGAAAATGAGTAAATGAATAAATAAATGGACAAACAATAAAACCTGAACCTAAGAACACTCAGGCTTCTGGAATTGAAAAATATCTTCCAAATAGTTTTGTTTGACTCCCTATCTTGCAGATGAGAACAAAATGAAGTCCTGACACAAATGGCTTGCTGCATAGGTGCAGGCCCATGGCCACTTGGTCGGGGAGACTGGACTTGACTCGGGGGCCCCTCACTCTAGGAGAGCTGGGGTTTGCACAGGAGTCTCCCCTATGTGCAGCAACTGTGGGGCATCTCTGTTCTGCATTATAAGTGATGCGGCCCCCCTCATGGAGAAGCCATTCAGGTTCTTTGCTAGATGACCCTTGAGAGGACCTACCTTTCACTTTCTGTGGCCTTTTGTCCCCTCCCTATCACATCTTACTTTTTATATAATCAAAAGGTCTTTGGTGTTGTTTTGCAATAAGAATATTTTAGTTAATAATGATTTGAGTTCCTCTTAATTTTTTTCTTTTGAATCCTTCAGCATAGTATTATCTTCCTTTTTTTTTCTCCTTCATGAATCTTTTAGGTTTCTTCTTTTAACTTTTATTTTTACTCAATATCCATTTTATGTGGTGATGATGATATGATGATGATGATGATGACAGTAGTGGAAAAGTTATGTGGCTATCACTGTGTACCAGGTACTGTTCTGAGCACTCACGAGGGTTGAAATATATAGGCCTATTATTAGTTCCCTTTTATAAATGTATGTGTATTTTAACCTTTCTTTTTATAACATTAGATTTTAATTCTGGAAAAAAATTGTAATGGACAAGTAGATTTTTTTTTTTTAGTTATTTTTTCTCTAAATGATATAATGAAGTAACTGCTTACATAGCATTTACATTGTATAGAATATTAAAAGTAATTTAGAGCCGGGCACAGTGGCACACACCTGTAATCCCAGCATTCAGAGCCTGAGGCAGGAGGATCTCAAGTTCAAAGCCAGCCTCAGCAACTTAGTGAGGTGCTAAGCTCAGTGAGACCCTGTCTCCAAATAAAAATACAAGAAAGGGGCCAGGGATGTGACTCAGTGGTTAAGTGCCCCTGAATTCAGTCCCTGGAACAACAACAACAACAACAACAACAACAAAAGTAATCTAGAGGTGATTTAGAGTATATAGGAAGATACAGGGAAGATGTGTGTAGGTTAATGCAAATAGTACACGATTTTATATAAGGGACTGAGTAAGCATCTGCAGATTTTGGTATGCCTGATTGGTTTCTGAAACCAACCCCCCACAGACATTGACTTTCAGTTCTTTTTTTTTTTTATTTTTGTATTTTACTTGCTTAATAACACATCACAGTTATTTTCTTTTATTATGCCATGGGTTTAATTGTTTTGGTATATTCTTTAATCTTCTAAAAGTTCTTCCTTTCTTACAGGAGATAAAGAAAAGTTAAACAATAGCACAAGGACACATTCAGACAAATCCAGGAAAGAGCCACCATTTGGGGGGAAAATAAAAAGATAGGGGTATGAATGTTCTAAATTAAAAGAGACCACAGGTAATTAACCACAAGTAATTTTGAACCACGATTAGAGGCTGGTTCTAAAACAGAACAAATCACAGCTAGCAAAGATATTCTTAAGACAGCTGTGAAAATTTATATACTGTTGGAATATGTCTTCTTATGTGTGATAATGACATAAAAGTTTTGTAGGAGAGTATCCTTAGGCTATACAAGAAGGTAATGGATAAAGTAAATATGGCAAAATATCAACCGTTATTGAGTCTATAGAAAAGAGATATAGGCATTGGCTTTACTATTCTTCAATTTTTCTGTAGGTATACACAATTTCATTACAAAGATTTTCCTTTATCTGTTTTTAACCTTTTTCTTCATATTTTTATTGGTGTACTATAGTTGTACATAATGGTGGGATCTGTTGTTACATATTTGTACATGCACATGATATACGATGAAATTTTGCCAATATTATGCCCCAGTCTTTCCTCTTTCCCTCCCTCCTCCTGGTTGTTTTTAACCTTTTGTTGATTACTTGAGTTCTTTTATTTATATTAGTATCGCTTTTCTATATTTTTAATGTAACATGTTTCGTTGTTATGATCTTATTTTACATTTTTCTCAGGGCCTTTTTATGAAGCCAGGTCATGACTTTGGTCTGGAGGGTGATGGGTGGGAAGAAACAGTGCATTTATCAACCTTGACTTTCAGGTGCAGGTGCTCTCTCTGGTCATCTGACCAGCGTCCTTCTCACTTAACCCACCCCTTCAATTTTGGCTCTCCAAAAAGCTCATATGCAGCTAGGAAAACTGCAGGTTAGCATCTTTCTCAGAAATTACTAAATCACCTAAAATGAAAAGATTCACTTTCCTCTCATCTTTCCATTGAAATAATTGTGAAAATAAATAACCTGGAAATAATCATGAAAACAACAATTATAGAAATACAAAGAGCAATGCAAATGGCAGGAAGATTGTAGGAATTTCCGAATCAACACAGGTATGCCATGAAACAGCATGTAAAATGCAAACTCTGGAAGAATAGTAGCCTATGGCCACCTGTGATGGACTTCATGAATTGTGTCCCCTCAAATTCATATGTTGACATCCTGTACCCCAGTACTTCAGAATGGGACTCTATTTGAAGATAAAGACTTTAAAGAGATAATTAAGTTAATTAGGTCACATGGGCAAGTGCTAATCTGATAAGACTGGTGTATTTGTACAGGGAGGAGATTAGGACACAGATACACATAGAGGAAGGACCATGCAAGGACACAGGGAAAGGAGGGCCGTCTGCAAGGCAAGCAGAGAGGCCCTGCCAACACCTTGATCTTGGAATCCCAGCCTCCATAGTTGTGAGAAAATACATTTCTGTTGTTTAAAACACCCAGTCTCTGGTACTTGGTTATGGTAGCCCCAGCTAACTAACAGACCACTGGAGTGCTACTCAAGATTATGCAATCCAATTAATTTGTTTCACTGATTTTCATCACGGTTCTCTACATTTTCACTTACCAACATTATTTTGACTTTCGACTTCCTTATCAGAATGTGAAGGGATAGGGTGAGACAGAAGATATTGGAAACTCAAATGTCTTAAGGCTCAGGCCTGTGGATGTATGAATCAGTGGTGTATGATCAAGGGCTAAGGCAGTTACTGTGACAATGGAAGGGTGTGTTCTCCTCTTAAAGGCATTCATAGTCAAACATTGTAAAATCCTGCTCCAACCAAGGAGCATGTCGTTCCCTGGATTGTCTGGAAGTTGCAATCTTGCTCCAGGACACCACAAATTGGACTTCATCCTTTATTCCCTTGATTTATTACAAGAGGTTCACAAATCCATGTACCAAGAAATCTTGTCTTCTGGCTCCATGATCCCACTTGTATATTCACTTCCTAGTAAATTGCACACTCATCTGGTGAATTTCAAACTCATTTGAGAATTATTTATCATATAGTGTGTCTTCATCATGATGATATATGAGATTTATACATTTTTTTTTTAAAAATTCACTTTTTACATTATAAAAGTAGGGCAGCAATATGTTTATTGTATATTTATTCTACTTGGAATTCCAGTTCTAGTTCTACTCCTTGTGTGACCCCCTTGAACATACACCCATGCTTGGTCACTTTTCTGGGTCCCCTAAGGCAGCTCTATTACCTCCAGCTAAAAGGACCGACAGGAAGGAGGTGACCCCGTCACAGAGTATTTGAAGTGGTTACTCACCAGGCCTGTATATACATATTAAAATTCTCTGAGTTGTTATAGCAGCTGTTGCAACTGAAAATTCAGCAAACAGGATCATTTTCTGTGTCGTTTATGGGCTCGGGAATAGTCCAGAAGCATTGGAATTTGAGTTACCGTTAACCCGCTGCCCAGCCAATCTCCACATGTCACAGGCTGGTAATTTGATCTACAGCTCCCTTGAAGTGAGTTTGCACTGAACACAGAAAGCCCTTCTTTTTTTTTTCCCCTTCTCCTTTTGCCAAACATTAAATGGACTTTTATGTGTGTCTTTTTTCCCCTTACAAAACCACGATTTGATTCAACAAAAATATTACACACCTTCTTGAGGGTTTCGGATCCCTTTCTTGGATTCACGGCCATACATCTTAGGCAGCCAGCTCTCTGGACCCCTGGGTAGCTGCCTGCCCTCAGTTTTCTGGAGAGCCTCAGATAGGGAGAGACCAGCCTCGGATTTGCTGGGCCTAAGAAAACACAGGCGGGCCAGTGAGAAAAATATCTTCCAGTGACCTATCCTTTCCAACCTCAGGAAATCTGCTTCTTCTCAGTGCTCTTATCATTGCTGCAAAGCTTTGATTTTTTCCAATTTCCGGTGGTGGTTTACAAAGCAGAGGAAGCAGCCCTTGAAAGAGCCTCCTGTATGTAGAGAGCATGAGAGCCCCACCTGCTCTCTCTGTGACACCTCCCAGTGGTCAGGGCCAGAGAGGTGTGTCTACTGATGGAGACAGTTGGAGGCACTGTGGCAGAGGGAGCTGGAGCCACCCTGTTAGCCCATCTGCTGATGTTTAGATTGTGGGGGGTGGGGGTGCTGCCAAGTTCCCTATGGGGCAGCAGGTAGCCTGCTTTTCAGCTGCTCTGCAGACTTCCTGGCTTCCAAGCTTATGGCTCACAAGCCTGAGCAGCACCACTCAGCCACTTCCTTTCTATTAGTGAGACCCAGCCCCGAGGTGGGGATACCTGAGATAACAGTGGCCACAGTGATGGGCTATTTTGGTGCCTGAAATCTGAAATTTGGTTTTCGCTGTAAGCAGTTTGTCCAACAGTTTAGTAATCTTGATACTGGTTGTACCAAGACTTCTCTTTCTCTTACAGGCCTGTGGTACTATGAATGGAAGATTAAATATCTGTCATCAGAGTCACTGAAGTTCTTGTAACATTTTAAATTAAAATCCAATAGTTTTTCCCCAGAAATAACTTAGATCAACTAAGTCTTGGGGTGCTGAAAGTCATAGTGGTTTAGATTATGTGTTTCAATTGATAAAATTTGTCACAAGTATATAGTTTTGGAGTCTTGCTGTTCATATGGGAGACCATTTGCACAAAATCTTAACCACTGCAACTTATTTCTTCTAACTTTTCAGAACACAGATTGGTTATGAAGGAGGCAACTAACAAACAAAAATAATGAAATATTTGATTATAGCATTGATTTCATGGTAATTTCTATAGCAATGTGTGAGGGACATTAATTGGGTACTGATTCTTGGGAGAGAAAGACTTTGGCCTTGGATCCAGAACTGCAGGATGACCAAGCTCCATGCTTATGCCTTGATACCAGTACCTGAGAAGTAGGTCACCCAAAGCTGCCTATAGGCAAGTCTTGAAGGGTGGCTCAGTGACCTTGAGCTTGAGCATGTAAGGATAGAATGGAATTTGGGGATGGAATATTTCAAATGTTAAAAAGACTTTAAACGGGGCATCCCTGGTCTCCCCGTGGAAGATGGCCAAAGACTATTAAAACATTTCCCTTTTTTGATAAATCAATCATTCCATAAATGTTTTTAGAATGCCTTCCATGGTCAAAATTTGGATCCCACACTGCTTACAAGAGCAGTTTCATCTGCAGAAAGAGATCACACTGAGTGGTAAGGTCAGAACAAGGTGCAGGGCAACCAGCATAGCCCTGTTTATTTATTTATTGGTATTAGGGATCGAACCCAGGGGTATCTAACCACTGAGTCATTTCACTAGCTCACTAAATATATATATATATATATATATATATACATATATATATGTGTGTGTGTGTGTGTGTATTTATATAATTTTGAGACAGGGTCTCACTAAATTGCTTATGTGCCCTCACCAAGTTGCTTGAGGCTGGCATTGAATTTGTGATCCCCCTATCTCAGCCTCCCAAGTCATTATAGCCCTAATTTAAAAACATGCCCTTTTGTAGTTCACTGGGGGATTGCGTGTCCTCTAGATTAGGCATTCAGTGACAATAATAATTTTTGCTACAATTTAAGGGATGTCTATAGCTTTAAAACAGGAAATGGAAAATACAGAAACTATAAATTAAACTGAGCATTTAGCCTTCTTTTATATTTTATACATAGTGATACATAGGGCTTATTTTAGGAAATGACAAGGTTTATTTAGACGGCCAGCAACTTCCGAAGTCAGTCTCTCTCTCTCTCTCTCTCTCTCTTTAATTAAAATGGAAATGGGAGCAATGGTGGTTACACTGAGGGCTTAATTTTTCTTTCTAAATTGTGAACTGGGGAGCTTTAATATAAACTTAAAAAGGTTTTTGAAAAATTTTAATATTTACGTGCAATTTTATAGCAAGGTGAATCTTTGCTGTGAATTTGAATCTGGATATTAATATTGGGTGCATTTTATTTAGTGATTATGGCAAGTCAGGCCCTTTGGTAAATACTTAAAATGCATTATCTATTTATTTAACATTGTGATATAGGTACTATTATTCCCATCATATGGATGAGGAAATGGAGGATAGGAGAAGTTATACAGTTTGGCTACGATGTTGCTACTAACAAGTGTTGTGAAACAAGGCCTGTCTTCAGAGCCAGAGGTCTCACCTATTCTGCCATCTTCTTTCTGTATCAGGAGACTAGAAAGCTTCATACAAAGTGAATCTTGGGAGCTCTTAGACAGTCAGTGGTGATATTAAAGGAATACTTAAGTGAGCTGTACACACTATAACTCCTATTTGTAGTTTCTTTGAAATAGCTTCTTTTAAGTAAATGTGAGAGGGGTCCCAGAACAATAAACTCAGATCTCTGAGCTGGTTTAGTTTGTCAGGTACAATTTCCCTAGCATTTGGATTTTTACAGAGAGTAAAGTTGGGAAGGGCACTCCCTCCCTCCTTGGGCTTCAAGGACTTTAAAAATGTCCTGGCTGCACCAGAAGCTGGAGAGCTCTGCATTTTTGCATTTATCATTTTGCATTTAGGGCAGGTCAGGGAATAGTGGGAAGGTCATGGGATTTATAACCTAAAGAAGATCATGGGATCCCAGTGACCCCTTTCCATCTTAGACCCTCAGTTTTGACATGTCTATAATGTAAAGAATATCAATACATACTCAATCAGAGTGCTGTTAGCGTTAAATTAGACAACACATGGGAAAGAAATTTGCAAGTTATTATTTTTGGAGGTATTTGAGTTCTCCTCCCGTGCTTGACTGTGGCTGGTGCTTTACCATCCGCTGTTTCTAAGGACCTGTTAAAGTTATTTTTCTGAGTGCTCAATTCATCAGGATCCTGGCAGGAAACAGATGGTGCACTCATGCTGGAAAGAGTTTAATAAAGGGACTGTTTACAAAGGTGTGTGCAGGATTTAGGAAAAGCGACTAGGGATGTTGCAGTACCCCAGTAGGGAGCTATTTCCAACTCTAAGCCAGAAGGGGGAAGAGGAAGAGTGTTTGCCAGAACCTAGAGAGTTTTTGCAGAGGCACTGTGACCTTTGATGAAGAGATTTGTTCAACCCACAAAAACCTACCAGGGAAAGATCTTGGGGAAGGAGGAGAGATCCTGATCTCAATCTCCTGCCTCCTTTTCATCTCCTGCAGGTACCCCTACTGGTTGAACCCTAAGGGAAGCCTGAGGCACAGGGAGCTCTTGATGTGGTGCATACAGAACAGCTACCAGGCCAAGAAGGTAGGTGGAGAAAGTGGAGAGCAGACCTGGGGGCAAACAGAAGGTTTTGAGCATGGCCACATAGCTCTCCTCTTCGTTAACCATGACCTTCTTTACTTTGGTCAGATTTGGTCCAGAGTCAACCTCATGCAAAATTCGGTTGTCTTCGGTGGCTCAGCTTCCCTTCTGTATCTTCTCTACTTTCAGAACATTAACCCTCTTCTTCTAAGCTCTCTTGTGTTCTCTTGCTCCTCTAAATCTTCTTGTTGTGAAAAATATTAATACAAGAAATTAGTTCACGCACCTAAATGTTTTATGCCTAATTGTTATTTCAAAACATACATACCTATTTTTTGTTCCTGGGATGGCTAATTTGCTACCAGTCTGGCCACAGATGAAGAATGCAAAGAGCAGTTACCTGAAGGTCTCAGGAAACGAATCAAGGCAAGCAAGTTATGGAAGGTAGTTGGCACATGGATGAAAGGACAAGTCACTAAAGGTTGCTAAAAGAAATTAAAGATTTAAAAAAAATGGAGAGACTTGCTGAATTCTTGGACTGGAAGAATTCACATTGTTAAGACATCAATTCTTCCTAAATCAATGTATAGTTTTAAGGCATTCCCAACCAAAATCCCAGTAGGTTTTTGTTTTTAGATATTGAGAAGCTGATGTTAAACTTTATGTAGAAGTGTACAAACCATTTAACATAGTCAAAACAACTTAAAAAGAACAAAGTTGGAGGAATCATACCTAATTTTAAGACTTATCATAAAAATAGCAGTAATCAAGATAGTGTGGTGATGGTGTCAAGACAGATAAATATATACCTATAATGGAAAAATAAATCCATACCTTTATCATCAGTTGATATTTGTTAAAATTTTAAAAGCAAGTCAGTGGAAAAAAGGTGGTCTTTTTAGCAATTAGTGCTGAAACAGTTGGACATCAAGATGCAAAAACAAAACAAAACAAAACTCTTTGAGTAAAATCTGGCAACATATACAAATCCAAAATGGACCATACATCTGCATGTAAAATTAAAAAATATAAAATTTCTAGAAGGAAACCTAAGAGAAAATGATGACAAAAGTTAAACATTAGGCAAAAGTTTCATAAATTTCATACAAAAAGCATAATTCATGCAAGAAAAAATATAAATTAAATTTCACCCCAAATTAGTAGCTTTTATTTTTTTACAAAACAGTGTTAACAGAATGAAGTTTGGCTATATTTTGGAAAGAAATATTTTAAAATCACCTATCTAATTAGATTGTGTAAGAAATAAGAAACTACCGTAACTCAGTAATAAGAAAGCAACCAAATTAAAAAATGATCCAAAAAATTGAAACAGACACTTTCAAAAAAGAAATATAGATGGCAAGTAAGTACATTAAAATTTTCAATATAATAATTCTTTAGTGATGATTTTTAAACTACAGTGAGATACCACTGCACATCTGTTAGGATAAAGAATGACCGTGGCAAGTCAAAGATGTGGAGAAATCGGAACACTTACGCTGCTAATGGATGTGAAAAGTGCTCCAATCACTTCAGAAAACAGTGTGGCCATTTCTTAAAGAGCTAAAGTTATAGTCACCACACAACCCAGACATTTTACTCTTAGGCTTTTTTGAAGAGGAATCAAAATACATGTCTATTCAAAGACTCGAATATGATTATTCAGAGAAGCTTTATTGTAATAGTAAAAAAAAAAAAAAAAAAAACTAGAAACAACCCAAATGTCCATCAGTAGATGAATGGGTAAGCAAATTGTGGTCTATCCATACAATATAAAACTTGGCAATGAAAAGGAATGAATTATTGATACACGCAACAACGTAAGTAAAATTCAATATAAGTACACTGGTAAAAGCAGATAAAAAACGAGGATGTACCATATGATTCTATTTATATCTAAATTGAAAAAATTCAGAATAAACCATTAGGACAGAAAACAGATGGGGATGGATGAGAGTGGGGAATGGTAGGAGGAAAGGATTCCCAAGGGGCTCAAGGATTTCTTAGGGATGATGGGAATACTCATAATCCTGGTTGTGGCGACAGTTTCATAGATATGTGTGTATGTGTGTGTGTGTGAGAGAGAGAGAACTTATCAGATTGGCAAATTTAAGAAAGTTCAGGTTATAATAAACCAATCATATATCAATATGGCACTAAATAGCAATAACAAAGGAAATGTTTATTGAGAGTTGAGTGATCACAGTGTAGAGAGATTGAGCTCTGAAGCCAGAACATATTAGGTACCAAGTTTTCTTGTCTTACATTTGCTATTTGGATGACTTTGTACTGAATAACCCCTCAAGATTTCTTTTTCTTTAGAAAAAAAAATTTAACTGGTGCATTGTGATTCTGTGTAATAGTGGCATTCATTATGAAATGTCCGTACATGCCCAAGAAAACAGTTCTTACCTGAGTGTTGTTTATTTATTAACGTAAAGCCCTGAAGGTACCTCTGGCACATAGGAAGTATTAACAAATGTTAAGAAGTTTTTGCATGCTGGACTCTGTTGAGAGCTTTATAAGAATTATCTCATTACAGCCCTGTGAAATGAGAAATAAGAGGCAAGCTGCAGAACCCAAATTTGAATGAAGTCAGTCAACTCTAGAACCCACATTTTTAATCCTATGAATACATGCTAATGGGTGGGGCACAAGTGCTAATAAGAATGCTGTCTAGACAGTGCCCATGTTTTCTGCGTATTTTCTTCTCCAAGATGTAGGAAGCCACTGATGAGCAACATGCCCAGGCAGCTGTCTGAGTTCCTCTTGTAATTATTTCTGGCAGTCTCAGAGCTCACCCAACCTATTGCTTCTTCCTGGGCACTTAGTCAAACTATTTCCTAGCCCTCTGGTAGCTGGTGAGGTCATGTGACCAGTTCTTGCCAGTAGGGGATGTGAATAAAAGCAGAATGTTATTTCTGGGCCAAAGCAGGTAAGAGCAGGTAAGCTTTCTCCATTCTCTACTCCCCTAGATTTGCCTGCTGGCTTCTGTTTAAGATGGAGGAGTCACAACATAGGAGGAGCCTGGTTCCTGAAGGACCTGGAGCAGAGCCCCTATCGCTGACCTACATCAAAACACATTTGATGTGTTGAAGTCACTGAAATTTAGAGCTTGAGATTATTAGAGCAATTTGCGTACCATGACTAACACTTCACTCTTGTGGAATATTACTTTTGCTGACTGTGGTGAGCTATGCCATTAATATAGACCAGACACATTTGTGTCTTTCTGTGACATATTTGTGTCTTTCCACAGTCAGAATTTATTGAATAACAATAAATTCACAAGTTATATTATTTTTAACAGTTGTAATTCACTGAACACTTTTTGGGCCACCTGGTAGTCATAAACTGGACCATCATAAGTTCTTTTATTTTAATCTTAACTACTAATATCTGTAGATAACACTCAAGTCAAACATCACACTTTATACAAATATATATATATATGTATATATATATACATATATGTGTATATATACACATATAATATATACACACATACATATATAACGTACATATACATATTCAGCTATGTATATGTGTGTGTATGTTTGTGTGTGTGTGTTTGTGTGTATGTGTATACACACACACACTAAGAAAGTGTTATGGTGCCAGAGGGTTCAGGAGGCTGAACAGAATGTAAAGGCAGAGAGCAGACAGGAATGCAGAGACACTGTAGGTGGTCAGATAAGATTAAGAACCAGTCTAGGAATTTGTTCATGGCTCAGAGCTGTCAAAGCATGGAAATTATTCTAGGCCGAGGTCCAGATGTGTTATAGTTTCAAAGTATCAGCTTGGAGTGAGCTTTGTGGGGTTGTCAGGGGCAGAAGACACCTTACATTGCTGAAGCCCAGGGACAGAAATGAATGTTTGTCACTGTGGTGATTTTCCCAGGCAATGCTTATGATGAATGACCAGGTGATGGGTCAGGGAATTGCTGTGTCCAGTCTTGGGATGCTCCTCCTGGAGCACCGTGTTTGCCATCTATATTTCTTCTTTGGTAGGTCTCAGGTGAGGGGGTTGTTTCATTTGGTGGTCTGTTTTTTCTTATGTGGGGTGGATACGCCCATGCATCCATGGGCTTTATGATTAAGTTGATAAGTTCACAGGTGGTCATTTTGATTAGCATGTTTTATTTTTCATTTTTTGCCTATGACTATGCTGGGAAGACGGTGGCTATTCATGGTACAAACAAGGTATAGAGTCATTCTACTTTGGCATTTATACTCAAAATGGAGTAACTCATGGCAAACTACTCCTTCATAGAGTAACTTAGGAAGAAGCATAGTCTGAAAACTGTTCTATACATGGAGCAACTCAGAGCAGGGCATAGCCTGCTGTCTACACTAACACATCTCTGAAAATTTCTGGAATATAGATCAAATATGTAGATCAAGGTGGCTCACAGAGTTATTGAAATAGAAGTTTAGTTAATAGAAATAATATTTAATTAATAAGAGATAATATGGATGACACATGAATAAGCATTCTGATATTTAAATCACCCCCAAATTCCAATATTTAACTGTCCTTTATCATTCACAGTGGCTGAGTGGTGGCATGTGTTCTTGTTTCAAACTCCCTATTGGCCTTTGCTGCATGTGTTTCCTGTTTCTTGGAGCCTCTGCTATAGGTATCAGTTCCAGGCTTTCCAAGACCCACAAGTAACTGAATCATCTCTGGCCCTCTGAGCCATATAATTGTCTCCCTGGTTGTTTTGAAACCTACCACTCATGTCTTAAAGTGAATTCGATGGGACAGGTTGCTACCATCTGTTTTTCAACTGCTACTCTTTTTCTTCCTTACTCCTTGGAAGGTTTGCTTTCTAATCATTTTACCAACTTCCGCATCTGGGTTGTGTCTTCTTTCACACTGTGCCCTGTCTCTACTGTGACACTTCATGGCCTGCAGACAGCCCTGTGGTTCCTGGTCCACAGCTGGGCTGTGACTCCATTGATCTTCTGGCACAGAGGCTTTTCTCTTGGTTTCCTGGGGGTTCAAATGGAAGAGAGAAAAGGAACACTCACCACCCTGGCTTGCAGACCATCTGTGACAGCCTGAACACAGCATTATTCTTATGGTTAGTTTCTCCCTTTCCTAGTTCTGCACTGAAAAAGAAAGAAGGGAAAAAGAAAAAAAAAGAAGATGAAGATAAAGAAGAAGAAGAAGATGAAGAAGAAGGAGAGAAGAAGAAGGAAAGAGAGAAGAAGAAAAGAGAAGAAATAAAACAATAAAGAAAAGAAAGGAAAGAAGGAAGAAAAAAGCCTAGAGACAGGAGATTTGGAGAAAAAATAGCTACTAGACAGTGAGGATCACGTGTTATTATCAGAAGGGCTTGGTTCTGGACATTTGGTTCTGAGCACCTGCTGGTTTTGGCAAAAGGTAAGCTCTTATCAAGGCATCCCAGAGGCCATCTTTGAAGGAATAGAGGAGATCTAATCCTCTAATTCCATGCTCCTTGAATGTAGTCACCACATGGATGCCCCTCTGAGAGCCTCTTACTACTGTTTTGTGACATTAGACACATTGAAAACAACAGTAAGTACCTACAAACTTATAACCTTTTGACAGAGCAATTGAACAGAATTTAACAGACTGATGTTAATAATAAAAAACACCTCCATTTATATTTTGTATGCCTTTAAGAATTCTTTTGTGTGTACTTTATTTTTTATAATAAACTTTATTTTTGGAACAGTTTTTAGATTTACAGAAATATGGAGGAGTGCAGTCAAAATAGCTTGGGAGAGCCTTAGACTGAAGGAACGTGGAGGAGATAGTACAGAGATTTCCCACATGCCTGACACTACACTTCTCCTATAATCAATATATTTCATAGGATGGTACATTTGTTACAATTAGTGAACCAATATTGATACAGTATTAGTAACTAAGTTCATACTTTATTCACATATCCTTAGTTTTTAACTTAATGTCCTTTTTCTCTAGCAGAATCCTATTTACTTGTCTTGTCCCTTTAGTTGTCTTGTCCCTTGGCTCCTCTTGGTTGTGACAATTTCTCAGACTTTTCTTGGTTTTGGCTACTTTGATAGATTCGAGAATTTTTGGTCAGGTGTTTTATAGGGTATTTTTCAATTGAAATTTATCTTTCCCATGATTAAACTGGGCTTATGGATTTAGGGGAGGAAGACCAGAAATATCATTTTTATCTCATCATTTCAAAGCCACATGCTATTGACATGACTTATTACTGTTGACATTGCCCTTGGTCATCTGGCTGAGGCAGTGTTTGTCAGTGTTCTCTGCTGTAAATTTATCTTCTCCTTCCAGACTATAATTTTTGAAGGAAGTTACTATGTAGCAGCCCACACTTAGGGAGTGGGAGTTGTAATTTATTTTATTGTATTTTATAAAAACACTGGTTCATAATATATTGAAGATTGAAAGAAGAAAAAAGGTCCCATAACATTGATAATTTGAAAAGCACAGCTCTAAAAAAAAACCTGTAGAAGTGGCACAGGGACCATGCCCAAGGCATCTTGGCTTCAATCCCAGCTCTGTTCATCCCCCAGAGCTTAACTTGAGCACCCATCTCACGGTGGAGCCAATTTTCCTGTCTCTCCAACACCACAGACTACCCCATGGCTTTCCTCGATCTTGAGGAATGCATCCAGTCTTGGTGGGCATTTCTGGAATATTGGTCTCCGTGTGCCTTGGAATGTTAGCTGTCTCAGTTCCTGTTATAGGACAGGTTCAACGGCAAACAGATTTTCAGGTGGAGATTTGCAACCAGGAGATTTTTGCAAGGAGAACTGAGAAGGGGATTGGGTAGAAGGAAAAGCTGTACTGTGGTGTGGTCCAAACAAAGGTTCCAACCAATGCTGCCCAGAATTCTGGACCTGAGATGGCCATTCAGAGTTGCTCTGAATTTAGGCAGAGATCAGGCTTTGAACTCCCCACGTCGACTGGGTAGATATTGGCTGTGATTGGCTGTGATACTGTCTGTCTTTGGAAAGGAGGGGAATCTTGCGAAAGGTGGCTCTCTTGGTCCACAGACATATATATATATATATATATATATATATATTTTTTTTTTTTCTTCCAATGGTAAAGTGTGTAAGTGACAGCATTATTTTACTTGATCAAGAATTTGTCTCTCCTATCACTTGTCTTTCGTGAGATCTCGTTTTCTTTGTCCCACCCAGTTTGATTGGGAATGGGAATGTGGAATTTTAATTAAAGTGAGAAATATGGGATTTGAGTGCAGAGCAAATTTTCAAAAAGTATTTTCTTACACAAAAAAACTTGCTTCCTGTACTTGGCACTTCATTTCCCTGATATTGCCTGATGTTCATCTTTTTGTGTTCATTGCAACTTGAATTCAGACGTATGTCTTTCCTTTCAGCTTCACCTTGTGTAAGAGGACACTTGGCATGAATGAACTCATTCTGGTTAATAGGAAAATCTTATATTTATATTCAAAAGAAATGCAGCCTTTCCACCTCCATGAGCCTCTTCTATCTGCTACCCTGGGACCTGGTGGCCCCCCTGCTCCCCGTTTGGATTATGTGTAGCTGTGGGGCAGGAAGGGGTTAAGGGATTTAGAACCAGTTGAAACACATTTTCTTTTTTTCTACCTGATGGAGATAACAGAAGTTGGAATGTGAACCACCACTTTTGCATAATAACTACAACCATATAATAATTGCTAATGTTACTGAGCTCTTTCTAAGTGCTGCGACTGTGCTATGCACTTTATAGGCATTATCTCATTTTAGTTCACAATGACTCAATGACGTGGATATTATATTACAAACCCCTCAAGACAAATGATGAAGCTAAGACTTGAGGAGGTTAGATAAGTCGCCTAAGGGTGGAGATGGGATTCAAATCTAGGTGCCAACACCTTTGTACCATTCTCTATCTGCTTTAGTATCTGTGGGGTTGATTGTGAAGGGGGAGTGGTTTGAAGAGGAAAACAGGAAATATCCTCAAAGTAGTTTCCAAGAAGGAAAAGCCTTCTGAGGTACATCCTACTGTTGACTTCTTCTTGTAGCTCAGGCCATTTTCTTTTAGTTCTCAAATGAGAGAACAATGGGACTCTTGAAATAAGAAACTTCAGCCTGAATTTGGAAAAAACTCTGGCATTGATTTTGGGAGTCTGTGGTGGCGGAGGCCATAGAGTGGATGCAATTTTTTTTTTTTTTTTTGAGAAGAAAAAAAGGATAAGGGAAACCAACAGTAGGAATGTCCAAGAGGAAAAGCCATGCTAGAGGGTTTTCCTGGCTCTCCATTGTTCTGGTGGCTGCTAGAATCTTCCTGCTTCGTTTATGTGACTGTTCGGAGAAGATTCTGTGCTCTGAGAGATATGAGGTCATAGTCAGTGCAATACAATTTTAGCACCTTGAACCCCCCATGTCATGAACAAAGAGATTGAGAAATGACTTGTCCAAAGTCACTTCCTGTGGTCCCGGGAAAGCATGGTATGTGGTCCTTCAGGATGGAAGGATACAGAGGAGTCAGTGAGGTGGCATTTCATCCTCTGAGAAAGGAGAGATGAAGGGGAGGGTGTGAGGAAAAGCAGATCCATTAGGAAGTGGAGAGAAGGCAAGGAAAGGAAGACCAGGCCAGAGCCTGGGTTTTCTAAAGGAAGTAGAATGTTCGTTGGGTTTTTTCCTTCTCAAAAGTATTGCATTGACAGCCCTCCTCAGAGGTTGCTCAATCAGGGGCACATCATCCCAGGAGTAACCCAGCTGCAGACCCTGCCACAATCTGGTGGCTCAACACAGAGAGGTATGTCTGAGCCTCTGATGCACACCAGTGACAGGGGCCCCAGCAGCACCCAGCTCTCAGCTCTCACGTGACCCTCTTGACTGGGTTCTCATCCCTGGATGGTGTTCTCCATACTTTCTTGGAACACCAGCTGGGTCTTTTTACTTTTTGTGTATTCCCTTGGATACAGCCCATTTCTAACCAAGTTTGGGATCAAATATTTTCTGGAGGCTCCTGCCTATGGAGCATCCAGGGACACATGGCCTGAGGACACACTGCTGGGGTGTTTTTACTGGGGGGTTTGGGCTGAGGCTAACTCTCCTGAGTGCTAATGCAATTGAGGGGTGGCAAATTCAGGGTAAAGGCTGTCTGATATCAGACTCCTGTGAGACATTCTCTTCCCATGTTTCTGGGGGAGTTGGCCATGCTAGAGGGTTTTCCTGGCTCTCCACTGCTCTGGGACCTGCTAGAATCTTCCTGCTTCGTTTATGTGACTGTTTGGAGAAGATTCTGTGCTTTGAGAGATATGAGGTCATAGTCAGTGCAATACAGTTTTAGTACCTTGAACCCCCCATGTCATGAACAAAGAGATTGAGAAATGACTTGTCCAAAGTTACTTGGTTGGGATTTGAACCTGGGTTTTCTGGTTTCTAGTCCATTGTCTTTTTGTGTACAACATTTTTCACCATGCAATGAATGATAACTTATCACAGAAATGGAAGGGGAAAGAATAGCGGCCACTTTTCTTTCCCATAATTCTCAACAGGTTTGTATCTCTTGCACTCAATTATTCAGGATAAAATCGACTTTGTCTTTCCATGGAAAGATACACATAGCTCACCCTAATGGCTAAAACCAACCTAATCTTTGAATCTTTCCTACTTATAATCTGTTTCCTGGAGTCTTAAAATTACTGAACAAAGCTCTTCTTTCTAGAGCTAGAAATATACCCATCTGACCATAATCCTGGAGAAATTTGACTTAAATTTGAACCAAATTTTAAAATGTTGATATGTTTTCCTGGGAGCAGGTTTTGACAGGGGTGGAAGAGATTATCCTAGTATCTCAGTGACAGGTGTTTTGCATACTAGATTCTAAGTTTACAACAACACTGGGCATTGTTCCATTTTACTGCACAGGAAACTGGGTCACAAAGAAGCTAAGTAATTAAGCCAGGTCCCTTAGGGTTAATTATGTTAATTAAGTGTCTGTGCTGGAACTCACATCTTGGTTTATCTGGCACCAATGCCTGCACTCTTTGTAATGTCCAGTGGTTCTAACCTGATGCAAAATTTTCCTGAAAATGTTGTTAAAAAGTAGATTCTATTCAGTCCAGGAATTTTCTGATTCAGCAGGATAGAGGTAGGGTGTGGAATCTGTATTTTTAAAAAGTTCCTTCAGTGGTTCTGGTGTATGACCCATTAGGAACCTTTGTAAGAGAAACCCAGACAGAGATGGGGGGAAATGGGTTCAGAGGGCAGATGCCCCTCTCTGGCAGTCTGGGGTGAGGCCAGTCTCCAGCTCACAGCTTCTTTAGACCTTCTTTAGACCCTCATCGTGAGATTCATAGCTTTATAAGACAAGAAGTGATTCCTTTTACTCTCCTTGGGTGTCCACTGACTCCAAAGGGGGGATTCCCCATAAGCTCTGTGAGAGGAACATGGACTAAGGGCATACTCCCCAGCATGGAAATTCAAAGTTCAGAGGTTTTGAAGTTAGAAATGTGGTTTTCCCTGTTGTTTTCCTCCAAGGGAAGAATCATCTCCAATCATAAGCCCACGGATGGGCTCTTCCTTACCTCTGTACCTCTGTACCCTGGTGGCCACTCGGGATGGGTGTTCAGTGTTCACTGGGTGGATGTTGAGTTCTGGTGGATGTTGAGTCCTGGTGGATTAAGTTTGAGGATTTACCTTTTGAAATACTTCTTGTTTAGAGATTGCACTCTGTTTTTTGGAGGCTACCTGTCTGGTTTATTGCTCTGAGGAGTGCATAGGTAAGGGTCTAGAAGTAGCTAGTTTTCTAAGATGCACAGTGATAAGTATGCACAGCAGTTGTTTTTCCCTTCATAGTATTTTATAGATTGAATTTTGTTTACTTGTGGAGAAATACTGAAGAGATTAAGTTTCTAATTCAGTCAGCCTGTAATGATTTCTTTTCTTCAGCTGATCACTGATATTTCAGGCTATTCCCTCCCAGTCCAGTCAGCGGTGAACCTGGTTAACTTGCCTTCTAGTATTTCCCCTGGATCATTAATATGAGATGAACAATCAGGAGATTCCAAGAGCCTGAGGCCCAGTCAAAGAATCTGGCCTTCTGGTTCAGAGATTATGTCATGGGCTTCAGGTGTCTAATTTTCCATGCCTACAAATCTTGAAGACTCAAGGGAAGCCGTCACTATTTTCAACAATATGATTTGTCCTTTTTGCTCTCAATCATCATCCATGTTTTTTAGGCTTCTCTGCCAACCCCCACCTCCAGCCGAACACTGTATTTAAAGGAAACCACATGGAGACATAAGATAACAACCTGATTTCAGGTCTTCCTCTTGGCTCGTGTTCTCCAGAAAACTGAAAATGATCTGGACACAAATTAGAGACATGAATGCAAGACAGTAGGAAGCTGTGGTGGCTATAGTGACCTGGCAGGAACTTACTTTCCCTAAAGGGGCATTTTATATTCAGACATAACCAGTTTGTGCCAGGTGACAACTAGGTGGAAGGATGACAAATAATTACATATTCTCATTCTTCAGAAGATGGTGAGAATCTGAATGAAGACTCCAGATTTGAAAATGGTGTTACAGACCAACAGTTATATTAAGGCCCTAACCCCCATGTGATGGTATTTGGAGATGGTCCTTTGGGAGATCATTGGGGTTGGATTAGGTCATGAGGCTGGGGCCCTCATAGTGGGATTTGTAGCTTTATAAGAAAAGAAGTGATTCCTTTTACTCTCCTTGCATGCATGCACTGAGGAAAGGCCACTTAGTGAGAAATTGACCACTTGCACCCAAGGGGTGAATCCTCTCCAGGAACTGAACCAGTGAGCACAGTACCTTGGTCTTGGACTTCTCAGCCTCCAGAATTGTGGGGAAAGAAATTTCTGTTATCCAGTATGGGGTATTTTATTATAAGAGACTAAGAGAGTTGGCAACAATGGCAGAACACAAATCATATCTGTGGATCAGATGATGGCTGACAGCTTACCTCCTTTGTTATAAAAGGAGCATTGGAAAGATGAAATTAGGGATGATGAATGAGAGCAAAAAGGACAAAGAACTTACTTTTGAGGCATCAGGTGGTAGTTAGGGTTGGTTGACTATTTTCTAGACAGCGTCATTGATAGCAATATCTTAGTAATATGCAGGTTCTAAGGAAGTTCAATTTATCTCTTGCTTCTGTCATTCCATCTTTCCTACATCCCCAAAATACTCAAGCACTTCCATCTCCTTTCCCCCGCCCTAGGTCCCTGAGAATATCAGTCAGTAGAGACTTGGACTTTGCCTTTTAGGAACTTCAGGCTGACCAGAGCTCATATTGTGAAAGTGGTGATGAGAATGGGGTGCAGGATTTTGGGGGCTATCAGTTCTGCATCTGTCACTCCTGGGAGTTTACACAGTCCTGGTGGCCTGCTCTGATGCAGAATCAAGAGAGGGAGGTGTGTGCCCTTGCCCATTTCCATTCCTTGTATCCATGCTCTTTCCTAATTCAGATCAGAATAGATTCTTTGATTTATGGAAGCGTGGCAGAGGAGAGGGAAGCCAGAGGGGTTTCATTTCTCATTTCAGAGGCATTTTTCTTTGGACAGGTTGTACTCCGATTGCCATGCAGTCAAAACCAGACAACCCTGAATGATCACAGATGTGAGGATGTGTAGCCACTGCTTTTATAACTTGGTCAAAGAGAAAAGAGATCTTTGTGGTGGAGAAATAAAGTACTTATAATAAATGAAAACTTGCAACAGATCAAAATCATCTCTAGACATGTAAAATATTTAGCAAACCATGTGCTAGTTTGGCCTACTCAATGACCATTCATTTTTATTTTTATTTTTTTTAAACACAGTTACCTGCCATCACTTTGGTGGGCACTGGGTCAGTTGCTGAGGATGTTGATGATTTAGGTACAGACTGTGCTCAGTCTGACCATTAAAAAATGAACTCTAGATCTGAATGTCTTGGCACCATGAAGACAAGGACTGAGTCTGGTAGGTAGAGTGGAGGGCTTCTGGCATTTAATGTATGGTAAAAATATTTTCCAAAACAAGGTCACCAGCCTCTCAGAGCTATATAATATTTAGCAAAGCTAAATAAGAGGGAAAAATCAGAGAAGAAACTATTAAAATCTAAAGTATTTTAGCTAAAAAACTGGGACCTGAAAAACAAATTTCAACTTGGGACCACTCTGTCTCATAGGGGAAAAAGAAATACACCTTGAAAATGACAAGAGTTCCAAAGATGGTGGCATGAGCCCAGAATTTACAGGCCAGCCTGGGCAACATAGTGAGACCATGTCTCAAAAAAAAAAAAAAAAAGGGAACGTCAAGACAAATGTCTTCATCAGTGGCCGAGTGGGTGATCCCACATTTATATGCAGGGAAGCTTAAACTTACAATGTTTCAGTGAAATTTCTAAAGTTCACCTAAACTTTAGACATGATTTTGGGATAGGAATTAGTCTATTGCTCCTCAACTCTGGGTACTCCAAAGCAGGGCATAGCTTTTGCTTCCATAGTCCAATGCAAGTGTGTTTCCATTGGGCTGAGACCAAGTGAGGACAATTTCAGCCTGAAATGATTACCTTCTGGAAATTTTCAGTGAGTGGAAACAGTCATGTAGAGCTGTGGATCTTGCTACCTGGATCAATAACTTTTGCTAGTTAAGATTCCTGCCAAGGAAAAGTAAGGAAGATCAAATTTCATAGACCTAAAGAACCACTGGAAACTGCTTGCACCCATGTGTGCAAGGATCACTTTTTATGATTTATAGAAACCAAAACACTCATTGGAATAAGAATAATAGCTAACATTTACTTATCATTTATTTTGTTGGTCACTGTTCCAAGTAATCTACAGCGATGTGTTTAATCCCTACAACAACCTGTGGACGTGGAAAGGGTCTATTATTTTTCCTTCTTTATAGATAAGAACAAAAAGGCTAAATTACAGAATAGGATTGATGTGTTATTCCCTTAGAAAATGAGTCAAGTTTCATATCTATGAATGAATGGGAAAGTTCCTGTTTTCTTATTGTTATTTGACTTTCCTTCACTAGTTTGGTCTGTGTTCTCAGGTTATTCTTAACTTCTTAATTCTTTGAAGCAAAAAAAAAAAAGTCAAATTTTGAATTCAGAAGACAGTTTGAAACCCACCACATAAATCCAAGAAGCTAAAAGGAAATCTAATTTCACAAGCTGGATACGAATAGCTTGGAAAAATGCATTGCTTTTGCAGCATTGCAAAAACAAACAATCAAAGAAACAAAACCATTGTGTTGCTTTTTGTTGTTGAGAGAACCTTGTCTTTCTCTCCAAGCATCTCTGACACTTCCTTCTCAGACAAAGGGCAAGAAGATTTAACCAACTGACTCATTTTCTGAGTGGCACATTTATCTATATGCCTGAAACTTTAGCAATTCCCTGATGCTTAGGCCACATGAAATGTTATTTTCTCTTCCCCAAATGTTTGAATTCTGTAACATGGATCCCCAAAAGTCATTGCTGACCATGCTATCATAATACCTCTCTCCTGTGTTGAGAATGGTTTCTGGGTTGTTCTTTGAACATGGTGTTGAATTCATCTTTGAGAGGCGCCTTTGACTCCTCTCTTAAGGGCCACTTTTCTACCCGACTCCAGAACTGGGCTGTCCATCATTACACACTATTGCTGCATTCGCCCCTGGGCACTAGTGCTCCAGGCAGATCATCCTCAGAGCCTGGCCTGCAGAAAGAAAGCCCGTGAAGCTTCTAGCCCTGGCACTGAGCCACAGAGTTTTGGTGAATCATGCAACTTCTTTGAGCCTCAAAGAAAGGAGTTCATAAATTGTAAAGCATTAACTGAATGACGGAAAAGTGTCAAGCATTCTGTTGTGCACTTATGAGAAGCTGTCTTCGGTAGCTGTGATGGCCAACTCCCACATGGCCTTCACCTCCCGAAATGCACCTGAGATACATGCCACTCATGTGCTTGCTTGGGCCTCAGAATGTGTCAGAAGCTAGCATTAAACAACGTCTGCTGGATAAACACATTTCAGTGGCTAAGGCAGCTGGAAACGACCACTATGTTACATTTCACTTTAAACTCCTCACCGGTATATGAAGCAAAGTCGGAGCAGAGCATTGAATGGATTCGCCCTTGGCCACAGCATCAAGCGGCTCAGTAAACGGAAGGAGAATATGGTGTGTGTTAGAGGCTGTCAGTATTTGCCAGACCACGGTCTTTTAAAATATATATACATACATTGCACAAAGAGTTTGGCATTATAAAAAGGATTTCTTAAGTACTCCAGTCTTTTATCCAGAGCATTATTAAGAACTTTTTGTTAAAAATTAAGATGCTTAAGAAACCATATAAAGTTTTAAAAGGCTCTACCTTTCCCTTTTGCCTTTTTGGGGCACCTCAGGAGAGATGGTAGAATTCTCAAATAGTTGGAGAGAGCTCTGCGTGGAACGATCTACTTTGCCAATTTGTCCCATATTGGCCAAGGAAAGCCATTCACCACCTTGTTTTTGGTTATTTCAGCTGCTGCTAGGCGTTCTCCTACAAACACACCTGCACTGCTTTATGGACCCTGCCCCGGCAGGCAGAACACGATGTGTTTGTGGCTGCACCACCCCTTCCCCACACGTGCGTGTGCACCCCTGTTTCTGTTTTCATGAAACTACCCATATGTTTTCTGTTTTCCACTGGAATTCTCCTCTGTGAACTTCAGCACCAGATCAGATCCACTCATCAGTACAGTTTGTAGTTTGTTTGACAGAAATGAGCACAACATGGGGTCACTTTGTTTTGTGGGCTTCTCTCTACCTCCCTTCCAGTCCCCTTCTTTGCTTTTCTTCTTCTTTTTTTGTTCACTAATATAAGAAAAGTCTTAAAATTTCCCCTGAATACAACTCTTTTCATATTCAAGAGACCTTTTGTAGGATGCTGAAATTTGGCTGATCCATCCTATCCTGCCTGCCTCTGCCTGGTTTCCTCACCTTGTTCCTGTCCTGTCTTCCTCTTGTCTTTCAGAGTGTAGTGTGTGCTCCATGGAGTCTCTTCATTTTGATTCCTTAAATTCCCTTCTGGGTACTTTCCTTGGTCTCCTTTCTAGGTCTCTTCTTCTGATAACTGGCCGTTGGGCCCCAGTTGTAAAAGCAAACATCTTTCTCCTTCATTTCCTCACAGTTCAGTTGGACTTCCTTACTATCATCTCCTGTTGGTTGAAAGACACCAAAACTCCGAGTTGGCTGTTTTCTGAGCTTCTCTTTTATATTCATGGAGGACCAGCTGAAGCTCTTTTTCGGTCTAAGCATTGTTAAGAGTTCTCTGGCTTTCTGTGATGGTTCTTCCATTCATTAAACATTTGTTGAGCCCCTTTCTTATAAAACACACTATCCTAGGTGCTGGGGATGTGATAAGAGTATAACTTGGGACTTGCAGGCTGGTGTGCAAAAGAGACACAATGACACACATGGTAGTCTATTGGACACTAGCATGATGGGAGGAGATGGTTGGTGCAGGGATGTCTCGGATGCTGGAGAACAGACCACCTCATTCAGGGCAAGCATTCGTGTTGGGAAAGCACCATCAAAAAGTCTTAGTTCAACTGAGTTTTGGAAGCGTGATGTGGCATTGACCAGGCAAAGTCAATGCACTCGGAAAGAGCAACCCAGGCATTAGGGGTCAGAAATCTTTAGGAGGTTGACCATGTCCACTCTGTTTCTGAATCCTGTCAGGGTCCAGGAATCTTGTTCTCATGTCTTGCCAGCCCTGCAAATAGAACATGGGTTTGAGTGGGTTCTCTGGAAAGGTCTAAGCCTGTATGGATGGGGGTTGGGGCTGGGGCAAGGAAGAAAGGAGGGAAGGGAAGGATGAGTCACTTGAAAGTTTCATGTACTAAGACATGGCTCTTAAAGGAGTCCTGTGGTTTTTGCAAAGGAGAAAGTGCTCAAAGGCAGGTTACACAGCCAACAGTGAGCCAGTAAATGGTTTCACTGGGGCCAATATTGAGATACTTTGGCAGCCCTCTTTATTGGGCTTGGGACTCGTTGTCTATCAGGTACCCTTTTTTTTACTCTCCTTGCAAACACCCTTGAAGGATTAGGGTGAAAACATAGAACTTTCAAGCATTTTAATGTGATTTCAATTGCATTTTAATTTTTAATGAAACTTTTAATAAAGTTCTGTTTAAAGAGCCACAGAGATCAAAAGATTTCATTTAATAAGGTCTCCAATATTTTAGTACTCAGAGATAGATGGATTTAACAAGACACGGGCACATCTCTTTCAAGTAAGTTCAATAAATGGTTGTGTTGGAATGGGAAAAAAGGGAAGGTACACACACATGCAAATTTATCTTTTCATTTTTCTCTGTAGCCAGTGATTCCACCCTTTGGAAGTAATCGCTGAGCTTTTGGCATCTTTGAATAATAATACTCTTCTCATATGATAGTTACGCTGCTCCAAAGACCATACAGACATCTGAGCCAAACATATTTCTGTTTCATTTGCAAGAAATTGAACTGACAGATATACCTGTCTATTTTGTTTCCAAGAAAACGTCTTGTTAGAAATGTGTGAAAATATATTATATGACAGTCGTTGAAAATGTTTCAGATGCAGCAATAAATTGATTGTGGTTTTTGGACCAGATGTGCACCATGTTTAGAATTTATTGTGCTTTTCCGTATTCTACCCCAGTGCTTAAGTAAGCAGAGAGAAGTGCTTTGCTTTGCAGTGAAGCCCCTTATGTGAATAAATGGCATTTTCTTCCATTTAGTGATAGGAATCGCATAAATTGGAAATCTTCACCTCCCACACTTTGTATAACTGAAAAAGTCCTGTTGTTTTGTTCTGGCCTTTGAGGTGAAGAGGAAGGCTTAGTCAGTGAACCCCACCACTTAAGAGTGCAGCATTTTCTCTGCTCACACAGAAACTGAAGAAATACACTTCAGATCTCATTGTTATTTCAAATCCCTGCCTTTTGATCTGATGTATTATAGAACCTAATAAGACCTCTGAAGGAGCCATCATTTTATTGCATATCCCTGCAAGACTCAAGGCAGCCCTTACGAAAGGTGTTTTTTTTTTTTTATTCTATGTGTGCTCAATAAAATAGGCTTCTAACTATTCTAACTACACAGAAATGATCTGTGTGCAAGGATCTGTCTGCTTTTTTTATACTATCTCATTTTCCACTTCAACTCTAGCGGCACATTCATTGGTCTTAAGTGGTTAAAGATCTGTCTCATATCCTTGCCAACTGGGATTGTGTTTCCAGCTTTTTGTTAATTCTGGGCATATCAAGAATTGCTGCTGATCACGTCCTGCAGAACTGTGCTAGGCATTCTGTGGATCCAGGAGCTGGTGTAGGATATAGTCCTGCCCTCAGAGAAGCAGTCAGACAGCTAGCCCATGAAGGGCATGAAGGCAAGGGCTTCACATGGGACACCTTGCATAGGACTCACAGCAACCCTAAACTTTGTAAGGGCTGGTTAATTCCTTCATTTTAACAGAAATGAAACTGAGCCTCACGTAGTTCAGAAATTAGGATCCAGAACCAACAGCTGCATGACTTCAGATTTCATGCCCTCCCTTTCTTCAGCGCCCTGCCTGGCTGGTCGGAGAGTCAAGACATAACAATGAACATGAGGCTAGGAACATTTTGAATGCCCACCCAGGCCTTAATGCATAAAATACCTTGTGCATCAGGAAGGATCACCATGTGCCCTGTAGTCAGCAAGGACTTCCTGGAGGAGATCCTGAGCTGAGTTTGGAAGTCTGAGATGAGGGCAGAAATCCCAGGGGCAGAGGCATGGAGGAGGACAGCCTAGCAGCCTCAACAAGCTGTACCCTACTTCTAGCTAGTGCTGGAGGGCTGGGCGTAGTGGAAGGAAGGCGAAGGAGTAGAGTCTTGGGAGAACCCGCATGAGTTTGCTAGTTTCTGAGGGTTTAGATGTGAAGAGAGAGTATATTATGGTTTGGATGTGAGATGTCCCCCAGAAGCTCATGCATGAGACACTGCAAGAAGCTTTAGAGGGGAAATAATTGGGTTATGAGAATCTTAATCCAATCAGTGAATTAAGTTCCCTGTTGGGATTAACCGAGTGGTAACTGTAGGCAGTTAGGGTGTGGCTGGAGAAGGTAGGGCATTGGGGTGTGCCTTTGGGGTATATATTTTGTATCTGGAGAGTGGAGTCTATTTCTCTCTCTCTCCTTCCTGATCATAATGTGAGCCACTTCCCTCTGCCACACTCTCCCACCATGATGTTCAGCCTCACCTCAAGCCCTGAAGAATGGAGCTGGCTGTCTATGGACTGAGACCTCTGAAATTGTGAGCCCCAGAATAAACTTTTCCTTCTCTAAATTTGTTCTTGTCAGGTCTTTTAGTCACAGCAGTGAAAAAGCTGACTAAAACACAGTGCCACTTAACTGAACATTTTAACATTTGGGAACCATGATGCAGGTTTTTCCCTTTGTGGCCAGAATGAGTTGCATTTTAATAATAAGAAGAAGAATGTCAATTTTTTTTCCCAATCATCAAGCAAAATAAGCCAACCTCTTTGCTGAGCCGAAAGTGTCTGAGAATCATTTGGCAAAGTGAACAATTTAATTTGTCTCATGGAGAAGGCAGTGGGGCAGGGAGAATGGCATAAGTGGAGGAGGAGAGAGCCATTTCTCTGATTTTCTAGAGGTGCCTGGAAATGAGGGGGCAGAATAAAACACAAAAGAAAGAGAATTTAGAGGAAAAGCCCAGGCAGCAGGTAGGTAGGCTTCTTCCATCTGGGGTTAGAGCTGGGATTTAGACAGGCTATTTTTTTTTCTCAAAAGAGTATAACTTTTTAAACACTCCCAGCAAATACTTGTTGGTTCAGGCACTGAGATATATATTTTGTGATGACATAAAGTATGACTTCCTCTCTTTACCTTTTCGTTTACAACTTCATACAGCTGAAAACTTTTCAATTTAAAATACTTACTATGGAAATTAATTAATACAAATTAAAATACTTACTATGTCATTTTATAATTAGCCAGAAGGAAAAAAAAATAAGATGCCGTGTATGACCTAGGAATCACTATGTAATAACTGCAGAAGCCTATTTATTGATAAGACTTCCCCTTTCAAACATGGAATTTAAATTTAGAAGAAAGATGCAGATGAAATTGATACCTGAATTTCTTCAAAATGCAGGTGTCAAATAGTGGCTTTTTTTTTAATGTGTGGAACACTGGCATGAAATTTTCAGTGTGTACACCACCATTTATGTGTCAGACAATGCAATGGATGCGGGGAGAACAAAGAGGAAGCCCAGGGAGCTAATAATCTATTGATGGAGGCAAAGACATGTGTCATACAAAGTGATCCATGCTACAATATGCAGAGTAACAGGAATATAGAAAAGGAATGATTCACCCAGACTGGAAAGATTAGGGAAGACAGTGTGGACAAGGTGGTATTTAAGTGGTTTTTCAGTATTGATAAGAATTCACATAGAGAACAGAGAGGTAGAATAAAGGAATAGGGTGAGAGCATTTGGAAGTGGAGAGCTACAAGCAAAAACTCAAGCAAGTGATCCATCTACTTAGGAAGGAACCATAGGCCCCCCGTTTTGCATAATACCTTATCGGATTTCCTGAAAGTAGCATTCCCAAACCTAGACTGGGAAATACCACTGTGGACCCGGAGGAACCACTGAGGTTTTTAGCAGGAGGTGGACGTATTCTGGAGTGAATTAGAATAAAGGAACTGGGGCTATTGTGGAGGCTGAAAGGATGATGAGCCTAGCCCTGTGACATAATATGGATATTAAATTAAACTCAATTTTGTCTGAGGAGGCCTCCATACTGGGTTGTTATGTAAAAAAAAGTACAACCTAACTTAAGCAAACTAACAGGAAAACCTTACTTAGGATTATACTCTTATAACAATAGTTAAGTTTCAGCCAATGACTATAGCCAAGCTTCAGTCAGTTTCAAGCCACCAAAAGTATTACCTATGTTCAAATAGGGCAAACATCCAGCTACAAGCAGTGGGGCTGTTTCTGTGCCTCATTTCCATTTTTTGTAGCTCATTTCTGTTTTTGTTCATAGATGCTTTCTTACCACATATTATACATAGTTTCTCTAAACAACCTGTTCTGAGGGCTGATTTGTTATTTTTTTCTAAATAAATTCTGCTAAACTTAATTTGTCCAAAATTTTTCTTTTTTTAAAAAAATTATTTTCATTGTCAATGGATGTTTATTTATTTATATGTGGTGCTGAGAATCAAATCCTGCGCTTCACACATGCTAGGCAAGTGCTCTACCATTGAGCTATGACCCCAGCCCCCCAGATTTTTCTTTTAACAAAGAAAATGATACCTAATCCTAGGATGTTCATCATGATAGAACTTTGCTTCATATTGTAATATCTGTTTTCTCCACTGGCCTGCAAGGCAGGTTCCTCACCTTAGTTGTATTTGCATCTTGGTGCCAATACAGTGGATTCTTTTCTCTCTCTCTCTCTCTCTCTCTCTCTCTCTCTCTCTCTCTCTCTCTCTCTCTCTCTCTCTCTTCCTTCCTTCCTTCCTTCTTTATTTCTTTCTTTTCCTCCTTCTTCCCTCTCCCTCCTTCACCCTCCCCTTCTTTCTTTTTTCGGTACTGGGATCCAACCCAGGAGTACTCTACCCCTGAGCCACATCCCCAGCCTTTTTTATTTTTTATTTTGGGACAGGGTCTCACTAAGTTGTTTAGGGCCTTGCTGAGTTGCTGAGGCTGGCCTTAAACTTGCAATCCTCCTGCCTCAGCCTCCTGAGTCACTGGGATTATAGGCATGCACCACCAGGCAGCTATTGATTCTATTGTTAGTGATAATAAACTGTATAGAACACATTGTACAGTATTGAAATGTTAATGATCCATTATATGAAAAGCATTTATTTATCTGCAATTGAGGTACTTGTGTTTGGCTAAGGTTCTTGGTTAAGTTAAATCAGAATCACAACGTTAAATCAGTACTAATACTAGTCATAATTAGCAACAGTGATGATGATGATGGTGAACCTTGATGCAATTTTGTCTCAGGCTTAGTGTGGTATGTGTATGCACCTATTTATTATATCTCACTTTTATTTTATTTAAAAAAATCTTTGTTCTAATGACCTTTTCTTCATATCTTGACCCTACCGTGACATCTAGTAAGTTGTGATTTTTTTTCCAGACTACATGTTTCACAAACAAAATATATGTTTATATCTGACTGTACCCAAGCTGCTAGTTATGGGCATCCCTTTCTATAGCTCACTCTTAATCACTCATGTCTTTTGGATTATATAGAAAACAATTTATGTTACAAAATAAAATCCTCCCTTAAAAATGTTTGCCCTGGAAGTGAAGAAGGAGGAAATCACAAACAGTTATTATTTTCCCTTAGATAGATCTAAATATTAGCATTCCCTTAGCTTTAAAGATTATTTTTATGCTGCTCCCTTATAAACAATTGAAGTATAGTAACTCTTCTGTTGTCTCGGGTTCTGTCTACAGCATACCCAAACAACTTAGCTTGAAAAAGGAGCAAATCAACCCAACAGGTTATTTGGCATCGTATGAAGAAAATAAAAATATTTAAACAACTTAAAACATTTTAGAAAAGCATAGCATATGGTAAATTAATGTGAAAGTTTAAACATAGTGAGGAGAGCAGGCTGTACCCTGCTCTGAAATACTCCACGATGTATAGAACAGTAGTTTTCAGGCCAAAGCCTAACCTTGAGTTATTCCATTTCGTAAAACAGAAATTTGCCAAGAATTATTCCTTTTGATTTTAAGTGCCAAGGCAGAACAACTCTACCTTGTTTGTACAAGTTGACAACCACCATCTTCCTGGCACAACCGAAAGGCAAAAATTGATAAATAACTTATTCATACCAACTTATCAAACTAAATCAGGGCACCTGGACTTGTGGGCATCCCAGATCATATCAGAAATACTGGACACAGGAGCTCATCATCCTCCAAAATGCAATCCCCTCACCTAACACCCATAAAAGGAAGAGCCCCCTAAGACTGGACACAGTAACACCCGGATCCCATCATCTGGACAATTACCATGAGCCTTGCCCCAGAAAATTGCAGAGATGAGCCTCCTATACTCTGTCCCTGGGCTTCAGCTCAGTGTATTATCTTCTGCCAGTGACAACAGGGCAAGGCCACTGCAACCTGACACCTCAAGCTGACACTGCAACCTGACACTCTGAAACTGCTGTCAGTCTCAGACCTTCCCCTCTCTTGGCAACTCTACAGAACTGATTTGTTAGAGCCCTTATCTGACCACCTACGATGACTCTTTGCATTCCTATCTTCTCTCTGCCTTTGCTCTTGGCACAGCATCCTATAACCCTGTGGCAGTCTTAACTCTTTCTTAGTTTGTGTGAAGTAAATTATGTGACTTGAGCCTTATAGATATTAGAAATTAAGTTTGGGGTGGAATAAAAGAACTTGTGATTTTTCAGCCTATGACTAGCAGGTGATCTACGAGTACTAGGTGAATTGCAACCAAGGGAAATGGTGTAACTCGTGAATTTATTAATTCTCAGTAAATTCTGACTTTGTAGACAAAGACAAATGGATTTGGTCTTTGTGAATGGCATAGCTTGCTCATAACACACAGCCCAAGGGTCCCTCCCATGGAAGAAGAAGTTGCTGTTTCATTTAACTGTATTAATTACTGGTGTTAGTCAGTTTTTCATGGCTATGACTAAAACAACCAACAAGACAAAGTTAGAAAAAGGAAAGTTTATTTTGAGTGCACAGTTTCACTCTGAGCACATGGTGAGGCAGAACATCATGGCTGAAGGGCTTGGTGGTGAATACACCTGCCCAGTTTCTGATGGCTGGGAATCATAGAGAGAGAGGGGAAGGGGCCTCAGGAAAGATGAACCTTCCCTGAATCACCCCCAGTGACACACCTCCTCCAGCCATCCCCCACCCACCTACATTTACCACCAGTTAGTCCATGCAAATTATTAATCCATCAAATGGATCAATCCACTGATTAGCTTATAGCTCTCATAATCTGATCATTTCACCTCTGAACATTCCAGGAGTTTAACCAGGAGTTTGGGGGGTGGGGGGGATACTTCATAGCCAAACCATAACGCTCTCCAACTTCTGGAATAGTAATGGTAGCAGCAGCAGTGGTAGTAACAGCAGTAGTTATGGGAGGAGGGGGAAGAGAAGGGAGAATAAACTAATGTGAAATTAACAACAGTCGTGTGTTGTAATAACAGTAGTTAACACTATGTGCAGACATCATTATAGAAACTCATGTAATCTTTACCGCAACCTTAAGAGTTATTGCTAATATTTCCTCATTTTATGAAAGAGGAATCTGAGATTCTGGGAGGTGAAGTAACTAGTGGAGGAACCAAAGTTTTGAGAACAACAGTAATGACTGACACTGATCACAAGTTCTGTTATAGCTGGGTGCGGTGGTGCTCACCTGTAATCCCAGCAACTCAGAAGGCTGAGGCAGGAGGATCGAAAGTTCAAAGCCAGCCTCAGCAACTTGGCAAGGCCCTAAGCAGCTTAGCGAGACCCTGTCTCAAAATGATAAATAAAAAAGAGCTGGGGGTGTGGCTCAGTTGTTAAGCACGCCTGGGTTCAGTCTCTGGTACAAAAATAAAGTTAAACACTTCTCAGTGATTGACCCTATTACCCTATTGAATCTTCACAGCAAATCCAGGAGGTCGGTGTCTTTATAGATAACACAAAACTTGGAGGCCGGGCTAACAGAAGGCAGACAAGAGGCTGGAACCAGGACTCCAATGCCAGCACTCCAGTCCTGCCTTTCAGCTTGGGCTGGAGTGGGCTCTGGACTGATGGGTTAAGGGAGGGGAAGTTCTGTGAGCAGAAGATTTTGCCCAGAGAGAAACTGGGAGCTGACTCTCCCTGTCAGTGGCTGCCCTTGAGCAGAATCCTCCAAGGATGAGTCTATGATTCTTTCAAGAATAGTGTTTTTGAAAATGTGTATATAATTTAGATGTTTGTTTATAAATGCAAATACAGACAGATGAAATTTGGTTTTATAATTAAAGGTCTGATATAACAATTATTACCTTGCCTGAAATATCTGATAAACTGTGATTGTAATAAAGAATTCATCATCAAAAAAAAAAAAAAAAAAGAATCTTCTGGGGAAGCAGGCTTTCTTTTTCTGAAACACTGTAGAGTACCGGGTGAGGTAAATGAACCATTTGCTACAGGCACAAAGTTTCAGGGATTGTCCAAAATGCAACAAACAAGACAAATATTTTTAATGCATCACTTATAAATAGACAAATATTAAATATTTGAAATAAAATTTTAAAAAATGAATGCAAAGAAAAATCTGTACCTGAACAAAATATCGACATTTGAAATAAAGACAGGATCAATATGGTGCTGGGTCACCTGGACCAGACGGCTAGAAGGAGACCAGGCAGGAGGGAGAACCCAATGCTGTTCCCCACCCTCACAGAGCCTTCTTTGGCCCTTGGTAACATGTTGGCCTCCCTGTCTGGCTCTAGATGCCACTGCATGCTTGGGTGGCTCTCACAGAGTCACCCTGCAGGAGAGCACCTTGGGTAGCGCTTCTGTAAACTTCATATCACCAGAACAATATTTCTGTATTCCCTGCTATTTTTACAAAACTCAAAGTGGATCAAAGACCTAGGCATTAGATCATGAACTCTCACATACTAGAAGAAAATATAAGCCCAACACTCAAATATATCAGCTTAGGAACTGACTTTCTTAACAAGACTCCTAAAAGGCAAGAAGTAAAATAAAAAATAAATAAATGGGATGGCACCAAACAAGGAACTCAAACAACTTAGTGTCAAAACAAAACAAAACAAAACAAAAACCCAAATGACCCAATCAATAGATGGGCAAGGAGTGGGCATGGGGATAAAAAAGATAGTAGAATGAGATGGATATCATTACCCTAAGTACATGTTTGAAGATACCAATGGTGTGAATGTACTTTATATACAACCAGAGTATGAAAAATTGTGCTCTATATGTGTAATATACTATCATATATAACAAATCAGAATAAAAATAAATAACAAAACAAAAAAAAATAGATGAGCAAAGGAACAGAACAGACACTTCTCCAAAGAAGAAATATGAACAGTCCACAAATATAAGAAAAAGTACTCAATATCTCTAGCAATTAGAAAAATCCGTATTAAAACTACACTGAGATTTCATCTCACTCCAGACAGAATGGCAATTATCAAGAATACAAGTAACAATAAACATTGGCGAGGATGTGGGGGAAATGCCCACGTGCATTGTTGGTGGGACTGCAAATTGGTGCAATCCCTCTGGAAAGTAGTATGAAGATGCCTCAAAAACACTAGGAATGAAACCACCGTTTGACCCAGCTATCCCACTCTTCAGTATATAATCAAAGGAGTTAAAATCAGCATACTACAGTGATGCACCACCTCAATGCTTATAGCAGCACAATTCACAATAGCTAAGCTCTGGAATCGGCCAAGGTACCCTTCAACAGATGAATGGATGAAGAAAATGTGATATATATATATATATATATATACACACACACACAATGGAGTATTAGCTGTTAAGAATGACTTTATGACATTTGCTAGTAAATGGATGGATCTGGAGAGTGTCATGCTAAGTAAAATAAGCTTATCCCCCCAAACTAAAGGTCGAATGTTTTCTCTGATATATGGAAGCTAACCCACAAGTGGTAGGGGCAGGGGGATGGGGAGAGAATAGAAGTCAGTGGATTAGACAAAGGGGAATGAAGGGAAGGGAGGGGGAATAGAAATAGGAAAGACAGTGGAATGAATCTAACATAATTTTCCTACGTACATATACAAATACATAGTGAATCTCCCCATTCTTGTGTACATCCACAAGACTGGGACCCTAATTGGAATAAGATAGATTCCATGCTGTATAATTATATCAAAATGGACTTTACTGTCATGTACAACTAAAAAGAGTCAATTAAATAGAGTGAGGATGACATTTTCCAATGATATTCTTAAAAAAGTTATGCCTCTTTTCCCTCTAAAGCCTAAGGAGTTACTTAAAAAAAGACTATCAGTGCCTTTCTAATTTTAGATCTGAGTACCACTCTGGGGTAGCTCCTTGGGTATCAACTTAAGAAAGGCCTAGCTGTCATTTGGTCATGACAGCAAAGACACATGTCCTGCTATCTTTTCCAAAGGCACCATCCTGTGGACTTGGGCTTTGAACACTCAGCAGTCTTATTGCTGAATATGAACATAGCTGCTTCCCACCCCAAAAGACATTTCATTTATTATTTCAAAAATATTTTCTTTGGGCACTTTTAATCCTTGGGGACATTTACTTGATGAATAGCAAATAAATTCCCTAACCAGACTGTTGTTATAAATATCCATGGCATTAAGTCAAACCATTTGCATCGGAAACTTTTTTTTTCCTTGAGGAAAAGGGGTGGCTGACTTAACCTCAACATTTGGGATATGATTTTCCCTAAAATAACTACAACATCCATCATTTTTTTTTCCTGCTGGTGTGTCAATTTTTTAATGAGAGGCTGGGTCCTTTCAGTACCTTTGGTTCCATAGTAACAATTTCATGTGTTTATTCTGGCTTACTGAAATACAACACTAAAGAAAAGTTCAGTGACTCACTTTTGATTGGGGTGACTCTTAATTATAGGATGAATATTTAAAATTTGATCACTCACATGAGGATACTGTGTGCTTCAAAATAAGATCCATGGCAAGCCTTTTAAAATGTCAAATTATCAAACATTTAGACAGTCCAGTGTTTTCAAACTATGGCCCTTTCTTCACAGGTGCAGGTGTTTTCAAGATTATTATTGTTTTCATCCATGTATAACTGAGCTCGACTTCCCGCCACTCCCTCCCCAGTACCAGGAGCTGAGTAATGCATTGAGTAATGGATTAAAGGCTCTCCAGTGACTAATGCAGGTACCGGAGTCTGTTTAGACCTATAGCCCGTGCATCAAAATGAGTAATCGATACCATGGAGTCTTTCTCAGGTGCCGCTGGGTGGCCCAGAGAAGCAATAACTTTACTAGGACTCCAGTCCTTCTATCTTACCTGCCGCTGCTCGTTACATTGGATATGTGGGACAGCAGCAAGGGGGCTGGGTTGCTTTGATTGTTACCTTGGGTTTCTATTGTTTGATTTAATAGGTATTGAGCTCTCATCTTCTGTAAAATGGTAGCAACAGCAGGATCTGCATTGTAGGGTGTTTGAGGGGATGGATTGTGATAACCATGCATACGCCATGCCTAGCAGAGCACAGGCTCTTGGCACACACCACCTAAGTGTTGGATGTTATAATGACTCTTCTAACTTTCATTATCTGATCAGCATTTTGGCCTGCAGAATGAGTTCCTTTGCTCTGAAGGAAATTGTTCAAAAGCAATTGTTCAAAAGACTGAGTGGTAAGCGCAATTTCCACTTTAGATGAGCAATCCCTTTCGGGAGGAGTGGGTACACCATTCTGTCCTCCCTCAGGGCTCCACCAAGCTCTGCTTTCTCATGTTTGAAAGCCCAAGGCTGCTTTGTCCTCTTGAGCCCAGGCTCATGTGGACTGGCCAGGACTGAGGGCACAGCTCAGGGAAGAGCCTAGTCGAATCTCAGTCAACAAGATTTATTTAAAATGTAAAGACAAGCAGAGCTGTCTGGCGAAATTGGAAGTCAGCTGCAAACCTGTGACCCCACATTGTGGCCTTTGAGTGGTTCCAGGAGACACAGTGATCCCAAAGCTGATCTTGGGCATGCAAGTAGGGTGGGCTTGTGGGGAAGGGGCAGAGAAAAGCTGATATGGTCTAGATGTCGTTCTGGGGATTTGCATGACATGTTTTTCCAGCTCTCTTGAAAATCCATCTCTTTGATGACTCTTAGTAAACTTTAGACCTTAAAAGTCAGGCCTTAATCAGGGACTTCACCCATTTACTTAGTTACAAATATTTATGTTTTATGTCAAGCTTGCTGCTAGGTGAACTGGAAACGTGAATGACATGGTTCTCTTCTCTTGGAGCGTACATTCTAGGTTGGAGACATAGACAGTAAAAGAGTGAAGCAAAGAAAGAAAATCATTGTTAAATGTTGAGTGCTTGAAGGAAGGGATTGTGTGCTGGAGAACTTTTGTCAGAGAGTCTTTGACGCCTCTGTCCTGCTCTTGGGGAACATTGTGCCTTTTGCAGCTAAGAAGGACAGAGATCATGTTCCATACTTCCTCTGTGTGCAAGACTACAGAGCAATTTCTTCGGGTTATGTGTTGACACCGGCTCAGTCTTTCCTCTTGGGTTATGCAATTGAACTGAGCAAAGGGATCTCTATTGCTGTTTCTATTTTAGTTGTGAATAATAATGTTGCCAGGGCCTGAGTCTCCGCTGCTATAATTACTGTTTTTATCCTCATTGTCAGAAAACATGGCTTTGCACATTGATTTGCTTACAGATTGCTTTCTCCCCCCACAAAGCAGCTCATGGATCTGGTGGTTTCCAGAACACATTTTAGACAACAGTGTTTTAGAAAATGCAGCATTCAGCCCTCCTTGGGTGGTGCTGTGTTCTGAATTTTTGAAGAGTAGTAAGTATGTCTTTGAAGAGAAATATTCCAGATAAGATATTTACATGTGTTGGCGACCCTAGGTTTATGAATGCCTGGCTGTAGTCACCTACTTAGAGCTCATTCTGTAGATCTCAGGAACCTGCCTATGATTTCTTGAGTCTACAACCCCACCTCTACCCCTAATAGTAGATAGCTGTGGCACAGAAAATTTAAAATAGTCTCCTTGACACAAAGCAAAACAAAACGGAAACAGTAGTGTTTGATGGCAAAGGTATAAATAAATTCCATAATAAAGGATAGTACAAAGTAAATAGATACAAATTAACCTTGTTTTAAAATTTTACTGAAAAATAATATAATATAGGAATTCCTTGGTGGAAATTTCATACACATCAAAAAATGTGCTATTTCTCCTTTTCACCCTTATTGTAGTCTTAAAAGATTTTTTTAAAAAAAAATTAAAACAAGAATGCAATTCTTTGCTTAAATATTTTAAAATATAGATATAAGGGAATTGACTTGCACATCTGTTTGACCTATGCATCTATCAGCAGAGAATGCAGCAGCCTGAGTCCAGTTCATTGCTCTGGAGATCTGATCTGTGTCCAGCTTCTCCTGACCATCTCTAGCTATGATCCACAGATACCTTGATTCTTTCAGCTAACGCCAAGTTTGGTCATAGATATTTAGTAATAGGTCTGAAGAAAAATGATGGGTACTCTAAAAATTGGTTTCAGTGATTTCAGTTGTTTTTTTTTTTAACTTTTTTTTGGTCTAAAATACTGACAATTATATCTAAAGACCATGTGTTCACAGATGCTGAAAGATAGCCAAATACTTTTATTACAGGAAATTCCTCCTACCTCCTCCTTCCCTGATGGTCAGAATAACACTGAACCTTGCAACAAACTTAAACGTAAGAGATGCCCAGCCGCCGTGTGGAGTTCAGAAGCTGGCAGGGCTGTGAAATAGCCAGTTAACCTTCATGAAAGAAGCTGCTTCCTGACCACTCATTCCCCAAGCAGTAAGGCAAAGGAGGGTCCTATGATGGGGACCAGTCCCTGCCCTCTGGCCCTAGAGATCCCCACAGCTTTGCTCATCCCTCATCTAGCTCTTCACATCAAATCCCCTTGCCCACATTTGTTGGGTGTCCTCTGGATCCTTCCTTCAAAAGTGGAAATAGTTCTCAGATATTAGTGTGTATCAGAATTACACTAATCAGTTGCAGAACATACTAGAAATGCAAATATTGCTGTCTCTAGGGTAATTGATAAAAGAATAGCAAAAAGAATATATAACTTAATAAGTGCTGCTATTTGTCACCTATAATGCTAGTACTCATATTGGGAAAGTACTTGATAAAGTCCACGGTGCTTTTATTCAGTTTGGATATTTCCCTGTTCTAGCATCCACGGGCCATTAGATAGGATCCAATCAGCTTAGTAAACCTAATATCAAAATTTTCTTCATCATCTTCCCTCTTTTAGTTATGGGAGAGAGCATTTAAGAAACACATTCTAGGGGCTGGGGGGGAGCTCAGTGGCAGAGTGCCTGCCTCACATGTGTGAGACCCTGGGTTTGATCCTCAGCACCACATAAAAATAAATAAATAAAGATATTGTGTCCATCTATAACTACATATATTTAAAAACCACACATTCTAGTTATTATCCCTTACCTACTATCTGGTACTGACTGCTGTGATCCAAGGGAAAATGTATATCCATTTAGGAGACTTGGAATTGAAGCCATCTCCACCACTTTCTCTGTTGAAAAGGGAAACTACTTGGGTCCTCTGAGCCTCTTCCCTTTCTTTAGAATAAGGACAGTATTGCCCATATCCTGGGATAATAAGAAGACTAAAATGAGATGATAGTTTATAAAAACACTTTGCTGACTATCAAGGAGGAGACTATGCTCTGGTTTGGTCTGTGCACTGAGCTGTTACTGGGGAGAATGCTGTTTTGGTTTGGGCTGGGCAATTGATTCCCCAAATTTGAGAACAGGGGATGAAGGATCTCTGAAGCAGGAGAAGGAAAGGGGAAATAGACCTCAGTGAGTGTTAGTGTGGGAAGGGAGGTGGACCTATGGCAGGGAGGTGGAGACAGGACAGAGCACACACTCACTGGGTGCAGGTTTTTCAAGTACATATTGAAGTAGGGTGACTTTAGGTGAGTAATGTTAGGCTAAGTACATGAAGTAGAATTCCATTACCCTGAAAAACATATTGTTTTTTTAAATTGTGGTTCAGTTTCCAGTAATACAGGCAAACCAGATAACCTGAAACTCTTCTGCTAAAAGCACTTGGAAATGCTGGATGGACCATAACAAACATTCTTTCAAGTGCATATTTGAGCTCTCAAGAAAGTAAGGGAACAACTCAAGGATGCAAAGCAAAGAGGAATATGGAAATTAGGGTAGTTGTTGGTTTAGCTGCCTTTTGTTTTTAAAACCTGTTTCGGTTATCTGGGAATTTGGGTTTCATAGCCTTGCTGGATCTTACACATGGCCTGAGGCCAGCAGAGGTGAGTGGTTGGAACTGAGCCCCCTCTCCGAACATGTCTAAAGCACACTCCAGTTCCTCTTCCCAGCTGCCTGGTTTTTGGGCTCTCTTGTCTTTCGTCCATTCTGTAATTTATTCAACAAATATTTATTCAGCTTCTCCTTTGTGGCTAGTACCAATGTTGGTCCTGAGTGCTCTTCCCTCACCCAGTATACTTCCATGTATTCATGGCTAAGGAGGTGTTTTGAAGACTATAAAGTTCTATTTAAACATGCTACGTTCCTGTAAGGGTCTCCTGGATGAAGTGCTGATCTCAGCTCAGCTACTTCCTGGTGAGGTCTTGGGGCACTTCCCTAACCTCTTGTATTCTTCTATTTTTATTATTTATTTATTTATTTGTCCCAGGGATTGAACCCATGGGTGCTTCACCACTGAGCCACATCCTCAGCCCTTTTAATTTTTTTTAATTTTTGAGTCACCGTCTTGCTGAGTTGCCTACCTTGCTAAGTTGCTGAAGCTGGTTTTGAACTTACAATCCTCCTGCCTCAGTCTCCCTCAACTTTGGGGTTATCCGTGCGTGCCACGGCACTTGGCTATTCTTTTTATTTTTAATAATGCTTCTGAAATGTTTTTGATATTGGCAGACTGTTCTGGGTTGAGATTATCAAAAACAATTCTTGACACCAAAAAAACAATCCATAAAAGGAAAATTTGATGTTAGATTTCTATCAAACTTAAAACTTCTTACTGTAGGAAAGACACCAAAAGAATGAAAACAAGTAATAAATTGGAAGAAAATATTTTCAAATCACATACCTGACAGAAGACTTGTGTTCAGAGTATGTGAAGAACTACCAAAACTCAACAATGAGAAAACAAACAGGCCATGAAAAGATGCTAAACATCATTAGTTATTGGGGAAATGTGAAATAAAACCACAATGATATAACACTACAAACATATAGGAATAATTTAAGTAAAAATTAAAGGCAAACTAACAATATCAAGAATGGTAAGGATGAAAGGCAATGGAAACTTTTATTCATGGCTGGTGGGAACACAAAATAATACAGACACTTTAAAAAACAATTTGTCAGTTTCTTATAAAGTTAAACAATACACTCACTATAGGACCAGCAACACCATTCCCCAATATTTACCCAAGAGAAAGGAAACATTATGTTCACATAAAGCCTACAGGTAGATATTTATAGCCATTTATACACGATCTCTAAAAATTAGAAATAACCCCAATATCTTTCAACTGATGGTATATCCATTCAATGGAATACTACCTACAATAAAAAAGGAAGGATTGTTGATACAAGCAATAATGTAGATGGATCTCAAATACATTATGCTGAATAAAAGAAATGGACTCCAAAGACTACATACTATAGAATTCCATTTATATGACATTCTGGAAAAAGCAAAACTATAGAGACAGAGACCAGAGGAGTAGTTGCCCCAGGTGACCTCTCTGTTCTTTCAGGATGTAGGACAAGCCTTCTCACCCCTAAGAAATAGTTGTTTGACATCCCCCTGGATCTCAGCCTGCACCCACATATCCTGGAGCCCAGCATCTCTACCAGGGGATGAGCAAAGCCTTGGAGGGTGGGCTTTCAGGGTGACCAGCCATCCTATATCTTCATTCTCTCAGGATTGTCCTCTCCACCTGCTCTGGGGTGGATATCATGAAGAATCTCGAGAGACGTGATGCCATTTTTCAGACCCATATGGTACCTTGGGTTAAATTGGTGGTAGAGGGAAGCCAAGAGACAACCAAAAGCAGATGGTGGGCTTCCCTTGTAAAGTTCAAGGCTGGGTGCAGTGAGAATTGAGCTAGAGTGTTTGTGCAGCTCTCTGCATGCAAGTTTAGCAATCCCCAGGTTAAGACTTTTCAAGAGAAGGGCTCAATGTGGTGCATCCCCTCCCAAAGCCTAGGGGTGTCAGATGCTGTTTAGGCTTACAGTTTTGAGTGCTTCGGGTCTCTTAGCTGGGATCCCAAGCGTCTACTTTGAGACAAAGCGAAACAGGAACTTTGGGGAGCTACTCCCTGAACCTCCCTCGGGGGATGGAGATTCTCCCACAGCAGTCTTGGTGACAGGTTCTGAGACCTGAAAACAGAAATTTAGTTTGTGAGTAATTTAAGTGGTAACTGTTAAGCTCCCTGCGAGTTGCACTGAAGGTCAGTTTTTTCTTCCGGTTTGATTATTCAAGAGCAACCATTTATTGGCAACAGAAGAACAAAGGCAGATGTGCCTATAATCCAGGCCAAGGGAGGCGTCCTCGGCTGTGGTGTGGCCGAAGTATATCCATCCATCTATAGCCTGTCTTTAAAGCTGGGGGAAACCGAGCTGGTTGATAGGCTGTGTTGGAATTTGAGTCACCTGGGAGCTGTTGTTGACAACTGTTTACCATCCAATCAAGAATATGTTTTTCAGGTCTCCTTTGGGACATGAGCCACTTAAAAAGTTTAGAAAAATCCATTTTCCTTTTAAAAACCGGCATCCTTTATGTTTTAGAAGGTACCTAGATTTGGGGGCCAGACAGATGTGGAGCTAGGCATTTGGGCATTGACACTTACCAGTGACACAAACTCAGGCAGGTCCCTTAAACACTCAGAGACTCAATTTCCTTACTTCGGTGACAATGTATGGCTTGTTTCAACAGAAATCGGATGTGCTGGGATTTGGGTGATTTCTTTTTTTGTATTGTGTATTTTTCAGGACATTTTAATAAGAAGCACAAGGTCAGGTTGACTCTTAGTTCCTTGCTCAGCTCTTGCATGCAGAGAGGCAAAGTTCAAGGTTACGGATGTCTAATAGGTAGGCAAAGACCTTCAAGCCTGAACCATGGGGCTGGGGAAGCTCCCGTATAGAGAACTTGACTGCCAGAAAGCCATACTCAGGGCTTGTCTTAGAGACATTTTCCACAGACAATTCCCATGACAACTCGAACCTGGCAAAGTCATCAGAAGGAAAAGGCAAATTTAGTTTGATAGTGTAAACATTGTACTGGTTGCCATGGATTCTACAAATCACTAGCTCAAGTAAGGCTCAGTACAAGTGCAGCCTGAATGAATACTGGCCAGGCAGGGCCAGAGAGTCATTCACTTGCCCATTCATTCATTTATTGGTTGTTGCCTGAGCCTCTGCCCAGTGCCAGGCATGGCTGTCAGTGCTGGGAGCAAGCAAGTGAAGATGACCAAGTTATGCCATCGCAGGGCATAATTCCAACCAGCAAGATATTAAGAAATAAAAATGTGAAGGAAAGGATAGTGATAAAGCATTAGAAAAAAATCAAAGCAGGGACTGGGGACAGAACACCATTCTTCAACAGAGATGGAGTCTTTCAGCAGATGATGTTTGACAGGAGACCTGGATCAAGCAAAGGAATGATCCATGGGAGTGTGGGGTAGGGTGTACCCTCCATAGCCGTAAACCAAGTTTGTAAAAGGAAAACTAAGAATCATCTTTACTCTCTAGGCCACCGTCGGTGACTTTGGATATTGTAACTGTGAAGAGAAACCTTTAGCACATGATCTGATTTGTGTTTTAAGAAGATCACTCTCGAAGGTGAACTAATGGAAGGCAAGAGGGAAACAGGGAGGGCAGTGAAGAGGCCATTGCACAAGCCCAGGCTGACTTTTAAGAGGGTTGGCTTGGCTGGGCGCGTTGGCACATGCCTGAAATCCCAGCAGCTTAGGAGGCTGAGGCAGGAGGATTGGGAGTTCAAAGCCAGTCTCAGCAACAGCGAGACACTAAGCAACTCAATGAGACCCTGTCTCCAAATAAAATACAAAATAGGACTGGGAATGTGGCTCAGTGGTCGAGTACCCTGAGTTCAATCCCCGGTACCTGCCCTCTGCCCCCCAATAAAAAAGTGCATTGTCTTGCATCATTTTTGTTTAACTCCACACTGAACTATCCTGAATGCTCAGCTTTCTTGTTCTTTCTTGAAGCAGTATCACTTGCTTTCATTTGAAAGGAATTCACAGCACCCAAGAATGGTGCTGGCGCTGGGCTGGTGTGCGATGCAGAAGCTCCCTGTGAAGTTTCACTGTCCTCCCTTCTCTGCCCTCCCAAGGCAAGTGGAGGCATCCATCCCACTTCCTGCTCTTCATTGTCACTGTAGTCTTTTGGTCCCAGAACTGAATGTCCTCTCCTTTTTTTCCTCTTTCCATCTGTGAATCAAATATTTCCATGCATGCAACAATTGCATCCCTAAACATCCCCATCAGGGACACTTTGTGTTTTGTTGGAGTTGATCCAAAGGCCATGATAGATGAATTGGAAATTCTTCAGTAGTCCTTGAAAAAGTTTTATTAGGTACATGGTGGACCTGGGAAAACTTGTTGAGACTTGTAGGTTATGCAACTCTTTTAGCTTCGTTGCTAGAATGCTTGGGACTCTTACCCATGACTTCATTGCTCCTGAATGTGGGTTTCATGCATCTGGTTGCTTGACTGTTTTCAGGAAGTAGGGGTAATAGTTCCATTAATGTATCATCTTTTCCACGATTAGAAAAGAAACTTGAGAATGCTTGCCTAGCAAATATGTAGACACACTTTTCTCCAACACCTGTTCTTTCAAGTCATGAGATGTTTGAAAATAACCATGTAAGTTCCTACGTCTGTTCCAGTCTTTTAAATATGCATTAGAACAACATAAAAATTTTGCTAGCATGAACTAAGGTCAGCATGCACCCTCCTTCTGATTTTGCTGTGAATTCATGTACAGTAAATGTCAATTGTCTAAGAAGGACCAGGAGATGGGTACTTTCGTTTTATGGTATTAATGAACAGATGAGAAAAAAGATTTTTAACAGTCAAATATCTAATGTTACATTGCTATTAAGTTTGGAGCAGGAATTCTTATTCCATATCCCAACACTCATCCATACTGTTACACTTTGGAAAGTTTAAAAGCTATGCAAAAATGCACTCTCATGGAAAAACTGAAAGCATAGATTTAAAAAAAAAAAAGAACCTCAAAAAATTTCCACCACTCAGATATGACTACTGTTATTATTTTGTGCACAGCTTTCCAGATTTTTTTCTACACAAGTGCAGTTGCAATACATTTTTCAAGAATGGATTCAGCTTCACAACTTTCTTTTTCTCTTTAATAAAATTTTGTGATTTGGGAGTGTCTTTCTAGGTCATGAATATAGATTCCCAGTATCATTTTGAAAATTTGCATTGTTTTCCATTCCAGGATGCTAGTGCCATTTATTAAATACTTTATCATGTTTTTCTGTCTTAGTGAGCTGGGCTCCCCTTTGATTAATTAATCCTTCAGTCAGGACATTTTCTGAGTGCTAGTTGATATTCCAAGCTTGTGTTGTGCAATTTACATACATTGTTTCATTCATTAATTTGCTTACAATTTCTTGATATTACATTCTTTTTTAAAAAAATATACATTTATGTCTGATTGCACAGTGGTTACTTAAGGGCTCTTCATAAACACTGCAGAAGTATCCTCCAGTAAGGTCCTGATAATTTACACTTACAAACACTTGAAAGTATTTAATTCTTTATATCTACACAACCAGTGGGTGTTACCAATTTTTAAAATATTCTCTAATCCTCCAAGGAAAAATCTTATCTTATTATTATTTTTTTATTTCTTTGATGATTGGAGAAGTCATTTTATTATTATTGGTGCTTTCATCTTTTTTCCTTAAAATATTTTAAATTTTATATACATATCTTTTTAAATGATATATATTTATATATCTACTATCCTCATGTAATCTCCATATAAAATACAAATATGTATACATTCACACATTATGTATACCCACAAAGTTGTATATGTGATTTTTTTTTAAAATGAAAGTAGGTTCATATGTTACATGTTTTATGGATTTAGTTTTTTTTTTCATTCAAAAATGTCTCATTTAAACATTCTCCAAGTCATCTAGTAGATTCCAATTCACTGTTTTTAATGGCTGGAATTTTTATAAAGCCATTTTCCTATTGATGGGCATTGCTTTTGTTTCTAGTTTTTCTTCTTTTATCCCCATTTACAATGCTGCAATTAATATCTTTTTATTTATGTCTTTACAAATAAATATTCTTATTTTTATAGAATAGCCATGAATGTTTTTGCTGTGTGGGTCCTAGTGTGAATATATGTTTTTTAAAATTCTAATTTGTATATATGACAGCAGAATGCATTATACTTCATATTACACATATGGAGCACCATTTTTCATATCTCTGGTTGTATACAAAGTATATTCACACCATTTGCGTCTTCATACATGTACTTAGGGTAATAATGTCCATCTCATTCCACTGTCTTTTCTACCCCCATGCCCCCTTCCTTCCCCTCCCATCCCTTTGCCTTATCTAGAGTTGGACTAATCCTCCCTTGCTCCCCCTCTCAACCCCACTATGAATCAGCCTTCTTATATTAGAGAAAACATTCAGCATTTAGTTTTTGGGATTGGCTAACTTCACTTAGCATTATCTTCTCTAACTCTATCCACTTATCTGCAAATGCCATGATTTTATTCTCTTTGATTGCTGAGTAATATTCCAATTTGTATATGTATATATGTGTATGTGTGTGTGTGTGCATCTATCTATCTATCTATCTATCTATCTATCTATCTATCTATCTATCTATCACAGTTTCTTTTATAGGAGATGATGCTAGATTGCCTCCCCAAAGGTTAAATCACTTCCTGTCTCCACCAGCAGTATCTCAGAGTATTCCTTTTTTTTAAAAGTATTCTTTTTGTTCTGTCTTAACCTGTATAAGTGATTGTGGTTCTATAATTTTTGTCAACCTGATGGATATAAGGTAATGATCATGTTGTTACTGCAATTTACATACCCATACTTATTGCTTTGTGAATTTGTACATCTTTTTATTTGTTTGTTGATTTACTCATCTGCAAATTCTTTGCCCATTATTTTACTGGGTTTTTGTCTCTCTTCTATTTAGAAGAGATCTTTTTATATTATAAAATAAGCTTTTATTTATTACCTATGTTACAAATATTTTCCAACTTTTTGTACATTATCTTTGTTTATGAGGTCTGTTGCTCTTCAATAACTTTAAAATTTTTTTATGTAGTCGAATGCAGCCAGATTTAGCTTTTAGCTTTCTAGTCATAGTTAAGAAGTAGTCACAATTTTGAGATACTCTTGGGTAATGAGAGTGATGAGATTTTTTTTAAAAAGATATTCTTAATTTTGTTAAAACTTTAATCCTTTTGAAACTTATTTTTGTATTCATTAAAGGACATAGTTCATTTTTATTTTCTTGTAGATGACTACCTAGGATTTACTAGTGATTATATTAAATAATCTATCATTTTAACTTATTGAATATATATCACCTTTATAATATATTAAACACTTATTTATACCGGGATGTATTTTTGGAGTATCTGTTCTGTTTTATTGCTCCATTTATTTGTTCCTATTTGAGCTTATGGCTTCATAATAAATCCTGAAATTTGGTAAGAAAAATCTTTCCATACCATTTTTTTTACACTTTTTGGTTATATGTTCTTTCACATACAATTTTGAATACTCAATTTAAAAAAATATTGGGCTACTTATTGAAATTGCATTTAATTTGTACATTAATTTTTTGAGAATTAAAAAATTTACATTTATCCTTCCCTTTCAAGAACATGGAATGCTTTTTCATTCTTTTTCAGGATCTGCATTATATATTTTGAGAAGATTCTATACATCCTATACCTTTCTTATTAAATTGCTTTAAAACTGTTTTATAGTTTTTGCCTCTATTTGTGTTTTTCACAGAAAGCCTACTAGGAGCTCCATTAGATTACACTGGTTTTCTAGTTCAATTTGGGAAGAATTGATATCTTAACAAAATTAAGTCTTCTAAACTGTGGTCATGGTATACATCTAAATAGATAGGTATTCTTTTAAAGTTTTTTTCAGCAGTTTTTATAGTTCTATGTTTCTAGATCTTGTAATCTTTTGAAGATTTATACCTGTTTCATATTTTTGCCATTATAAATATTTTAAATTTTCAATTTTCAAGTGTTCATTGCTTGAAATACAAGATGTTTTTTGGGGGATATTGATTTGTAGCCTATAACCTTGCTAAATTTACTTATTAGTTTTACTTAAAATTTTTTTTTTTGCAGATTCCATTGAATTTTCCACATAAATGAGTATATCATCTGTGAATAACAGAAGATTTACTGGTTTACCTGTTCTTTTCCTATCTGGATGGCTTTTCTGAAATAGTTAATGTAAATAGATTTTATTCTTCTTGAATGTTGGTAGAACTCACCAGTAAAAGCATGGGCCATGAGTTTTCTTTGTTGGAAGTTTTTAATCTATAAATTCAAATTTTGATATAAGTATAGGATTAATTATGTTATCTATTTTTTTTCTATAAAAGAGCTTTGATAATTTTTATGTTTTGAGTGATTGGTCAATTCTACCTATGCCAAATTTATTGGTGTTAAATTGCTTATAATATTCTTTTATTATAATTTTAATATGTGTCAAATCTGTAGTGATGTCATTTTTCTTGTTCCTTATAATGTTAATTTGTTAAGGTATGGTTTCCTGTAAGTAGTATGATGTTGGGTTTTCCAATTTGATAATCCCTACCTTTTAATTAGGGAATTAGGTCATTTACTTTTAATATGACTATTGAAATGATGTGATATATATATTTTTTATGTTTATGTTTGTTTTCTGTTTTCCCATCTGTTTTTCCCCCCTTTTCTTCATTTTGATCACTGACTTATTTCTATCCTTTGAAAGTCCTGTCCATGAAAAATGGAACTTCAATTTTATGTTGAATCCAAAGCTTATCCCTCACCTTGCCCAGGTCTCATCCATGGCTCAAGGATAATTTCCTTTTCTTCCTAGCTCATTTCTCTTCCTTCACTCTTTCCAATGTTTCTGGCTTCTCCAAGGTTGAGTTTGGGAGAAGAGATATTAAGAGTAAAAGAGATCTTGAGTATTTTTATTCAACACTAGCAACAGCAAACTTTTGTCATATTTATAGAAATCTCAAGTTCTGAGCTCACTGAAAGCTTTAGACATTGAAAGGCAGACCCTGCTGTTTGCCTACTTACAGATGCTGCAAGCATGTTGGATTTGAATACTAGAGACAATGAACGTTAGAGCTTGCTGTACAGTTACTACCTTAACTGGATTAGTCATTAGAAATTTACTTTAAATCTTCCCATTCTGAACTATGTTTGTTAAGATAATGACAGCTGCTGTAACAACAACGACTTACCAAAGGTTTATTTTATTATCTATGTCATGTCCCAAGTTGTTTCTCTTTAAATGTACAATTCTAAGTAGTGGTTCATGGCTCCTTCCTGGGGTCCTTTCATCTGTAGCTCTGCTGCGTCTGACCCAGGATTTTTAAGGTAGTTATGCCCATTGGTGTCAAGCTAGCATTGCCTGGAAAGCTTTTCCGTAGGTGAGGCCTGGGGGTGGCATGCTCCATTTCCCCTCACCTTCCATGGGCTGGTGTACCTGACTGTAAAGAAGGCTGGGGGGATGTAGTATAGATGTGTGACCAAGGGGATCAGAAGTGAGGAGCTGTCTAGGTCTGTGGAGGAGGATTTCCTTGTTACAGCAGACCTTGTATTTCAATTTGAAGTTAAAACTCAGCAAACATGGATTCTCATCTTCATCTCCTGTGGCACATCCTATGGCCAAGTCACTTACAACTCAATTCTCAAGAAAGACACTTCTTCAGGAGTGAGGGATGTGGGAGGTGGGAGAAAGTTGGTCATCATACCAACACCAAAGCTCTCAGAAATTGTTAAGCTTGAACTTTTACACTTAAAGGAACTGGACCCTTCTAGGGAACATTTTAAACAGAAAAGAAAAGATTTAATAGAATACTTACTCAAGTCAAGCACTGATATCTTCTTACTTCATGCTTAGAATTTTTTCCTTTTACAATTAACTCTTGAAAGTCTTTGAAAAGATATTTTTCATTTAAAAGTAGAAACTTTGATTTCTATTTTTTTTTTTGAGTTTTGATTTCAGACAAAAGGCATTTGTATAAAGAATCTTCTAGAGTGGTTATACATGTTCCCTGCATCTAGCATTTTTTCTTACAAATCTCAATCCTCTGGAGTCATGGGGCACTCAGGACCTAGTGATTCAAGTTTACCGTCAGTTTAATGATTTTGACCCTTGCTCTGAAGTGGATTTGTACAGAGAAGTCATGCCTTGCATGTTCTGGGATCGTTAGTTTGGCTTGAAATCATCTGGCTGCTTGTGTTGCTTTAGAATTGTTTCTATAAAATAACCATGTTCATGTGAAGAGTTGGAAAAATTTAGGAGCAAACTACTAATGGGATGACAGCATTTAAGGACCAGTGACTGTTATGTGTCAAGCAGGATCTAATTCTCTCTACTCATTTAGTTATATAGAGCACTGACTCAAGGATTTGAGGGGCATCTCTTTTCAAGAATGGTTAAGTATCTCCCAACATGACCATGGACATCATTCTAGAGACAATGAATGTTAAAGCTTGCTGTACAGTGAGCAATGTATTGGGAACTTAGTATACACTTTTATTATTGAATATTTTTGCTCATTATTTTGGTATGCCTCTTCTTTTTAATGTATAGTCCTTAGTAGTGATATATCTTTTAACTTTATGCTAGAATCTAAGACTACTAGCTTCATTAATTTGATGCTTATTTACTAAATGCATATTGCTAGGTATCTGGAATCACAGCTCTCTGGTAAATGAGTTTTTAATGATGAAGTGGCCATAGTCTGGCCAAATGGAAGACCTAAATCAAATAAGTAAATTTTGTTATATTTTAGTAGGAGGTAAGCTCCATGGAGAAAAAGAAGTTGAAGGGCAGTGGATTTTGCCATTTCAAGTATGGTGGTCAGGGAAGGGATCGATCATTATGTGACACTGAACAAAAACTGAAAGGAGTTGAGGGAAGAGTACCCCAGGTAGAGATAAGAACAATGATAGAGCTTGTTAAGGTGATAAACCCGAGGAACAGCAATGAGACCAACTTGTGTAGCTAGCTAGAGAAAAGGAAGCATGATAGGCGATGACGTCAGAGAAGCCAAGTCTAGGAGTGGGAAAAGGAATGAGTGGGGTAGAGGAAAGTAGGTGACCAGGAGCAAAACCCGAATTTTTGTGTCATCCTGGAAGTCAAGTGAAGAAATTGTATCAGGAGTGAGTGATGGATTATGTAAAAAATGCTGATGGATCATGCAAGGTACATTCTGACACATTAGATTTAAATTTACTTTGAGAAGTTGAGGTGGGATCCAGAGTGAATAAGAGGAGAGAAAATATCGACATCTTTTTAGAGAGGTTTTGTTGCCATGGGGTGGTTTTATTTTTAGAAATGGAGAAATTATAGCATGTTTGTGTAGTGATGAGACTAATCCAGCAGGGAGGGGCAAATTGATGAGCTAGGAGTGAGAAGAGAGAATTGATGGAGGTAAGAGGAAAGGAATGTAGTGAACAAGAAAATAAGTTGGCTTTGAGCAGAAGCATGGCCAGTGTGTCCAGTGGGAGGGCAGAGAAAATGGCACAGATGCTTGTAGGTGGTAAATATGGAGGTGGGAGCAAGGAACTTTCTTCTAATTGATATTGCTTTCTTAGCACATTGGGAGCAAAGCTATCAGCTAGGAGTGAGAATGGGAGGATTTTGAGGAAGGAGAAAAAGTTTTAAAGTACTGTGATTTCTGTGCAGCACTTAGATGGTCAAGTCTACAAATCACTGAAAGAGAGGTAGGAATTAGGTCTGAGAGATGTCTCAGTGTCTGAGCTAGTTGAACTCTGTAGTCTGTTGTAATGACGTTGGATTTTTATTCCAAGTGACATGGGTTGTTATTGGAAGGTTTGAGCTGTGGAGATAACCTAACTTTGGTTTTTGAAAGATTACTTTGACCACCCTGGGCAGAATATTCTGTAGAAGCAGAAGCAGGATGAAGCCCAATTCAATAGTCTAAGTGAATGATGCTGGTGGTTTGACCTATGGTGGAGGTGGTGAAGGTAGACAAGCTGGATTTGAGATGAATTTTGAAGGTGGATTTGACAGGATTTGCCAATTACAAGTTCAGTATGAGAAAGAGGCATATGAATCAATTTAAGATTTAATTCTGAGTTATGCACAAACACTGATGCTAATTAGATATTAGGTTGCTCAACCCCACATGCATATAAGATCAATGTCAACTAAGCTGACATCATCAGCCATGTAGCAGAATGACCTCTTATAGATTGAGGCAGTAGTTTTCTAAGGTTAATGTCACTAAAAGCCGAAAGTTTGTCAGCTTTTTGTTTCTGTGACCAAAATACATGAGAAAAACAACTTAGAGGAGGATAAATTTATTTTGGCTCATGGTTTCAGAGGTTCAGTCCATGGTTGGCGAACTTCATTGCTCTGGGCCAGTTGTGAGGCAGAACATCATGGCAGAAGAGCGTGGTGGAGGAGCTTGGTTCAGCTCATGACAACCAGGAAGCAGACAGACAGAGAGCCAGAAGCCAGAGATAAAATATAATCACCAAGAGGATGCTTCCAGTGACCTACTTCCTCTAGTCATGCCCCACAGTCACCACCCAGTAATCTATTCAAATGGTTAATCCATCAAACGAATTAATCCCTTATTTAGGTTACAGCTCTCATAATCTAATAATTTCACCTCTGAATATTTCTCCTTTGCCTAACAAGAGTGGTTTTGAGGGACACTTCATATCCAAACCATAACAAGCCTTATCACAGACAGAAAGCAAGACGATTTTGATCTGGACATACCCTAAAGGAAGAGTATAATGTGCCATTTTTTTTTTCCTATGCATTTAGCATATTTTTAAAATTTTGTAATTCTAAGATAAATTAAGTAGCTATCCATCTAACTTGCCTTCTGGAAATGCATTGGACATTTCTTCTTTCAAAAACTGACGGAATGTAGTTAATAGTCTGGAGCTCATTAGGGTTTTCAGAACAGTAAAACAAAGTGCCTTCATTTTAATGGGAAGCTCCGCTCTGTCCATTTAGTATTTAATGGTTTAACTTTTTTCTTCCTTAAAACTTAGGAAAACTATAAAAATCTAAAGAATGAACATGCCGTCAACTTTAAAAAGAAAGATGGCACTTTGCTCCCAGTTATTTAAAGAGCAGCTTGTCTCCATTTTCCCAGTCTGTGTGTTCTTGACATTTTATTAGCTTTGTGACTGGGCCAATCTGGCCACATATCTCCTCCTCCTCCTCTTCTTCCTCCTCCGCCCCTCCTTGTTCTTCTTTTTTATCATCAAACTTCTAGGACTGCTAAGAAACTATTGGTGTCTTCTGTTGTGTCCTCTTAAACTTTGGGACTTCACCATTTTCTGAGATATCTCACTCACAAGAGAGAACCAAACCAAAGGATGCCAAAATATTTCCTTGAAACTGCAGTTAGTCATTTTCTTTATTGTGTTTGCAAATGATGCCCCTGAGACTGAGATAGGAAATGAATGTATTGCGGAGGAATCTTTCTTGTGGTTTGAGAGATCAAGAAGAAGAATGCTACCTGGATCTTTTATTAATGTCTTCAATTTTGTTTCTTCTGGTCTTCTTTCCTCTCAGCAGGGCAAGTGGTTCATTTCAGGGGAGAGGAAGCCCATTCTATATTGCCTTTCCCCATTACCAGCTTCTCAGTATGAACTTGATGGCTGTACTTGTCGTTGCTTGTCGTTGCTCTAAATTGTAAACAGCTATCAGATTTGTGGATTGATGTGGGGTCAGGAAAAGTCCCATTGGCTATTCCAGAGGTAAAGGCAATATGGAACTAAAGTTGAGTGCTTGGGTTCTGAAGCCTGACATGGGTACAGACTCCAGTGTCACCACTTTCTAGCTGGCCAGTCTCTTAACCTCTCTGGGGCTCAGCTTACTCATCTGGAAAATAGGGATAATCTCACCTTATAGATTTGTTGTGAAGATTAAACTAAACAATGTATCATAAGCGATTACCACAGTGACCTGCTCCCAATAGACACTCTTTGGTAGCTATTAATATTTTTCATTTTATGAATTTACAATTTAAGGGATAACATGGTTGTTATATATGTCACTGTACATTTTTGTTATCACATATTATATATATCTACATGTAGGAATAAAGTAGGGTTCAGATGAAGGGAAACCTTACTTTCTCCACGTATCCCTGAAAGGCTAGACCAGCAATTCCCCAAATGTCATCTCCAAACCAGTGCAATCATCATCAACTAGAAATTTGCTGGAAATTCAGGTTTTTGAGCCTCACTTTAGACCTCTGGAATTAGGAATTTGGGGGTGGGGCTCAGCAATCTGTGTTTCATTGAGTCTTCCTAGTGATCCTGATGCACTATAAACTTTAAGATCCACTGGCACCAGGTCCCCATTCCAGGATAATGACTTCCAATCTAAAACATCTTGGTTTAGTTTTTGTCCTGTTTCATGCGGTAATGCCTAAGTAACTCATAAATGCTGAACTAAAAATCAAATAGTAATATACAAAATGCAAACTCTTTGTTTAATGACTGTCTTGTTGAGTGCTTACAATGTAATCGTGTTAATCTGCTGGCTGCACACCAAGTATCACAGTCTTTAGTACACTGGGATATGGATAGCACACAACACACTCTTGCTGTTTGAATGATGGCATGTCAACAGGTTTGGGTGACAGGTTTGGAACCAGCACAGTCTTTTTCTCTAATATTTAAGGAATGGAACAGAAAACCAGTGATAGCATCCATCCTCTTGGGCATTTACTGCTTGGCCAGGAAGGCACTCAATGTAGGAGAAGGGCATCAGTGCCTTTCAGATTTCCAATCTCCTGGTGGCATCTCATGTGACCTCACTAGTTGGCAAGAGTAACCCTCCATATTAGAAGACTTTATTCAGTGAAATGTTATAAAACTTTATGACCTCTTGGGAAAACTGAGTTTTCTATAGCATTGTTCTAAGTGTGACTATAATTCTGATGTTCTCCTCGTAGCATCAGATTATACAATGACTGCAGACATCTAGAAGGAATATTCAGAATAAAATAAAAAGCACAGAGAGTAATATAAGAAACTCCTGTAGAGCCGCTATTTAGATTTAACAAATGTCAATGTTTTGCCATTGTATTAGCCTGGGTTGCTATAGCAGAATACCATAGATTGTGTAGCTTAAACAACAGAAATTTATTTTCCTATAGTTCTGGAAGCCGGGATGTTCAAGAGCAGGGTGCTTATGGTTTTGGTCCCTGGTGAGGACTCTCTTCCTGGCTTGCTATGACCTCACATGGCCTTTCCTGGTACATGTACACAGAGCAGGAGGAAGGATGCCTCTTCCCATCAGGAGGCTGTCCCCACTCTAACTACCTTGCTTACCTTTGATTACCTCCTTAGAGTCCCATCACTGGATACAGGCACAGTGGAGGTTATAGCCTCAATGTATGAACCAAGGAGGTCACAATTCAGAACATAGCAGCTGTGTGTCTAATTTTACCTTCCCTGACCCATTCATTCCCTTTCCTTCTTCCAGAGTACATTTTTTTTGAAGTTAATCTGTGTTTTTTACTTTCCTGATGCTTTTAGTATATATACACATTTACATATTTATTTCTATTAACTTTATCATATCATTTAGTATGCTTGACATTTGATATGAATAGTGCTTGCTTTTTTTCCTCTTACCTTTTTGATATTTATCCATGTTTGTGGACCTAGTTAATTCATTTTAGCTGCTGATCCATGCTCTGATAGATACATATGCCATGGTTTATTTATCCATTCCATTAGTCGCAGACACTACACAGTTGATTCTGTCTTTCTTAACATCATCAGTGATGCTTCGGTGATCATCCTTTGCATGATTCTGAAGGAATACGTGCTAGAGTTTTCTTATGATATACACTGAGGCTTGGCATTCCTGAATAGTTGGGTTATTCATCGGTTTTATTAGATGATGCCAATTATCTGTCTTTAAAGCTTACATAAGGTTTAACTTCCACCTGTAGAATTTTCAGTTTTATACATCCTTCATACTTTTCATTACTTATTAATTTTCGTTTATCTCATGAGCATGAAATGCTATTTTATTATTTTAATTTACGTTTCCCTGATGACTGATGAAGTTAGACATCATTTATCTGTATTTTGGTGAGTCAAACGGCTCCTTTATGAATTGATTATTCATATCGTTTGTCCACTTTCTATTGGTTAGACTTTTTGGTATGTAAAAGTTATTTATATGTTTGTATTATTAATATTTTTTCATAGTGACTGCAAATAATTCTCATAATCTGTAGCTTGATTTTTAACTTCTAAATTATGTGGAGGATTTATTTTAATGTTGTTGAATTTATTTATAGGTTTTTTTTTTTTTGCCTTTAGGTTTGGGCTTAATATATTTTGTTTGTGAAATTGTTTCCTACCCAAGATCATAAAGACAGTTCCTCTGGGACTGTTTCAATTTCTAAGGTCTCTATTTTTTTTTCCCATTGATCTGTCATTTTTATGTTATTTTAATTATTATTTAATTACTACAGATTTGCCATAGCTTTGCTATCAACTGGAGAAGTATTTTTTTTTCTGTACTCTCCTTTGCCATTTTTGACTCTTTACCTTTCCAATAAAATTCAGGAAAAATATTTCAATTTCCATGACAAGCAGCCATATTTATTGGGACTTCCTTGAATTTGTAGATTAATCTAAAGGAGGTTGACACCTTTATGATATTGAGATGATCTAGTAAATAAATATATAGTGTATCTTTTCATTTACTTTATATCCTTTATTAAAATTGTATAATTTAAATCTTTAAGGTAATATGCTACTTTCGATAGATTATCTCCAAGGGTCTTAAATATTAAAAGCATCCATTTATCATGGAATGTTAATTTTATTTATTTATTTAAGAGAGAGAAAATTTTTTTAATATTTATTTTTTAGTTTTCAGTGGACACAACATCTTTATTTTATTTTTATGTGGTGCTGAGGATCGAACCCAGCGCCCCGTGCATGCCAGGCGAGCACGCTACCGCTTGAGCCACATCCCCAGCCCCAATGGTAATTTTAATTTGTCATTTATTTTCTAACTTATAGTTGATTATGTATGGAAATGGCATTAATTATTATTATTATTATTTGATCTTAAAATTTTACAATCCTGCTGAACCCTCTTGTTAGTTCCAATAGTTTGTGAATTCTTTTGGATTTTCTGTGGACAAAAATATGATCTTCAATTAATGGTGATTTTTAACTTTTTTCCCTTTTCCTTTCATTCTATTTCTTGTCTTATTGAATTGGTAAAATCCTCCAGCAACAAGTTAAACAGTTATGTTATATTAATAACTTTTTAGTAGGTACTTCTACCATTGATCACTAGATAAGAGGTTATATATTTTTTGCATATACTGTTTTCTAGGTTAAAAAAGTTTTCTTTCCTTCTTCCTAGTTTCATAAACCTATTATGAAAGTATGTTGACTTTCTTTGTTAATCAGATATGGTCTGCGTCTTATATTAATAGATTTTACCTTTGTTAAATCATCTTTACATTCCTCGTTTTTTGCTAATGTTATGGGTAGGATTTATGCTCATAAAAGTGAGCCTGAAATTTCTCTTTCTCATACTGTTTTTTTGTTCAGTTTTGATATTAAGGTTTTGCTCGTCTCATAAAAAGATTGGAGAGATTTTTCTTTCTTTTGGTTTCTGTAGAAGTTTGAATAAGAAAGCAGTTATATAATTCTTAAAGGTCTGGTAAAATATGCCCTAAACTTGTCTGGTCCTGATACTTTGGTGTTTCTTTGTAAAATAACACACCCCCACTCCCCACCTTTAAATTGTTGATTCACTTTCTTTAGTGGATATATGTTTCTTTTTTTTTTTTTGTGTGTGTGTGTGTGTGTGTGTGTGTTTATGTGTTTGCTGCTTCTTGAATCAATTTTGGGTAGATGCAGTATTTTTCAGGAAAATTTCCATGATATTTAAGTTTCTAAAAAAAAAATTTTATGGTATTCTCATTTCATTTCACAAAACTTTACTCCTTAGCCTGAGTGTGCTTCCCCTCAAATTCATATTCTGACACCTAAGACACAATGAAATAGTGTTTAAAGGTGGAAAGTTTAGGAGATGGTTATAAAAGAAACCCGAGGAGCTTGTCCAATACTCCTGCCAAAGATACAGCAGATATAGTTGCTGGTGAAGCAGACAGCAGCCCTCACAGACATGGAATCTGCTGGTACCTTGAGCTTGGACTTCTCGACCTTGTAACTGTGAGCCATAAATTTCTGTTGTTTATAAATAACCCAGTTTAAGGTACTGTGTTATAACAGTCAAAGCAGACTAAGACATTTGTTATATCTATATTTTGCTCCCTTTTCATTTCTAATATTTCTTATTCTGCATACCCTCTTTCTTGTCTCTTGCCAAAGGTTTTGCTATTCAAAGAAAGAATGTTTGGTTTTGTTAATACTGTTTTCTTTACCCTCTTCTGTTTAATTTGTTTCTTCTCTTACCATATTCTCTTCTCCCCTCTACCCTGGCTTACTTTGTAGTTTAAAAATAATGTTTTGAGTTGAGTGTATTAATTATTAATTTACATTGATTTTTTCCCTAATCTGAATTTAATTCTATACATTTTTCCTATACCACTTAGCTGCATCCTGAAAAACACTTCCATTTTTAAAAAAAAAAAAATTTCCACAACAGTCCTTCTTGGACCATCAAATTATTTAGAAGCATATTTCTAGTTTTCAAACATAAACTAAAATTTTTATTGATTCCTGATTATGCTGTGTTATGGCTCAAGAACAGAGTTATATGATATTATTTCTTTGGTATTTGTTGAGTCTGCCTTAATTTTGCTTCAAAGATGTTTTTGGAATTGTTTCACGTATTCTCAAAAGCACAGCATCCTCTGTGTGATGCATGTTTATTAGATCAAGGTCATTTATTTTGTTGTTTACTTTTTTTCTGATCTGCTTTAGGGATATTAAAATTGTTCCCTGGAGTTGTGATTTGTCAGGGCCTCTTTCTAACTGATCCACTTAGAATTTATCTATTTTGAAGTAATCTTGTGAAGTGAATGTAGCCCAGTGCCTCTAGGGGTGGGTATAGAAGTAGATTAGAAATAATTGGGAGATGCCAACCAGAGACACAAAGCAGAGAAGTGGAGAAGACAGACTTTTTCTCACAATGGAAGCCAAGGGTTAACACAAAAGAAGTGCCAGGTATGTTTGCCAAGTCCAAGGAGACAGATTCACACGGGGGCTGTGTGCTGGGTGAGGAATGAATGCATAAAATGGGGATTCGAAGGGCAGTCAGCTGGATGTAACTCACTGCTGACAGCTTTTCAATGCTGCCACACCTGCGTATTTCTAAGCGGCTAGACTTGATGTTGCTACCTGACACTGAGTCTCGGCAGGAAGGAATTCTTTCTGTGGACTAAAACATATCAGAGCAACTTCTAAAAATTTAGTTAATACTCACCCATATTTTTTATTTTGGATGAATACTCCTGACTTTTGTACACTTATTTTTGCAGTCTTCATATCATATTTCATATTGCCTTTCATGCTTTGTGATTTAGGAAGATGAATTATTCCAGTTGTCTTCCTTAACTGGCTGTTATTGTCTGGAGAGAACATCAGCGAGTTCAGTTTACTTGGTAGCCTTTTCCTTGGAGATTTTGTTTCTAAGTAGACTTCACCACAGAGCAGAAATACTCCTATTACAGCACTCAGTTATCTGGAGATGAAAACCTTAAATAGAACACTCAGCTAGTGGAGTCGGTTTGGCCCTGCTTCTCAATTGGGGCTCCTCAATCTGTTTGCCAAGTCTGAGGTCCTGGAATCACACATCTTGGAAGAACACTAAGGGCAAAGGTGCTTTTCTCTGACTGTGAAAAATAACATTTTGCTAAAGACTATTTTGCTCATTTACTCCACAGTAATTTCCCTTAGGGAAGAGTGACCAAGTCTGAGACATTCAAGACTAAAATGAAACTAGTTTTTTTTTTTCTTAAACATGTATTTATAAGCAATCATCAAATGGTTTTGTTTGTTTGTTTGTTTGTTTGTTTGTTTTAGGAAAGTTATCCTTTAACCCTAACAGTGACACACCCTGGGGTAAAAGACTCAAGCTCTCTCACAAACATAAGAATCACATAACCCCTCCTCTGATACTTTTATTATTTCTAACTCTTGATTGTGGGTGAAGAAAGCAAGCAGTTTGTGGTAAGGTTTATTTTAGTAAATTACACAATTACCCAGATGGTTCAAGATTTTGCCCTTCCCCAACTCCATGCAAATATTGATCTTTTTTAATTTAGTTTATGCAAACGAAGTGCCTCCTGGGGTGTGCGCCAAATACTCTATATAGTTGCACAGTTTTTCATTTCAGTTTCTGAATAGGGATATGGTACCTGTGGTATAATATTATCAGTTTCCAAAAAATTTACAACAAGTTTTAAAAATTGGGCATAACTCAGTGTTTTTCCCCTCTGCTCACTTCACATCATTAAATTATACTCCACATTCTAAATGGTAGGTCTGACACCAGATCCCTTCTGTGAGTACCCTACTCATTTTTCAAATTCAAAATTATGAAAGTAAAATAACTAAATCAAGTAAAAGGTAATTTGAGAGTTTATTTTCCAGGGGAGGAAATGTCAAGAGTTCAGTTAGATAGTATTATTTTAAAAACATGTCATTGAGATCTGATTGGCACATAAAAAGCTGTATATAGTTAATGTACACAATTTCATGAGTTTGTTAGTTCCAATAGTTGTGTCCAAGAGTTTGGGGCTAATATTCAGCAGAGAAACAATCACCACCATCAAGGCCATATAGACCTATCCATCATTTCTCAAAGTTTCTTTCTCTTCCTTTTACTATTATTATTTCTTACAAGAACACGTGACATAAGATATACACTCTTAGAAAATTTTAAGTATACAATACATTATAGCATACTATAGATATAGGCAACATGCTGCATAGCAGATTTCCAGAACTTATTTATCGCATAATTGAAATGCATCCTTTGAATATCACTTTCTCATTTCCTTTGCTCCCCAGCCCTTGGCAACCACCATCTATTCTGTGCTTCTGTAAGTTTAACTATTTTCAATTCCAGATAAAAGTGAGATTATATAATTATTGTCTTTCTGGTTTGGGCTCATGTTACTTAACAAAATGTTCTCCAGGTCCATCCATGTTGTCCTGAATAGTAGGTTTACATGTTTTTGAATAACATTCCATTGTACATATATGTATTTTCTTTATCTATCCATCTGTCAGTAGACTTTTAGGTTGTTTCTGTTTTTTGGCTACTGTGAATAATGCTGCCGTGAACAGGAGGTGCAGGGTTCTTCAAGATTCTGATTTAAGTTCCTTTGGATAAATATACAGAAGTGGATGTGTTGAATCATATGGTAGTTCTATTTTTAATACTTTTTTAGAGAATTGTCATAATAGCTATACTAATTTACATTCCCATCAACAATGTACCAAACTTCCCTTTCTCTGTCCTGACAACATTTTTGTATACACATATGTATATGTTTTATACACACACACACACACACACACACACACACACACATATTAACTAACTAAAAGCCATCCCAACAGGTATAAGGTGGTAGAGTGGTTCTAATTTACATTTACCTGATGATGTTCAGCACCTTTCATATATCTGTTGGCCATTTGTACTTTGGACATTTGTATGGGTTTTTTTGGGGGAAATGTTCAATTATGTCCTTTGCTCATTTTTTTTTTCTTTTGGTACCATGGGTTGAACCCAGGGCGCTCAACCACTGAGCCATATCCCCAGGCATTTTTATATTTTTATTTGGAGACAAGGTCCCACTAAGTTGCTGAGGGCCTGACTTTGAATTCCCAGTCCTCCTGCCTCAGCCTCTTGAGCTGCTGGGATTATAGGTGTGCACCACTGTGCCCTACAAATCCTTGCCCATTTTAAAAATTGGGGCCCTTTCGCCCGAGTTACACAGTTGCACACATATATTTTAGGTACTAACTCCTTATTAGATATCTGGTTTGCAAATATTTTCTCCCACCCATAAGCCACCTTTTCATTCTGTTGATGGTTTTCTTTGCTGTGCAGGATTTTTTAGTTTGAAGGCTTTTATTATGTTGAGATACATTCTTTCTATACTTAATTTACAGGTAACATTTGCTTTTGTTACCTGTGCTTTTGGTGTTATATTTAAAAAATCATTGTTAAGACCAGTGTCAAGAAGATTTACTTAGCCTTTTGTAATCACAGTGGCTCAGGAGGCTGAGGCAGGAGGATTGTGAGTTCCAAGCCAGCCTCAGCAAGAGCAAGGCATTAAGCAACTCAGTGAGACCTTGTCTCTAAATAAAATACAAAAAAGGGCTGGAGATGTGGCTCAGTGGTTGAAAGCCCCTGAGTTCAATCCCTAGTACCTCCCTCCCCTCCCACAAGAAAAGAAGTTTTCCTTCTATGTTTTCTTCTAGTGGTTTTAATTCCAGGTCTGATACTTAAGTCTTTAGCCCATTTTGAGTTGACTTTTGTGTGTGGAATGAGATACAGGCCCAATTTCATTGTTTTGCCTGTCAATATCCTGTTTTCCTAACTCCATCTATTGAAAAGACTACCCTTTCCTCATTGCATCCTCTCGGTGAACCTATCAAAATCTAGTTGACTGTATATATGAGGGTCTGTTTCTGGGTGGCCTCTTCTGTTCTATTCAGCTGTGTGTCTCTTTTTTATGCTGCTGCCCCACTGTTTTTATGATTATACCTTTGGAACCTAATCTGAGATCAGGAAATGCCATGCCTTTGGTCTTGTTCTTGCTCTGGATTGCTTTGACTCTTTGGAGGTTATTATGGCTTCTTGTGAATTTTAGAATTGTTTCTCTATTTTTGTGAAAAATACCATTGAGATTTTGATGAGGATTATATTGAATTTATATATCAATTTGAATAATATGGACATTTTAACAATATTAATCCTTCTAATTTGTGAATTCTAGGTATCTTTTCATTTAGTTGTGTCTTCTTCAATTTCCTTCATCAGTGTTTTAAAGTTTTCTGTGTACAGATATTTCATTCACATCCTTGGCTAAATTTACTTCTAAGTATATAAGCCTTTTTTAGTGATTGTTGAATTATGTTTTTTCCCCTGATTTTTAAAATTTGTTGTCCATGTATAGAAATAGCACTTGTTTTTGTATGTTGATTTTGTATCCTGAAACTTTATTGAATTCATTTATTAGTCCTAACAATATTTTTAAAGAGAGAGAGAGAGAGAGAGAATTTTTAATATTTATTTTTTAATTTTCGACGGACACAACATCTTTGTTTGTATGTGGTGCTGAGGATCGAACCCGAGCCACACGCATGCCAGGCGAGCGCGCTACCGCTTGAGCCACATCCCCAGCCCCAGTTCTAACAATTTTTTTTTGGTTATGTCTATAGGGCTTGCTATATATAAGATCATGGCATCTGAAAGCAGAGACTATTTTACTTCTTCCTTTTCAATTTGGATGCTTCTGATTTTTTTTTTAACCTAATTGTTCTCTCTAGGATTTCTAGTACTATGGTGAGTAGAGGTGCCAAAGGTGGGCATCTTTGTCTTGTCCTGATCTTAGAGAAACAGTCTTTAGTTTTTCATCATTGAGTATGCTATTATGATATGATATACAGCCTCTGCTATATTGTGGTACATTCTTTCTGTACTTATCTTAAGTAGATAAGAGGAACACTTTTACAAATAAGAAATGCCTATTTGGGAAGGTGCAAAAAAATGTAATACTTTCAAATTTTAAGTTAATTTTCAATGTCTAATCCATTTTCATTATAAATATTCAGTCATATTAACTGTACAAATTAATGGGCTCTCCTGTGACATTTCCATACACACACATCTTGTGCTTCGATCTTATCTACCCTCTCTCTTTTGTCCTCCCCCCAGGTCCCTTCCCCTGCCCTGATAGTCTATTTTCAGTTCATCTTGTTTTAATTTTTATTACTTTCTACACATAAGGAAAAACATGGTATGTTTCTGTGTCTGGCTAATTTTGCTTAATAAGATAATCTTCAGTTCCATCATTTTCCTGAAAATGACATGATTGTATTCTTCACGGTGGAATAAAATTCCATTGTGTAGTGTATATATATCCTTTTCTTTATCCATTCGTCTGTTGACAGACACCTAGGCTGATTCCATATCTTGGGTATTGTGAAAGTGCTGCTGTAAACATGGGTATGCAGGTATCTCTTTTGTATGCCCACTTAATTTCCTTTGGGTATATACCCAGGAGTGGTTTATCAGCTGGAACTATTTTCAGTTTTTGAGGAACCTTCATACTGTTATCCATGGTGGCTATATTAATTTATATTCCCATCAAGAGTGTATTAGGATTCCTTTTTTTCTACAGCCACTCTAGCTTTTTGTTTATTTATTTATTTTGCCATTCTGACTAGGGTGAGAGAGAATCTCAATGAATTTTTGTTACGTATTCCCACGATGGTTAAAGATGTTGAACCTTCTTTTATATATATTTTTTATGAGCCATCTCTCCTCCTTTTGAGACATATCTGTTCAGATCATTTGCCCATTTTTTTATTGTTGGTTGTTCAAAACATTACATAGTTCTTGATATATCATATTTCACACTTTGATTCAAGTGGGTTATGAACTCCCATTTTTACCCCGTATACAGATTGCAGAATCACATCAGTTACACTTCCATTGATTTACATATTGCCATACTAGTGTCTGTTGTATTCTGCTGCCTTTCCATTTGCCCATTTATTGATTGGATTATTTGTTCTCTTGTTATTTTTTTAGTTCTTTATATATTCTGGATATTAATTCTCTGTCAGATGAATAGCTGGCAAAGACTTTCATTTTCTGTAGATCATCCCTTTATTCTGTTGATTGCTTTCTTCACTGGGCAGAGCCTTTTGATTTAATATAATCCCATCTGTCAATTTTTGCTTTTGTTTCCTGATCTGTTGGAGTTCTATTCAGGAAATCATTGCCTGTGTCAGTATCTTAAAGTATTTCTCCTCTGTTTTCCTCTAGTAGTTTTAAAGTTTCAGGTCTCAAATTCAGGGTTTTGATCCATTCTGAGTTGATTTTTATACAGGATGGGAGATAGCAATCTCATTTCATGCTTCTGTTTGTGGTTATCCAATTTTCTTGGCACCAGTTTTAGAAGAGGCTGTCTCGTCTGCAAGGTATGTTTTGGCACCTTTATTGACAATCAGATGACTGTACTTGGATGGGTTTAATTCTGGGTCCTCTATTCTCTTCTATTGGTCTATGTGGGTATGTTTACGCCAATACCAAGCTGTTTTGTTACTGGCTCTGTAGTGTCTTTGAAGTCAGATATTGTGATGCCTCCAGCGCTAACCCTTTATTAAAGTTTAAGAATGCTTACATTATTGAAAACATAAAATCAGGATGAGATCCTTGGGTCAGGCTTCCTGAATTCCAATCCTACACCATCTATTTAACTATGAATTGTTTAGAAGTGTCAAGCATATTATAAGTGCTCAAGAAATATTAGGTATTATTTTCATTAGTGGAGAGTTTAAATGAAAACAAGTTAAATACAAAGTGAATGTTAATTGCTTTGGAACATGCATTTGAATCTTGGGATTGTAACTGTTGTCTCATATTTTTTCTTTTTTTTTTTAATTTATTCTTTTCAGGTATACATGGAAGTAGGGTATGTTTTGACATATCACACAAACATGGAGTATAACTTCCCATTCTTTGGTTGTACATGATGTGGAGTTTCATTGCTCATGTATTCACATATGAACATAGGAGAGCTCATTCTTCTGCCTTTACTATTCCCATTCCCCTCTCTTCCCTTCATTTCCCTTTGTCTAATCCAACAAACTTCTATTTGTCTCCTATATTTGATCAGTAAATTAAGTCCCAAAGAATTTATTTCTCTGTGCTTTCAGTTTGAATGGTTCTTGGCTGACTGTACATTGAATCACCTTGGCGTGCTTTTTAAGCCTTACCTTTGCTAAGGCCCCACCCAGACCAATTCTGCCACAGCCCCTAGGGTGGGTCTGGTACATTAGAATGTCTCATAGATTCTTGGACAATTTTATTAGGCAGTCAGGATCAGAGTAAGAAGTGAGGGTGTGCAGCCTCTCAGGGTCTTGTGAAGTCTCAGCTGCCCTCAGGCCCAGGGCGGCCTGACCTCAGGCATAGGTAATATGAACTGAGAAAGGTTAGAACTTCCTTTCTTCTGCTATTCTGTCAAAATAAATCATAACTCATTACTGAAATTGGTAAATGTTGAATAAAGGGGGAGATTATCCCAAGAATGGATTTTTAAAAATTCTTCACATTTGTTCTTAACTAATATTGACTACCTCAAACCCTAATTTCTTCATTAAAATTAATTTAATCCCTATGAAAAAAATTCCTGTTATTCATTGCTGTTTCTTTGAGTTTAAATACAAAATTCATAGAATCCTGACAACAGTAGCCCCTTACATTGGTGATCATGCGCTAAATACTTCCTGTGGGCTTGACACGGTGTTGGCCTCTGTGTATGTGATCTCCTTGTCCTTTTTTTTTTAACCTTTATTTATTTATTTTTATGTGTTGCTGAGGATCGATCCTAGGGCCTCACATGTGCTAAATGAGCGCTCTACCACTGAGCCACAGCCCTAGTCCTCTCCTTTCCTTATAGTCCACCACAGGAGGTGGGCATAATTACCATCCCTGTTTGCCAATGGAAGTGATTTTTCTTGGTCATATGCCTGCTAGGAGGAGGAGGAATAAATAGTTAAAGGACATGTGTCCTACAGAGGAACCAAAACAGAATAGTGGCTGAAGGCACCAAAGTTGAAGTTGGGCAAGTTGTCAACCTGCCTGTGCTTTGGTTTCCTCATCTGTAAGACCAATGGAAACATCTACCTTATGTGTTCCTTATAATAACTTCAAAAGTGGAGAATGATGGGTGACAGTTGTGAATGAATCCATGAGTCAGATAGGTTGTTAATGAAAGGATTCTATTTTTTAAAAAAACTCTATAGGCTTTCAATAAATTAAAGTTTATTGTTACTATTTCATGAAAAATGCATGTTGATTGTAAAATTTTTAAGAAATTAAACAAGCAAAAAGAATAAAAAAACCCTTTGGTCCGACAACTGGGAGAGAACTTGCTGAATTTTTTCCTACCTTTCCATATTTTTTCCATGCAGACACACACATACATTATTTAAAATATGATACTGTGTATTATTTTTCTTTAAATGCCTTTTTATTCAGTAATGTTTGTGTTTTTGTTTTTGCTATAGCATTGCTATTATGCTTGCCTTGGGGTGCTTATACCCACAATATTTAATCCCATTAAAAATGAATCAGGCCCTTGCCACAGGGTCATGTGTGATTCAATAACTTGCTGTTTAAATAATTGCTTGTTTTTCAGTGAGCGTGATTAACCTTGTCTTACACAGAGTGGCATTAGGATACTGAGGTGGGGAGAACCATGTTTGGATGGAGTCAGAGACTGTCTCCTGGAATGGCCTGAAGCTCAGCAGCCAACATGTTGGGAGGCACCAAGGAAGCCAGGTGGGAAGTGCTGCAAGCGGGCAGGATGGAGTCACATGGAGTCCAGGGCCAGGACAGAACAGAACCTTAGGCTAGGCTACAATTGGACAATAGCTAGGCCATATATAAAAATAAAATTCTGATCCCTAAGCTGCCCAGGAAATCAATCCCCTTCTCAGGTCACCAGCCTGCTATAAGCAGATTTCAGGAAGCCAGATTGTTATCTTTATTAATAATCCAGGAAGCTAAATAATAATTCTATGATAATTAGCCCCAGCTGACCAAGACTTCAAGAATAACTGACAACTTCTCTAATTTTTTACCCACTTCCAACTTTGGACCAACCAGAGAACAACCCAATATGTCCCCTAACCAGCCCCATAGGATGGCCAACTTCTGGTTGACCTGACTACAGCTTCCATGCCAACACCCTCCATCGGGGCATACCCACGCCTTCCCTTCTTTCCACTCTACAGCTTCCCCACTCCGCTGCTGCCTTTGAGTTCTTGCCCAAACTTAAGTGATGGTGGCTGACTCCCTGTTCCAGGGAGCTCTGAATAAATAGGCTTTGCTTTTCTCATGGAGTTGGTCTTTGTTTTCATTGTTGCTTCAAGTCCTTGTCAGACAGTTTAGGTGGACCCTGTGTCAGATAGGACCCTTTGTCTTTCATGAAATTGTACTTGACCTCCTTTTGTGACTGCAGGCCACTTTTCTGGAAAGCAGGGACCATAACTTACCCAACCTGATATTGTTAGTGCCCCACACTAGCTTAGCTCATAATAAAAATTGTTGAAAAGAAAGGGCAAAAGGGATCACTCACAAGGGTTAGACCATTTATCTTCTAACATTGTAACTGTTTTGTTAGGATAGCATGAAATGTTACCCAAATTCCAGCCTACTATAATCCAAACTGGAATCAACCTGGAGGTGAGGGTACTGGGCACTCGATGGATTTCACACTGTGGAGAACTACCCTTAAATCTTTTTGGCAAAATTCCCCCAGCTTTTTGTTTGTTTGTTTGTTTATATTACACTTCCTTCTGATCTAAACCATGTGAATTAAGAGGGAATTTTAATTAAAAATATAGTTTTCCTCCTAGCTAGCTGAAAGCAGGTATTAGCCAAACTGAAAGAAAACCAGGGCTAAGTTAGTTTTGCTTCCTTGTAATCCTTGTTTTCCAGGAAGATGAGTGAAGTGACTTGTGGCCTGTTAATTGTCATTGTGATGGAGGTTTTGTGAGGGCTCTCACTGATATATCTATCAGCCCCAGGCTCCCTCCTTGAGAAGAGAAATGTCTGCCAGTCATTAGACAGGGGCTGTGCATGCTATGCTTGGTCTGTAGATTGCCCTGACCTTGTGTGTTCTCCAAGAACACTCTCCAAATTTAAAGCCTGCAGTTATTTTATTTTGTAGCTGAGATTTTTGTTTTCTCCTTCGGACCAGGAATTGAACTCAGGGGTGCTTTAATCACTGAGCCACATCCCAGCCCTTTGTTGTATTTTAGAGAAAGAGTCTCACTGAGTTGCATAGGGCCTCACTAAATTGCTGAGGCTGTCTTTGAACTTGTGATCCTCCTTCCTCAGCCTCCTAAACTGCTGGGATTACTGATGTGCACCACTGAAACTGGCTAGCTGAGACTTTTTTTTTTAATATTTATTTTTTTCTTAGTTCTCGGCGGACACAACACCTTTGTTTGTATGTGGTGCTGAGGATCGAACCCGGGCCGCACGCATGCCAGGCGAGCGCGCTACCGCTTGAGCCACATCCCCAGCCCTAGCTGAGACTTTTTAATGTGTGGAAACAGAATCCAGAGGTGTGAGGGATTCATCTCAGAAATTCTGCACATGTCTCAGGGCTGTAAAGAAGTTGTTTTTTATGCTAAGCATCTTTTTAGAATTTGTCACCAGACTGTAAGCTCTACAAGGGCAGAAGCTGTGTCTGTCTCATTTATTTAAAATTTTATGTCTCCTGTACCTGGGTACAGAATAGCGCTTATTAGAATTTTGCTCAACAAATGGTGGGACTTGAGATTCAGAGTCACTTGAAAGAAGGTATAGTCCCCACATTATCCTGGTGAGACTGGAAGCAAAGAGCCTGTAATAAAATACCTACAAATATCAACAACACTGTGGCTACTCTCCTTGTAGAGACAAGGCTATTTCGGCTAGGTATTTATTAATAAATAGATGACCTTCTACCCATCCCTTCCCCAGTTACCCACTGGTGAGCCAAGAAGTTCTGCCTTGCTGCGACCTGTGCAAACATTAATAATGGTCTTGAGTAGGGTGACTGGAGATGGAGAAAAACATATACGAAGAAAACACAGAGACATTTCCAAGTAAAGCTGGGGCCATCAATGTACTCTGATGGAGGAATAGTGACCCAGAACTAACTGCAAGTTTATTATATAGGGTCTCATGATCAGGAAGTTAAACCATAGGGGCACTGCAAGAGGCTTCTTTGTGTTCTAAAAAGTTACAGAGCTAGAAACATTTTTGCAGCTATCCTACTGTTGCAGTGCTAGGAGCATTCTGCTAATATCCTGCTGCACCCAGGAAGCCCATTGTCCTGGAACATCTGATAACTGCGAGCATCAGAGCCGAGTGTCAAGGCTGTTAACATCCTTACCTTTTGGAAAGGAATGTTTCCCAGGCTCGGCTTTTGCCAATACTGCAGGATCAGCCGATGACTGGGGGGCTCATCTGCTGTCCACCCTGCCCCATAGGACTCAGTCACTCACAGGTTAAGTAATCTGACCGCCTCATTCAGAAGAGAAGTTACCCTACACTGCCTTGTGGGTAGGGCAGTCAGGGACATAATGAGCTCAGACAAAGGAGGACAGTGCTCATTCTTAAATGTTGCTGCCCAATGAGGGATTACTACCTAGGCAATGCTTCCTTCACTTGATTATACTCCCTCCTTCTCCAGAGCAGCCTAAACAAACAGCTCTGCTCACTCCTCACCTTCTGTTAGTACAGTCAAATCCTTACTACAGCGAGGAACTGGTTTTCCCATATTCTTCCCAGCAATCTGGGGGTGGGAGGAGAAGAGATTGTGAGGAAGATAGTCTTTTGGCATTGGTTTCTGGGGTTGTCACTCAGCATCCATTTCAACCTCTACTTCCTGGGCCTTCCAGACTACAAGTGCCCCAAAGCTAAACACCTACATTTCCCAGACTTCCTTGCAGCCAGTGATGCATGTGACTTAGATGCATACTTACTCAGAATACAGAGGGAGGCAGAGGTATTGCTTCTACTGCCCTAGAAGAACCTAGTTTGTTTGCTTGGTCCCCCTCTGCCCCCCTATCAGAGGAATTCTGACCATTACAGCTTGCCAGTGAGAGGCTGAATCAAACTTTCTGAGTTAGGTATTACCGAGGGTTGCCCTCCCTGGTTACTATTGCCTTGGTTTTAGACAATTATTTACAAAAGCACTGATGTGTTACTTTTGATTCCTGAATTCCAAGCTATTGTTTGTCTACTGTATCCTGGTAAATGGTAAGCAATTAGAAATCCATGGTTATGGGTTTTATTATGTTTAATAAAATGTTGAATCTGTTACCTATTAAATTCTGTTCAGAAAAATGTTAAGACTAATTATCTAGCCAGAGCCTGGGTTTAGGATTGTCCTGTCGAGAATAAGCTTTTGCTTCTGGGTGTCTTAGAAACCCCCAGATGATATATGACACAAAATCTGTACCAATAACCATCATAATAAAATATTATACTTATTTATGTTTTGGTGCTGGGGTTGGAACCCAGGGATGCTTTATCATTGAGCTACATCCCTGGTCCCTGCCCACCCCTCCTTTTTTGGAGACAGGGTCTCACTGAGCTGCTGAGGCTGGCCTTGAATTTGCAATCTTTCTTCCTCAGCCTCCCAGGTTGCTGGGATGATTGGTATGTGCCATCATACCCAGCATGAAGTATTATATAAAAACCCAGAGAAGTATGAAAATTTGTTGAATGTCACCAGGTTAGTTAATAAACAGCAGCATCAGGTCTACATTGGGTCCAAAAAGCTTATCTTTTGATAACAAGTAAAGCAACTGCCTGACGATACATGTTTCTCCACTAACCAGCCAAGAGTAGACTGAGATAGATACTGGACCTAGTGCCCCCATCCCCACTCCCACTTTTTAAAATTCAACTGGAAAAGATTCACTTTATAGTTCAAAAAAAGCAGGAGCAACTTAAGATGTACCCACTTTGTTGCAAAGGCCCGTGGCATTCATGGGCTAGGAGTCCTGAGGCCAAGGGAGAGATGGGATTCAAGCCCTAAGAGAGTCCTTGCAACATCTGGTAGTGCTGAGGCAAGCTGGGGTTACCGCTTTATTCCATAAAACAAGGATGTGAAAGCAGAAGTAGGAAAAGACATTAGGTTGTGCTGAGGCTGCGGAGGAGGAGGATGCACGGGTGGCTTAGGGGGAAGCAGAGCAGACTACCTGCTGGGCTTAGTACTCCACTTAACACTTCTTTTTTTTCCTTTGTTCTCGCTATTAATTTCTATTGTGAAAAAGAGTCCTTCCAAAGAATGGCTGTGGGTTTGAAACAGAGCAGCCATGAATCACTCTTTTCCACCAGATATCTCTTCGGCACTTAGGGCTAAGACTTTCCTGGACTTCGTTTGAGTTTTTCTGGTACACGAGGAGGTTTCCTTTTGCTGTGGAAGGATTTACATGGAGCCAAATGTTTCATGGCCCTGTGATGTGCTTTAAAGCCTTTTCTGAAAGTGAAATTTATTTAAAGGAAAAGCTGTTTCCTACTAGTTGGAATAGCCTCTAGCCTCTGACTCATGCCGTTGCTCCCAGGAGCCTTCACAGTAGGACTGGCCACGGAGCAAGCCTAGAGACATTAACCTTCAGAATGCTGGGAGGAGTTCTGGGTGACCTTGTGCCTCAGGACCTATTTATTTACAGAGCAGGAGGAAATGAAGCCTGTTGAGGTGTGGCAGATTTTCCTGTTAGGAGGTAAATTGGTGGCTGGGAGAGGAGGTGGAGGTTCAGGTTCTTTGTCCCGGGCACTGGCCTCAGAAATCTCTGCCTGGGCCGTGTATGGAATCAGGTCTTAAAAGGAGCCATGGCCATCTCCTTACATCATGGAAGTTGGAAGGGCTTTGCATGCAGACAGATCTGAGTTTGAGTCACTTTATTAGCTATTCAGTACTTGGCAAGTTATCAACCCGGGTTTCCTTGTTAGTGAAATAAAAATGATACCATTGAAGAGCTGTTGTCACTAGGAGGAAAATGGTTTTAAGGTACGAATCAGAGTGCCTTTCTCATGGCAGGTATTCAACAAGGGGCAAATGTCCACTTTAATATGCTCATGATTGTTTGCTGGTTATTTCCCTTAACCAGTGCTGTCTGAGTTCCTCTTTGGGAGCTCTGTGTTAGTCAGCTTTTTGTTACTATAATAAATTCCTGAGATAATCAACATATAAATAAAAAAGGTTTACTTTGGTTCATAGTTTAGAGGTTTCAGTCTGTGATCCGTTGGCCCTGTTGCTTTGGGCCTGTGGTAGGGAGCACCAGACAGAGCAAAACTACTCAACTCACGGCCCAGAAACAAAAGAGAAAACAAGGAAGGGAGGGTGGGATGGGGGTTCCACTACCCCCTTCAAGGGCAAACTCCCAATGACCTGAAGACCTCCCACTAGGCCTCATCTCTTAAAGGCTTTATCACCTCCCAAGATTACCACACTGGGGTTCAGGCCTTTGCCACATGGAACTTTGGGGGGTCACTTTAGATTCAAACTACAGTGGGCCCCTTCTTACTCAAATCTCTTCTTCCCTATTTCTCTATTGTTATTATAAGCATGAGGTTTATTACTTGCAGTGTTTCTGTTTCTGTATTTCAAAACCCGTATTTTAAAAAAATATCCTGATATCAGCCTTGCAAAACAGGCAGCCAGTAGCATTAGTGTCCTTATTGCACAAGTGGAAATAATGAGGTTGAGGGGAAAAAAAAGGGTGGAGAAAGATTAGTACAGGAATAGTATACTAAAGTATAGGCTTTAAATCCCTGGGGTGGGGGGTAATACCAAAAAAAAAAAAAAATTGGTGCATTTCGATTATGAGGTCTGTAACATCCATCATATTCTTACAGGGATCGTGGATCCTCCCAAAAGTATAAGAAACACTTGGTTGAAGACCTCCTAGACTAGAGAACTATTTGGAGGTGGTTCATGGTTTCTACCTCACACAATCAGCATAACGGGGCAGGAAGTTGGTGTACCATTTTGGTCAAAGTCTGCTTTAGAAGTGTAGATCCCCAGTCCCCAGCTAAGACCTGCACAATCCCAGTGTCAACAACTGGAGCTGGAGAATCTGACATGAGAACAAGTTTTCCAGGTGATTTTTATAGCTGCTCAAGTTCCACAATCCACTGGTGTGGTAATAAAACCAGCTTTTGGAGTCAGATCACTAGGCATGGACCCACCACTTACGGCTGAGGGAACCTGGGACCAGGACTTCAGTTTCTCACCTGCATAGTGGGGGTGCATAATCATGCCTCTCCCATGAAAAATTTATGAACATTAAATATGGTGGCGTCTGTACAGTGTTTAAGAGCTTAATATGATAAAAACTCAAATGTGAGCCATACTGATGATCATTATTATGAGCCTTATTGTTATCAGTACTGCTATTAGGAGATAGAAGCAGGTCAAAGGCTCTAACTCTGCAGGAAATTGTGGGATAATTAAATCAATTGAGCATTTCCTTTAACTGTTTAGAAAGTCATTTGGTTCACCTGCAATATTGTCAGTGTCAAACCTAAATTGCACAGGCTGATGACATCAACAGATCAGTCACATTAGAGTTGATGGGAAATTTCATTCTTTTTTCTCTTTAGTTTCTAGTTTTCCTACCATGAGCACATATGGATTTTAAAAAAAACTTTATTTTTTAATGTATGATTTATTGAAAAAATATTCAGTTTATTATCTGTGGATTGTAGTGAATTAATTGATTAAGACCCATTATTTTATTTTAAAAAATTAGATAACATTACAGTCTCCTTCTGAAAGAGTTTTCAAAGCAACTGAGAAAGTCTTACAAATTGTGTAAGATATACGTGAGAACACACCTTCAGAGGGTAGACTGTACTTTTCAGCTATGTTAGGCTTGTCCTTTAAAAAATGAAGTTAAAGGTCTGGGGCTATAGCTCAGTTGTAGAGTTCTTGTATCACATGTGTGAGGGTTCAATCCTCAGTACCACATAAAAATAAATACATAAAAAGATATTGTGTCCATTTACAACTAAAATGTTTTTTTAAGTAAAGTTAAAAAAGAATGTTGTTTAAATAATTTCACATGTGCATGCATAGATACGTGGCATATGTACAAATATGTCAACTGTAAGAATGATGAATTATGGATTGAAAAAAAATTACATAGTTTGAATCAAGACAAAGAGCGGGGTCAAATGAAAAACAAAGTATGAATAATGCAATAATGCAGAGTTGAACCTTGGGATTAGTACTGGCTGCTACCTTTTTTAATGAGTTGCCAATGGGAAGGAGTAGTGGCAAGTCCTCTGGTGATAATAATAAACTACTGGGGCTGAGGTTGTAGCTCAGCTGTAGAGTGCTTGCCTAGCACGTTGGAGGACCTGGGTTCAATTCTCAGCACCACATGAAAATAAATAAAAGTATTGTGTCCAAATGCAACTAAAATTAAATATTAAAAAATAAAATTAAACTACTTTGGAAAGAAAGACATTCAGTAAAGGATAGCAAAACTCAAGAACGTAAACCAAGGAGGAACAGCATGAAAATCAGGTGAACAACAAATTCACAAGTCCCAGGAGGAATAAGGAAACACAACTGTGAGTTTGAATTAAAAGTTTGTGAGAGCTGGTGACAGGTGGTGCATGCCTGTAATCCCAGTGGCTCAGGAGGCTGAGGCAGGAGGATTGTGAGTTCAAAGCCAGCCTCAGCAAGAGGTGCTAAGCAACTCAGTGAGACCCTGTCTCTAAATAAAATACAAACTAGGGCTGGGGATGGGGCTCAGTGGTTGAGTGCCTCTGAGTTCAATCCTGGGTACCCTCCACCTCCCAAAAAAGTTTGTGATAATCAATGAGGAAAATAAAGGTATTGAATTGGTTACAGGGAAGAACCCACTGTTAAAGGCTTTCTCTTTTATCTTCTCTGGAAAGGTTCCCCCCCCCCCCAGGGCCCTTGTCAGATATGACTCTTGGCTTTATGCTCTTGACCAGATACTGCTGCTGTTGGAACTTGCACCGTGAGGTACCTGTGGTCTCCAGACACTGAGATGGCCCTGTTCCATTCCTGGGACGACTCAGCAATGTGACTGTGAAGAAACCCTGAAGAACAAAAGGGAAGAGTTAAGGTGGCTTGGGTCCAGGAGGTGGTGGGTCATTATGGTCTAACTGCAAAAATGGATGGAACTACTGTCTCCTTCAATCACTTCCCAGGCAGTACAGGAATTAAAACCATCATAGGGTTTTTAAATGAGCAGAAAAATACTTGTGCTAGAACTGTGATCAGACCTGTGATCTATGCCTCAGAGTCAGCTAAGAGGAAATGGCCTAAGTGGAAGCCCTGGTTATCAGAGTTCTTCAGATCAAGCATCAGGCCCTGGAATGTCCTCTATACCTTGGTTTGGGGGAATTTTTCCTGCTGAGTCCTCTAAGTCTCCTTCCAATCTCTAATTTGTTGGTCTGCTACAGTCAACTGTAACAGGATGGTCCATTCTCTGCTCCTGACTTCCAGTCCTGTTCTCAGCTCAGGTCCTCCTCTTTGGGAGTAGGACTGGACCAAGGTTTCACTGCTGTATTCAGATAATACCCAAGAAGGAAATTTGGATTTGCAAGTCATCCTCACTCTCTCGTGAGACATCCTAGTGACATCCTAGCTTCTGTTGACAGGCTCTTGTGACATCCTAGTCTCTGTTGCTGTCTCTGACTCTCTGTCCCATACATACATATTTATGAATTTTGTGTTGAACATTTTGCCTGTCTTTGCTCTCTTGTAACTTTTACAGTCTTCTTCCTGGGACCTACATGTAATTTCAAATTGTCACTTTCTCTCATAGTGATAATAACTTCCGTGATGGGTCCCATTACCATGCTCATCTTCTTTCCTTGCTCAATCTTTTCTCAACTTTGCTGAAATTTGCCAATAAAAGTCCTTCCACCCTAGGAATAATAGTTTCCCCTTTCTCAATATATGAAGAATACAATGAAATACAAAGGGAGAGCCTCTTCCCTTCTGAATCAGGTGCCTCTGGGCCGATTACCTTTCCCTTTTCTCAGGTCTCTTGCCATGAAGTGTCATGCCCCTGTCTTGTGCACACGGCATAGTTCCTCTGGGCCTAAGATTGGACTTAGCGCTGCTTGGTGCAATTTGTGGCTACCCTGCTAGCTCTTAAATGACTTACAAACTTTATTGAAAAACAATTTTGAAGTCTTGTAAGGAATATTTCCAGGCACGAATTTAATTTCCTGCCAGAGCATTCTTTCTCGTCAAAGTCAACTTGAGAGTCTCCTCATGACAGGATGAGCTGAGCTGGCACCATAGGAAGGCATGGCCCTGAGCCCCCTGTCTCACACCCCTCTGGTCCTCAGGCTGGCTTTCCAGGCACAGCTACAGGCGTGTGAGTTTTCCACTGAGTCCAAATAAATCAAGTGAGGAAATACGTGGAGGTGTTGGTTTCCAGCACTTAATTTTTCTGTGGCTTTCCTAATAGGCAAAGCAAAGGACTATTTCAAACTTGAGTTTCTACAGCACAGCAGGGTTGCAGGAATAAAAGTAACAGTTAAAAATTGGCAACTGAATTCGAGGGCAATCAATCTACCATCTCAAGGGATTGGTTTGGTGAGGTGGATCCAAAAGTAGGAATGAGGTTCATAGGTTAAGGTTTTGGTTCTCTTCCAGGTTTGCTATTAATGTTCTCTGTGTCTGGGTCTATGCCTCAGTCCTATTTTCCTGGCTTTGTAGAAGATACCACGACATCAACCGAGCTGCTGTAAGAATTTACTAACACGTGTGACGTGATTTATGACCTTCAGATTAATAAGTAGCAGCACGTGGTCATGTAACTGTTGTACACTAGCCCTCCCTGACATAATGCAACTTGTCTATCAGCTCTTAATTGTTATTAACCAAAGGCGATTATATTTGTTCCATGTGTATAACTCTTGCTGACAATATCTGCATTGCCTACTACTATTTTAGCACATATATTTTCTTTGAAGTGCTTTTCCAATTTAATTATTGACATGAGTTATTTCCAATTTGATCTTGTCTATGGTTTTTTCCTTTACTCTTTTCCAAGAGTACTTGCCTTTCTTAAGTGTTTTTTTCTCTCTTTATCATCTTAGAATTTTATTTTAGTTTGGGGATTTATTGAACCTCTTCTCCAATGTTTCATTAGAATTTCACCCATGGTTTCTCAGAATTCCTAATTCCTTCACATGGTTCAGCCATTTTTATACTTCCTTAAACTTTTAAACCTTTGATTAAATAAATTTGTGCTCCAAAACACATAAAAATTCTTTGACTTGGATAAAAAAGAGCTTTTCAAAAAAATGAATACAATTCTTATAAACATGTTTATATACCATATTAAGTTCAAAATAGATGGTATGTTTAACATTACACACGTGTAGAAATTCTAAGTTTAACTTTTGAAAGCTTGAGTAAATACACACTCAGAAATGCCTGCAATCCTTATAAACAGTTCTTATCTACCTGTCAACTGTCAGTGTCAACATTTACAAGTTAACAGATGACATGCTTTAACACAATTACTAAATCCTTGTCTGTTTATTTCTGAACCGATCATGGGAAAGTCATGTCCAATTGAACCTTGAAAAAACATACACATTTTACATAGAAAGTAGAGGTTTCCAACAACGGATCTGTCAAGAAATTTTAGAGACTTTATCCATGTAAAAACTAGGCCAGTTTCCTATGCTTTAGACATATGGTGGTATTAGATAAAGCATTTGGTTGCCAAAGTATTTTTACAACTACTGCCTATAAATCACCAAGGGAAAAAAATAATAAGAATTGCCAATATTAAAAAAGCATGGCATGATGTGGCCATTTACCAATTGACAGCTTCCATTGCACCCTGTCCCCTGTTAGGATGGATCAAAGGTAGCATTATTTAACATCGTCTCTGTCACATATTTCTGCTGATGGTATATCTGATTCTGGTTAATTAATCATATCAATGGCCCCAGCTAATGGCCGCCTTATATTCTCCTTTTGCAATGTGATGTTGTTGCTCCTCTAATCTAAACTCTGTTTTCCCAGTTCTTGGGAAATAGATTAAATCTTATTATAAATGCTTCTCTACATTCTTCCTTTCCACTCATGTGTCAAGAGTATTTCTTCATGTTAACAAAAATTAATATGTTTTATCAATTTCAGTGACTCTATATATTCCATTATAAAGACACATTAAAATTTGTCATTTCTTTATTGATACAAGGATACAGGCTGTTTTTTTAACTTTAAAAATTTATAAATAATGCTTCTGTGAACATTTTTTTGACTGTACCTTTCTAATTATTTCCTTGGGATACAATTTTTTTTTCCAGAAATTGGCAGAGTAGGCTGGAAGTTAAATATGTTTAAACTTTTTCTGATGCTTACCTGCTTTTGAGAGTGACCCTGAGACAAGAACTCCAATTGTTTGGTGGGCTGGGGAAGAGAAGACACTGTACTTCAGGGGAGTGAGGCAGGGAGGGCACTTGGTTCTGGGGTTGGTAAAGAAAAAGCTGAGAAAGAAGACTCCTTAAGCAGCAGGAAGTCCCTTGTGAACAGTTGACTCTGGTTCAGGCAGGAAGCCAGAAAAGACTGCCTGACCTTGGGGGATTGCCTGCAGAAATGTGGCTGATAAAATTGATCTTCAAGAGACTCTTAAGGAGCATCCAAAAGACCAGGACAGTTTCAGCAGAGCAGTGTGAGGTCGATCCACAGAAGCACCAGACCTTAGAGTCAGACAAGAAATATGTACCATGCATGGTTATTGGCTCTCCTGTTCTTGCTGTTCCTTCTATGTTCTGTGAAAGAAAGAACTTTATCCTATCATTCCGTGTGTGTCTCCCCACCAAACTGCAACTTACTTGAAGGAGTAGATTATGTCTTCAATTTTTCAATCTCTTGTGCCTGGTACTCAAAAGGTACTTCTTCAATTTTTATATATTATAAATGAAAGGAAGGTGCATTTCAGTTACAAACTGTGACATCAATACAGGATGTGGGAGCCTGAAATGACAGCATTCTATCAGGAAAAGGCCTTGGGGACAGAGGGGCAGATATTCAGATGTGAAGATATGGTGGGCGGGTGTAGTTGGGCAGTAAAAAATGACAAGCAAAATGCTTGCAAATTTAAAAAATATATCCTTAATGTGACTTTTCCTCAAAAATGTTGGAATGAGTTGCTGTCAAAATACTTATCAGGGGGCTGGGGGTGTGGCTCAAGCAGTAATGCGCTCGCCTGGCATGCGCAGGGCACTGGGTTCGAACCTCAGCACCACATACAAATAAAATAAAGATGGTGTGTCCACCAAAAACTGAAAAAAATAAATATTAAAAAATTTTTTTTCCTCTCTCTCTTCTCTCTCTCTCTCTCTTAAAAAACAACAACAACAAACTTATCAGGCTGGGCACCATGGCACATGCCTGTTATCCCTAGCAGGTTGGGAGGCTGAGGCAGGAGGATCTCAAGTTAAGCCAGTCTCAGCAACTTAGTGAGGCCCTAAGCAACTCAGCAAGACCCTGTCTCTAAATAAAAATACCGAAAAGGTCTAGGGATGTGGGTTCAATCCCTGGGACCACCCCCCACCAAAAAAAAAAAAAAACCCATACCAAAACAAACAAAAACTCTTCCATCTATCAATGTAATTCAAAATATTAACAAAGAAGAAAATAATATAGCTCAGTGGATATAGGAATAGGAATAGAAAAAATGAGAAAAGAGATCTAACTCCACGTACTAATGATTTTAAAAAAATGTCATAGAAAGTATATTGATTATTTATGTCTACTATAACAAGCTACCACACATTTAGTGGGCTAAAACAACATGAGTCTATTCTCTCACAGATAAGGAGAATAGAAATCCAAAAGTAGCTTTAAGGGTTCAAAATCAGGGTGTGGGCACACTGGTTCTTCCAGCGATGGCAGGGGGTTCTCATCCTTGCCTGCACTTCTTAGCTGTGGCCCCTTCCTCACGTGACATCATCTTTTCTCTCCCAGCTTCCATAATCAGGTTGATTTTCTCTTCTTCTCCTGTAGTCACACCTCTCTCTGCTTTGATCACTTTTGTAAAGTCGCTTGTGCCTTTCAAGGTGATATTCACAAGTTCTAGGATGAGGCTCTGGATATCTTTGGGGATCCACTATTCAGCTATTCGTAGCAAGCATATAAATCAAACAGCTACCTTATAGTGCAACACTGAAAGGGTGAGCTGGATTTTCATTTCTGGCACATGGGTAAAGGAGGAAGAGCAAAGATGTCCACTGCAGCATTGTTTATGTTAAGAAAAAAGTCCTCATAGTGTTATTATTATAAAGGGAGAGTGGTGTGCAGGGTACTAGTGAGATTATAGTCTTTGGAGCTAGAGAGACTTAGATTGGATTCCTGATGCTTTTGCTTCCTGGCTAAATGATTTCAGGCAGTTTCATTCATCTCTGATTCATTTTCCTCATCTGGAAATGAGGAAAGTTAACAACAGCCACATCACTGGCTGTTGCAAGAATTAAATAAGTAAATCCACGTAAAATGCTTAGCAGTGTTTACTATATGCTCCAAAACATGTAGGATAATTGTGATGATGACGATAATGATACAGTTGAAGAACTGACCTAGCTTGTAGTGCAGCATACAACTAAATGCTTAGGGAATGCAAATCTTTTAATACTATGTTGCTCTGTAGGTCCCAGGACCTGGGTGCATATGAGAGACGGACAGTTGGAGCTCTTCAGTGATAGAGCAGGCAGCCATGCCAAAATAAGAAAAACCCCTGTCCCTGGAAGTTTTCAGATATCCTGGAAGGCCATCTGGTAGAGGTGTTGCCAAGCAGATTCCTGTTATAGTAGGAGTTGGAAGAAATAAATTCTGATGTGTCTTCCAAATTTAATAACATAATTACGTTTCATTTGTTTAAAATATTTAACTGGCTCTTTCTTTCAAACTATTGGTTTTGTAACAAGTCAAACCACAGGCAACCATTGAGGGGAGAGGCCTACCTACCCCATCTTCCTGATCACATCCGTCTGAAGAAACCACTGTTGACAGCTTGGTTTGTGCACTTCTGGGCTTTTCTTTACACTCATGCAACTTAAGCAAACCACATGCATACCACTGGCCTCCCTTCTCTCAGTGTTTTCTATTTTTATATGATCATAAGTTCCATATAATGTATGCTATTTAGCAATTTGACAATTTTCAGTTAATATATCATGGGAAAAAATCATTTTAAGCCTTTGTATAGAACGATAAGCATGTTTGAAATTCAAAGACAATTTTCAAAATTGCCTTATCAGATATGAAAACTTATAAAACTACTTAATCAAAATAGTAGGTGTCAGCACAAAAATTACATCCTAATAGAGAGTTTAGGAATAATTCTAAGTTCATATAGGAATTTGGCATTTTAAATTGGTAAGAAAATAATTCCCTTCCTTCCATCTAGGTAGATGTTTGCTGTGTACTGTATATGAAGACTATTAAAGAAAAATAAAAGTACATTTAAGAGTTAAATATAAGATAATAAAAATACTAAAAGGTAAACTATGATGTCCTCTGTATAACCTTCAGTGAACTTCTAAATAAAAAACCCAGAAGCCAAAAAGACCTATGAGTTTGACTGTAAAGAAAAAGAAAAGAAAAACAACTTTGTCTTGGAAAACAATACAGCAAACAAAGTTGAAAACAATTTCCAATAGGGAGATAATATTAGTAATGCATAAAGCAAACACTTTAAGAGGTTAATGTTCTGATATTCTTAAAAGAAAACCCCGCACACTGATAAGGAAAACCCTACACACTGGTTAGAAAAAAATTAATTGACTTAGTTTTAAGTTGGGACTAAGAGTATCAACAGGTAATAAAAGAGGAAATCAGATGGGCAGTACCCACGTGAAAAGATGTTGTGAGGAGAATGTAAATTAAAGCTACAACAAACCGTCACTTTTATGCATTTTATTGACAAAAAAATGTGAAGGATTTATCATATTCAGAAGTAGAAAGAATGTGGGGGAAACAGTGCTCATAAATTGTCCTTGGGAATGTGAAATGTTCCTTGTTGGGAAAGTCATCTGGAAGGTTAAAATAAAAATTAATCATGTTCTCTGATCCATTAGTACTATCTTTCAGGATCTCTCTAGAAATGAACTCATCAGCATGTAAGAGTATGTGTTCAAAGATGCTTATTATGAACTTGTTTGAAGTGGCAAAAAGCAGGAAAAGTCATTAATGTTTTAATCTGGGAATACATTCAATAAATAATAACACTCATACTGTAGAATATTATGGGGCTACTTTTAAAAAAGATATTTATTAGGTGAGACAATCAAAATGTAATTGGTTAAAAAGAGACATTTTTATTTTTTAATGTTTTTTAAAGAGAGAGAGAGAATTTTTTAACATTTATTTTTCAGTTTTCGGTAGACACACATCTTTATTTTATTTTTTTGTGGTGCTGAGGATCGAACCCAGCACCCTGCGCATGCCAGGCGAGCGCGTTACCGCTTGAGCCACATCCCCAGCCCTACTTTTAGTTTTTTAAATATTTACTTTTTAGTTGTAGTTGGACACAATTCCTTTATTTTATTTACTTATTTTTATATGTTGCTAAGGATCGAACCCAGGGCCTTGCACCTTCGAGGCAAGCACTCTACCGCTGAGCCACAGCCACACACCCCCACAAAAGAGACATTTTTAAATTATGAAAGTAGCACATAGTCAATGTAGAAAATTCAGAAAAATAAGTGTTTTTAAAAAGCCCTTTGAAATTTTGTTTTTCAGAGTTAGTCCATATTATATATTTGGTCTGTGTGTTTATATAACATATAAATGTTATAAAAATATGTTTATATGGTTATATTTATTTATGCATACTTATAATTGAATTTTTAAACTTAGCATTAAGTGGTATGCTTTTTTTTCCAATGAAGATGTATTAGCATACTAACTTAAATAGCTGAATTAATATTCTACCCTGAGACTGTAGCATAATTTGTTTTTGACACTAGAAAATGGGATTATTTACCATTTTTAGTGTTTAAAATAATATAATGGATCACTCATACATCGCTAACAGGAATGTAAAATGGTACAGCTGCTCTGGAAAACAGTTTGGCAGCTTCTTAAAAAATGAAATATGAACTACCATCCAACCCAGCAATTGAACTCTTGGGCATTTTTCCCATAGACATAAAAGCTTATGTTCATAGCGGCTTTATTCATAATAACCCTATACTCGAAACAACCTAGATGTCCTTCAAGGGGCGAAGGTTACACAAGTCATGGTACATGGATGCCATGGAGAGCCACTCACCCATAAGAAAGAAGCAGCTCTGGGTTCACCCAACAACTTGGATGAATCTCCAGGCATTGGTTCAGTATAAAAAGCCCACCTCAATGGTTGTATACTGTGTAATTCCATTTATAAAACATTCTTGAAATAACAACATTATAGACACAGAGAACAGGTCAGTGATTGCCAAGGATTGGGGCAGTGGTGGTGGTGGGGATAAGGGGCAGGAGAGAAGCAGGAAGGAAGTAGTTGTGGCTATAAAAGGCACCACTGGGGATTCTTGTGGTGATGGAAAGACTTAGCATCTTGACCATATCAATATTAATATGCTGGTTGTGATATTGGACAACAGTTTTGTAAGATACTTCCATCAGGGGAAATGTGGGAAAGGGTCTACAGGATTGCTCTGCATTTATTTAATGTAACTGCATGTGCATCAGCAATAATCTAAAAAAAGTTTAAAATAAAATCCATTAATGCAATGTGCATTCCTATATATGAATATGTTTCCCTAAGCTGCATTCCTAGAAGTGAGATATCTTCTGCAATACTAACACTTTTAAGATTTTTGAGACCTGTTGCCATACTGCTTTAATAGAATATGTGCAGTTTGTGAGAGCCTACATGTTCAGATAATGTAGGTAGTAGCTCAGCTTTTCTGTAATAAAAGCCAATATTTTCCAGTTCTTGCCTTTTGTGTATATATTTCATCTTTCACTTATACTTCCCAGAAGGTACATGGAGTGGTTTGTTGCTGCTCTCACTGTTCCTATGAGGAAATTGACATGCACAGAGCTTGAGTAATCTCCTTGTTGTTCCAGGCTGGTAAGTCATACTATGTTTGTTTAATGCCAAAACCAGTGTGCCAATCACTGTGATATCTTATGTTCTTATTTATAAGACTTGTCTCTTAGTTGCTAGGCATACAATCTAGCGATTAAGGGGATATCCTCTTGAGAGAGGGAAAAGAACCATTGTCTGAGTAACACTGAGATCTTAGAAGACTGAGGGTTTTGGTTTGACACTTCTTAGCAAGGATTATTAATTCAGAGCAGGCTTTTCCTTGATCCTCTGGCTCTTTAGAGTTCTGCAGAACTAAATGATAAGCCTGTCTTCATAATGTTCTCCTCCCAGGCCCTCACCAAGAGTTTTTCTGCTTGCTTTTAAAGCATAGAGGTATGAGTGGATGAATGGATAAGAAAATGTGGTGTGTATATACAATGGAGTTTTATTCAGCCACAAAGAAAAATGAAATTATGGCATCTGTGGGAAAATGAATGGAATGAGAGATCATCATGTTAAACAAAATAAGTCAAACTCAGAAGGTCAAGGGTATGTTTTCTCTCACATGCAAGAGCTAGAGAGGAAAAAACAAAGATGGGGGTGGATCTCTTAAAAATCAAAGGGAGATCAGTATAGGAAAGGGACCAAGAGATGGGAGACAGGGAGGGAAGGGGAAATGCTGGAGAGTGATACTGGCCAGATTATATTGTTATACTGTGTGCAAATATGTAACAACAAATCTCATAAATACATGCAGATATAATGCACCAATAAAGATGTGGGGGGAAAAGCATAGAAGTGTGACAGTTCTCTATGGCCGGCAAATTCCTAGTGCTGGAAGACCTAGTCCTAATTTTTAAATATTGTTATCTATAACGCATGTAGTTACATTCTTAACTCATTTATAGGCCGAGTTGAATGTCCAAATAGGGAAAACACATTATACACAGTGCTGTGTGTATGCTCCTTTTATGTGAGGTCGCTCATCATTGTCTCATAAATGTGCCAAAGCTCTTGTCCTTCAGTTCTTCCAAGTAGGAGTTAATCATCTTTATTAAGTGTTTCCCAGTGAGTCTTATTTTAACAAAGCTTCTTTTTGGTTGTATGATTTTCAGATTTCACTTTATGTACTGTGTTGAGTCCTCCAGGAAAATGACATTTTCATGTGGTCTTTTACTTATATAGGACCATATTTCACTCAAACTACTTTATTTGATCTATTTGCATAATTTCTTAAAGTATGAATGATACCGTTTAAGTTAGAAGTTGATAGTTTTTCTAGTACAGAAAAATGTAGAAGGCAACTTGTTCTGCTTGTCTTTAGGAACTGGAATTTTATATGATTTTTTTCATTGTCTTTAATTCAGTTTAAATGAATCCTCTAGTGATCTGTCAGTTAATAAAAATTGGCTTAAACATTCTGAATTGTATGGAAGGAGGGAGGAAAGGAGAGTTCTGGGGAGGAATATTGGCCAAATTATATTGTTACATTGTCTGCATGTATGAATATGTAAAAAGAAATTCATCATGTAGCTATAATACACCAATAAAACATGGGGAGAAAAAAATCTGAATCATTGTTATAATTGTGGCTAGAGATTTTAAGAGCATTGATTAATTTGCATAGAATGCCAGTCATTCATTTGTTCTCTTGTTTTAATTTTGTTACACCTATGCACATTATTTCATGTTTCTCCAATTACTCCAAAGTAATGTTTTCCTTTTCCTAAAATGTACTGAGCTTTCCAATTCCTCAGTCTGTGAAAATTCACACCCTGCCTTATTGCCTTTTTGTTGATCTTTTGTGGAACATATTTTCCTCTTGGGAGGGTGATTCTGAATGATAAAGATTAAGACAGGAATGATTTATTAAACAGAATGATAATACATCCCATATTTTTCCAAGTAACTTCCATCACTGCCTGCCGCCCTCCCCATCTCCGACCCTTTCTGGACGACCATTGAGCACTGAGCATACATCTTCATCGAGTTGTCCGGAAAGACGCCTAGTTTTTTTTTTTTTTTTTTTTCTTTTGCAGGTCTGGAAGCACTCCATGTCTTCCTCAGGGCCAATGTTAAGAAGGGTTGTAAATTGCCAAGAAAGCAAAAATAAAATTTTAGATGTAATGAACATCTTATGACAGGGATGATTGAATTCTTGGATATGAAAAGTAATTGGATATAACTGTGAAGCCCAATGGTTTATAGCAGGAACATGTGCAGAAGTTATAAGTATGGATGTTCTGCTCCACACTGAATGTAAGTAGCATTAGCGCTGCATGACCATGTGTAGTGTGTTCTTTCAAGTCATGCTTCTGATGGATCAAAGCAGAGGACAGTGATTCTATTCCAGTGATGGAAGAGTCTTCTACTCCAAGGGGTTCTGCAGTGAGAGTAGTCACAAGATGGTTCTCAATATCCTTTTTGATGACTTCATGTCATTTGTATGTGTGATGTGCATGTGTGGCTCTCTGTCATTGGGTCCATTTCACTTCAGTGATGACTGGCAGTGGCAGGAGCAAGGGATGGGTGTGGTACAGCATGATGGGAACCTTAGGAAATTGCTGGGGCATGATCTCTTTAAGTGCTTTCTAGGAGATTCTGGGTCCACCTTTTCTTGGTACCACCTGTCCCACGGCAACTGAGAACTCACATGAGATTAACAAGGGATATAAAGAGACACTACATTATACTCTATGCCGATAAAATGAAAATTGCCAAATAAATGGGTCTCAAGCTTGGACAATTGTGAATTATCATGAATGACTCTAAAAGAAAGAAACATTAAATGGACAAATACACTAATGAAAAGTTTTTAATGTCAAAGATTTATATCCAAAAGTGACTTTAGAACAATATAGTTATATGGTAAATTCTCTTAAATTTTCAAGGAACAATAATTCCTATGTATATCTTATGGTATACATAAGATATTCCTAGATAATCTTGTATAATCCCAATTTTTTAAACAGATGTGCATGCTATCATGTATAGATATAAAAAGGTTGGGAACAAATATCTTAAAATAGTAAAGGCATTTGTATCTGTATTTGGGGATTTGGGGTTTTGTATTTTTCTTCATAATTTACTTTCCAAACTTTCTATATTAAACATGGAATGCTCTTACACATTTATTTTCACAATTTCATAATACAAAATCAATGCATTGCCTTTTCTTGAAGGAAAGAAAGTAGTCATGAAAAGAATGAGTGACAGATCACTGCAGCACAGTGTGCCAATTTTGTGACAAGTGTCTGACTTGCATTGGAGAGGTCTCCAAGGAATACCTGTTGTCACTGTTGTTAATAGGACTTGAGGCTTCCCCAGAGGCCCGTGGCTGCACGTTAGAATCATCTGGGAGACTTTAATAATGATCTCCTGAGCACTGATATGTACTTTTAAAACTCCCCAGGTTATTCTGTCATGCAGCCAGATTCAGAACCATTGTCAGAGGCTTACTAAGGATGTGTGAGAAAGTTCTGACATCTTGGCTCATTTTAGCAGCTAAGGAAGTGGAGGCAGGGGGTCCCTTAGACAGGATAAGCAGAGGCAAGTGAAAGCCCGTCCCACCTTCAGTCTGTTTTTTTGGTCCTTTGAGTGTAGGGCAGAGCCTGCAAGTCACCGTTATGTCAGCCAGGTGTCCAGTCTGAATATCCGTCCTTTGCAGAGGTGCAATTTGGGATAATAGCTCTCCAGTGAGAATCACTCAGTATGAAGCTGTTGTTTACATGAGCTTTTCTGTTCAAACCTCAGGGAACAAGAAGTTTAGTTTGGTTTCTAGTGATGTACAATCCCAAGAATTTCCATTACACCTGGCCTGGATGTCAATTCTATTTCTTATCACTCAATAAAACAATTTATTAGGAAAATAAGTTTTAAAAGTGCCAGACCGACATATGATACAGCACTTACAAATCATAAATGTCCTAAATTTTGTTGGACAGCAGAAGTAACTCAGCTCTGTCTTTCCTTGGGGCTCCTGACTGGGAGCTCGGTCCTGAGGCCTTTTCTGGGCTGGGGAATGAGATTGTGCAGATGGTTGGAAGCCAGGTGGGAAGGGTCTGGATGGAGACTTCTGGCTCTGGTCTGAAGCCTAGTTATGGGCATAGGGCTTGTCAGCACTGGGTCAACCTAGAGATTATCACAGATAGGAAGCCTAATTTTTTGGCAGTGGCCAAAGATAAAGGAGCCAGGTGGATTTAAGAAAGGGGACACAAAACACTGCTCTATTATACAGTTCTTGGTCGTTCCATTGAACTTTAAAGGGGGGGGGATAATAAAGATAAATGATCAGAGAAAGTACAGGATCAGAAACTTTTCTGCTTTCCCCAAACATCCCCTAAGTCCCCTCCTGTCCTGTCCATTTCACGTGATTTATCTTGAAACATCTATGGCCCTCTGAAGCAGAAGGAAAACATTTACTGTACCTACCTAATTTCAGGGACATGGAAAACATTCATAAAACTCATTCGCTCTTCTTCTTGCCCCATCCTCCCCTGAACCACAAAGAGTTCGTAGATACACGTATTTTCCATCAAGCTTATGAATAACACCACTTGGCAGAAGACCTTGAACAAAGACCCAGACTGCAATGTTTTGTAGTGACTTTACATACAATGTGCCTTAATTACTGGCAAGCCTGTCAAGAGCTTATTCCCACATGTGTCAACACTTTCTTAATACACAGTAATTCATCATGTTCGCCTGGCAGAAACAAGGTACTCTGCATCCTTATGTCCATCCTTCTCCAAGTGCTGGTCTTGAACTGTGTATCCCATTCGAGCCTCTTCGTCTGGTGAACAAAGAACAGACTATAGCACGGAAAGGGTGAGGTCCCTGGAGCCCGTCAAAGTCGTCCATCACAGAGCACTTTAGCCTGTACTACAGAGGACTCTCTATCCGAGAGGCACCGCTTCATTGTCAAGAGGACCTTTGCTTAATAACAGCAGTAAATTCTGAAAAGCCGTCTCATTTTAGACAGAAAGCTTGGCTAAGAGGGAATTCTATCATTTACCCCTTGTGAGAATTTTTATCCATCGAATTCATTTTCCTGCTAGTTGTGTGATTAAATTAAGACAATAATTTATTTCTTTTTAATAAAAATCAAAGAATGCCTTGGGGTTGGAGAAAGGAGGGTGGGAAGGGAAAGGGGGGAATCCAAGTAATAAACATTGCATTTCAATTGGAAGTGCAGTCATTTGAAATGCCACATTATGCTTTCTGGATCATCTCTTAACCCTTTGGCTCTTCTGAGTGAATTTAGGAATGGGCTCTGAGCCTGATTTTAGATGGTTTGGGAAAGAAGTGGTAAATTTGAGCCTGGTCTCAGAGGAACACTGGCATCGGATCCCCAAAGCAACTTTGCTTTTAATAGTTATTCCGATTGCTCATTTCACTTTTGCATTTCAATTTTATAGCTGAGGAAAGAGAAGATAAGTTTATCTACCCAAAGTGTCAGATTGCATGAGATATGCTTCAAATGATCTCTTGGGTAGTGTGCGCATTTTAGAAAGTTCAAAAGGAAGAGGAGCCCTAGGATCTGGAGTGGGAAGAAAAGAAAACTGTCTTCCTGATATAACTGAGGCTTTGAGGAAAGTTCTCTTTCTATTTGTTTTGCCATCTGTAAAACCTTTTCTACCCACAATTCTTGGCCCTCAATTGTCGAAACATGTGGAGTTAATGGTGGCCTCTTGGTCAACAAGGGAAAGACCACCTATTATGCATCAATTTGTTCCATTATTTCACATGGAATATTTCAATAATTGGAGCAAATTATATATGGTAGGGCTATATTAATATCTGTCAAATATTGAGTATATGTTTTAACAGTCATAACAATGCATAGTGCAAACATATGAATGGTAGCAAATCCCTTCCCACCATAGCAAGTTTCTCTCTCTGTGTGCACATATTCATCACACAATTAGGGTGAGATTAAAGCACATAAGGAAGCATACATTTTTCTCTTCTAGAGACTTGGAATCTAATTGATGTGTATATAGTTAAGTCCCCGTAGGAAGGGTACTGTCAGCAAGAACCATGGCAGGGAGGGATATGGGGGTGACTCTATGAGGTAGTTGCCACTGGAGTTAGGCTTCTTCTGGTAAGAGAGTTTATTAGAGAAAAAAGAAAGAAAGAGAATTCCAGCCGGGTGTGTAATCCTAGCAGTTCGGGAGACTGAGGCAGGAGGATCCGGAGTTCAAAGCCAGCCTCAGCAAAAGTGAGGCACTAAGCAACTCAGTGAGACCCTGTCTCTAAATAAAATACAAAATAGGGCTGGGGTTGTGGCTCAGTGCTCGCATATTCCTGAGTTTAATCACTAGTACAGAGAGAGAGAGAGAGAGAGAGAGAGAGAGAGAGAGAGAGAGAGGGAGAATGAATTCCAGAGAGAAAAGTAACATATGATATTTATGAGAACTCATGTAGGAATCTCTGAAAGAAACTTTCTTGCTTTCTAGTAAGACATAATGTTAAAATATACAGCCAGTGACTCTATAGGAAGATAAAGCTGAACAGTCTGCCCCCTCCCCATCTTGTGTTCTTTGTGTATTCATGAAACCAACATCCTGTCAGTCTTCTATGTTCTTTTCTTTTTTTTAGTTGTCAATGGGCCTTTATTTTATTCATTTATATATGGTGCTGAGAACCAAACGCAGTGCCTCACACATGCTAGGCCAGCACTCTACCACTGAGCCACAACCCCAGACCAGCCTTCCAGGTTCTAAAACTCAAAATGGTCTTTGCTTCTTCCTTTCAATCTCTTGTGACCAAAATCTTGTTGAGTTTTAATTCTTCAATATCTCTGCAAACCCTCTCTTCTCCTCCCTCCTCACTCATCCCTGAGTTTAGATGGATAATAATTTCCCCAATCTATTCAGCCTCCATTCTCCATCTGGTTCGTTTGATACTTAGCTGTAGATCAGGGGTTTTTTGAAGCACAACTCTTACACTTTCCTGCCCCAAAACTTTCAGTGGCCCTTGCTACTTACAGAAAGAGGTCCAATTTGCCTTTCCTGTCTGCAAGGACCTCTCCATTTGGCTTTCTGGGACTTTTAATACTATAATTCAGTTAAGCCAAACTTTCTCCATTTTTCCTTCCTTCCCTGACTGTTTTTTCTGTTTGAACCATGATCTTTGAGTAAATATATTAGAAATTTGAACATGAAATGTTAGTTTATTGGAGGTTTTTATGAGTTGGTTAATAAAATAATAAAATAATACAGGCATTAGATATTTGTTATCTATAGAAGAATTACTATTCATACTTAAGATCAACATTAAAAAACTCTTCCATTTCCATTAAATCAATTGTCCTATTATCAATTACTGATAAAATTAGAAATCCTTTAAGTCACTTCCTTCCTAATAAAATTAGATTATTAAGCTAAAAGTCTAAGATATAAGATTATAGCTAACAGAGAAATAGGAAGATCAACACATTAGAGTAATATTATGTTACCATGTTATATTAATATTGTAAATGTCTACATGCTGTGGTTTAATAATAAAGGTTCATTTCTTGCTTCATACAATCCAATGCAGGTCAGAAAACTTTCTAGAGCAGCAAATCTCCAGACAGAGGCTCTGGGGTCCAGTTTCCCTCCATTGTATGATATCACCATCTGCTATAGTTTAGATGTGGTGTCCCTCAAAACTCACCTGCGAGACAATGCAAGAAGATTCAGAGAAGAAATGATTGGGTTATAAGAGACTTAACCCAATCAGAAAACTAATCCTCTGATAGGGATTAACTGAGCACTAACAAAGTGGTAGGGTGTGGCTGGAGGGGGTGGCATTGGGGCATGGCTTTGGCTTATATATTTGGATCTGGTAAGTGGAGACCTCCCTTCCTGCTCTCTGATCATTATGTGAACCGCTTCCCTCTGCCACTCTTCTGCCGTGATGTCCTGCCTTACCTTGAATCCTGAGGAATGGAGCCTGATGTTTGTGGATTGAGACTTCTGAAACTGTGAGCCCTCAAATAAACTCTTCCTCCTCTATGGTTGCTCTGGTCAGGTCTTTTAGTCACAGCAGCAAAAAAAAGCTGACTAAAACACCATCTCAATACATAAATGCTCAGCTGTTTATTTTGGTAACATTTTTTGAATGGTATTTATTTTCATACCTCACTTTTACTCCTGTTCTATTGGTTAAAGCTAGTCACATGGCCCTGCCCACCTGCAAGGCACTTGGGAATAAGAGAGGAGCATATGGAGCATTTGGTACTATTATCTCTGTTTGGAAAAATAGTGAGGAGAGTGATGGTAGAGTCCCAGGCATTAGTGGTCCCTCTCACTAGCTGTGTGACTTTGGGCAGGTTTTTTAACACTTCCATAATTCCATTTTTATATGTACGAAATGTGTATCATTATAAAAATAGTACCTATTGCATACATAGAGTTTAATCCCTGTAAGGCAATGGAAAGTACCTGCAATATCGTCAGCTTGAGCTAATGCTAGTTGTTGTTGTTGTTGTTATTATTATAATATAAACTGGGGATTAGATACAAAGGGAATGATGACTTGAAATAAAGTACTCAAAAAATATGTCATAATATGAAAACAAACCGTCCCTTTTCACCTTGATAGGCTTCTGCAAAACAATACCAATGGCCAAGAAGTCCATGAGGTCATTTTCTTGAGGAGGTGGGTTGAAGAAGAAACATAGTCATTTCGTTATTATTATTCTCTTAAGGGGGGTCTTTCTGAAAATTATGCTTAGCATACCAAATTGAAAAAAAAATTATTAGTGCATTATGGTTACACATAATAATGGAGTTCATTTTGACATATTCATAAATGAGTATAACATAGTTTGCTCCATTTCAGTCCCCAGTACTTCCCCTTTCCCTTCTCTGCTGGATCCCCCTGATCCCCTTCCTCTATTCTTGTCAGAAGACCAGATTTTATACTTATGGCACGGATAAAGAGTATTCAGTGGACAAGACCAGTCTTTTAGTTATCAGACAGTAAAATGGACTAGTGGGTGACCTTCAAGCCTCCCTGCAACACAAGATAGAAAAGGAATTAATTTATGAGGAACACTACACCTTAGGTGACCAGTTGACTCATACAGATAAAGGAGCCTGTTGGGGCCACACAGAGGACTGGCTGCATCCCATTCTCTGGAATGAGACTGTAGGACTCCAGGTCTTGAGTCTGCCTCTTTACCAGCTGTGCAGCCTTAAATCCTCTGTGCCTCAACCTCACTATCTGTAAAATGGACTTTATAATTAAACTCACCCAACCAATAGAGTTGTTGTGAGGATTAAAGACATTCACATGTTTACAACACTTTGTAAATGCTTATGATTGTTAGCTATCATTATTTATTGGAAGACAATGAAAATGTAAAGATGAAAATAGTGTAGGGCAAAAAATATCTCCAAAACAGAAATGGAGAAAAATGTCAACAGTGATTCATCAATACTGACGGTGAGGCATATGAAGTTGAATTGTGGAACAGGATGGGATCTCTGTTTAAAGCAGGAAAGCTCAGGCAAAATCCCAGAGAGTAAACCTTAAGAAGTCCCTCATACTTCTAAAGATGGAGCAAGATGACCCAGGAAGGGTTTTTCACCCTGAATTTCTTCTCCGATGGCTGGGTTAGGAAGCTGGAGAAACCAAAGGTTGTTCTTTTCAGGGAGGGAACCGGCCAGGCAAGTGTGTGCTGATTTAGCCAGAATGTGGTCTGAGCTCAACATGTATCAGTACTTACAAAGGTGGGAGCTCTTCAGGTTGAAAGTGAGGCACAGAATAGTAACGACCACCTGGCTAATTTGGGCCAAAATGCCACAGCAAAATGAGGGGAAGGAAGTTTTTGAATTTAAATTACCTGGAAAATTACTGTAATTCCCGACATCATTTTGCAGGTTAAAAACATTCCTAACTTCGAGATATATTGGAAAGAAAATTTGTGGATTAAGGATTTTTTCGACATGCCTTAATAAAGAAGGTTTGTAGTATTTTGCTGTTTCTTGGTTTTACCTTCAGTGCATCCAACTAAACACATATGCCAGGGATGCATTCAGATAAGTGGCCTCTACTTTCAATTTTTTTGTTGTTCTTAGGAGGAGGAAACCTAGATTCACTGAGAGAGGTATGGAGGGGAAGTTTAGCATGCTCCTCTGAGTTGTAACAGTATATGGGGGCTGGAGCATAGAGTGCTTTTAAAAAAGCCTTTTTAATATTTATTGTTATGGTTTGGATACACATAAGCACATGATGCTTGTGTTAATGTGGGAATATTCAGAGGTGAAATGAGTAGATTATGAGAGCTGCAACCTAATCAACTCATCTTAGTTTGGACTGAGGGGTAACTGTAAGCAGTTGGGGTGTGGCTGGAGGAAGTGGCTCTCTGGGGAGCATGCCCTAGAATAATTCATCTTCCCTGCAGCCTCTCCCCACCGCCTCCCTCTCTCTCTGCTTCTGGTCCACTTTGAACTGAATGGTTTTCCTCCACTGGCCATGATGCTTCACCCCTTACCTCAGGTCCAAAGTGATGGAACTGGCTGATCATGTGAACCAAAGTAAACTTCACCTCCTCTCAATTGTTCTTGTCAGGTATTTTTGTCACAGCAATGAAAACCTAACACATTTATATTTGAAAATAAATAGCAGTGTTCATGTTCTTAACATAAGCTACTTAAAGACTGTCAAGATTTAGACTGGTATAGAGAAGATACAGTGGTTCTTAATGGTGTTTGGGAAAGAAATATTGTTAATATAATAAAGGGAGGCAAGTATGTGTGGTGTGTGTGTGTGTGCGCGTGTGTACGTGTGTGTGTGTGTGTGTGTGTATTTACTTGTAGTCTAATGAACTAGAATCAGTATCTTCACAATTGAGAAACCACACTTTTTGCCTGGGGCAAGTTCAGTTCATGCACATATAAGGAAAATCAGGACAGTGTAGTGAAAAATCTCCAGGGGCAGCAATTCAAAGAACTGAGTTGCTGCTGAGCTGGGGTCCAGTTCCAAAAACTTGAGCAAGTAAGTCATTAAATATCCCTGCGCTGTCTTCTCCTTTGTAAAATGAGAATAATAATAACATCCTTTTACTAATCAGAAGAATTGGAATCTACATAGAACAAATGTCAAAACGCTCTTCCAGGGGCTGGGGCTGGGCTGGGGTTGGGGCTCAGTGGGAGAGCACTTGCCTAGCATGTGTGAGGCACGGGGTTCAATCCTCAGCACCATATACAAAAATAAATAAAATAATGGCATGCTGTCCATCTACAACTACAAATAATAATAATAATAATAATAATAATAATAATAATACTTTTAAAAAGCTCTTCCAATTGTAAAGTGCTGACAAAAAGTAGATTCTATCATGATTATACTATGATTTCCGTACCTGAACTTAAGTAGACAACAAAAACCTGCACATTTTCAATACACAATACATCCACCCCCCCCCCCACATATACTTGCTCCAATACCATAATTTTCACTTTTTTGCCTAGCCACTTTACCCAGACACTGCTTGCCTGATATTGAATGATCTATGCATGAATAAGCTTTTGAGATCAGAGAATTATTTTAACTTTACTTTAGCCTCTTCTCTCAGAGAATGGGAGCATTCAATGTTCAGGTCTGATATGATCATTTCTCTGAAAATAACATTCTTCTGCTTATTCCAACTTCCTCCCATGGCTTCTCGTGTCTGTTTGGCACAGAGAAAACATCTGGAAACTCCAGACTTTCTGGGATTTTGTCTCTTCTCCCTTGGGAATTTACGATGGGACTCTTGACATTTGACCTTTCCTATACTGCTCTCATGGAGAGCTCTCCTCTGTCAGTCTTGGTGCAGAAAGGAAGAGATATTTATAGAACATCCAGTTATTGTACAGGATTGTGTCTCTATGGTTAAATACTGGGTTTCTGCCTCCAAATTAGTAGTTTACTTTGTTTTCTTAAGTGCTGGAAATTTATGGAGTGATCATAGTTGAATTCTTGTTCCTAAAACAAAAACAAAAGAAAATACCACTTGCTGATTTCTTTCTATTTTTATGTCTCTGGATAATTTAAAATGCTTTGCAATACCAAGAAAGAGTGTTGCAGAATTGTTTTCCCCAGAATCCGATTGCTTTTGGAGGGTACTTCACATATATCTTTTATTAATGATGCTACCCTTAACCACAGGAATAACCAATAGAGAGAAAAATGTTTTACATAATGTTAAGATTTAGTTATTTATTTAGTCTTATAATATTTTGTCTGATAGTTGAAGTAAATGATAAAATACAAAATCTTGATATGTTGCTGATAATTACTTAGGAAAATTAGAAAATGTTGCAAGTCATGTACAAGCAGGAAGAACATCGATGGAGGTTTCGGGATTCCTAAAGATAATTCACAGAATCATAAAAACTTGAGTTAAAAGGCACTTTGGCCCAAGGAGAACAATTCCAAATAATTTATGAAGATACTCCCTACTCAAGCAAAGAAGCATAGCTCCCATTCCTTAGGTGTGGGCTGCATATAGTGACTTCCTTCCAGATTGCACAGTGTGGAAATAGAAAGGGTAAGGAAGAACAAATGTACATTGGAGAAACCTGACAAATAATGCCTCAGCCAGGTGATCAAGGCCAAGGTCAAAGGTTATAAATCATATTGGCAATATGTATTTTTGATATAATGGGATGAAAATGCCAGTCTACCTCTAGGATTTTCCTCCCCATAACCCGTTACTGGTGTCTGACCTTGAGAAAAAAAAAAAGCACACGATTTTCAATAGTGCTGTATCCTACAAAATACCTGACCAGTACTCCTCAAAACTATCAAGGTCATCAAAAACAAGGACAGCCTGAGAAATTCCACAGCAAAGAGAAGACTAAAGAGGCAAGACAACTAGATGCAATGTGGTATTCTGTTCGGGATCCCAGAGAAGATGAAGGGCATTAGGCAAAAAATAAAATAATCTAAATAAACTGTGGACTTAGTTAATAATAATGTCTTAATATTATAACTAACACATCACACAGATGTAAGATATTAACAATGGGGAAACTGAGTGCTATGCTCTGAATATGTTTCCCCAAAAGCATGTATTAGAAGCTGAGTCCTTAACGCAACAGTTTTTGGGAAGTGAGGCCTAATGAGAACTGATTAGGCCATGGTGTCTCTGACCTCATGAATGAATCAATGCCTTTATGGAAGGAATGATGTTTTTCCTCCCTTTCTTTCTCTTTCTATGTCTGTCTGTCTTTCTCTTACTTTTTGCCTCTTGCCTCTTTCTATGTGAGAATGAAAGAAGAAGGCCCTTCCCAGATGTGGCCCATGGATCTTGGACTTACCAGCTTCCACAGTTGTGTGCCAATCAATTTTTATTCTTCATAAATTCCTCAGTTTCAGGTGTTCTGTTATAGCTGCACAAATCCAATAAAGATATTGAGTGTAGGGTAGATGAAAACTCTGTGTACTTCCAGTTATTATATAAATCTGAAACTACTCTAAAAATAATGTCTGTTTTATCTTCTTTTTAAGAAAGGTGTTTTTGACCACAGTCTAGCTAAGAGCTTTTTAGTGATCAAAATGCAGTCAAGGTTCAGTGTCTGTTTGAATTTCTTGAATATCAAGTAACTTACCACTTCCCAAAGTAGTAGTTTGAATAATGTAGAACTCTTAATGTTTTGTCTTTTTAAAAAAATTTATTTTCTTATTTTTTGTTAGGTAGCAGTAGCTACCAAAGAAATTAGAGGTGTCTAGGATTAACTATCTCCCTACAAACTTTCTACAGGTCTGTAACAAAAATACATCTCAGAAGAGATTCTGCCCCTCTACATTTATTATACTGCCATTTGTTAGCCAGTAAGAACAAAATAGTTCAGATAACCTGTCCTGTAAGTTTGATGAAGTCTATGTTCTCATTCTTTTTTGACACTTGCCACATCTTTTATGAAAGATACACTCTAAACAGGCATGATATTCCAGAGTTAGGATTTTGCAATAAGCAGTAGGAAATCAGAAATCCTCTGAAAAAGTGCTATAATTAAGCATCCCTCCTAATCATTTAGAGCATAGGATCCATTGGATTTTCAGACTTGGTTCCTACAAGAGGGTTTCTGAATTGCATGGGCTGATTTCCATATCTTAGTACTTCTGATTTTGCCAATGAGCCTATTTCTAACAGTTATCATGATATTCAATAGTTTAACCAATAAAACCCATTTTGATATTTAGGATACTCAGCAAGCAGAATAGCTTGTTGATTCAGACACTGGGAACCTCAAGACTCTAATGGACATGGTAGAACATGGCCTTCATGTAGATGGCCACCCATGAACTCTGCGTTCTGGATATCATGGCAGCTAACCATCCTTAGAATTAAAGTCTGAATTGGTCAAACATTATATTACATTGACTATATGAATGTTTTAAAGTAAAATACACACATCAGTACAAAAAAAATCCATTTTTTAAACACAACTCAACCTAGAAATCATCTGTGTCTCTTCTGTCCATGTTTCCTTTGAGGCAAAGAGAAGTATGCTTAAGTTTGCCTCTGAGGTGAACACTGTGCTCAGAGATGGGAACTATAAGAGCAAACTGCTAGGGCAGCATGGCAGGGGAGGATGTGAAAGGAAGAAAGTGGGTGAGCACAGTGATCATGCTTTAGATATCACTGTTAGTGAACCACGGTGTGCTAAGGAAATATTATTTCCCTTTACTCTAGAGTTTTTTCATTTGTGTTTTGACAATAGAACATATTTGAAACACAACGACTTAACTTTCCACAGAAATAATGTTCTGTGTAACATAAAGTCTACTTCCTTCTAAAACACTGCATTAGAAGTGTTTATCAAGCTACTCGATAAGTGAAAGGGGCTAGAATATGTATTCCCTTGATAAAAGCAATACCAATGATAAATGTCCTCATAGCAATAGAAACTAACATTCATGTGATGTTTACTTTGTACCAGGTATAACTTCTATGAACTGTTCTAAGTATATTGTATACAGCAACTCATTTAATATAATAACAAATCTATTCCATCTATTTATGGAACACTATTACCAATGGCTAAATATTGGTATGGGATTGGGATTGAGATTGCACATAAGCTGAAAGAAATTGCTATTTTGTGGGAAAGAAAAATGAGATGTCAGAGTTAGAGAAAAATCCAAAACAATAATAAAGAATGGAAATATAGAGAACTAAAGAATTTAGTATCATCAGTATTCAGTGAGCCTCCACAGCATCCATATATTAGTACCTAGAATGTTAAAAATAACATTTAGAAGATTAACTCATAGCCCTTACCAGTACTGGTATAAAGTATGTTTTATCTCAAAATTTGCCAATTTCTTAGCTTTTATTATTCCTTAATGTCCTAGAGAGGTATGGATGAGATATGATCTGTAAAGAAGTCTGAGAGCAAAAAGAATTGTGTGACATCACCAAAAGTGTGCAAGAAGAGAAGAAGGGAGTCTAGACTTATGATGGACTTTACTCCACTTATGGTGGAGAAGCCCAGCTCATCAATACCATTCACTGAAAAGCACAAGGGTCAACACCAAGGATATCCACTGGCTCATGGAAGGGGCATTCCAGGACCCCATTGAAGGTGAACACAAGGAGGCCATGTCAGGTCAGATGACTGATGGATGACTGTCAGGCTCTTGGAACTGACCAACTGAAACTTGTGTTTTGGACAAAACCTTATGTTGAGGATAGAATGTATCTAAAACTCAGATGGTGAAGCAAAGAAAAAGAGAAAGTATAGACAATAGACAGTATGAGGCCATGCTTTTTAAATCCCTCCGGATATAAAAGCTGTTTAAAATAACGACAGATAGAAAAGTTTGTTGCAGAATTAGGCCCTCACTACCAACCTGAAAGTGTAAGAGCACACATCTCACATTGCTCATTTAACTTGAGCAATGGGGGAAGGATAATGATTAGACCCCATATAAAGTTATTATAAGAAAAAGGGGCTACGTGCAATCGTACATGCTTGTAATTTCAGTGGCTCAGGAGACTGAGGCAGGAGGATTGCAAGTTCAAAGCCAGCCTCAGCAACTTAGTGAGGCCCTAAGAAACTCAGCAAGACCCTGTCTCTAAATAAAATACAAAAAAATAGAGGGTGGGGGTGGTGCTGGGCATGTAGCTCAGTGGTTAAGTGGGTTCAATCCCCAGCATCGGAGGAGGAGGAGGAGGAGGAGGAGGAGGAGGAGGAGGAGGGAAATAAAAAGAAAAAATTAATAGAACAGTGTCTTTACAGACAATGAGAGCGCCCCAGCAAAAGATTGCAAGGCAGACATAAACTGTAACCCAACATTTATAAAATGGGCTGAAAGAAATTAAGAAGCATGTAATATATCTGGAATAATAGATATGGAAGAAAATAACAGATAATTGATATTGATGATAATAGCAACACAAATAAGAATTAGAAAAACTCAGAAATGAGGTGATTGAAGAAAAGAATCCAAAAGAGGGAAGATAGAAATCAAAGAATTGGAAATTCAACTTTTTACATATCAGGTTCAGTGTTGAAATCTGAGCTAAAAGAAAACTAAGAGCAACTAAATGAATCGGATAACACTTAAGAGAAACAGAAGAAAAAAACATCAAAATATAAAGAGGACAAAGAAATGTAAAGGATTGGAGAAAAGATGATGTCTATAAAATCAGGCAAGAAAAATCCAACACATATATAATAAGAGTCCCCAAAGAGAGAACCAAAGCAAGCAGTGGATAGAAAAAATGGTCAAAATTATAATTCAAGAAAAAAATTCTTGACTTGAAGCAACTTATTGGAAGGTAATAATACTGTAAACCTGGGAAAAATTACTCAAGACTTACTCCATTAAAATTATGGGTTTTAAAGAAAAGGGAGCAATCCTTTGGTCATCTAAACAAAGAGATGAAGTCATTGATAAAGGAAAGGAAATCTGGATGTCCAGACTTTTCAGATCTGTTTCAGCAGACTATGCAGTAATACATTTAAAAGAGTCAAGAGTTGAAATATGAGCCAAAGATATCATACCTTGTCAAACATATTTAATTATAAAGGTCAAGGACAAACTGTGAGGATTATGCAAAACTACTTGTGATGTGGTTCTTCTGAGGCTTCATGAAGACACAATTGAAAAACAAGCATCAGGTAAATAAAACAATTAGTGGGACTGGATTGAGAGCAACGAATGTATAGTAATGTGTTGAATTAATATTATATAATGCTATGAGAGAGACTTTATAGTATATCATGGCTATATGTTCTGACAATGTAGATAGATCAATTATAAGAGATTTGGGGGATAACCAGGGAAAATTTTAGTATAAGTAAAATAAGTTCTTTTATTGCCTTATAGGTAAAAACTAGGAACAAAAAAGGGTATTTCAAGTTAAATACTAGATAAAAGGAGAGAATGGGAGGAGTGTTTACCAGCTAATTTCAATCATGTGTATAGTTGAATGATAGCTAGTAGAGAGAGAGAGAGAGAGAGAGAGAGAGAGAGAGAGAAACAGATGGTGTTAGTAGATAAAGTAACCAGAAAAATATAAACCTTCCAAAATATCAAATATATGCCAAAGAAATGGGTGAGTACAAAATAGGCCTTGTATTTAATATGTGAGGACACACACATACACACGCACAAACACACAAAATAACAGATTGCAGCTAAATATGTGGAATATATTAGTCAATGCAAATGGGTGTAACTTACTTATTAAAATAAAAATGATATTACTTAACAAAGCAAAATGTAACACTGTGTGTTACAGGAGATAAATACAGATAATACAGGAGATAAACTTTTACATAGATGTTCAGAAGGTGAACAAAGATAAAAGAAAAAGGAAGGCTTGCTAGCTAAGATATTTGACAAGGTAGATTTTAGCTCTAAAAGCATTGAAAGAGAAAAAGAAGATCTTGTGATATAAAAGGTTGCAATCCACAGTTTAAATACAAGTTATGAATGTTTATATTTGCAATAACATAGCAATAGGGAGACCGGTAAAAATATGCCAGGAAAAAGTGTTTTAAGCACACTTCCCAATCTCAGATTAAGTGGATAAAAATGTTATTATGGTTATAGAAGATCTAAATGACATAATCATTAAGATATCTCATACATAAATATTCAATTCTGAACATAGATAAGAGAGAATAAATTTTGTTTTCAAATGCATGTGGAACATTTATTAAAGTTTACTGTGTCTAGCTGAGTGTCCTGGCACACACCTGTAATCTTAGCTAGTTGGGAGGCTAAGCTAGGAGGAGTTCAAGTTTGAGGCCAGTCTGGGCAATATAACGAGGCCCTGTTTCAAAATAAAATTTTAAAAAGGCTTGGGGATGTATCTCTGTGTTAAAGCGCCTCTGGGTTCAATTCCCAGTACTGGGGGAAAAAAAAAGGTTTATGATGTCTAAACAACAAAGAAGGTATCAAACAAAGAGAAGAAAAACTTTAAGTAATATTTTTAATTATGGTGCAATAAAATAGAAATTAGCAAAACAACTATAATTAATGGTATTAATTAACTTTCAGGCTAAAGAAGCTATCAAAATAACTTTCATAATCTTCAAAAAGCCTATAATGATAAACAATGAAAAGATAAATAAATAAAAAGCTCACTTAACAATACTAGTAATAATAACAATAAAAGGGGGAGGATTAATAAAGAGAAAATCAGAGCTGGACACCATGGTAGACACCTGTAATCCCAATGACTTGGGAGGATGAAGCAAGTGGATTGGAAGTTCTAGTTGATATCCTGGGCAACATAGTGGGACTCTTTCTCCACAAAATAAAACTAGCAAACAAAAACCCCAATAAAGATATAAGCAGAAATTAATGAGAAAGAAGCAAGAAAAATGTGGAACAGCTAAATAACAACAAAAAACTTGCCATTTATAAAGCCAACAAAATAGCAAACCATTAGATGAGATAATTAAGAAAGAAATGCAAAAAAAAAAAAAAAGCAGAAATACACAAAATTACAAATGGCAGAGTGGAGAAAATTATGAAATAGAGAAAACTGGACAGAAGATGACAGTTTGATTAGCAATAAAAATTGGAAAGGAAGCAAAATTATTTTTAGATTTTATTGAATGAATATCTGGAAATAGCAAATGTATCAATTAAAAAACTAATTAATAAAAGAATATCATAGAGTATTAGGATATAAAATCAGCATATGAAAAGAAGTCTTTATGCATAAAAGTAAAAACTATTTTACAGATAGAATGGAAAGGAAGATTCCACCTTTAATAGCCAATAAAATAGAATGTAATTGAAAAAATGAATTAAAAGAAAATACGTATGTGTATATTTAACAAGGCCTGGAATAAAAATCTGTATGAGGAAAACTATAAACATTCCCCCAAACTGCAAAAGTAAACTTGAACAGATGGAAAGGCATACTATGTTCTTGGATAGGAAAATTCAACATAATAAAGTTGTCAATCCTTCTTAAATTAGTTTATAAATGTATTGTAATCCCAATAAAAATGTCATCAGGTTTTTAATTTTTTTATAATCAATTAAACAAGTTAACTAAAAAGTTTATTTGGAAAAACAAGAAAGAATAGTCAAATAAAGAAAATAGAGAATGGATTAGCTAGCTTATGTTTATACAGCTATATAATTGAAAGAAGGTGGTTCCTGTTCATGAATAAAGGGACCAGTGGATCAGAAATAGATTTAATTGTATATGAAAATCAGTGGGGAGAAATGATAGACTTTTAAAACATGTTGGAAAATCTGCGTGGCCTTATACAAAGATAATATTGGATTCATTCCTCACACTGCTCATCGAAATAAACTTTAAATGTATTAGAGATTTAAAAGACACCCTACAAGTACCAGAAGAAACCATGGTGGAGAACTTTCCTCTGATTCAGAATTCAGAAGCAATAAAGGATGGACACTCCCAATAACATAAATGCAAATGTTATATGACAGGAAAAAAAATCTACGTTAGGAAAAACAAAAAGACAAAAGACAAGCATGGAGGACATATTTACAATTTGCTTGAGGACAAAGGGTTATGGAAATGGAGTAACTAAAACAGAGAGGTAAAATATTAATGATCCTATGGAAAAATCAGGTAGAGATAGACAGTTCTCAAAAATGAGATGTGAATATCCTTGATCAAATGAACCAGTATATAATCTCATGCACAGGAAAAGAAATGTATGTTGAAATTATACTGTGACAAGAATTAACTATCAGACTGATGAAAAACCAAGTTTACAGGCATATTCTGAGTGTCATTCAGAGCTGGAATTTTGGCATAGGGAAAGGAAATTGAAATATAAGATGAAGGAGGTGAAGTGAAAACACAGTTGTCTACATTAGAATTGATTTTATCTCAATTCCCAACATGCTCAAAAAATACTACCATGTTTTCAGTGCATAGAAATAAAATCAACCATCAATCCAGTAAAAAGGAGTAGCTGTGGGATTTAGATTGTGTTCTTTAAATGCTGTGTCCCAAGAAAAGGAACTAGGACTGGAGATTTTAAATGGCTTAGTCTAGCTGCAGGACAGAAAACGTACAAGGTTAATCTGGAACATCTTGTCATAACAGAAAACAAGAAAGGTCAGGGAAGTGATATGAATTCTAGAGTCTGCAGGAGAGGAACTGTTTTGAAGTTGTTCCTACCAGCTTTTTTTTTTTTGTAGGGCTGGGGATTGAACCCAGGGCCTTGTGCATGCGAGGCAAGCACTCTACCAGCTGAACTATATTCCCAGTTCCCAATGGCTAAATTTTAAGCAATAAACTTGGAAAAAAATGTCAATGAATTGCAACACATCAATTTATTTGTATCCATGATTTCTAATGGTATAAAACCATCATATTGGTCATCTTTGAATGACTTAGGGAATCAACTTATTATTTGAGGAGTGATAAATAAAAAAAATTGTCAAGTATTTATACTGATGATTGCTTTTCTATACTAAAAGTACTTCAGGTGAAAGGGAAATTTCTCTTAAAGATGGAGTTCAGGTAATTCATTGGAAAGACACAAGACAATTTAAGTTTCATAATTTCGCAACCCTTAATGAATGGATGTAGTCAGTGATCATCAGTGGTTGCTAATGTTGCCAAAAAAGAAATAATTAGAATATGTCTTTCTCAGTTGAAGTTCTCATTACCACTGTGAAGCATTATTACCAAGAAATCAATCCCAGGGGCTGGGGATGTGGCTCAAGCGGTAGCGCGCTCGACTGGCATGCGTGCGGCCCGGGTTCAATCCTCAGCACCACATACCAACAAAGATGTTGTGTCCGCCGAGAACTAAAAAATAAATATTAAAAAAAAAATTTTCTCTCTCTCTCTCTCTCCCCTCTCTCACTCTCTCTTTAAAAAAAAAAAAAAAAGAAATCAATCCCAAATCCCATTAAATCTCAATCTAATTGCTATTTTGCAGGATCACAAGAAACAGCAAAACATGATAAATGGCACGAAGAAAATGCAGTCAGCAAATCTAGGCTTGTAGAAAACCTGATTTGTACAGGAAAAGCAATCCAGTATTTGTAGCAACAACAAAATTGGCAAAGGAAAAAAGGAGAGGAAGATCTTATAAGTTAAAAACAAAAAAAGCTAGAAAACGTTAACCATTAACAATGTATAGAAGTTATTTAAATCTTAACCAAATCAAAAATAATCCTCTAAATGCTAATAAAATATGTGATACTATTAAATAATTATATTTTAAAAATTGTAGGTATAACAACAATATTGTGTTTTTTTGTTTTAAACAATAATTTTTATCTCTTATCTATGAATCCATAGAAATATTTATAGGCAAAATATGTTTCTTTGGTTGTACTTGAAATAGCAAGGAAATGGCATTGGGTACAAAATTGACAGTGAATTGATAGTTGTTGAAACTGAATATTGGATAAATGAGGGTTTATTATGCTCTTCTAAATTGAGATTCATTCGAACTTTCTGTGATAAGTAGCTTTAGAAACATTAGGGAATGCCTCTTTGACAGCCCTGCTAAGACTTAGGGTGTAGAAGGCGCTAATCAACATGGTAGTGTAAAACATCCCATCCCTTCTACATTTCTCTGGCACATTTTGAGTTGGTTATTTAGAGAAACCACAGAACTCTGCAGTTTGAAATGGCTCTGAAAAGCTGTCCTTCTCTAAAGAGTTTATATCAAATCCTGCATTCGTAAAGGAAACCTCTGCTCTGGGTGAAGCCTTTTTGATCTGATCCCCTACCACTCCTGCTTTCTACCTCAGAAAGACCTTTTCCCAGAAAGAAGAGTTTGGGAGTCTGACATCTAACCAGCCAGAAATGACAGGTGGCTGTTCCTTGTGATGAGCTCTGTACAAGACAGCTCTTGCTGCTGTGAGCCTTCTTCCCCACTCCCTTACCAAGAGGATGTGTAAGGTCTTGGTTCCCCTGGGGTTTGGGAGTAATCCACTTTCCTCCATGTGATGCTCCCTATATAACAATAAGTAGATATTATTATCTTTTGTTAATTGACTATCAGTTTTTCAGAGGCTCAATCATTGAACCTTTGAGGAGGGAAGCAAAACTTCCTTTAGCCCTTTACACCAAGCGTAGGAGAACTTCTTCAAAATGCTTTTGGGCATCACTAACATTCAAAACACACTGTGCCAAACACTTTTCCTCTTGTTGGACAAATCATTTGTATTTTAAAAGTAATTCAATTTAGATGCTATTTAGTGCATTTGAATAATATTGTTTTAGAACTATTTGGTGTCCAAAAACAAAAACAACACCAAACCCCAAACCAAAACCCAAACAAATGCTGGTCTGTTGTGTTCTATTTAAAATGTGAAGCTGTCATTTTACCAAATCAACAACAACTGCCACTTAAAGAATAGTCTCATTTATTGATTACTGCACAGGAAACCACCTGAAAACTTAGTGGCTTGAAATACTCATCCTCCTCAACTGGATGGTGCTTCTGTTCTTTCTCTGCATTTCTCCTGGAGTTCTAGAAAGTGGAGAAGGCTACAGCTAAACGTCTCAGGACTTGGAGCTCCCTTCTGTGGCTTGTTTCTCCGTTGGTAGCTCAGCTTCCAGAGTCTCGCCCCATGACCCCTCTCTCCATCTGAGTGTCCTAGGATTCTTACATGGTCACTCGAGACTTAGGGAAGGAAGCAGACACTGCCAGCCTTCTTAATGCCTGGGCTCTAAAGTCTTGGAACATTCTTCTCCATTCTCTTGGTCAAAGCTCCACAGGGCCAGTCAAGATTCAGGAGGAAGGGAAATATACCCTATCTCTCTCTCTTTTGGGGGGTGGTGGTGGTGGTACTAGGGATTGAACTCAGAGCATTTGACCACTGAGCCACATCCCTAGCTCTTTTTTTGTATTTTATTTAGAGACAGGTTCTCACTGAATTGTTTAGCACCTTCCTGTTTGCTGAGGCTGGCTTTGAACTTGCCATCTTCCAGCCTCAGCCTCCCAAGCTGCTGGGACTGCAGGCACGTGATACTCCATCTCTTGATGAGAGGAGTATCGTGAGCATACTGGGAAGGGTAAGATTGTTTGGGGCCATCTTTGGAATTGGCTATCACAGTCAGTGATTGAAATACTAATAATACTAAATTACTTGTGCAAATAATCAGAAGGATGGCTACTTATCATAGCCATCCTCCTGTCAGCTTGGGATGGGGTTTGGGGGGTGGTTTATAAGTATAACACACACATAATATACACATCTTTCTTTCTGATACAACATATAATATAGACATAATCTAATTATGTCTATCCATGCATCCATGCTATTGTTTGGAGGTCTGAAATGTCTCCCCAAAGACCACAGTAAAAGTTTGGACCTAGTTTTGAGCTATTGGGGGTGGTGGAAATTTTCAGAGGTACAGCCTAGTGGGAGATTTTAGGTTTTTGAGGGTGTACCCTTGAAGGGATTGTGGGATTCTGGTCTTTTTCTCTCTTTTCCTGTCCTGGCCATGAGGTAAGCATATTTTTGTTCCACCTCACACTCCCCACGCTGATGTGTTGCCTTGCCACAGGCCCAAATGCAACAGGGCCAATCCACTGAGGCCTGACACTTCCCAAACTGTCAGCCCAAATAAACCTTTTTTCTTTTTAAAGGTTGATCTGTTACAGTAACAGAAAGCTTACCAACACTATCTACCTACCCACCTTTTGTCTTTCTATCTATCTATTGAATCATCAACTCTAACACAATAAGTATGTTTTGATGCCAACTCAGCCAGGTCAGCTTATATGATTGACTTATACTGCTGTTTTTGATTGAAAGAAAAAAAATTATCTTGTATAGAAAACATGTGTAAGGAGCTGACTAGGGGCTAATCTTTACAACTATTCAACCCACTACATAGCTTACAAACATGGAGCAGTTTCTAAATTAACCACTGTCTCATGGCTGACTTTATATATAAATTTTCCTGGGGGAAAATACTTCATCTTTGCTTTCATCATTTCTTCTCTGACTTGCCTTTTCAGTTGTTGGGAGGGGGGAGTATGTTTTTAAACTCATTAAATGCAAGGAAACAATGGATGCCTTTCTCAGCTACTTGCTAAAGGTCATATGAACAATGAGCCTGGGCAGAGTAGCTCAAACTAGACATGCAAGCGCCTGCATAAAAGAACACATTTAGCACATTGTCTGTCAGAGTTAACTCTTTGCTTATATAAGAAAAGGGAGTCTATTTTCCTATCTTCAGGTGGTTTTAAACTGAATTTGCAGTTGGTAGAAAATAGGAATCACTGCTCTGTTAGTGTTGGGAACTCTGGAAAGATCCAGAGTATGGAAAGAAGGATGCTCAAGAAATAGGTCAGGGATTTTCCTCTCAGGTCTCAGGACAATAAGCAGAGCAAAACTGCAGGAAAACCTTTCAAAGCCTCTAATACTATAAAGATTAAGTTCCTCCAAAGCCAGCTGGAAGGAAAATAATCATACACTATGAATAAACAGAGATAAATATAAATAAATATGCAGTTCGAAATAGTCTTTCCCCATGGGATTAATAATTTTTATTAAAAATTAATTTAAATATCAAATTCCTTCAATGATTTTTTTTATCCCAAAATTTAGTACTCATGCTTTGTTGGGGCCTGGACACTTGCCTTACTTTTGGGTAACATAGTACTGGCTCAGTGCCATCTTCTCAGGCAGTCCAAATAATCACTTGTCAGGAAACCTGGTGGGATGATCTGCTCACCGATGTAGTTTATTGGCTGATACTTTTATGCTGATCTAAGAGTACTGTTTACTTTGGGTTGTAATATAGATGCTTTTGGGAGAAACTGGTGAGTTAGGTCATCCTCAGATTGATGGAAAATATTTTATTCGAACAGACCTAGTTGTACATGGAAGGATTATAATACCTCATGGATCATCTCAGACAAAAACTTGATCTTCAACGCCACTATTTCCAGCAGAAAACATAAAAATACTTAATCCACTCATTACAATGTAGTTTTCTAAAATTATAAAATCCTGTTTTGTCATTGCCAGATATAAACAAGAAGGGTCGTTGTCATAGGCCAGCTATAAGAAACTCTTCTGTAACATAACACCACTAATAGATTTAAACAAACACTTACCACAGCTTTGTGAAAAGTGGGTTTGCTTCACCAGTAAGGGATACAAGAAAATCCAAGCCCTCTGACCCGCACGTGAGACACACACATGAGAAGAAATAATAATAAACATTTTTAATGATCCAGCATGTCTTTTCTCGCAGGATGGAACAAGAGATTCAATATGCATTGTGCATAAATAATGTCTGAAAGGCTGAGAACTTGCGCAATCTGAATTAAATTCTGTGAAACCAGTGAATGGAATTGATGATTTCATGTTGAACGCAAAAGTCTTTTTTTTTTCTGCTTATGGTCTTTCTTTCCTCCCTTTTTTCCTTCCCTTCCTCCCTGTCTTTGCACCCCTCCTCCCTACTTCTAAAAGAAGAGAACACTGTTCTCAGAACTCTCTCAGGCTTTCTTAATTGAAAGCAATGATTCTGAGTCACTCCTTTATATTAAGTGAAACACTTTTGCATGAATCTCCAGGGATAAAGTGATTAGCCCAGCAAGAAGCCAGCGGACTCCGGTTATCCCTGCAAGTAGTGGAAAGAATTAAATACAATTTTGCAAAGATAACACTGAAAGAATGGTATTTTCTTTCAAAACATGTCCCTCTCTGAAACATCAGTGCAGACATATGTCAAGATAGAAACTGGATCATATTTCTAACAGTTGAAGACTCAGATTTCATCAAACAGGACTGTTTGTTCTCATGCCCAAACTGTATCCTACACTGTCCCGTTGTCTGGACTATAATGGAATATAACATTAACTTAGGACAGTGGAGGTTGAGTTGGTGCCAACCTTGCTAATGAACATGTGGTTTCAATAATAATGTGGCTACTTGCACATTAGGTGGCAAGGTGCCAGTTACTTAATGTCAAAGGGGTAACTGATGTAAAAAGTACCATCTCTTGATATGATTGCATCTCCAAAAATGCTCTGGGCCCTGATTAAGACTCAGTAAAACAGGGGGTATCATTCAGCATCAGGGAATTGAAGGCACTGACAGTTGAGCCTGGGGCCTGCAGATACCATGCACACACTCTGCAAACTTGAAGCATCCTGGTCTTGATAATGAAATGGCTAACCTAACACTGCAGTGAGGAGAAAGGGTCTGGCTCAGGAGGGTGTGGGTAGGGGGAGGATTAGGATCATTCTCTGCTTCAAGTTCCTGGTGCGCTGGACTTGGACTTGAGGGTCTGAAAGCTAGAAGACAGTGAAATGAATTACAGTTTAATGATATTCCCACTACATGGACAAAATGGATTCAATTACATAATGGTAGCATTAAATGTTATTAAGAAGGGATCCAAAGTCTTGAGGCCAGACTTTCACAAAAATCATGATAAGCTGCTTAAAACAGCTGAAATAGCACATTTATAGGCTTTCAAGCTCTTGCTATGTTGAAGGGGGAAAGACTTGGTTATATTTACTCAAACATTTTGCAGTGCTGGCCTGTAATCAGGAGCTTAATACATGAAGAGGGAGTGTCGTGTTTGATTTAATGATTATATCTTAAGGTGCATTTCTTTTTTCCCAGAGAACTTTTGTGAAGTGTTGCACTGGATGGTTAATCTGAAGCCTTGATGACCTAGGTAGCTGAGTAGGACCATGATTTTTTTTTTTCCTGGGGGCAGAACCCCTTCTGTAGGGTGGCCAGGTTTCTAGAGGATAGACTGTTTTTCTTAAATTCTGTCTTTTCCTTTGTGTAACAGATCTTTAATTTTTGTTTTAAGTTTGTTTGCTGTAGAACCCAATTGTCCTGGTACACCATTTTGACAAATGTGTAGTTGTGTATCCACTACCACCATCAACACACTGAGGGTTCCCACACTTAAAAGGAACCACTCATGCTGCCCACTTGTAGTCCATCTTCTCACCTCCAGGCAATTGCCAATCTGTTCTCCAGCCTTAGAGTTTTGCAGTTTCCTGAATATCATATAAAGGATATCAGGTGTCTTGCTTTTCACTTGGTGTTTCAGTCTGCTTTTTCACTGCTATGACTAAAAGGCCTGACCAGAACAAATGTAGAGGAGGAAGAGTTTATTTGAGGGTTCTCAGTTTCAGAGGTCTCAGTCTGTAGACAGCAGGCTCCATTCCTCAGGGCTCCAGGTGAGGCAAGGCATCATGGTGGAAGAGTATGGCCGAGGGAATCAGCTCACATGGTGATCAGGAAGCAGAGAGAGAGCTCCACTTGCCAGATACAAAATATACAGCCTAAAGCCATGCCCCCAATGCCCCGCCTCCTCCAGCCACACCCCATTTGCCTTCAGTTACCACTCAATTAATCCTATTAGGTGATTAATTCACTGATTGAGTTATGACTCTTGTGACCCAATCATTTCTTCTCTGCACCTTCTTTCATTGTCTCACACATGAGTTTTTTGGGGACACCTTGCATCCAAACCATAACACATGACAAAATGAGATTTGTTCATGATGTGTTCCTGTATCAGTAATTTATTCCTTTTTTTTTGTTTTGTTTTGTTTTGAGTAGTGTTCCATTATACGGATGTACCACATTTGTTTATCCAAGTTCATTCACCCTTGGAGGGACATTTGGACATTGGTATTACCAGTTTTGGGTGATTATCAGTTAAGCATTGGTAAACATTTGCCTAGGCTTTTGTGTGGACATAGGTTACTTTTATTGGGTAGAATTCTGAAAGTGAGGTGACTGATAAGTATGAGTTTAAGATTACAAGAAATGACTACCCCGATTTACAAAGGAGATGTACCATTTTGTATTCTTACCAGCAATGTGTGAGTTTTCCAGTTGCTCTGCTTTGTTACCAACTCTTGCTATTGTTAAGTTTAAAAAATTTTTTTAAAATCATTTTAGTAGATAAGTAGTGGTACTTATAGTGGTTTTAATTTGTATTTTAATTGCACCTGAATATGTGTATATGCGTGTGTGTGCATATATATGTGTATATACATATATATTTATAGAAAAAAACAACACACATACACACATATAGTTTGCATATAGTTTATAGTATAGTTTCTATAGTATACATTTTCTATCCCTTTACTATAAACCTATGTATTTATATTTAATGTTGTTATTGATAACATTTTTTAGATGGATTAAAATCTGCCAGCTCTCTTGCTATTTTCAATTTGTTCTGTTTTTTTTCCTCTTTTTGCCTTTTGAAGGGATAATTTAAATTTTTATCATTTTGTTTTATGACTTTTATTATTATCTTTTACAACCTCATTGAGATATGATTGGCATACAAAAAGCTGTCTATATTCAAGGTATACAACTTGATGAGCTCAGAAATGAGCAAGCCTCATGAACATCACTATAATCTATGTCATAAACTTTATATGACCTCCAGATGTTCCCCTGTCCTTTTTATTTAATGTTACTATTATCATTATTATTTGTGATGAGAACTCTTAATACCCTTTTCAGAATATTTTCACATTTGTCATACAGCAATAGTATAGACCTTACAATGGGTCTCTAATATTATTCATCTTATGTAATCAACACTTTGACCTTTTGACTAATACCTCCTGATTCTTCCTCTCTACAACTCCAAGCAATTGCTATTCCCTTCTTTGCTATGAGGTGGGCTATTTTAGATTCATCATGTAAGTAATATCTCATAACATTTTTCCTTCTGTGTCTGACTTATTTCACTTAGCTTAATGTCTTCCAGGTTCATCCATGTTACTGCAAATAGTAGGATTTCCTTCTTAAAGGTTGGATGCTCTGTCATTGTATGGATATACCATGTTTTCTTTATCCATTCATCTTCAGTGGGCTTTTAGGTTGCTTCTGTGCCTTGGTTATTGTGAATAATGGGACTATAGGTATATGGAAGTTCAGCTATCTCTTCAAGATAATATCGGATTGTTATTTAATCTGTTTTAATTTTATTTTTAGTGGCTGCCCTAGAGTTGTAATCTTCATTTTTATTTAATCCAATTACTTTCAAATAATACTGTATCCCTTCACTATGTTATGTAAGGACCTTTCCAAAATAGTCTTAATTCCTTTATCCTATACCTGGGCTATACATTTCAATTCTCTCTCTCTCTCTCTCTCTTTGACACAAAGTCTTGCTATGACATTACCCAGGCTGGTCTCAAATTTCTGGGCTCAAGTGATCCTCCTGTTTCAGCCTCCCCAGTAGCTGGGACTACAGGTGTAGCTACATGCCTAGCTACACAATTTAATTTTACATATGTTATAATCAGAAAATTTCTACTGTTTTTCCTTTGCAGAATTATGTATCTTTTAGAGCACTTAGGAGAAAGAAAATAAATTTTATAAACCTTTATTCTTTTCTTCTCTAGCAATTCTTCATTTCTTGGTAAATTGTTATCTGGCATTCTATTCCTCTGCTTAGATAACTCCTTGAGTATCCTTATAGTATAAGTCTTTTGGCAATTAACTCTATTCTGTTTGCTTGGTTTTTTAAAAGCATTTCTCTTTCATTTAAAAATTTTATTTGGCTGACCAAAAAATATCTTTAATAACTATCACTTAATTTTCTTTTATTTTGACTATCATGATTATGGTGAGAAGGTTGTTTTTATCTTTATTCCTCTGCATGTAATGTGTCTTTCATTTAATTTTGTTTTAAATAAACTTTATATTTAGAATTGTTTTAGTTTACAGAAAAAATGCAATTCCAATATACCCTATACCCCATTATTAATATCTCAACTTAGTAGTGTACACTTGCTGTTATTATGAACCAGTATTAATAAATTGCTATTAATGAAAGTCCATACTTGATTGAGACCTCCATAGTTTTTACTTGATATCCTTTTTGTGTTCTAGGATGCTGTCTAAATACCTCCTTATATTTAGTCATATTTAGTCTTTTTCGGCTCCTCTTGATACTGACAGTTTTTCTCATTCTCTTTGTTTTTGACAATCTTAGTAGGGTTGAAGTGTTCTGGTCAGGTGTTTTGTAACTTGTCCCTCAGGCTGGATTCATCTGATGCTCCTCTCATGATTGGACTGGGGTTGTGGGGTTTGGGGATAAAAGTCACAGAGGCTGAATGTCATTTGCCTAACAACATGATGGTTCACAACATCTTGGAGACATACTGTCAACATCACGTTTACTCTCAATGTTGACCTTAACCACCTTGCTAGGCAGTGTTGGACAGGTCTCTACTGTAAAATTACTCCTGACCTTCTCTTTTGTATTCTTTGGAAAGATGTCGGTATGCACAGCCCATGCATAACAACTACAAAGTATTGTTTCTTCTTCTTACCCATATAGTTGCTATATAAATTATTTGAAATTTTTCAGCAAGGAAGATCTGTCTTTTCTTTCCAAGTTATTTATTCAGTCATTTAGTTATGTTGATATTTATTTATTTTTGGCTACCTTCAAATTTTTTCTTTTTTTTCCTCCTTTTTTTTAAAGCAATTTGGATATGTCTAGTGTTGGTTTTCTGTTTTTGTTTGTTTGTTTGTTTTGTATTGCATGGATCCTCTTCAGTGTTCTTTGTGTTACTGGATCCTAGGGTTAGTGTTGGTTGTTGATTTTAGAAAATTGTTGGCTTTGTACTTTTCTGCCTCTTCCTGTAGAAATCCAATTAAAAGTATCTTTTAAAAAAATTTAGTTGCAGATGGACAAATACCTTTATTTTATTTGTTTTTATGTGGCACTGAGGATCGAACTCAGTACCTCACCTGTACTAGGCAAGTACTCTAACACCAAGCCAAAATCCTGTCCCTAAAAGTATCTTTGATATACATAATTATCCTGCATACCTTGCATATTCTATTCTGCTTTTTCTTTCCACTATTTCTTTTTCTTTTTGAATTCCAGTTTGGGTAAGTTATATCAATCTATATTCAGGTTTACTGTTTTTTTTCTCTTGACTGTCATAAAGCTACTTATAGTCCACTCAAAAGTATACTTCATCTCTGTTACTGTAACTTTTTATTATTCTAGCCTTTCTACTTGAATCTACCTTGGAGTTTCTGTCTCTGCTGAAATCACTCTTTTGATATTACACATTGTCTCCCTTTCCTATTTAGAGCCTTTGACATATTCATTATAATTATTTTAAATTTTTATAATTATTTTAAATTTCTTAACACATATGTTCCTATCTGGCTCTGGTTCTATCAATCTACTCTTGATGTTGTGTTGTTTCCCTGCCACATTTTTTGTGTACTGTGCAGTTTTGTTTTGTTTTTTTTTCTGGTTGAATCTGGATACCTGTAGAACAGTACACAGGAAGGGAAGTGGGTTTCATACCTGGAAGTGAGCACACTTCTTCTGCTAGGAGTTTTTTGTGGATTATTGAGCCAGCCTTGTTAGGAGTTGAGCTGAATAGGGGATGGTTTCTGCTCTGGTTGCCCACAATGCATCATAGGCTTCAGGTTCCTTTTGTGGTACTTAATTTTTAGGGCAAGGATTGGTTTGCAGAAGGCCTTTTCTTAATGTGCATCCTCAGCTTCAGGGCTCTCTTTTACACAGTGCTTCAGAGAGGGTCTCTTTCCATGCTCATAGAATTCTCTCAGCACTGTCGCTTGTCACTTCATGCTTGTCAGAGTGCCAATGTGGGGTCGGGAGTACATTCTTTGTTCTTTTTATTCATGCTATTTTGGGCAAGCACTATATTCTTGAAAACCCTTTTCTGCAGGTTTTTCTTATTTATTTATTTATTTATTTATTTATTTATTTATTACTTTAAAAAATAGTGTCTATTCTTTAAGGATCCAGGAAAGGAATAAAGAGATATTCTGTTGAACTTTAATCCAAAAGCATGTTTGAACACCTACCTACGATGTGCCAGTCCCAGTGCCAGAAGCTGGAGATGCAAATGTGACTATGAGCTGGCTCATCCCATTCAGATGTTTCATAGCAGAGAAACACAGACTGGTAACTGTGACAACCTAGTGCACATCAGAATGGTAGATCCTAGGCTCTTTGAAACCCAACAGAAGGCACTTTGGCTTAGTGTGGATGATGATCAAGAAATTTTTCCTGGATGAAATTCATCCAGATATGTCCCAAGGACATTTTACTCTATTACTTCAAACAAAAAAACAATGTTTGAGTTGAGACAGGAAAAGTCCTGAAGAATGGAAGTAAAAATGCAGGAGGTAAAAGAGGAAACTATGGAGAAATGCAATGTCTTCTAGAAGTCATAGCCTTACATCATTTCAGGTATTTTCATGGTGTAATTTCTAGAAAAATTGGGAATTTTAAATTCAGATAAATTTGAAATTTGACCTTCTCACTGGTAAGTTAAGGAACATTAGAGAAATTACCTCCTCAAGTTTCAGTTTTCTCATATGAAAAATTTTAAAGACATTTCCAATCTCATAAGATTATTGTGAACTCTCTGCAAAGCACCAGGCTTCTAGAAGATAATCCATAATGAATATCTCCTATGATAGTTTTTGTTTTGGAATTTGTATCCACTAAATTAAATTGTTTTCAATTCTTCAGGTACCTCAGTGATTAGCTCATCCCAGCGTCTTCTGAGGAGTCCACTTGTAAATGCAAAGTATTTGTTCTTCCTCTAGAAGTTCTTTGCAGATTAGCTGATTCTATGCTAAAGGCGAGGAAGCAACTTTCAAGTCAGACTCCCTAAAAATGTATCTAATAACTCAGACCCTGTAGTCATGTCTTCCAAGTGCCTAAATCCCAAAAGAATTTTCTCCACAAAGCATATAGGCCCCATGGAGTTCATAAGCCCTCAGTGTCTTGGCCATGTGTATTCATCTGGTGCATCCAACCACCAAACTGGAATATGATATTGTATTTTCTGAGCAGGATTAAGTGAGCACTCTTAGGTTCAGATGGCCCCTGCAATCAGGGACCAGAGGGCTGTAATTGAAATGACCCTCAGCAATCATGCCAAGAATAATGGAAACTGAGATGACTACCATGCCTTGTGGTGAGTGCCCTCCTTTGGGGATTAGCAAGATGGTCAGAAGATGAGCAGAAGGCAGCACTGGGTCTCTTAGTCCTGGTCCTTGCTTTAGCATGTAATTCAGTTTGTTTTCAGAATGGAACACCAGTGAGTACCTGAGGCAATTTCTGCCTTAGCAAACTCTATTTCGTTATCTTCACAAATGGAGACTATAGATAAGATTACATGAATTACGTAGTTGGGGAGGTTCTTCTGGGCCAGTCTTTATTTATTTGTTTATATCTTTGCTCATTTACTTATTATTTATTTATTCATTCATCAGAGATATATCCAGTACTTTACCTACCATTGACTATGCTTCAGATAAATAATTCTGGAATCTTTTTGTTCCCCAATGGAGCTTGTGATCTATTGAAGGAATATAGATACCAACCGAGTAATTACAAAGGTAAATGTATTTCAGGTAGTTCTTTGTTTCAGGTAACCTGTGTTTCAAGTTACTCTGAAAGGAAGTTATCTGACATGAGGGTTCTCGTAAGTCTTCCCTAGATGAGATAATTTTTGAACTAGGTGAGCTGGTCAGGATTGGGGAAAGGTATACAGAATGAAGTAACAGGTAAACTTCTGGTGCAGCATATAAAAGGGTCCTGGAGAGTCAGGGGTATGGTACATTTGATGGGCTAAAAAATCAGCAAGGTTGTAGTATTGAGAGTAAGGAGGAGGGTGATAACAAAATAAAGCTTGAAGAGTGAGCAGATGTGGGCCATGCGGGACCCTGTGAGGCATATAATGGGTTTGGGTTGTCATTCGACAGGCTTGGGAAAACAATGATGAGTTTTAAATAGGGTAGGTTTGGTCTAATTTGAAAAGAGCATGAAGAATTAGGTGGATGTACAAATGTCGCAAAATAAATTCTACTACTGCGTATAATTAATTATAATGTCGCAATCAAAATAGGAATAAAAAGAGAAAAGAACACAAAGTCTGCAGAGTGGAGAAGACATTGGGAGGACAGTAAGTATAATGTGGAGGGACTAGTTACAAATAAAGAAGGGTTTTTTTTTTCTTTGTAGACAAGAGAAACTTGAGTAAGTGTAAATGTCAGTGGGAAAGATCCGCTTCATGTAAAAGAGGAAAAATAATTAGCTGAATTTTCCTGAAGAGGCCAATGTAATAATGAGAGTGATGGCCTTATAAAGGAGAAAGGCTACTCTATTCTGCAGAAAGGGAAGAAAAGGGGATGGCTGGAGATGTAAAGAGTTCCCTGTGGGAGTTCTAGTCTTATGGCTTATGTTTTCCTTGTGAAGTAGGAAGTGAGGTCATTTGTTAAGAGTGAGGTGGAAGGTGGGGGATATTAAAAGGCAAATCAGAAGTGTGAGGAGCCAGTGGAAAGTTTGCAAAAATTACTAGAGAGCTCTGCAGGAGAGAGAAGCCATAGGTGCATGTAGAAATCTTGCTGAGGGGTGTTGAAGACACCTGTTTTTGATGTTCACGATTTTACAATCTGCTCTGTGTGTTACTCTCTCTGGCAATACTTGTCTGTTTGGGTTCACGCACAGGAGAAAAAGACAGTTGGGTTTAGGAAACACTAGAATTTTGTTAGCAGCTGTTGATATAAAAACAGAAAGGAAGGGAGTTCAGGACACTGGCAAATGTGATTGCCATAGGTGCATCATGCAATTCAAGCCCAGAAAGGAATCATTTGAAAGAGAAAGCACTTAGATTGGAAGAGGGTAGAAGGGTTAATGGAATGGAGGTTCCAAGGAGGTTAGAGACCACTCTGGAAAGCAATGTGGAGATTCCTCTTGCCGCAGTCTTGGCTGGGCACAAGATCACGAGCCACTCACAGCTTTGTAGATTCAAACAGCAATTCTTTATTCCCGAACTCACACCGGCCTCTACACACACGTTCTGGGGAAATCCCAGTTCTGCCGCCGCCCAGTTCACCTACTCCAAGAGGCTTTCTTCTCCAAATACTTTCTGAATCTCACGAGAACTCAACGGGAACTCAAGCAGCAGGAACGCCCTATTCCCAGCAGCAATAATCTTCAACATCCAACTTCCCTAAAACCCATATTGTCTTAAACTGGGAACGCCTTAAACTTGTCTTAAACCGGAACGCCCTAAACCCAAGGAGCGGGATACTTCCTCAAACCTGCAGGATACACCCTAATCCTGGATCCACCCTGGTCCTTGAGCAGGGTCACCTTTCTCAAACACACATGCAATGTCACAGCGAATTTCCAAGGCAAGTCCATTTAACATGGGGTACGCTGGCAAGGAAATTTCGATGCGTCATTCCTACTTGGCAATGGCCCTCAGCATCCTCTGAAAATCTGGAATGGAACCACCATTAGACCCAGCTATCCCACTCCTCAGCTTATACCCAAAGGACTTAAAATCAACATACTACAGTGACACAGCCACATCAATGTTTATAGCAGCTCAATTCACAATAACTAAACTATGGAACCAACCTAGGTGTCCTCCAATAGATGAATGGATAAGAAAAATGTGGTACATATGCACAATGATATATTACTCAGCCATAAAGAAGAATGAAATTATGGCATTTGCTGGTAAATGAATGAAATCAGAGACTATCATGCCAAGTGAAATAAGCCAATCCCCCAAAAGGTCAACTTTTCTCTCTAATATGCAGATGCTAACACACAGTAAGGTGGGGTAGGGGGATACAAGTTCATTTGATTAGACAAAGGGGAATGAAGAGAAGGGAGGGGGGACGAGAATAAGAAAGACAATAGAATGAATCGGACATAACTTTCCTTTGTTCTTATATGAATACACAATGTATTTCCACATCATGTACAACCACAAAACTGTACTCCACATATGTATAATATGTACTCTGGTGTATATCTAAAAAGAACACATTTTTAAAAACCAAAAAATAACAAAAACCCAAAAATGCTTGGATCTGAAGGGTCACAAGCAAGCTGCATGGAAAGGATTTCACTGGGACCTGATTTAGTGAGTTTGGAGATAGAGAGGGTTTGGGCGATGATCTGTTCCAGGATAGTGTTGGGAGGAGATTCTCTGTGAAGATTTTTGCATTTCTGCACAGTTTAGACTTTCCTAGCAAAGAGCACTAGCAAACTTGTTTAAAAGATGGTTGAATAACAAATATGCCTACAAGCCACAACTAATGTATTGCTCCAGAGAGATCCTCTCCCTTGGAGTCATTTGCTTACATTTCTGAGTAGTAAAAATCTACAAACCTCCCCCTCATTCCTAGTTGGGATTTGTTCACATTCCAGAGTAAAAGTCTCTCTCTCTCTCTCTCTCTCTCTCTCTCTCTCTCTCTCTCTCTCTTTCTCTCTCTTTCCAAAAGGTATGGGGACAGACAGGGCAACTGCTGTATGTAAGCTCAGAGTCTTGTAATTTGGTTTTTGCATATGCAATAGATTTTGGTATTTACATATAAAACCCCTGGATCTCCTACTTTGTGATGTCTACAAATTTATTTAAAAATTTTAGATTCAATGACACTGGAAAAATTCAGTGAGCACAAATCTGACTTGTAAACTTTGAACAATAAGTCTATAGATTTTTCTCTCTCTTACCAGGTTGAAGGAGCAAGAAAGATGGCCCATGGGACAGGCATGAAGGCATTTATAATCCGAGCAGCCCACACAGGAGAAAATGATGCTCATTCTTGAGGGGCTTGGTGGGTTACCTGAGTTGGTGAGTCTGGATGGATATGTGTGAAGCAGGGCAGCCGAGCCATGACGTTCTACCTGGTTATGCTGCAGTGACCACAACTAAGCTATTCTGCTTAGTTTAGTCTCTCCTTCTCTATTCAAGGGCACCTCTTGTCTCCACCCCTGTCTTTCTGGTATTATGGTAGTATCTGTAATATCATTTGCAGTTGGGCATAAACCAACAGAAAACCAGCCTTTCTCTACTTCTCACAGGTTCACCATGTAGCCACTCATTTACTGATCACCTCATCTGTACCAGTCCACCACTGTGAGGAGCCAAGTAGACAGGGTGGACAGAAATAGACAGACTGATTCTAACTTGAAGGTAGAGTTGAGGGGATTTGTTGAAGGGGTAGATGGAGGATATGAGCCAAAGATGTACTCAAGGCTAGGGCAAGGGGTTGCCATATGAAGATGGAATGAAGGCAGGAGAAAAAGGTTTTGAGAGGTTAATACCGGGAGACCTGTTTTTGTGCATGTTAGGTTTGATATGCTCTGAGATGTCCCATTGGCGATGTATGAATTCAAATGGAGCTTGTGGGCCTGCAGTCTAGGAGAGATCCAGGGTGCAGACTTGTCAACCAAGAGCTGGATGGCATCATCCAGGAGTTAGCACACCTAGCAAAGCGAAGAGGCATGTCCACAGGGCTACTATAAAAGGGCAAAGAGATGAGAAGAACCAGCAAAGGAGACTGAGAAAACAGCCCTGAGGAAAGCCAGGAGACTGTGTTTCCTAGAAGCCAAGTGAAGACAGTTTATAGAGCAAGAAAGAGAGATCAGTGGGTAGAATGGTACTGGTAGGTCAGGCAAGAACCAGGCTGAGCACTGACCTCTAGGCAGAGCAAAATTATTGGAGACGCTGACAAGAGCAGTTTTCATAGAGCGATGAAGGCAGAGTCTGAGAGGAGCAGGTTCAAGAGAGGATGGGAGGAAGACAGACCAGGACAAGAGAGAATCACTGTCCACATTGCAAGCCTCTAGATACATTTGGCTACTGGGCACCTGGAATTGTGAACTTTGGATTGAGATACACTGTGAGGGTAACATATACCGGGATTAGTATGAAAAAGGGTGTCAACTATCTTAAATTTTATAGCAATGTTACAATGAAGTGATACTACTTTGAATGTGTTGGGGTAAGTAAATTATATTATTAAAATTGATTTCACTAGAAAAATTAATAATAGATGTAACTCATATTACACTTCTGCTGGAAAACACAGGCATAAATAATGCTGTCAAGAAGTTTTTTTTTTTTTTTTTTTTTGGTAAGGCAAGAAGATCAGTGGATGGTAGCTGACGGGACAAGTGGGCTGAGAGATTTATTTTCTGATGTGGGAGAACTTGTAGCATGTTGATGTGTAGAAATAATAGAGTAAACATTGATACTGCAGATGGACCAGGGTCAAATGATGCCCTTGGATATGTGAAAATGTTTGGGTTCTAGTGCACAGGTGGAGGGTGGTCCCGGGGCTGTGGACTGTTCACACAGAGTGACAGGAGTGAGCAGAGAGCATGGTCTGCAGGCAGAGATGTGGGTGCTTGACAGAAGTGGGAGTGACTGCAAGTTCCTCTTCTGTAATCTTGGTGACTCAGGGAGCCCATCTTCAGCTGAGGAAGAGGATGGGGAGGAGGTTCCCTTCTGACACACACTATCAACCACAGAGTCTGAGAAAAGCAGCCTCTGTGTGGGAGGGGACACCCTGGGCTCTATGGATTAGCTGGATTCGTTCATTACTGAAGACAGAAAATGAGTAACCCAGTGGAGGGCACCTCTTCTCTTTTCTTGGACCTCAGTTTAGTTTTATCAAAGCAGAAATAAAGGTTCACCCTCCCCCTCCTCTGTTTGCTTCCTGTTCAATATAATTTCTCCTGCTTGATTTAATATTTAATTGCTGCAAAAATGTTTGTATCCAGGGTCCTAAAATTTCCAGCTCACCCCTTTATATTTCTGGTTTTCCTCCTTCCTTTCTGCCTGTGTGAAAGAGGACCGCTGGCCTGTCTCTGCCACTCTGGAGGAGGCCCTGAGGCTGGGAAGGTGGCTTCCTCCAGCCCCTGCAATTTGGCTGCTCCTGGACTTGTAGCAGCCAAGCTTCAGAGAGAAGCCACCACTTCCCCACCCCCCAGCCTCAAGGCCAGCCTCAGAGGCAGCTGGGCTGATGAGCACATTTAGGTTTCACTTTGTGCTACTTTGAACATTTGCTTGATTTCAAAAAAACTAAATAAGGAATTATTCTCAGGTACCCCTTAGGGACAGAGGCCATATTTATGCCCCAGTGTGTTGTGTAGTTTTGAAACCTTTCTTCATGTAATCAGTTGCAGTCCCCAAAGGCCCCGAATAGTGTTGAAGTAAAACCTTCACACTGATCTTTGTGCTCCCTGGAGAGAACCCTGAAGAGTGTGCAGACTCCTGAACAGCCAGCCAAGCGGTGGCAATTGTGACTTCTCTACTTGTGACTCCAAATAATTCTGTCTAGTGGGGAGCACAGTGAAAAGGAGCCAGGGGGACCGTCTAAGTTAAGGGTTTGGCTAGAATGAATTTTTTTTTTTTTAAAGACTTGTATGTTGAATCTTTTTTCTTTCCTTACTGTCTTGGAGCATTGATCACATAAAAATACTCTGAATTTATTTTCTGTGAAATAGTTGCAGTTCACCTTTGAGCTGATGAGCAAGCATCTGTACCTAAAAGACCATAAAAATGTGGAAGAGTTTACAAGAGTTGGCACAGCCAGGCAGGGGAGGAGAAAGTATTTAGGACAAGTTCCTATTTTACAGCACCTACATTTGGAGCCTACAGCTGTTCTTTGGGCAAACCTCCTCCTGTCTCCTGGCCTGCTCTTTCTCTACCTTCCCGACCCGTGGCTTATTTTCTCTTTCTCATCTCTTTTCCTTTGTAACTTCACAGTCAATGCTTCCATTTCATTCTACCTGCTTTCTCTGGTAGTTCTTTAAATACTTCGTAGATTTCTCTGAGATCCTAATTATTCTCTTGGCCGACCATTCTGGAGTCATTCCATGTGAGGAGACAGTCTGAACTGGAAAGACTGGAACTTGAGGGTGGGTTGAGTTGGGTTCTATGTCCTGCTAAAAAGCCAGGATTCAGAAAAGCAAAAACAAACAAACATAAGCAAAGCTAAGCAGAAGAGAGCAAGCAGCCAGCCCTAGTAAGCGGCAGGCCTGTTTCTCTGACTAATGTCATCTTCTTTGGACATGACATTTGCTTGGGCTTTAGAAGGGATACCTCAATCCACAACCCTGCTAATCCTCACTGAATTAGGTTACAGCGAAGCAAGTCAGACCAAGAGGAGGCTCTGAAGTCAGAGGTTTCTTTTGGCTCTAAGGATATTTGAATTTTGACAACAGTTTGTTCCAAGTAAAAGCTCATTTTAACAATGGAAGCTGGGATGGGGCAAAACACGTTTCTAGATAGTATTAATTTTTATTTTTAGTGTTGAGTTGCATGTTAGGGTTAGCTACAGGTTTTGGTAAATGAGTGCATTTTCTCAATTTTTATAATGTTGAAAAGTTAATGAGCAGATGGTAAAATACTCTGGCTGTGGGTGGAATCTAAGGCTTTGAAGGACACGGCCTGGTGGCGGCAGGAGCAGTTTTCCTCTGACTCCTAAAAGGATTTGGATTTTAAAATACAGTTGAGCTTCAGGTTCTATCTTAATCAACGTTTCATGGCATTATGTTAACCCCTGAAAAAAAATAGAGAAGATTTCTGCAGGTTAGAAAAGAAAGGGGGGGGAAAAAAGTAGGCATAAAAGAAAGAAGAAAGTGAGACACAATCTCTCTTGAGATTAATCAAGTTTATGGGGGAATAAAAATGTGTGTGTGTGTGTGTGTGTGTGTGTGTGTGTGTGTGTGTGTCAGAGATTCTTATGTGAGGGCACTCACTTTCTTCCTGAGCATGGAGATGATTGATGATAAAGCCACATGGGAGAAGGGTGAGAGCTTTGCCCTTGCCCTTGGACAATAAGAAGAGTTTTCTTTGCATGTTTTGCAAAAGGCCCAGTTCTTTCTGGGAGTGACAAGAACTGATACAAATATGGTAATCCAAAAGCTGGTTCTTAGTATGAACATAAGACTGAAGCTTTTCTTCATGTAACTCTTCAGTGGGGACAAGGAAAATTAAGGGTGGTGAGGAGGGCAATCCTCGTGCTGACTGAAAGGCCAGACAGCAGTCAGAAGCTCACTGGGCCCAGGGCCAGTGAACCTCATCGGGGCTCCTGCTGGATTTTAATAGGCACTGCAGAGCCTGTGGCTTCTGGGGCAGCTGACTCGGCTAAATTGCTTCATGTGCCTGTGTGGTGGAATGGACAAGTGGTGGAACTAGCTGAGCCTCCCCCAGAATCATAGTAGGTAGACTGGCTAAACTCACCCAGATCTGCTGTTTCAACAACGAATATGAAAATAAACAAATAACAGGTTAAGTTTCCATAAACCCTGCATTCTCATACCCACCTGCAGACAAACCCCCTTCATGTGGATCGGTGCGCCCGCCTGTTTCTTGCAAAAGGCTTCCTTCCTATTATGGTTCTGCTCTGCATTGGAAATGTAAATGACTGTAGAAAGCAAACCAAAGAAAGACTTGCTGCTGCCGCTGCGTTCTCTCCACCTGGGCGTGTGCTTGTGTGCCTGTGTGTGCTCCTGCATGACGGGTGTGTGCTACTGTACCACACACACAGCCTGGCGTTTTAACTGTTCCAGAGATCAATTTATCTGATATTTAGTGAAGAGCAAGTGGCTCCTTTAAAATGTTTATCCCTGAAGATTAGAGACTTATTCTCAAGGATGGAGGTCATAGCTTGGTTGTCTTTTTAATATCTCCAAGAGAGACCAACGCGAATTCATCAATGCCTTACTGAATTCTGCACATTCTGCTCTTCTTTTGCTCTGTGTGGGAGAGAATACTAAGATACATGGTTGTTGTTAGACTAAAATTAAAGGAAGATGAGAAAAGCAAATGGTGTATTTCAGTGAGTTAGAATGAGACCAGCGTGAACTCTGCTAAAAAGCCTCCCCTACAACTTAATTGTTGTCACATTGCAAGCTCTAACTTGATAAAAAGAAAAATTTTAAACTATGGCCTCCCTTAGTCTTCCCCATCTATGTGTGGGGGCTCTCCTCTGTGAGATCATCTGTTTGAATTTGAGTCTAAATGATTCAATCAACCCAAGTTCCATTATAATTTGGTAGCCCTTTGGCTAAATGCAGAGGGTTGGTGGTCTCACCCGGGGACCCTGCAGATGGGTTGCTGGCATTATTCCTTTATCCTGTGGAGACAACAGGATGATAAATAAAATAAAAAAAAAATCTCTGTGAAAGTTGGTTAGGCCCCTCCATTTCTAGGAATACTTTCTTCAGTCTGGTCTTTTCATATTCTAATCTCTGCTTCGCATGCAATGCTTGAATTTAGGGTCATTGCGATCTTTCAAATAACATTGATATCCAGATTTCTTTTCGGTGATGTTTTGAATTTTCACATTGATGCTGTAATATTTCAGAAATAACCACAAGTGATTCTGTCATTCTTCCAGACACACTTTATTTTAAACCTGAGGAGACCATGGTCAGTATCAATAAATGTTTATTGAGTGTCAGCTGGGTAGGGGCCCTGTCCCTGGCACATTAACAAGTCTGCTCTGCGGGGTCTGGATTTCCAAGATGTTCCATCACCTGGTTTGGGAGTCAGATATTTCTCCCAAAGTGGTATGTCCTGTTTCATAAATTTAAAATATTATTTTAAGTTCCCAGTTTTTAAAGACATTATCTATAGGACAAGAATGCCCAATGGTTTTCCTTTATTAAGTGCTTTCAAGAGTGAGAAGCCATAGTTAGTTAAGTGTTTCATATGCATTTCCTAATTTTAATCCCCACAACCTACTGATTTGGGGGATTCTTCTTATGATCCTTATTTTCTAGATGAGCACACTGAAGCTTAGTGAGAACATGTCGTTTGCTCCAGGTTATACAGCAAGTATGGAACACAGTTTGAGTCTGATCATGTTGGATCCTGCAACTTCTCCCTTACCCCATGTCCAGTTTGCTATTTGGTAGCCTTTTAGTTAATTCTCTGGTGCCAGGATGTTTAGAAGTTGTATGTCATTTAGTTGTACATTTAAAACCTTAGGAAACCAGGTCTGCATCAGCAAATGTTTACTAAGCATTGTCTGGAGTCATATTTACGTCTGTTTGGCGCTGACCAGATTTCCAAATTATTTCATTAACTGATTATTTGGGTCTGACATGTTTCTGAAGGGGACTATCATAATGAAAATTATTTTAAATTCCCAATTATGTAGGCTATTTTGTTTAAAGATGAGAACAGCTGGCAGTATTAATTCCCTAAAGTGTTGAAAATTGTGGAAAAGAAAGACCCCAAACCAGCTTGTTAACAAATGGCTTAGTGGGTGAATCAGCAGGATTGTGCTCGCTGGGGTTCTTTCTGGATATTTTCTGTGTCTCCACAATCTGGCTGTAGTGTGATGAGTTGTTCCGCTGAGAATCCAGAGTTGAAAGAATAAACAGGGTTGACAGAATAAACAGAGTAAACCCTAAGTGTGGGGGGAAGTTTGCAAGGCAGCTTCTTTGCAGCCTTAAAGCCTAGCCTTTTGGGAATGGGCCCAAAGTTTTCTCTTGGTGAATGGCTGTAAACGTCTCATTGCACCCAGTTTGTTTGATTTCTCATTGACTAGTGCAAGGTCCTGGGCAGGCACCAGCAGATGGAGGCCACCAACACAAAAGTGCTAGGAAAGAGAGCTACACAACATGGCGCCCTAGCAGACATAGGCACACATGTGTTGCATGCACCCACAGAGAGGGAAAGAGGATTACATAGTGGAAAAGAAGTGGATTTATTGTTAGGGCTTATACCTCGAATTAAATGACACATTTTTCCTGAAAAAGTTCCACTTTGTATTTTCAAGTGCTCTCCTCTGAGGAGGTTTAAAGGCACACACTGTCAGTGAGAACCAAACAAGTGTCACTGCTACATTGGGTTGAGGATGGGCAAGACAGGGAAATTAAAGAGAAAGCTGATGAAAGAGTTGTGCAAAGAAAATGAAGGAGTAAGCCTTGCATGCCAATGGCTGGATGGCTCAGCAGTGGAAATAACAGAGAGCGATTCTGCAGCACAGCTATAATATATCAGGAGTGCTGTCTGGGCACAGGAGGGACCGCAGCAGATTGCTTCACTGAGAAGAGCTGTTATCTGGGGGCGAGTTCTTACCCCTTAAAGTTCTTGTTGGTGCAGTCCTGTGCTCTGAGCACTTTTAAGATGGCTCAAGAAAGTTGCTCTTGAGTTATAGTTTGTGTAGCAAAATGGCTGGCTTTTGAGCCTCAGTGGGGGATGTTACGGAGAAGGCTCTGGGGTAGGGGGAGAACCAGGAACTGGTGGTCAGGGAAAGGGAAACGTGTCATTCGGGCTGCTTTGGAGATCTCAGGACTGACCTCCAGGAACACCTGCCCCCCCAACCACAGGTCACCAGTGTGCACTTGAAACATGAGCTCAGACAGGTCTCTCGACCCCCAGGACAGCTGCAGTTTGAGTTAATAGCACATAATTCAGCTCCTCATTGAGGCTTTCCTAGAAATCTGACCATGGACTTTGTATGACTTCAGGCTAGGAACATCTCATCTATCATGAGAGAGGAAAAAAAAATACCCACAACAAAACAAACAAACAACAACAGCGAAAAACCTTTGGTATTTGATCATTTGTAGCAATTGAATGAAGAAGCCTCAGTCCTCAGTGTTTCTTGTTTTCCTCCCTCCCACTTGTTCTTCGTTTTTTGCAGTGTTGGGGATGGAACCCAGGACTCGTGCCTGCTAGGCAAGCACTCTACCACTTGAGCTGCACCTCAAGTCCCCTAGTTTTCTTCTTCTTGTCCCATCTATCCACACTGCTGTTCTTCAAGGGATAACTATCTCCCTTGGATATCACCAGAGGGATAACACCCATTTAAGGTCCTTAGCAATAGGATTTCCCCTTGTGGTGTATGGAAGAGAATCGTGATTTTTTTATTGACCAGGAAACAGAGGTACTGCTGAGAGAATGAAATGCAAGGTCAAGTTTTTGGGGAAGGGGTGGAATCCTTAGTAGAGACCTGGAAGCTGACTCAAACCTTTCTCTTCTTTAGATGTACACTTTTTTAAAAAAAAATCACTTCTGCAAAAGTATAAGACTTTCAAGGTAATATTTGTCCTCTTGGCCCTCAACCCAGAATATTGAGGAGTTAACCAAAGCCTCCGAATGGAAGGAGTTCCTGTATAGAGCGGGTGGAAACAGAGAGGGGCTGTCTGTTGCATCTTTGAAGATGGTCTCATAATTTCCCCACATCCATCCTTGATAGGGGCTTTGCTCTTCTCTGCAGTTGAGGGTCCCTGTGCCATTTCCTTCTTCCTTTACGCTGGCCTTGGAGACATTCTCTGCTGGACCTGGGAGGAAGTCACATTACAAAAGGAGCACCAGAACACCTCAGGATGGCCAGTGCTCTTATTATTTACTTTTCAAGGCAGTAGCAGCTGAAGAAAAAGGTTCAAAACACATCAAATTGCTCTTGAGCTATGACGTGACAGTTGAGCATTTAGCTCTCCCCTTGGCAGAGCTTCAAAGTTCACTTCCAATGGCTTTTCTTCTCCGGGGCCACACCACTATCCTCAAAATGGAAGTCTGAGGATGCTTCCCATCCTACATCACTCACAGATCCCCACAGAACAACAAGCAGCAAAAACTAACAATTTACAGTTCACGTTCTTTGATGTCAGGTGGGATACGGGACGCCAAACCAAGGTCTCTGAGTAGAAGGCAGTTGCATTGCCACAGAAAGCAAACTCTTTCTTCTCTCCTTGAGAAGACAGCAAACTGCACTAGCAAATTAAATATGAGCAAGCCTTTACTCAGATAAATTTAGCTTGATTTGGGTCAAGGTGGGGGAGGGGAAGAGCAAAGAATTTAAACAGCACGTGCCAAGGATTTGCTGAACATGTTAAAAAAATGCTGACTGGCATTAAATTAAGTAACAACTGAAGATTACACAAGGGTAAACACTGCTGCTAATGTTTGACTAAAAACTAACCAAGGGCTCTGAGTGACTCCAGTTAATTTACAGATCACGCCAATAATGGCTGCAGGGGGCTGGGGCTGCTGGAGGCTGGGGAGACATTTTATAGCCAGAAGCCAAGTTTGTAAATTTAGAAAAAGAAAACTAAAACTGTAGGAATTGCTTTAGAAACTTCAGGGAAGGAGAGGGAGAGAAGGGGAGGAGGGAGGGAGAGTGAGAGAGAGAGACAGAGGGGTGTGGGGGGGGCAGGGAGAGAGGGAAAGAATCTAGTATGTCAGCCTGCAGGGCTTAGGGTAAAAAAAGCAGCCAAGAAAAAACAAAACAAAACGTCTAACTTTGAAGTTAAATGTTTCTAGGAGAACAGAGTGTAGTAGGATCAAAGAGTTAACTGTTCCTGTGGGGTAGGAGCCTTAAATTCTAGACTGTGCCAAGGGCTCCATCCACCCCCAAATGAAAGAGTGTAAATTCTCCTGGTGTTATCAAATAAAATTGGTTTAACTCTGCAACATTTAGTTTCAAGTTCACGTTTAAGTGTACAGTCCTACAGTGAGTGATTTTGAAATTATAGTCCCTCTTCCACATAACTTCTTTGGATACAGTTTTAAATGCTTTAATAGTGGGATGTGTGCGGTGTATTTAGAAACACAGCCATTGAAATCCTTAGATTGGGTTTTCATCGGGTGCTTCAATTTCCTAAGGCTTGGGTGACCATCATCGCTGGACAATCCAATATAATGGAATGGTCTAATTCAAGGCTTTTCCCACATAATATCTAAAATCTCCCCTGAACCCCCACCGGGATACTATATTTCATTCTTCCATTTCCTTGGCTATAATCATATTAATTAATTAATTAATGGTGCAGGGGATTGAACCCAGGGCTTTGCATCAAACATTTGCAGATTCACACTGTTTATTTACATTGTCACGTCATTATGAAGGAAGGTTCACTCACGGCCAGCACATCTGGGATGGGGACCAGTCTCCCAGGATGCTCATGGAAGCCCATTTTCTCCACAGCCCCATTCCTTCTCTTCAGGTTTCTGTCTTCTTTCAGTCAAAGGCAAAAATATGTGCATTGGGACGGCAGCTGCCAGTGTCATCTTGGAGGCTCACAGCAAACAGCGAGCAGGTCTGGATAACGTGGAGACACATTTCTGTGTTTGCCCAGATGGAACTTTAAAAATGCAAAAAGCCACCAAAATCTCTGCTCTGTCCCTTAATTGCTTGGATTATCAGACTGGAGAAATAAAAGGGCAGGTTTGTTCTAGGGCTGTTAAATTTGTGCTAACTTTACTGACACCAGCCCTTTGACTCTGACAGCCTTTCCAGCATTCCCCAGGGACCCTCCCAGTGTGTCAGAAACCAAACACTCTGTCTGCAGAGGTAGCCCCAATGCCAGAACTTCACTGCAGGGGCCAGGAGAGAAAAATAATGCTGTCGACCAACCCATCCCTTCTGTTGTTGGTTGACTTGACTCACATTATGATTTTTATCCAAAATTTGATAGCTGACCTGATTAAGGTCACCAGCCCCATGGGGCTATTTAAAAATTTTGAAAATCACATGGAACTTTCCAGTTCTCTCCAATGTGAGTTTGCTCAAATATTCTGATGAGCCAATTCTTGAAGATACATAGTCTCCCAAATAGGGAGGTGTGCCACACTAGGGAAATTTAAAAGCAAAAGGAATTTTAGAGTGACCAGAATTAGTAGACATTGGCATGGTCCCCTCTATCCTCTACACCCAATGTTGGAAACAATGACTAGGATTATCCACATCTACTGGGTTAGGTTATGACAGAAAATTGAAGAGTCTAAGGGGGATAGAGTTTTCATGTACAGAAATTTTTGTGATCCAAACAATTCACTCTAATTAAAAACAATTTTTATGTGAATTGACAATTGTAGATTCACTATATGACCAAATAGCTCAATTGCCAAGTTGTGGCTTTTCCTTTCCTTGTCTCCAAAAACAAACAAAAAATATATAGCTATAGGTTGCATTTATCTGGCTCTTCAGCTCTTCTAAATTTAATATGAAATTTATGTAGTTTCTCAAAACTTGAAATCACAAAGTTGGGTAATAATAATAATAGTTGAAATTAAGGTTCTGTGTATCTACTCTGCTATTCTAAGCAACAGCCCTGTGGGGCAGGTACTTTTGTTATCCCATTGCAAAGCTTAGGAAGGGAAGTAGAGAGAGACGGATCAGGCATCTGGGGTCATACAGCAGTGGCTGGAGAACTCAGATCCAGCCACGTTACCTGTTTTCATTTAGTTTTGGGCTCCACCAGTGAGTGGAGACATCGTGCATCTGCTCACCATGTTGGCTCGGTTTCATCCTGTGATCTCACCTATTCTGGCATGGCAGATACTTCATACTAGAGTGGGGGAGGAAAGTAGGGGTTGGATTTCTTGAAACCAACTCAACCTCCATTCTCCATTGTGCCTGAAGAATCTCCTCCCACAATTTAGAGAGAAATTTTAAAGAGAGAAACTATTTTATTGGAAAATAAAAATAGCTACCCTTAGTTTATAACATGTCAGAAGTTTCTCAAAGTCTTTTGCATTCATCACTCAATGTATTCTCACAACACAATGGGGGTAGCTGATGTTATCATATTGATTTTATAGGGGGTAAATCGAAGCACAGATAGGTGATATCACTTGCTTCAAATCATCTAGTTAGGTGTCATACAAATGAGCTACTCCCAGGGGACCCTGGTCCTAGGATCCAAGCTCCTAACACTGCACTCTCTCACCAGTGAATTGGGAACTGTTCAGGTGGTTTGAAGGCTAGCAATGAAATGATGTCAGGTTCATAATTCAGTCAGAGTTCTGTCACAGTTGAGTGCAGAATTGGCTATTTCATTACTAATAGCAGCAGAGTTGCTCCTATTACTGCTGCTGTCATAGCAGAACATTCCAGAAAAAAAAAAAAAAGATCTTACCCTTGGAGGAGGAGAATAAGGCCATTATTCTCCCAGAATCTTAGAGAGGATGATTTCTAATTCTTTTCTATGCCTGTTTGCCTGCCTCAAAACATAAGCCTAATAACAATAGTCTCTCTCCTCTCTGTTTTTAAAATCTGTGGTGTTTTCCATTTTTCAAAGCAATTTCTTACACATTTCTTCATGTGATGTGTGTAAGGTCCTTGCTTAGCACCTGGACGGCCATCTTAAGTGACAGCTGGCATTTTAAGAAAAATTTTGCTTTCCCACCCAAGGGCATTTCTGAGAAAGGCTCACCACTCCCTCATACCGACCCCACCCTTCACTGCCCGCATTAGGACTCCCCTGGCTCTAATCCCTGAGCCTGCCCCATGAAAGTCCTGAACCCCAATCCTGTTTTGCCTCTCTCCATCTATGGAGAGATGTGCCTTTATTTGTCAGGTCTGACATATAAACTCTCATGTGTGTCTCTGCCTGGTCTCCGTTTTATTTCTTGCTCGCCTGTCTCCTGGTTCCTCACTTTCCTTTCAGTGTGAACCAGGCCATGGCTCTGTAGGGTGAGATTAGGATCTTCACTTTATAGGGAAGGAATCTGTAGCCCAGAGACACCCAGACCCACAAAAGTGGTCAAAAAGGGCGAGATGAAATCCTGGGGATTCCAAGCCCAGATGTGTTTCAGCTCTATCCTCAGTTCCTTCTGCAGTGAGAAATAGTCTCCTGGGGCAGCAAATCCAGAGGGAGATCTTGAAGCATTCATAAAATTTTGTTCCTTAGAACAAAATTCTGCCCAAATTGACTAGAAACCACCCTCTCATACTGCCCACACTGAATTTTGTGCCTGAATCTCTTGCCATGGTAGACATCTTAGTGCAGTAGATGAGGATATTGGAGTTACCAGGTGTGAGGACAGCGCTTAGAGTCTGAGCCCACGGGGCTTGTTATTCTGTAGGTCCATGTCATAGAAAGGGAACAACTGTGCAGGGGAGGGAAGTGTGAATACCATGCCTGGGGCCTTGGCTTCCATCCTGCACGATTCTAAAGAAGTATTAATTTTTCTTAAAAAAAAAAAAGAAAGACAAAGAAAAAGTCAGACCTGTTGATAGTGAGTGGGGTCATGTCCCAGACTCCTCTTCTTCTGCCATTCCCTTGGGGTGTGGGATGCTGGCAGAGGAAGGAGTAGTTGGTTAGCCTTATTCACTCCAGTTTACAGTTCACAGGGTGGGGCTTAGCCCGAGGCTGGACACAAGTCACCCCAGCTCAGCATTTTAGAACAGCCTGGGCAGTTTCCACAGCTCTGAACCTGTGGCCTAGAAGCAGGCTCATAGAACAACACATTCTCACAAAATACGACCAGCTGGTTTACAAGGTGTCCTGAAGAAAAATTGACATCCCCCACCCCTCTTGGAAGGAAGGAATGAGGAAGAAAAGAGAAGCAACTGGAAAAAAATGCAAAAATGTCTGTAAAAGGAAGACTTACAAAGCCCCTTTTTCTGAGAAGCCTTTAACCTGGAGTTTACCGGCAAGGAGCTAGCAGACACATGTGTGCAGGTTAATGTCCCTAAAATAAGGCAGGAGCCAGTAATAACAGGGTCAGAGTGACAGAATGTTACAGCTGGTAGGAAAGTGTGCGCAGCACCACACCATTAGATCCAGCAGTTACTCTCCACATAGGGTAGGGCTGGGGTTCCGGCTCTGGGGCATGCATCCCAGTAGGGGGAACGGCTCTGCTTCCAAGAAAGCATTCCCTAGCCTCTGGTACAGATCCCTGAGAATTTTAGGAAGTCTTTGCAGGGAGATTAAGGGGGTATCTCTGGGTTCTGGAGGCTGGTTGCCTGATTATTGTGTGCAGTTGGGAAAGTCTTGGCAGAGGCGGGTGCTCTGTGCAAGCACCGGACAAGTGCACACACATGTGGTAGCAAAGTTGTGACTTTGAGAGTTGTGTGGCATTTGTGAGAGATGGAGCTTGTCACTGTGACTGGGGCCCAGACTTATGGATCTGTCATTGCTTACCCTGTGGTGGCTTGGACATGCGCTTCTTTGGGGGTTAGCCATGGTACTCCTCTTTTTTTTCCTAAGGCCGTGGAGTGCCAGCTTCCATTTAACTACTTTCTATTTCTTTGGAAAACATTTCAGAATCGCTTTCCTCATCGTGTCCACTAAAAAAAAAAAAAAAAAAAAAAAAAAAAAAAAAAAAAAAATCAACCTTCCTTGCCTGCCACCCTGGGCAGGAAGAGCTGACCCACATTCACCAACACGTTCCCTCCTTGCAGCTGCTAGCACCAGGTGGGTGGCTGCCATCCGATGATGTTCCTCCCAGGCCAGCACATGTTTTTAAATGACTGTGCAGTATCTGTGCTAACAAAAGCAAATGGACCTGACGAGGTTTCAGCAGCCCACGGGGATACCCTCAGATTCTCTCTTCCTGCCCAGCTGGGCTTTGGCTTTGATTCTCCTCCCTTTTTTTGATTTTTTGATTCTCTACTCCCCTTCATGCATGTGGCTATTTTAGTCACTGCAAAATGCTTTGTGCTGCTTCTAGACATGAAATGTGCACCGGAGCACAATCTAGTTCTTTGGGCTCAGAACCTCAGCTTGAGTGCTGATGCAATTATCCACTGCATCTGTGTCCATATGGACAAGTCCTTTTAATTCCTGTTCCTTAGTCTCCCCACCTACGAAGTGGCACAGCAGCAATACCTGTCTGAATATGGTTCTTGTTGGAATTAAATGAAATAAAATAATAGGTACTTAGCACAATGCCTACAACATGGACAGATGCCAGTTCCATAATGCTAGCATTATGTCCTGTTTTTGTTGTTGTTGTTGTTGTTATTGTTGTTTGTTTGTTTGTTTTTCTCCTCAAATGGATCTTAACATACATCTACTTATGTGGTAAGGTCTGATGGCTTAGAGGACAGGAAGAAGCCAGCCACAGGGAAGCAAAAGCCACAGCTAACTCTTTTGCCTCACTCAGCAGCCACTAGTCTTCCTTCTGACTCTTCCACATAGACTTGTTCTAAACCTGAACCTGGGAGAGGAGAACGGCTGTCCCCATCCTATAGGACACTTGTGGCACAGGTCTTGGGTGTTTATTGCCTGTGTAAACTATTGCCTCACTTTCCATATGGTGTCCAGGAATGGCAGGGAATGCCCAAGAACCATTATTGGAACCCTAGGGCATGGTAGAGCAGGACTTCCTCTGCCTTCCCCTCCTAGTAATGGAAATCTGAAGCCCAGGACTCAGTAAAAACACCTGAGAGGAAGCTGGTAATGAAAATGGTTGACTCTGCCTTTCAAGACTGCAATTGCTCTCCAGGATTGCACTACTGACCCAGGTGCTTCCTCGTTGCTGCTGGTAAAATCTGTCAATCGGCCAGTCTACAGAGAGGAAAGGCAGACTGAAGATAGATAGGGTACAAGGCCATTTAGATCAAGGATTTTCAAGACAGGAGCTGTCATGGCACCAGTCTTGAGTGAACTGGATTAGGTAAATGGCAGGAACCCTTTCCAATGAAGGACCAAGTGGGCAGATAGAAGTTTCTCTATTCAGCTTTTTCTGCATATAGTGCTAAGCAAATTCTCAAGTGCATAAGCAATTAATAATTAGTATGAGAGAGAGAGAGAGAGAGAGAGAGAGAGAGAGAGAGAGAGAGAATTGAAAATAAATAAGGGCACTTCATTACTTCATTGTGCACACAATTTAGATATTTTTGTGCTTGAAGTAAAGTAGGCTTAAGTGGTCAACTCCAGACTTTGGTGGATCATAGAGTTTGTGTGCCTGTGAGCTTGAATTTTAGCCTGCTCAAATGTCCTCTCGTCCACCTTTTCTGTGCCTCACTTTTCTCCAGGATAAGAATTAACATAAACTACAAAGATTCTCCAGGGACTAGTTATTAACCAAGAATGTTGAGAGGCCTTGACAAATATAAAATGTTATATGTAAACCCAACAGTAAATCAAAGAGTTATCTACATCCAACGAGGCCTAGAGTTTTACTTCAATACTGCAGTCTCTTAGTTTTCCAATCATTCCAGGGCAGACCAAAGTTCCGTGGTATATCTTTTTAATGTGGCAGGCCTCAAGGGTGGATTGAGTTAGGCAATTTATCCTCTTTTATGCCCTCTATTCACAGACAACACTCCAACAGGGTAACATAAAACCACGGATAGATTTCTTTACAGCATTATGTAAGTAAACTGGGGAAGCAGCCCGAGCCCTGTGCATAGAACAGGAGAAAAAAGTATCGGAGAAGAAAACGGGCCTTTGCAGAAATGACAAAAGTGAAAACCCCTACAGCTTTGAATGTTCTACTTAAGGAGTGTTTCTTTGGCAATTCAGCATTTTCTGAAATTGGCCTCAGACCTCAGGTCCTCCTGAGGTGTTGATGTTCCATTTTGACTCTGGAGGACCCAGGGCATCCCAGACGCCCCCAGCTCTCACCAACAAAGAGGATTATTTCTGAACTTGCTGGCTCATTATCTCCCAGTATGTTGTTCACAGTGGAGGTGTACAAAACGCGTCAAATACACCGAGACTTTGCAAGGTATGTACATGTGTGCACGTACATGCACACACCCACCCACACCCACACCCATCCCTCCAACCTAGACTAGAGAGTTCAGCTAGAAAGAGAACAGCATGCAACTGGCATGCCATGCTGTGAGGACCCCTCTCCTGCTGGCTCAGCTACCCGACAGGTTTGTCTGGGTATGTTGTCCTGCTGAAGCCAAGTTTCAGGGGAGGAATTTGTTCGGATTTAGGGCTGGAGTTCAGGTTTGCTGATATGAGGACTGATCTTTTGGTTGTCAACAAAGAAAAGGTGGGCTCAAACGAGCAACAGAGGACCATGTGCTACTTGATAATGGCCATCTCTGGCTCCAGTTCAAAGTCTGAGAAATAAAAATGTTATGCAGAACATCTAGGCAATGGTAGAATACTAGGAGTAGACGCCGGGAAGAAGGAGATTCATTTCAAAGGGACGAGGACAACTTCTCAGGGTGTTAGAAATATTCTGTCTCGATTATTGTGACGGCAATTTGGCTGTGTATGTTTGTCAAAATCCATAGAATCGCACCTGAAAAGGATGAATTCTACGAATGCAAATTATAACTCAACAAACCTAAATTTTAAAAATACTGTACTTTTAGGCCTGGGGTTGTGGCTCAGTGGTAGAGCACTCACCTAGCATGTGCAAGGCCCTTAGTTCTTCAATGCCAGCACCGCATATAAATAAATAAAGTTATTGTGTCCAAGTACAACTAAAAAGTGAATATTAAGGAAAAAAATACTGTAGTTTTAGAGGTCATTTAAACCCAAAGAGCATGTTGAGTCACTAATGCTTCTCTAAAAATAACTTGAACGGAATTTTGTTTTAATTAAATTTTTAAAAATGCTACAGGGTAGTCTTAACTCTTTAAGATTCAATAGGAAGAATAGAATCTAGATTATTTTTCAGAGTTATTAATACTGTTGTTCCCACCCCGCCCACCCCTTGGAACTTAGGAGTGCTTAAGCACTGAGCCATATCCCCAGACCTTTTAATACTTTATTTTGAGACAGGGTCTTACTAAGTTGCTTAGGACTTTGCTAAATTGCTCAGGCTGCCTTTGAACTCAGCCTCCCAAGCCACTGGAATTACAGGGGAACGCCACCGTGCCCCCGTCTATTTATACTTTTTATGTGGGCATTTTTATCCAATTATTTTTATTTTTTTAAAAAAATAAGAAGACAGCCTTAATATTAAAAGTTGAAAGATCCCAAAGCAAGGGTGCGGTGAAAATTTAGTATTTCTTAAGGATAATTTATTTAGAAAAAAATGAAGAAATCAACTATTAGAACTAATAGATTATTTCTCTGATGACTAGATACAAAACATAAACACCCACCACCAGATATTAGTTATAAAGAGGAGAAAAAGCTCATTTACTCTGTGGTGAGGTGGGGGGAGAAAGAAAAGCAAAGCAAACAAGAACAAGATTAATAAGTTTTTTTTTTTAAATGTACAGGTTCTCTTTAAGTTTAGCTGTAAAATTTTAGTTAATAATTCAAAAGTAGAGGTGAATAAATTGAGACATAGTCCACATCATTGAATGATGTCATTTTTTTCTCAAATTAATGGTTAGATCCAATATGGTACTAATCAAAATCCTGATTGGAATATATTTGAATGAAAATATTACTGTAGAGTGACTCTAGAAGAATGTATAGTTAAAAATAACCAAGAAACTTGATTTAAAGAGATAAAGTGTACTATACTCCACATTTTAAAGTCCTGCTATAGAATTTTAATAACATGATTACTGTGCAAGACCAGATAGAAAAAAAAACAGAGTTCTTGAATACATTTGAATATATATACATATATATGTACTATATGAAATAACTTTATGAAGTATGAAATTTGAATGTGATAAAGTTATTTTAAACTAGTGGGGAAAATGAAAGATTATTCCAACAAATAATGCTGGTGTGATTAGTCTAGTTTTTGAAGGGAGAGGGGACTCAAAACATATCCCTGATCAGATTCTTGATGACTTCAATAACTTAAAAATTCTAAATATGAAAACACAAAGGAAAAAAAATTATAGTAAAAATTCACAGGGCTGGAATTGTGGCTCAGAGGTAGAGTGCTCACCTAGCATGCTTGAGGCACTGGGTTCGATGCTCAGCACCACATAAATATAAAATAAAGACATTGTTTCCACCTATAATTAAAAAAAATTACAAATTCCCAGTATGTTGAAGTACTTTTTAAGCAAAAAGGTAGAAGAAGACTCTATAAAAATAGAAGACAATTTTTTTAAACATAAAAGTAGAAAACTTGCCTACATGGAAATTCATCAATAAAAAATATAAGACAAAGAATACGGGGTGGAAAGGCAAAATATAACAAATCTTAACATGGTGAATATATGAAGAGCTTCCAGAAATCAATAATTAAAAGATAAGTATACTAAACAGAAAAATCATTAATATTTACCAAGAAAGGCAATTTATTAAAGAGGAAAAAAATTAGGCAATAAATCATGGAAAACTTGAGGCTCACTACTTTTAAATAATTTAAAGAAAACACCAACATCCATCTCTCAAATTGGTAAATATTTAAAATAAAACAACAATAACAACAATTTTTGTCAGCTTTTTAGTTGTTGTGACCAAAAGACCTGAAAAGAACAACATAAAGGAGGAAAAGTTTATTTTGGCTCAGTTTCAGAGGTTCAGTCCACAGTAGGCCCACTCCACAGCTCTGGGCTGGAGGTGAGGCAGAGCATCATGGCAGAAGGGTGGGGCAAGGAAAGTCTCCTTTGACCTACCTCCTTGGACCACACCCTACCTGCCTACAGTTACCACCCAGTTAATCCATGTCGGTAGATTAATCCACTGATTAAATTAAACCTCTCAGAATCGAATCATTTCACCTCTGAAAATGCTTGCATTGTCTCACACATAAGCTTTTGAGGAACATGTCATATCGAAACCATGCCAACCAATAATTACATATTTGAGCAAAGTTCAGGAAAAAGAAAAATCTCACACGCTGCTGGTGGAGATACCAAAGTCTTCTATATTTTCTGGTTGTATGTATCTAACGACTTAAAGCTATGGATATAATATTTGACCGAATAATAACCTTTTCAAGGAGTCATATCATTAGAAGACATTTTTAGGAAATATAAAGATTTAGGTGAAAGGAGTTATTTCAGTGTTCTTTATAACTGAGAAATTCTAAAGATAGGTTTAATTAATTATGGTTCATCTATACTTACAGATTGCAGAGATATAGTCTCAAGAATATTTAAAGCTTTCCAAAAATGAAAAAAAAAGGCAAAGTGGAAAAAAAACCAGAATACAAAGCCACATATACAACAGAACAGAATTGTTGATGGGTTTGGATGTATATATATATACACATACATACATATACATACATATGCACATACATAGAAAAAAGACTGGAAGGACTTGCACAAACAGAATGCCATAGTGGTTGATAGGATAGTAGAATTATTGGTGGGTTTTTATTACTTTTATTTGGTGTTTCTCCAGATTTTTTTCTGTTTAAAGAATCTATTAGCTATATGATCAGAAGCATAAATATTATTTTTGTAATTTTCTTTGCTATCAAGGGCTCCCCCTGCTGCTCATCTAAAAAATCATGGAGAGTTGGTTTATTTTTCCTCTCCCCAAAGCCTGCAGTCTTGCTTCTGGAGATGCTCTTCACTTCTTATTCACTCTAGAAGCAAACCCTTCTTATTTGAGTATTTGGTAATGACATATCAAGTTCTAGGCTTGCATTTGTTAATTGAGATATAAATCACATAAACTGGTCATCTGTACAAAGGGCACAATTTAGTGATTTTAAAGTCTGTTCACAAAGTTGGGTTAACTGTTGCCACTAATTCCAGAACACTTTCATCATCCCAGAATGAAAACTTTTACCCATTAACAGTCCCTCCCTCCTTACGTTCCTGGTAACCACTAAGTTACTTTCAGTGATTATGGATTTGCCTATTTTAGACATTTCACATAAATGGATGGAACTCATACTGCACATGGCCTGTTGCCTCTGGCTGGCTGCACTGTGCTTCATGTTTTTAAGATCCATCCATGTTGCATCAGGTATCTGAACTTCATTCCCGCTATGATTGAATAATATTCCTCTGTTTGAATATATATATCTTCTTTGTTAGTGGTCACCAGTTAATGGACATTTGGGTTGTTTCCACTTTTTGGCTAAATAATTAATGCTACAATGGGGGGGGGGTACTGGGGTTTGAACTCAAGGACACTTGACCACTGAGCCATATTCCCAGCCCTATTTTGTATTTTATCATATTTTTAAAGTTATCTTGGGTATTGTTTTAGTCAGCTATTTTGCTGCTTTAACATAAAGACCCAACCAGACCAACTGTAGAGGAGGAAAACTTTATTTGAGGGCTCACGGTTTCAGAGGTCTTAGTACATGGAAGGCTGGCTCCATTCCTCCAGGCTCAAGGTAAGGTAGAATATCATGGCTGAAGAGTGTGGCAGAGGGAAGCAGCTCATATGGTGATCAGGAAACAGAGAGAGAGAGAGGTCTCCACTTGCCAGATACAATATATACAGAAAGTGATGGCCCTTCCTACCTCCTCCAGCCAAATCACCACTCAGTTAATCCCTGTCAGAAGATTAATTCATTTATTGGGTTAAGACTGTTCTAACCCAATCCTTTCTCCTCTGAACCTTCTTGCATTATCTCACACGTGAACTTTTGGGAGAACCTCATATCCAAACCATAACTGGTATATACTAGTCTAAATACTAGACTCTTATCAGGTATATAATTCGCAAATTTTTTTTTCCATCCCATGGGTTAACTTCACTTTTTTCATAGTACTCCTTGAAGCACAAAAGTTTTTTTTTTTAATTTTGATTAGTTCAATTTAGATACTTTTTATTTTGCTGTTTGTGATTTTCATATCATATCTGAGAAATCATTGCCTAAATTCAGGGTCACAAATTTTACAGCTATAGTTTCTTTTAAGAGCTTTATAGTTTTAGCTTTTACATATAGACATTATACATTGTGTGCTCATTCTGGTGTATGATATGAGGTAGGGATTCACCTGCATTCTTTGCAGGTGCATAGCCATTTGTTTTAGCACCATCGAAGAATATTGTTCTCACCCTCGAATTGTTCTTACGTTCTAGTAAAACCTAAATTGACTACAAATGTATTTGTTTATTTCTGTATTCTTAGTCTTATTCCAATCTGTATGACTATCCTATGTCTCTACCATATAATCTTAATTGTTACAGCTCCATGCTGTATCAAAACTGGCAAGTCTTAGTTCTCCATCTTTGTTCTTTTTTGGATTGTTTTTATTATTATGGGTCCCTGGAATTTGCATTTGAACTTTAGGGTTAGCTTGTAAATTTATGCATGAGAAATAAAAAGGCAGCTGGGATTTTGATAGACAGTGGGGAATCTATAGGTTGATCTAGGGAATTTTTTATGTTAACAATTTTAAGTGTTCCAATCTATGAGTACAGGATGTATTTCCACTGATTTTCTTTAATTTCCTTCCATGATGGTTTCTAGCAGTATTCAAGTAGTTCACTCACTTTGTTAAATTTATCCCCAGGTATTTTATTCTTTAATGCTGTTGTAAATGAATTTCTTAAATTTCATTTCTTGATTGCTTATTGTTAGTGTGGAGAAATAAAATCCATTTTTCCTGTTTTGCTCTTGTACCCTATAACCTTGCTGAACTGATTTATTAACCCTAATAGATTTTCATGGATTTTTTTAGAATTTTCTATTATAAGATCATGTCATTAGCAAATAGAGACAGATTGACTTCTTCCTTTCCAATCTGGATGCTTTTTATTTACTTTTCTTCACTAATTGCTGTGGGCAAAAGCACCACCTGTATATGTTGAATAGATGTGTCTAGAAAGAACTTGATTTTTCTGGTCTTAGTAGGAAGACTTTCAGGCTTTCAGCATTAAGCATTCTTCTTTAAGAATTCTTCATTAAGAATTCTTCTTTCATGCTATTTACCAGATTGAGGAAGTTTCTTTCTATCCTAATTTATTGAATGTTTTAATGTGAAATGACTTTTATAATGAGCTTGGTCAAATCCTTTTTCTATGTTGATTAGAGATGATCCTGTAATGTTTACTCCTTTTTTTTTTAATAATATGCCAAATGACATTGATTGGTTTTGGTACATTAAACCAACTTCGCATTCCAGGAATAAATTCCAGTTGGTCATTTTGCATATTTTTTTAAAAAAAGGAATGCATACTAAATTAAGTGTGCTTGTGTTTTGTTGAGGATTTTTGTTTTTTTCACTTATGATCACAGGGATATTGATCTGAGTTTTTCTGGAGATGTCTTTTGCCTGGTTTTAGAATGAGTTGAGAAATATTGCCTCATTTTCTGTTTCGTGGAAAAATTTGTAAAGGATTAGTCTTAATTGTTATTTAAACATTTGGCAGAATTTAAGAGGGAGGCCATCTGTTCCTGAGCTTTTCATAGAACTACTAATTCAATCTCTTAACTTGTTATAAGTTTATTTAGATTTTCTATTTCTTCCTGAATCAGTATCAGCATTAGTATGTTTCTAGGAATATGTTCATTACCTCTGGATTGTATAATTTGTTATCATACAGTCGTCCAAAATATTTGATTATAACCCTTTTTATTTTCTATACAAGTGAAAATTCATTATTTCTGTAAGGTTGGAGCAATTTCTTCTCTTTCATTCCTGCTTTTAGTAACTGATTTTAGTACTTAAAATCTCTTTTTTCTTGGTCATTCTAACTAGAGATTTGACAATTTTGTCTATATTTTCAAAGAATAAATTGTTAGTTCATTTATTTTTCTATTGTTTTTCTGTTTTCTATTGCATCAATTTCTACTCTAATATCTATTATTTCCTGCTTTTTATTACTTTTGTTTGCCCTTATTTTTCTAGTTTCTTAAGGTATAAGGTTAGTTTATTGATTTGAGGTCTTCATCTTCAAAATAGACATTCACAGACATAAATTTTCTTCTTAGAAAAAAATAACTGTATGGCATTAGCTGTGTGTCATAAGTGTTTTGATATGTTATCTTTTTATTTTCATTCATCTCAAAGTATTTCCTAATTTACTGTAATTTCTTCTTTCACTCATTTGTTATTTTAAAATATATTGTTACTTTTCACACATTGATGAAGTATTCAAAATTCTGTTATTCAGCAACTTCATTATGATGTAGATGTGGATCTTTATGATTTTATCCTACTTGGAATTTGTTGAGTTTCTTGGTTGTGTAAACTAATGTTCTTCATTAAATTTGGGAAGTTTCAGTCATTACTTCTCAAATATTATTTTCCCCCTTTCTTTCAACCCTCTGCTTCTGGGACTCTGTTTATATATGTATTGGTGTGGTTGATGGCTTATGCCTCTATTTTTCTTTATTATTTTTTATGCATATTATTTAGAATGAACAATCATAACTGACCTATCTTTTTTTAAAAAAATTTTTAAATTGTCAATGGATCTTTTATTTATTTATATGTGGTGCTGAGGATTGAACCCAGGGCCTCACATGTGCTAGGCAAGCACTCTCTCTCTGTGCCATGACTCCAGTCCCACAATTGACCTATCTTAAGGTTCAGTGATTCTTTCTTCTGCCTCAACAAATCTGCTGTTGAATACCTCTAGTGAATTTTTAATTTCAATTATTGGATATTTCAATTGCAGGATTCCTATTTTGTTCATTTCTATGGTAGAGAATATTGATATTTTTTTATTTTATGAGATATCATTCTTGTACTTATCTTTACTTCTTTAGGTATGGTTTCTTTACTTCTTTGACATATTTAAAAGGGGCAATTTAAAGTCTCTATCTAGTAAGTCCAATGCATTAATCTCTATTTAAAAATTTTCTATGAAGAAACGATTTATAGTAGAGGGGATGGAGAGAGAGAAGGGGAGGGGAGGGGAAGGGAGGGGTGAGGGGACAGTGGAGAATGGGATAGACAGCAGAATACATCAGTCACTAGAAAGGCAATTTGTAAATCAATGGAAATGTAACTGATGTGACACAGCAATCTGTATACGGGGTAAAAATGGGAGTTCATAACCCACTTGAATCAATCTGTGAAATATGGTATATTAAGAACTATGTAATGTTTTGAACAACCAACAATAAAATAATAAAAAAAAAAATTTCTATGGATGATACTTTCTACCAGACCAATTGCTAACTCTTGTATTTTCTACCAGACCAATTGCTAACACTTGTATTTTCTTACAGAAAGAAATACTGTAATTTCTGGGCTTTCACTTTTGGATCCTTGGAATCAAAACTTTCAAAGATGGAAAGACCCTTGGGTATCTTCTGGTTTGTCATGTCCCAGAGGTTTTCTAGAGGTGTTAAGTGGTGCACAAGGACAATTCTGTGAGAAAAGACCTTTGGTAAATGCTAATTAAATCAAGTTAAACAGGTTTATTTATTGTTGAATTTATATAGCATTTAACAAATTTGTAAATTTCTAGAAGCAGAGTACAACTTGAGGCATTTCTCAAATTAATTGGATAATTGATCATATTTATTAAAAAGTATCTTCTAGAAAGTGTTCTGCAGGATTTAAGAAACCCTACTCTAATTCAGTGTCATTATTTTATCTATGAGGCTCAGAAAGGTTAAGTTTGTGTGGCCAGATTTAACAAATAAAAATGCAGGTCACCTAGTTAAATTTGAATTTCATAAAAATGACAACTAATTTTTTTGTCATTTTCAAACATTCTGCTAAGACTCTGTTGTTTATCTGAAAATTACAGTTAGCTGGGTATCCTGTATTTTTCCTTGGCAATCCTAGAAATTGGCTTGCCCAAAATGACATAGCAATTTCATAGAAGAACTGGGACCAAAATTAAACTTTTTCATACTGTTGTCCAGTGGTTTTACTCTGTAAGGCACATAAGCCTGGTGGAGGGTTTAGACAGAGGCATTCTGATGCCACTGATGTTGGTAGAATCACCACACTCTTCCATGATGCTCCTTCAAAGAAGCCACCTGGCATGCAAGCAAGATAATGCTACAGCCAGTGTTAATCTAAAAATAACAATGATAATGAGACTAGCTATTATTGGATGCCTACTATGTGCCAGACACTATTTCAAGAGTTTTTGTATCTTTCATCATTTAAACCTTACAACATCACTATGAGGCAGGGGCTGTGATTATTCTCATATTACAGATATGGAAACTGAGGTGAAAGAGGTTAAGCAACTTGTTCAGGATCTTTCTTGGCAGAGAAAATAAGAAAGAAAATAATGTTGGGTGCTGTGGTGCATGCCTGTAATCCCAGTAGATTGGAAGGCTGAGTCAGGAAAATCCCAAGTTCAAAGCCAGCCTTGGCAATTTAGCAAGGCCCTAAGCAACTTAGCAAAATCCTGTCTTAAAATAAAAAATAAGGACTGATCCCTGCAGCCTGCCCCACGGCTACAGAAGGTGGGACGCCGCAGAGAAGCGATTAATTAGCAAGCAGGGAGGAAAGTGGCTGCCATTCGGTGGAACCCCGCCGGCCAAGCCCGCACTGACCCCCGGGCTGAGTACGGGATTTCAGACGGGGAAGGAAGGGAAGGATGCGATACAGTCCCGTCCCCCACAACGGAAACTCCACCAAGGCAATCAGCGCCACCATCTTGGAGAGCTGAAGTATCCACCGCCACTCTCCAACAGACTGCAACAATAAAACATATCTGTGTCACTCAGCCCATCTCCCATACATCGGGGGATCCACATAAAACCTCTCCTAGGCTTTCCGGGGGAGGGAGTATCAGAGTGAGCCCGCATAAAGATTAGGGGAAAACTAGAGACACCTGACCTTCAACTCCCGCTCCCATCAGCAGCCAAAACGAAACCTGTCTAGCCAGCGCTGGGGGATGGGCAAGCAGAAAAAATCAAAACGATAGAGTGCCAGGGATCCCAATAGCCAATTGTGCGACCCCGGGGATCCGGGCTGACTGATTCACCCGGCCTTCCCTGCAGCTACAGAAGGCGGGGTGCCGCAGAGAAGTGATTAATTAGCAAGCAGGGAGAAAAGTGGCTACAATTCTGTGGAATCCTGCCAGATGAGCCCGCATTGACCCCCGGGCTGAGTGCGGGATTTCAGAGGGGGAAGGAAGCGGTACAGTTCTATCCCCCACAACGGAAACAAAACAATAGAGTGCCGGGGTCCCCAATAGACACCCTCCACACCCAACAAACGGCAGGTCCAGAGTACAGTTTGAACTGCCGAGCGCCATCATTCAAGGGAAATCTGGTCTAGCAGGAGAAACCAAGACTAGCAGGAGAAACTAGGGGACTAGAGGCCAGGCCCTCGCGACTGGGCGGCTGGAAACCGCAGGCCCGCCGGCGACAGTTAGCCCACTGCCCGCGTAACTGGGTGGTAGGAGAACACCCGCCCGCTGACTACCGACCGCTGGACTGGATGCCTAGAGATCGCCCGCCCACCGGTGACAGCTGGCCCGCTGCCCGCGTGACTGGGCGGCCGGAGTCCACTCCCCCGCCGCGACCGATCACCCGCCCACTGCCTGAGATACTGGGCGGCTGGAGACTGCCTGCCTGCCTCGACGGAGAGCTGAAACCAAACAGAGACAGTCCAGTCACACAGCCCCATTAGGACACGCCAGCAAGGAGCCTGGGGCCCATCATAGCAGAGTAGTGACATCACTGGAGCTCGGCCGTCGGAATTCCTTCCCAGCAGAATCCATGTTAGTAGGCAGTTTAACAACACAAAGAAGAAACAACAGAGTAATACAGAACCAAAACAAATCTATAGAAGAGAGCAGAAACACGGCAATCAAATAGAGCTGGAAAGTAACGTGGACAACATGAGAAAACAAGGGAAAAAAGGAGTACAAACAATGCAGGACAACTTAATTCTACAGGAGGACATAGAAACATCAGAAGCAGGGATAGGGAAAGAACTCAAGGCATACCTAACTCGAATGGAAAGGAATATTAGGGAAGACATGAGACAGCAAGTCCAAGCAATAAAAGTATATTTTGAAAATGAATTAAACAAACAAATTCAAATGGCAAAGAACGAGCTCTACCAGGAGATAGAGATCTTAAAAAAAAATCAAACAATAATCCTAGAATTACAGGAAAATATAAACCAAATTAAAAACTCAAACGAGAATATTACAAACAGACTTGATCAAATAGAAGTCAGAACATCAGATAATGAAGACAAGGTTTATAAACTTGAAAAGAATATAGTCAACACAGAAAAGATGCTTAAATCCCACGAGCAATCTATTCAAGAGATATGGGATGTCACAAAAAAACCAAATTTGAGGGTCATCGGGATAGAAGAAGGCACAGAGACTCAAACCAAAGGAATGGACAGCATATTAAATGAAATAATTCTAGAAAACTTCCCAGAGATGAGAGATGAAATGGATTGCCAAATCCTGGAAGCCTACAGGACCCCAAACATTCAAAACCATAGTAGACCAACTCCAAGACATATAATTATGAAGATAGCCAACGTACAGAACAAGGAGAGAATATTAAAAGCTACGAGAGAAAAGAGGCAGATTACTTTCAGGGGTAAACCAATTAGGTTAACGACAGATTTCTCATCACAAACTTTGAAAGCGAGAAGATCCTGGAACAATGTATTTCAAACGCTGAAAAATAATGGATTCCAACGAAGAATACTGTATCCAGCAAAATTAAGCTTCAGATTTGACAATGAAATTAAAATCTTTCACAATAAATAAAAGCTAAAAGAATTCGCAGCAAGAAAACCAGCACTGCAAAGCATTTTGAGCAAAATACTACAAGAAGAGGAATTGAAAAATAGTGCCCAATACTAACAGCAGGAGGTATCTCAGTAAAGGGGGAGGAAAATAACCAAAAAGTAAAACCAGCCAAACTAAAATAAATAAATAAAGAAGCATGACTGGAAGTACAAATCATATCTCAATTGTAACCTTAAATGTTAATGGCCTAAACTCACCAATCAAGAGACATAGGCTAGTAACCTGGATCAAAAAAATAAATCCAACAATATGCTGCCTTCAAGAGACTCATATGATAGGAAAAGACATACACAGGCTGAAGGTAAAAGGTTGGGAAAAATCATACCACTCACATGGCCCTCGGAAGCAAGCAGGAGTGGCCATACTCATATCGAATAAAATCAACTTTAAACCTAAGTTAATCAAGAAGGATAAAGAAGGACACTATATACTGTTAAAAGGAACCATCCACCAACAAGACATAACAATTATCAATTTGTATGCACCAAACAATGGAGCTGCAACATTCATAAAACAAACTCTCCTCAAGTTCAAGAGTCAAATAGACCACAACACAATAATTATGGGTGACTTCAACACACCACTCTCGCCATTAGACAGATCCTCTAGACAAAAACTGAATAAAGAAACTATAGAACTCAACAGCACAATCAATAACCTAGACTTAACCGACATATATAGAATATATCAATCATCATCAAGTGGATACACGTTCTTCTCAGCAGCACATGGATCCTACTCAAAGATAGACAATATATTATGCCACAAGGCAACTCTTAGTAAGTATAAAGGCGTGGAGATAATACCATGCACCATATCTGATCACAATGGAATGAAATTGGAAATCAATGATAAAAGAAGGAAGGAAAAATCCTACATCACATGGAAAATAAACAATATGTTACTGAATGATCAATGGGTTACAGAAGACATAAAGGAGGAAATCAAAAAATTCTTAGACATAAATGATAATACAGACACAACATACGGAAATCTATGGGACACAATGAAAGCAGTTTTAAAAGGGAAATTCATTTCTTGGAGTTCTTTCCTCAAAAAAAGAAAAAAAACCAACAAATAAATGAACTCACACTACACCTCAAAAACCTAGAAAAGGAAGAGCAAAACAACAGCAAATGTAGTAGAAGACAAGAAATAATTAAAATTAGAGCAGAAATCAATGAAATTGAAACGAAAAAAACCATTGAAAAAATTGATAAAACTAAAAGTTGGTTCTTTGAAAAAATAAATAAGATAGACAGGCCCTTAGCCATGCTAATGAAGAGAAGAAGAGAGAGAACTCAAATTACCAACATACGGGATGAAAAAGGCAATATCACAACAGATACTACAGAAATACAGAAGATAATTAGAAAGTATTTCGAAACCCTATATTCCAATAAAAAAGAAGATAGTGAAGATATCGATAAATTTCTTAAAGCATATGATCTGCCCAGATTGAGAAAGGAAGACACACACAATTTAAACAGACCAATAACAAAGGAAGAAATAGAAGAAGCTATCAAAAGACTACCAACCAAGAAAAGCCCCGGACCGGATGGGTATACAGTGGAGTTCTACAAAACCTTCAAAGAAGGATTAATACCAATACTTTTCAAGCTATTTCAAGAAATAGAAAAAGAAGGAGCTCTTCCAAATTCATTCTATGAGGCCAACATCACTCTGATCCCAAAACCAGACAAAGACACTTCAAAGAAAGAAAACTACAGACCAATATCTCTAATGAACTTGGATGCAAAAATTCTCAATAAAATTCTGGCAAATCGAATACAAAAACATATCAAAAAACTTGTGCACCATGATCAAGTAGGATTCATCCCTGGGATGCAAGGCTGGTTCAATATACGAAAATCAATAAATGCTATTCACCACATCAATAGACTTAAAGACAAGAACCATATGATCATCTCAATAGATGCAGAAAAAGCATTTGACAAAGTACAGCATCCCTTTATGTTCAAAACACTAGAAAAACTAGGGATAACAGGAACTTACCTCAACATTGTAAAAGCTATATATGCTAAACCTCAGGCTAGCATCATCCTAAACGGAGAAACAATAAAAGAGGTAAATAGAGAGCCTACATCCTGGGAACAAATTTTTACCCCCCACACCTCAGATAGAGCCCTAATATCCAGAATGTACAAAGAACTCAAAAAATTAAACAATAAGATAACAAATAACCCAATCAACAAATGGGCCAAGGACCTGAACAGACACTTCTCAGAGGAGGACATACAATCAATCAACAAGTACATGAAAAAATGCTCACCATCTCTAGCAATCAGAGAAATGCAAATCAAAACCACCCTAAGATACCATCTCACTCCAGTAAGATTGGCAGCCATTATGAAGTCAAACAACAATAAGTGTTGGCGGGGATGTGGGGAAAAGGGTACACTTGTACACTGCTGGTGGGGCTGCAAAATGGTGAGGCCAATTTGGAAAGCAGTATGGAGATTCCTGGGAAAGCTGGGAATGGATCCACCATTTGACCCAGCTATCGCACTTCTCGGACTATTCCCTGAGGACCTTAAAAGAGCGCTCTATAGGGATACGGCCGCATCAATGATTATAGCGGCACAATTCACAATAGCTAGACTGTGGAACCAATCTAGATGCCCTTCAATAGATGAATGGATAAAAAAATGTGGCATCTATACACAATGGAGTATTATGCAGCACTAAGAAATGACAAAATCATAGAATTTGCAGGGAAATGGATGGCATTAGAGCAGATTATGCTAAGTGAAGCTAGCCAAGCCCTAAAAAACAAATGCCAAATGTCTGCTTTGATATAAAGAGAGCAACTAAGAACAGAACAGGAAGGAAGAGCATGAGGAAAAGACTACAGTAAACAAAGACAAAGACGAATGGGGGGAGAGAAAGGGAGAGAGAAGGGAAAGCATATGGAAATGGTAGGAGACCTTCAATGATACACAAAATTATAAGAGGTTATGAGGGGCAAGGGGGAGGGGTGAAAAAAGGGGAGAGAATTGAACAACAGCAGAGGAGATAGAGAGGGAAGATGGGAGGGGAGGGGAGGGGAGGGGGGATAGTAGGGGATAGGAAAGGTAGCAGAATACAACAGTCACTAATATGCCATTATGTAATAATGTGAGTATGTAACAGTTGTGATTCTGCAATCTGTATTTGGGGTAAAAATGGGAGTTCAAAACCCAATTGAGTATAATGTATGAAAGATGATATATCATGAGCTCTGTAATGTTTTGAACAATCAATAAAAAAAATAAATAAATAAGAAATAAAAAGGCCTGGGGATGTGGTTTAGTGGTTGAGCTCCCCTGGGCTCAGTCCCCAGTGCCCCACCCTCCCCCCCCAAAAAAAAAAAGAAAAAGAAAGAAAGAAAATAACTTCCAGAAGAGAAAAATTATGCTACATTTAAAAATAGATCTCACTTTTTATATATAACATAAAGTGTTATATATAATGTGATTGAGAAGGAGTTAAAGTTAACTTTCTCTTTGACCAGATCTCTGGAGGCTTATATGAAGTCAATTTTAAGATATGAAGGTTTTACCAGATAGATGAATATTTATATTGTGAAAGAAATTCACTTGATACAGTTCCTCCAAAGCAAGGAAAGGCATAAAACAAAAATTTGTGTGCGATTGGAGTGTCTCTTTCTAGGTTAAGTTTAGAGGCACAACCACAGATTTAAACTGAGAGCTGCAAAGAGCAACAGGTCCTGCAAATGGTACCTGAATTTATAAATGGAGGGTCAGAGTCATATCTTATGGTCTCTGTTTCCTCAGCAGAATGTAGTGCAGCACCTGGCATGTCACAAGAGCTCAATAAAAACTTGTTTGTTAGATGGGAACGAAAGGGAGTACTTATGGACATACACAGGTGAGCAGGGTGCTTACTGTCCTTTCAGGTAGAGTCACTCACTCACTGTGTCCTTTCTCCTGTGACAGATTGTGAGAATGGCTGCAGACTCCCTCTTTGACACTGGAACCTGGTATTCTTGTGGTTAAGGTCCTACCTAGCTTTCAGGTTCCACGGATGCACAGTTTCCTTGGAAGGTTAACAAAAAAAAAAAAAAGAAAAAAGAAAAAGAAAAAGAAACCCTGAGATTTTCAGAGAATTTAGGTGAGGGGGCACAAACTTTCAAAATTGTTATATTAAAATAGTATGCTGACCTTCATTATCTGGAGTCATGGTCTATGGAGAAGAAGAGGATTGACTGGGCTGTGGCAGAATTTGATTTAATCTGTGATTAATTTGAGTCTGTCTGTGGAGTTTCTCATTCATGTGGCTTTCTTCAGTGATATCCAGCTCTTATTTGCCAAGTCTCTTTGGCCTTAAATGACATGTCTGACTAGCAACAGTGATGGATTATTTGGAGATGATGTTCGTTGAATGAATCCTTAACTTCTCTTCCTCTCTTGGACTAGTGAAAATTCTTCCCCCTGGGCTCTTGTCAAAATCACTTTAATTACTACAGACTTATGGCTCAAATTTCTGAGAAATTCTAAATATGTAACTTAAAACATCAGTTGAATCCTGCTTCAACTTCTCTAATCCTGAATCTACTTCTCTGACTACAACTGTTATAAGTAGTAACTCTCATTTTCTGAAGCCTACTTTGTTCCTTACTCTGCGAAGCACTTTATGTGCATTATTAACTCATTGATCAAATGGACACCACTATTTCCCTACAGGAATAAATTTAAGCTCAGAGAGGTTAAGTAACTTGCCATAGGTCCCACAATGAGTTAACAGTCTGGGAATGAATGTGCACTAAAGAATTGCCATAAAAAATTTATTATTTCAGACTAATGGAGGCGAGACAACCTGAATTTGCGAGACATGGGCTTAAAAAAACTCTTGTTTAAAGCTCCAGTTCACCGCCTTCTCACATGCTGAGCAACTTGTACTAGATATGCAAAGAGAGCAGTTGCCTCCTAGGGGGTCTTGGAAGACATACATATAAGCATTATTTATAATTAGCATGTCACTCTTAAAGCATCATTTGTAATTAACATGTCAGTTATTTATAGTTGAAGAAATACTTCTAAATTATTTTTAAAGGATCTTAAGAAACAGTTTGTCTTAAGCTATTTAAATTGTAATTCTTTTCACCCTTGATTTGCTCAGCAAACTTCAGGCCCGTCCTGGAACCAACTTGAAAGTAATGGGAGTGTGGATGAATGCAGTTTAATGTCTTTGAGGATCTGTAGCTCCTGGTTTGGCTTTTTTCTTTAAAAGACAATCTCTTGTGACTGAGACTGGCTATTTCCAGTATCTGTAAGATTCACCCTTTGTCATAAGAATAGAATCAAAGCCTCTAAGGAATTGGATTCAGTTCTATGCATCCAGAATTCTCTTTTGAAGTGGTGCTTTACAAATATTAGCAAGTACCTGCCTAAGTCTCCAACTTGTATGCAGTCACTGCGCTTTTATGAGATTAGCAGCCATTACTCCTAGTTCTTTGTCTGGGAGCTGAAGTGAAAAACACAGTCACAGTGGGCTGAGAGAACCCTTCTCCGGCTCCATGTCCCCATGTCTGTTTTGGGCCTAAATGACTCAGATACGGTATTTCAGTTCTTTCAGCATTCTTGAGTTTTGTTTGCCAGCTCTATTGGAGACTAACACTTATATAAGTAATATAAAACCCCAGCATTTACAACATAAAGGCACCACAAGAACTCTCAGACATTCAGCATTGGTAGGATTTTATTTGGAGGAATTTTATTTTAAAATGTAATATCCTTTTTCCTTCTTTGGCAAAATAGAATCAGGAGAACTTGGATGGAACTCTTCTGCTTATGAAAAGTCTCACCCTGTTCATATAAGCAAGTCTGTCACCCTTGATTGGAAAGTAATAATTCATAAAATTTCATGTTATTATCATCCCTCTGCCTGTTGATAGATATTCTTGAGGCTTTTTAAATAAGTTTAAAATTGAATTTGCGACTCAAAAGATTGGTAGGTTCAAATGTTAGTTTCCTGCTGAGTAACTGTGAAAACAATTCCAAAGTGGCTGGTAGTGTGTTAGGAATGGCAGTTTTATTAAATGTCTTGGTGGAGTGCTATGAAAAATACACTTTCAGTGTCTTTCTGCAGCCCTTCCCCGTACAAAAATAATAATTCTCTTACAGACATTGGTGTTCGCCTCCATTGGCCTTATTTGGTTATTCTTCCAGTTACTATAAAAGTTGTTTAATACAAAGATGAAATTTGATATTATCAGTAGCAGACCCATAAGGTTCTCATGTGTGAACTAACTGATGGCATGACACAGCCCAGAGATTATCGATTTGCATTTCATCATATAATTTGGTGGTATCAAAATCCTTAAAGTGTGATGAAAAGAAATCTGTTCTTAAAGTGTGCCGCTGAGTATTGTTCTCATGGTGATTCACCTTCCAACATCGTGGATGATCTTCAAGGAAGTCCTTGAAGAAACTGGGTCTTGCTGGAGGGAAAAGAGACACCCAGATGAGGAAGGCTGCTCTCACCAATAAGAAACCTGCAAGCTCATTTAAAAAGGTATCTTTCAATTACGAGAACTGGCCAGCATCAAAGGACTCTTGGCAGTGGAACTTTGCAAAAACATTTGCACTGGCGGCCGAAGAGGACCTTCTTTTTTGCTGGTTTCATGAAAACAAAATGAAACTTTTTGCAGTTTCACCTCAATTTCCTCTCTCCCTTTTCCACAAAAACAAAAGGTGATTTTTCAAGGTCCCTGGATCAGCATTATTTGACATCCTTATATGGGCTTGACTCAATAACTGACCAACTCCCTCAGGATGAAAATTGAAAATTTGTTGTGATTTCCACCCCCGGCCCCACTCTGGCCTCCAAGTCAATGGCAAATTGTCTCTTTTCTCTCTTTCTTTACCCCTCTACCACCACCATGGGAAAAACACTGTGCTGTAAAAGTAAAAGCAGTAAAATTCCAGTCTTGACTAAATTGGGGGATTCTTGCACACATGAAAAAAATTCTTTGTTTCTCTTTGTGGAAATTGGCAAAGTGAAAATCGACAACTTAGCTCTTCTCACATTGGCACTTAGATTGACTGCAGAAATTGATGTTTTAAAAGATTTTAAACCTAATTATAGGGGGTTAAAAGCTACCACATGTAAGTGTGGCTTACGTTTATCTCCACACCAAATGTCCTGCACAGAAAGCTCTATAACCAGACCTGCAGGGCCTTTCCTTTCTGGGAAAGGATGTAGCTTTTTGAGATTAGGGCCCTCTCCCTCCCATTAAGACACTGTCTATTCTCATTCAGATCATCGGGAATATGGGGAACAAGGAATCTTCAGTGGCTGGATGAATAAGAGTGTCCTTGAATTTCTGGTAGGACATCAACAAAGTGTGCCTTAACATATTTGCCTATGACATGAAATAACTTTGGATCATTTTATCCCATTATTTGACACATCCAGTGATTTAAGCCCCCCTCTATAATTTACGGGTACATGTGTATATGTTTTTTTTTATTCAGTGTCTGTGATAAAAATGGTTTTCTCAAATTCTATGACATCTACATATAAATACAGCAATAGTGTCTGATGAAAGGAGAATCAGCGACCCTCTCTCATCTAAACCCCTACATTTAACATTCTCTTTTCCTACATGTGCCATTTTTATTTTTAGTATGTAAGTTATAGAGGTTAGCTGTTTTCCAGGGGCTAGAAAAAAATTGGGGTCCTACCTTAAAGTTTGTGTGGGAGCATTGCTGTGTCCTGTTACACAGGGGGAATGGCTGGCTGGTAGGACTCTCAGGAAGAAATTTGCTGTTGCTAAAGAAGAGACCAAGATGTCATGATTTACCAGTTCCTCCTCACTTCTAGGCTTTTACCCTCTTGTGGTAGGCTGATTAGTCCTCTCCACAACCATGTTCAGGTCCTAATCCCCAGTTCCTATGAATATGCTACCTGATGTGGTAAAAGGGATTTTGCAAATGTCATTAAATTGAAGGTCTTGAGATAGGTTCATTATCCTAGACTATTTAGGTCTAGTTAATGGCCTAGCTAACAGACTAGTTAATGGTCCTTAGGAGAGGAATGCAGGAATCAGACAAAGGAGAAGGCAACATGACTAGAGTAGCCAAAATCAGAGTGAGGCAATTGTGACCACTTCGCAAGTACCACTAACTTAGAAGAAAGTTAACTTTGGAAATATGATGGTAATTAAGTACAGAGGTGAGAAAAGATCAAGGGTTAAAGGATAATTGCATACTCTTGGTAATTTATACTCCATAGACTAGAAGATGTCCTTTTCCACTGGGAGAATTCTGAGTGGTACATGATGCAGTATGTAGTGTATGTAGTGCAGTATGTAGTGCCCAGTGTTCCATTTCTCCGTTTTTCTCTGTTCATTACTAGTAAGAGGGCATGACTAGGCCTTTGAGGGACCTCTAGTACTAGAACTAGGAAAGTCCAGGCAAACTAGGACAAATTGGTCACCTGAGTAGAACAGAGGCTGTGGACTTCTGTAAGGAATGGGAGAAAATGGTGTAAAATGGGATTCCAAGTCTTCCTGTATCATAATCTCAGGAGAAAGATGGTGCTATGGTTTGAATACAGTCTGTCCTCTAAAACTCCTGTTGAAATTTGATTACCATTGTGGCATAATTAAGAGGCCATTAAGAGGCGATTTGGTAAGTAAGAAAGACCACTGCCTTTCTTGTGAGACTTAGTTAGTTATTGAGAGAGTGGATTGTAAAAAAGTGAGGCTGCCCTCATGTTTTGCATCTTCCACATGCACCTGTTTGCCCTTTTGTATTCCGCCATGTTAGGATACCCTCACTAGACACCATTGCTATGTGCTTGGATTTCCTAGACTCCAGGTCCATGAACCAAAATAACAAATTTCTTTCATAAATGACCCATTCTTAGTGATTCTTTTAAAAAGAGGAACAGACTAAGACAGATGACATTTCTAAGTCCTTATGGTGTTGACCTGGGATATTTTTCTCTTACATAATTACAGAAGACGTACCCAATTTTCTCCACTTTTTCATTTTTACCTTCATGTCCAGTCTAGAGAAGCATATGACAATGAGAAGGAACTCCAGGTCAGAAAGCCAGCAGGCTCTTGACTAATGGAAGCCATGTGTCCCTGGCAGGAGAGGCCCTTCCAGGGGCTCCATTAGGTGGTCACTCTTGCCCACAGCAGTCAGCCCCTCCATGACAGCACACCCTCCAGAGCTTTCTAAACAGGAGCTTTCCAAAAACAACACCACAAAGTGCATCCCTCCTATTCTCTTTGTGATGGTCCGTGGAGTGGCCAAGGGTAGACTTGGGTAGCAAGAGTATAATCACTTTTTATTTTTGGAAGCAAAAACACATCTACTTATTGGCAGCTAAAATGCTGGCATGGACCAGAGGGAAAAGTTTAGATTACACAGCTTCCCAATGCCCTTGTTTATCTAAACCAACCCCTGGGGCACAGGCCTTGGCAAATCTCTCAGCAGTTGCCTTTGAGGAAATCTACCAGAAGTCTTATTCTTTTGTTTTGAAATGTGGATATCAGTTGTAAAAAAAATGAAATGAAATACAGCAAAACAAAACAATCCTTGCAGTGACTTGGAGCTTCCTCTGCCCTCTCCCTACCTTACCTCTGCTCTCTTGCTACTATGGCTGGGGGTGGGGGTGCTCCATGCCCTCCACCTCTATGCCCGCTTCTCCCAGCCAGGTCTGATCCAGCAGGACTCACAGCCCACTGTGATGTCCTTTCATTTGCTGTTGGGTTTGTGTAAGGAGTCATCCACTGTTGCTCCAGTGACATTGAGAAATCACTCTGGCTTTAGCTGTGAGATAAAGGGATGGACACAGCGGAGCCCCATTTTGCCAGAGAGACTCATAAAAGTGTGAATTGGAGTTTATTTAGCAGGAGTGCAGTTGATTTCACATAATAAAAAGTGATTATTCCTGAAATGAGTGGAAAGATTTCTGGGAATCAGAGGTCTCAGTTACCATTCTTGGCTCTGTGGCTTCTCCATCTCTGAGCAGGACCAACTCTACCAGCAGGCTCTCTGGACTTCAGTTTTCCCACCTGGTAGAGGAAGAGGGTAGATGGGGTAACCTTCCACCCAAATTAATGTGGAGTATTACTGTGATGCATGCTGGTAATTCCAGTGGCTCAGGAGGCTGAGGCAGGAGAATTCAAAGTTCAAATCCAGCCTCAGCAACCTATCGAGGTCCTAGGCAAGATCCTGTCTCGAAATGAAAAGCAAGAAGAGCTGTGTATTTGGTTCAGTGGATAAGCACTCCTGGGTTCAATCCCCAGTACTAAGGAAAGAAAAATTGGAAGACTGTATTCATTGACTCATTTAAGTATTCAACTTTTATTGGCAGCTTTCAAGTAGAAATCAAGTTTAAATACTCTATTGATGACTCTATTACTTAATTCAACATTAACCAGCATTTATTATCCTCCAGGCACTAAGAGCTTGGGATATAAAGATACTGCCAGATCCCTTAATGAAGGCACTAAGAGCTTGGGATATAAAGATACTGCCAGATCCTTTAATGAAGAAACTGTTTCGTGTAGAAGGCAGACAGATTCAACATTTATGGGATTATGGTTTACGGTTGCCTGTTCAATAATACCACTATTTCTAGATGCATTTCAAGTTTCTTATCCTCTATTTTCTTTTATGTTACCTTAATCCTTTCTATTGATCTCTTGTGGTATTCTTCATATTCTCGTTGTACGTTCTCACTTGTATTTCAATTTTTCTGCTTTCTCAAGCCCATTCAACCTGTAGACAGGTGCCTCCTTGGGAATCATCGTTTTCTGTCTCTAATGACACAGTGATTGGCACAATAGGTGCTCAATACATATTTGTTCAATGGCAACAACTGGTGAGATCCTAATTGATGTCTTTTTATTGTCAATGTTCAGTTGCCTTCTATTCTTGGTGGACTCTTAGTGTACTAATGAGGGAACCCTAGACTCCCTCAAGGCCCAGTGTTCATCTGGAAGCCAGAGAGAATACTTTTAGAGGAATGGAGGTTGTTTTTTTTTTTTTTCTTGAAGGCAGGGGAAACTCACATTATTAACTTTGGGATTTTTAAGGAAAGCTTCTTTTGTTATCATGGAGTATTCTAGATTATGGAACAGGTGTTGGGACACACCTTCTAGATGAAGGACAGGAATATTCATGGCCAGCAGCTGGAAGTCTGGCCATGAGATAACTCTGACTTTCAATCCAAATATGCCACTGCAGTTGGTTTGCTTTTGGCAAAGCAAGATTTCCTGTTTTTCAGAAAACAGATTTTAAAGAGGCTTAGACAAGAAACTCAAGAGCTTTCTTGCACACCAATCAGTTCTTGCAAAATGGTGTTTTAATTATGTAAGTGCAAGTGAATCAGAAACATCTGAATTAAATTTTCTTGGAAAAAAAAATACAATTGGCTTTTAAAACCAAAGAGAGAAAGTGCTTGGTTGGCTAAAAACAATTTAGGTTTTGTGGTAACCCCAAAGTGTTTGAAAAACAATTTACATATTTGATGAGCTCAAAATGTCTCTGGAGTAGGCCTTGTTCCGAGGATAAAATGGACAATAAATATGGAGATTTAAAACAAGGGTCATTTTGGGTTCCATCTCACAGGATTTCAGTTTTGGTAATCAAAGGTTAAAGAGGCCTCTTATTTTTTTACACAGTACATTTTCGAAACCATTAATACTCTTTAAAAAAATTCAGATAATGAAAATGTCTTATGAACTAGACTTTTCATGATGTCAAAGTAGAATAACTAATGTGACAATTTAATAACATATTTTCTTAAGTTATATTTAACTGAATCTCTCCACAGAGGGCAAATTATTTCAGAAGTCTGAGAGTATTCAGATCCTCAGATAAAGTTCTGCAGCTGCAATATGTTCTCCTATAAAATGAGTGATCAGGATACTTTTTAGGATTTAGGTTTGGTTATTCATGGGACATTCAGCCCAAGGTTCATTAATGCTTGTTAATCAATTTTTGCTGCACTTGCATTTCCCTAAAAGGCTCCTATTTAATCAACTTACTGACATAAGTCAAGTCACAAGAGTGGGTTGATTTTCTGGCTGACCTGAAGCTCAGGTGGGAACCAAAACCAGATGTCCATTAAAAGACATTTTCTGATCAATAATAACTTACCAATTGAATAGGCAATATAGTTTGTCATTTAATGATGAGACATTTAATATATTTAAAGCTAGAATATATTGTCTTCTCTCTAAATAGGTCAGTAGCAGGCAGATCATTTTGCTTCTTTTCCCTGCTCTGTGTACACCTGTCTAGTTCTGATAAACAGGGAGAAAGAGGTAAGTGGCACAGGGTTCTCAATTAAGAGAGGGGAGGACACTGACAAGGAAAAATTCTTCCCGGAATTTACATCTTGGTTTGGATCCTCTAATAGTAGTTTGGCTTGTGAAAATCTCTGCTCTCCCTGTGAAATATTTATAAGCTATGTGTTAAGCCTTTTGCTTGAAGCCTGACATGATTTCTTTCTAGGGTCTTAAAAATAGGTGGCAACTAAGTTCTTGTTGCACTGAATTGATTTTCTATTTCTTTTACCTTGGAACGACAGATCTCCTTCATTCCTGCACCTTTTTGAATTTCAGTTCTTTGTGAGCATTGAGAACATGAGGAACAGAGCAGACATCCTCTCTGCCTCTAAGTCAGGCACTGTACAAGGTGTTATCTATCCAGAGATGATAAAATCCAATCCTGAACCTCAAGCAGCTCATGGTTCAGTGGGAAGGCAGACGTCAAAACAAGAAGTTCTAGTTGGCAGTAGTTTGGATGTGAGTCAGAAGCCACTAGTTACCCCCACATCTGCTTTCCCATGTCTCCTTAGAAATTAAAACTTGTTTTGTATCTGGGTTCATGATCTGCAGAGTGTCCAACAATAACCGAAGCAACTTGCTTTGTTACTAGGTGTGACCACATTCTGCCCATAAAGATATAAATAGAAATGTGTCTTTGTGGACTTCCAAGGAGAGCATGAAGGAAGCTAACTCAGCAGCAGGGGCAGCTTTTTTTTTTTTTTTTTTTTTTTTTTTTTTCTGTTGCCCTCCTTCTTCTGGCCTGAAACTCCAGTAGCCATCTTGAGCATGGAGTAAACTTGAGAAACCCAAGGCTGGAATGATGGAGATCAGGCGTCTAGGTCTCTGAGGGTGTCAAGAAGCAGCTTTGCCAATCTGGAGTGCTTATTCTGAATTTGTTTTGATTTTCACATGAGAAATAGCTTTCTGTTGTTTAAGTTACTGCTGTAATTTTGAAGATTTTTATTCAAAGCAGTTCAACAAAAAAAATCTAACAGAAATGGTATACGTTAGCGATTTCCGTAAGATAATAGGGATCGAGAGCAAAGGGAACTCAGTGTCCAGGAAGTCAGGCAGAAAAGTCTCTCCAGAAAAGGAAATCCTCCAAGAGGAACTCTGAAGAGGGAATGGCCGGTTGCCAGAAGGACAAAGTTGGGGAGGGTGGAGATGTTTGCTGAGATTAGGCTCCAATTGTGTGGATGGCAAAAGAAAACAGAAAACCCCCATGACACCAAAGATTTTGATTTGAAGAATTGGAAAAGTGGAAATGGAGTTTATGGTCGTGGTACTGTGGGAGGAAGAGGTTGAGCAGGGGGTTGGTCCTAATGTTGAGACATTTAATAGTCATCCAAAGAGAGATGTGAAGTAAGCAATTGGATTAAATCTGGAGTTCTGGAGAGAGGTTCACACTACAGTTTCCATGTGGGTGTTATCCACATGTAGCCGGCAACTAAACCACGAAAATGGATGATATCTCTAAAGAAATGACTAGAGGCAGAGTAAGCAGAGGTCCAGGGCTGGAACCTGGTGGTCTCCATCATGTAAACCCTGAGGGGTGATGTAGAAGCATTGCTGTTTTAGGAGGAAAACCATGGAGAGGAATCTACTGGAAGACAAAGCATTTCAAGAAAGATGGAATGAACAATGGTGTCAAATTCTGCTGAGAAGTTATAAAAGTTGAGGACTGATTTTGCCAAAGGATTCAGTAAAAGGGAAGCCATTGTTGAATAAGCACAATAGTTTTATCAGGGTGGCATGCAGAAAATCCTGATTGGAACATGCTGATTTTCCATTGGAATAGGAGGAGGGGGATTACAGAAAACCAGTAAGAGCAATTCTGATTTTAGCAAAAGGAATAGAGCAGTAGTAGTTGAAAGGGAAGTGGAGTCTAGAGAAGGAATTAAAAAAAAAAGCTGAAACCAGCTTCATTTCAGCACAATTTATATATAGTAAAATGCACATATTTAAGCAAATGTTTATCTTTCATTTGACAAAAATATATACTTATCATATACAATATGATGTTTTGAAATGGGCATATATTATTGAATGGCTCAACAAAGCTATTTAACATATGCATTACCTCACATATTTATTTTTGTGGTGAGAACTCTTAAAATCTATTCTCGTCATTATTTTCAAGAGCATTAATAATACATTATTAACTATAGTCACCATGTTGCATAGTAGATCTCTTGAATAGATTCCTCCTAACTGAAATTATACATCCTTTGATCAGCAGCTCCTGAACTCCTCATTCCATCCTGGTAGCCACCATTCTACTTTCTGCTTCTATGGGTTCCACTTTCTTTAGATTTTGCAATTAAGTGAGGTCATGCAGCATTTGTCTTTTTATGTCTGACTTACTTCCCTTAACATAACGTTCTCTAGGTTTATCCATGTTGTTGCAAATGACAGAATTTCCTTTCCTTTTTTTAAAGTTAAGGCTGAATAGGACCATCGATTGTGCACATGGTACCACATTTTCTTTCTCTATTCATCTGACAGCCGTTGTGAATAATGCCGCAGTAAACATGTGAGTGCAGACATCTCCTCAATGGACTGATTTCATTTCCTTTGGATACCCAGGAGTTGGATTGCTGGATCACAGAATACTATTTGTCATTTTTGAGGAATCTCCATACCGTTTTCCATAATGGCTGTACTAATTCAAAATGTACCTATTTTGAGTGTTCATTTTGATGAATTTTGACAAATTTTTATGCCCGTGAAACCACTACCATAACTGAGATAGAAAATGTTTACATCATCCCTCAAAGTTCTTCCGTGCCTCTTTTTAGTCAATTCCTCCTTGCAGACCGGGGCAACCACTAATCTGCTTTCTGTCTCTATAGATTATGTTTGCCTTTTATGGAATTTCTTTTAAATGAAATCATACGGTATGTATTCCTTTGTATCTGGATTTTCTTCACTGGGTTTTTTTTTTTCTTAGTTTTATCCATACTTCAAGGTATCATTGTTCACTACTTGTATTTCTGGGTAGTATTTTTTATATGGACACCTACAATTTGCTTTTCCATTCACCCAATGATTGACATTTATGTCATTTCCAGTTTGTGTGCTTGGTGAATTAAGGTCCTATGTACATTTTGTGTGTGAGCCTTTGTGTGAACCTAGGTTTGCACTTCTACTGGGTAAGTTATTTAGGAATGGGGTTGCTGGGTCACATTGGCAAGCATGTCTATAACTTTACAAGCAACCACCAAATTGTTTTTCTAAAGTAACTGGGTTTTTTTTTTTTTTTTTTTATCCCAGAACTACATAAGAGTTCCAGTTGCTCCAAGTTCTTCCAAAATCTGGTATTTTATAACTAGACTAGTGGATGTGGTAGGTACCTTATTGTAGTTTTATATTTTTCTTAAGGCAATTGGGTAATTTGGAATTTGGAAGGGATTTGTATACCTCACCTGAGTTGTCCAACTTACTATTCTAAATTTATTCACCATATTCTCTGACTTTCTCATGAATGCTAGAATGGTCTGTATTAGAGCACTTACTCTCGTTCCTGCTACAGGTATTCTGTGATTTTGATCTTTTTTTGTTGTTGTTGTTTTGTTATATTTGATGATTAACTTAGCTAATTTATCAAATTTGTTTTGTGTTTTTGAGGAACTAACTTTTGATTTGTATTCATTTTCCTTATTTTTTGTTGGTTTTCTATTCTGTTGCCTTTTATTCTGATATCTATTATTTCATCCCTTTAATGTATGCTGCATTTAATTTGCTCTTCTTTCTCTAGCTTAATACTGTGAAAGTTATATCATTGATGTTTTTCTTTCCTGAAGTATTTAAATATATACATTTTACCCTGTGGTCTTAGCTGCATTCCATAAATTTTATTGCTGTTTCCATTGCTATTTAATTAAGAATTTTCTAATTTCCATTGTGATTTGTTTCTTTGAATACATTTAGTATAGGGTTCAATTTTAAAAATATTTCCAGGTTTCTTTCTATTATTGATTTTACTTAATGCTATTGTATTCAGAGAACATATTCTGTATTATATCAGTCTTTTAAAATTCACTGAAACTTATTTTGTGGCCTAGTAAATAACATCACTGAGTGAATGTTTCATGTGTCCTTAAAAAAAAAAAAAGCATATCCTCTGTTCTCTCTTAAACTCTTACTGGATAAACATTGAAACTTTGAATCTTTTATCTATTCTGTAAACTTCTGTTTCGTATTTTCCATCACATTTCTGTGTATATTGTGTTCCGGGGAAATTCTGTAGCTTAATCTTTGAGATTTCTGATTTGCTGTTCATCATATTTATTCTCCTATTCAGTCAATTTCTTAGGTTTTTCAAATATCATAGTTCTTTTTTCATTTTTAAGATCTTCAACTAATTCTTTTATGTAGTGATTTTCTTTTATTTCACGGATGTGATGTGTTCTATCCCTTTGAGAAAATTAATATTTTCTTGTAAAAGTTTTTATTTGTTTTACTAACTGTATGTTCACAAGTGTCAGTTCTGCTGGTCTTGAAGTTTGATAATTTCATCAGGATGTTTGGTGATTCTGGGTTTATGCTTCTTTCATATTCCCTTATTCGTACATGGCTGCCATTGTGGTTCACCATAATTACTTCCAGTTATTGTAGGGGAGAAGAAGATTGTTCAGCTGGCCAGTATTTACCAGTAGCTCATATACTGGATGCATGGAATTATGTCTTCCCTGAGGGTATAACTAGATTCCTGTGGGACTTTCCTATCCATTGGACCTAAACACTCGTTTCTTACCTCAGAAGTAAAAGTCTTCTGCTTATATCATGTCTCAACTTAAGATAAACAAGCAAACAGCAAAAGCCTTTCTGGATACTTTGAGTGAAGTGATTAAGTAACTCATTGTGTCATGCTCTTGCTTCTGCATTTTGGAGTCTCTAAATGTATTTTTAATGTAGGCCAAAGTCTTATGTGTAATTATCGAGTGCTGTTAACTTCCTTCACTCATTCCTTTCTAGTTTCTATCTGAACAAATTTGTTTTATCTTCTGGAGTGGCTATTAAAATTTTTAAAAATTATTTTTCTGTTATTTTATGTTCAACATTTGATTCTCTTCTGCATTTTTATCTCCAGATTTATTCAGTTACTTCTCTGTTTTCTTAGTAAAATTTGTTAGAATTATTTTATCTCACCATCTTGATTTTAAATACCAACTCCTATAGTTGAAAATTTGATTATTTTGTACTTTCTGATAATCTTGATTTCCTTAAATTTGTTTCCTTATTCATATTTTTTCATTCTTTTTAATTTACTAATAAAACAATGTCTTAGTCTGTTTGTGCTACTATAACAAAATACCACAGACTGGGTTATTTATAAAAAACAGAAATTTATTTCCTCATAATTCTAAAGGGTGGGAAGACCAAGATCAATGTTCAGATAGGTTAGGCCACAGCAAATACTAAGACTATTAATTTGCCTTATATTTCAGTTTTATTCTATCTCACAAGTTTTGGTTTTTAAGATTATTTCTTAAAATTATTTTCTAAATTAGTTGTGATTATATTTTAACTATTAAGTCAAGGAGGAAATGAAAAGGCTTTGTAATTCCTAATTAGTAAGTTTTTAAAAAAAGATTTTGCTTTTCTTTCTGGAATTCTCTAGCAAATATCTTGTCATATCTCACTGATTCTAGTTAAGCTTATATTCATCTGGATACCAAGTATGTACTCATCTCTGAGCCAATTATTCTAGTCAGGGTGATGAGAAGTTAAACACCGTGACTCAGCATAAATGACTGATAGTGGTGGGTGAGTAATTCTCCAAAGACTAGGGAGAGCACTGTTTGAATCGGGAAAGAGTGATGGATTCTGGAAGCTAATCAAAAATATTTACTAGTGTGAACATCTGTTTTCATTCTTTACTGTCATAATGAAAAGTTAATGGCTGCTATATTATCTTAACAAATACTAGTACAATACAGAAGTTAACAGAAATAACAGCTTTAGATTTGCCTACTAATTCACTTTTAAAATTCATCTCCTCATTTTATTGTTATACCTTTCACATGAAATACTTAAGGCCTATTATTGTTCTTATCTTGCAGATGTGGAAACTGAGGCTCAGAGAAAGGATGTAACTTTCCTAAAATTCCACATTTATTATTCTGAAGAACTATTTCTGGGGCTAGCCAAGAAAGCACACTTTTCCACTGCAAGTTCAACTAAAAACACCATTTGTCTTCTTTATCTCAATCCCAACAAGTTTTTTTCTCATTTTAAAATTGCCGTATAATTTTTGGTGCCAATTACCCTGTTTTGAATTGCCACCAAAAAACCCTATCATTTTCACTATATACTTACTTTTTCTTAGGGGGTAAATTATATATATTCCTAACCTCACAATTCAGGTTGGCCTGGGGTGAGTAAATATGATGTTTTTTTTTTTTTTCAATACCATATTTGAAAGTGCTGGGCCATTGTGTATAGCTTTTCTTTTGTGTTATTCTCTATTTTCTAGGTTTAATGGTTTAAAATCCTATTATCTTATTAACCAATTCATGTAGGTTGCATTCAGACTAGCTAATAGTGTTTCATACAGTCTCAAAATTTGGGAACATTATCAATTATTTAAAATCACAACTCTTTACATTTCTACCTTTTAGAAGGGGCAAAATTTTTTTTAGATTGAAACTCTAAGTAAAAAACATGTTTATTTCTTAAAATTTGATACTGCAGTGACTGCATTAAGGAACAGATGGGTTAACTCTTTAGGTCTTAACTTTAACTCTTAGACACATTGTCATTATGTAGTATCTGGAATTTCTAGTAGCTTCGAGTAGACTTGCAAATCATTTAGAACAAAGATTCATAATTTGATCTCATATTTTAGCTCAATACCATGAACAGAATTATTTTGTTTTGTATCTAATGGATATCAACCAAAGGCAAAATACAGGAACTAAATTATTTCTTGGAAATAGTTCCTATTTTATTGTACAAATCCTGATCATATGGTTCTCTCTTCTACCTCTTTAAATATAAGAATGTTTTAATTTTATTTGGCTTTGAAATTGGTGTTTGGAGTGTCATAGATTTTAAAGATTCCAAATCATATAGAAGGAGCCATGAATAAGGGCTGAGCTTTAAGCTTAAAATATGGCTCATACTCAGTCTTTTAAATATTTTTTTGTTTGTTTTAGAAAAGACGTATATTTCTGAAGCTTTGCATATGTTAAAAGAGGGCAACATGCTGTATTAGAGAGATCACTGCCATTGAGTTTGGAAGGCCTGGCTCTGGCATAGATTAGCTGTGGGACATGGGGTTCTACGCTTGGTTTCCCTGAGCTTGTATTCTCAGCTTGTGTATGACTTCATAGAGTGATTGAGAGAATCCAAGGGGAGTAAATAAGGAAGAGGCTTTGGGAATTGCCAAAGGCAGTGCAGAGTGGTGGCCCTAGTGGCTTTGTGTGTATGTCCTTTAGGTCTTAGTGTAAACAAAGGTCTGCCAGCTCATCAGGAAGGGAAAGCAGGGGTCATACGTGAAAGAAGCATCCCCTTCTTGAAGGAAATTCTTTTCATTCAATGATGTTTAGAATTGGCAGAGACATGCCCTAGTTCTAGATTGCAAAGGATAGCATCTCCATGGCTATGCTGTGTTCATTTCTGTCTTCTCACTCTTTCTTTCCATAAAGAATGATAGTTTGGGAATTTCCAAATGCTTGCTCATAATTCGGATACTTGTACAAATGGTAGTGGGTTTGATATTTTAAGGGTTATTGTTACAAATACAATGTAATTTCTTCTGCTTTTTTTTTCTTCTGCTTTTTTTTTTTGGACATTTATAATGGCTTTCCTCTTCTGATTTAAGTTATGTATTTGGGATTCTTTTAATATGCATATCAGTATTTCAGAGAAAAATACATTCAGAAGTTTCATTCTGATTAATTAACTTAGAACTTCATTATGAAAACATTTATGTAGCACAGATAACTAGTGGTTATTGAGAATACTAAATCAAATAAGAAAAGGCAGCCTACAATTGGAGCCGGGAAAGTGGAGATCCACAGAACTAACTCTCATTGAATACAAGAATAGCAAAATGCACTCTAGCTTGGACCAGACACTAATGTACATTTTTTTTAAAAAAATTTGATTGCCAAAGGTAGGGTGAAAAGATCTGATATTAAACACATCAAGTAATTGCTTCTATTTATTTTAGAGTCCACAAGCTGACTGTAGGCTAGATTTGGCTTTGCCTATGTGTTTGCTTTGGCTTACAGAATATTTAAAAATGTTGAGCCAACATGAAAGCATTCGGAGATTTCATACAAAAGTCCAAATTTCCTAGTTTGCCTTGAACATTTTAAAACGCTTGGCAAACACTTGTCCTGCTTCCAAAGAGGACAAGAGTCACCCGGAGATGAGAATCTGCTTGCCTGATATAAGCCAAGTGCTCTCATGTTCACCTCTTGCCGCACCCATTTCTATACCAACCTGCTGGATATTTCTGAAACAACCAAGCAGGCTTCACCTCAGGACCTTTGTACTTGACGATCTCTAGTCTGGAACCTTCTTCTTCTGAGCACCTGTATGGCTCTATCTCTTATATTATTCAGGTCTTTGCTCAGAGGTCCCCTCCAGTAGAAGCTTTCCCTGACCTCCCTCTCTGCCAGGACACACCCCACCTCATCACTCTCCCTTTATCCTTCTTTATTGTTCTTACAGCTACTTACCATCAGATGACATATGATACATACTTTAATGCATTTACTTTCTTGTTATGTATGCCCTTCTGGTGGTATACAGGCGTTGTGAGAGCAGGATCTTTGCTCAGCATCTGGCACTCACTAAAGTTGCGTTGGCTGAATGCTGCTCTTGCAGTTCTACTCAGTTTCTGAACATGACAGGGATCCGGGTAAATGGGTCCCTGATGTGCCCTGGCTCCTACGGAAAAACCAAATGACCCTGCAGTTTGAATCATTAAAAACTGACCTGTAACCTCATAGACACAACATGTATGTGTGTATCATGCATCACACCTAAAACCTACATAAAAATTTAAAAATTTGCATTATGTGCAGACCATGAGAAGTTGTATTAGAAGGATACTGAATAAAGAGCCACATTAGATGTATACTGAATCAAGGACTCTGTTTGCCCACGGGCCCTATGAATTCAAGAGGTGATGGGGTACGTGTGATCTGGGATCTGCAGTCTCATTTGGACCTAGCTGAAGTTCTGAGTATTTGGAGGCTGTCCTTACCACCTGACAATATAACCAGTGTGTTGTGAAGTTTAGTTCAGTTCATGTTTAAACAGCAAAGTGATGGAGATGGGAGGTGGAGGGGAAGATGAGGTGGAAAATTACATCTTAAGGTTTTTTTGTCTCTGAGTTTTCATATTCCCCTGTACTGCTCCACATTGAAGTAAAAATTATACCATTAGGAGAAAGAACCTAAAAAACTTTTGACAGGATCACTGAGAAGGAAATGGGGGAAGGAATATTTTAAGTCCAGATATATTTACCAATATGTAAAAACAAGCTCCCATAATCCTCCTGTCCTCACTGTGCCCTCAGCAAGTGACACAAACATGGAGAAATTTATGTAATTCAGTGGGTCTCACACTCTTGAAAGGAATACTGGAGGAGGTGAGTATCCCTGACTGTGAGTTTGTGTGTCCATAGTCTGACCTGGAAAGTGTGTGTGTGTGTGTGTGTGTGTGTGTGTGTTTTCCAACAATTAAGAGATATTCCAGTTTGTTGCTTGGTATATCTGCCTCATTCCTACTTATTTCCAATTCTCTTTCTTCACTCTCCTTTCCTTACCACTGAAGAAAAAGCACAAGCTCACTGAGTACAGGGTTTAATCAACTCCAATCTATGCCCTCTTTCCCTTCAATGGCCTCCCATGGCTCTCACTCTCATTATCTCTCTATTGTATAATAAATAATTTTAAGGCATTCTCATTCACCCAGAATATGTTTACTGATGGCTTACTAGTTCCAGGCACTAGAGATGCACAGCAGAACAATAAGCATTTTGAACACTTTCTATGAGCTGAGTCAGCTCCAAGGAGAATTTTTACAGGCACTGGTTAAAAATCCAGTAAAGAAATATGTTGAGCAAAAGTAATCAAATGATATTTTTGCCCTGCAGAAGATAGGCACTTAATCCCAGTGTTCTGTGGAAAATGTCAACGTGAGATGTGCTTGGAGGTGCGGATGCCAATAGTTCTCTATCAAAATAACTACCAATTCTAACAGTGGAGAACAATGTCTCGGACCAGATGTTTCGTGACATATGCATAAACACCACACACGAACAGGCTGATGTATTTTATTAGCCTTTCTTCCTCAGGCTGAGAAGCCTAACCCTGAGATATAGGAAAGTTATGCCAACATTGTATAGAAAACCCTCAGCCTCTTGTGATGCCTAAAGATGGAAATATAAACACTTTTTCAGAGACCAGCTGAGTAGGTGGCCCCTGGTAATGAAGGATATCTTTTTTTAGAGATGTTTTAATCAACCAATGATTGAGATGACATCATATATTGTTTTTAGCTAAATTCTGTGGCAGAAAGTGGGAAGGAAGAAACCGCAGTGCTGTAGGAAAGTTACTGTCATTCAGTATTTCCAAGATTTTTAAAAATCAAGACTGGGTAAGCAGTCCTAGTACCAGCAAGACTAGTTTTCTTGAAGAGATTTCGTTGCTCTTCCATTGACTCACAAATGGGCTCAACTGTATGTTCCTCGAGGGCTCTGACTCTGGAAGGAGAAGTTCTGAGACCATTGATTTTTCTGATAACTATGTTAATAAAAAAAACTTATTGGTTTCCATGCAGGGTGTTAAAAATATATCCAAAGAGTCTGCTTACCTTCACTAGTAACTGCAGCTTGGAGACTGGTGGAGTCTTTGCTGAAGGTTGAAGATCTTGCACCGTTGGACATTGTCTAGTCCCCACATGTATACAATGGAAATCCTAACAATGTGGTCTAAATGGATAGCACAGGACATTGTAGATCTTGAATACTGGATTAAATATTGGACTCTGGGTAGGTGTGTGTGTGTGTGTGTGTGTGTGTGTGTGTGTGTACGCGCGCTTCAGAACCTCAGCCATGAGCTTCCTAAGCAGAAAGAGACTCTCTCTTACTGACAAAGTTACCTGAATCGGAAGTGACAGGGGAATGGTTTGAACCCACAGACTTTAACAGTTCACAACAGTCCCATTTTATAAATAAATAAAGTGAGCCCTAGAGAATTAAGGTGGATTATCCAAGGCAATAGAATTGGCTAAAGCAAACGTAGGCCAGACTGGTGTCTCCCAGACTGGTGTCTCTCTACCACTCCATATAACGGGCTCCAAGAGCAGCCTGCTGGGATTCCAGCCCAGACTTGGGACAAAGGGACTCCCACCATATCATCTGTAGTACTGAAAGACCTGCTCAGTCTCTTGGGGGAAGGCTCTTTCCTCTTCTCTCTCATTTATGTGACCCCCTCCTGTGACCATTACTGTTCCAGGTTCTTGACTTCTGGCCCCATGACAAGCTTGTACAGAAGTGTTATCACTATCCTCAATCTACAGATGGATGAAAACTGAGTTCCGTTGTCATTAAGGAACTTGTTCAAGGTTGCATAAGTGGAAAGAGACTGAACTAGAATCTTGGTCAATGAGGTCTGAAACAACCTCTTTCCACAACTCACAGTGGCCTTCACTGTGGCTCTGGGTAGGGGTGCCAGTGCTCTGTACAAACATCTCCTCCCACCTCACCCCAGAGATCCCTTCCAAGTTTGGCCAGGTGCCTAGCACCTGTGTGTCAGGAGCCAACTTTAGCTAGACCCTGCAGGCATCATGAGAAGACCAGACTGGGTGGGCATGTCACTCCCAACTATGTGGACAAATGTTTGATTGGCCTTAGTTCACCATTGGGTGGAGTCCACTCTGGGCAGAACACTTAGTGGCTGAATAAACACTGGGAGCATCTTGGAAAGGCTGCCTGGGCTGGTGGTTTGACACTGATTTTGGCTGTTTGGAGAGGCGCCGCTGAAAGCCAGCCTTGACCACTGGTGTGCTATGGAGAGTCCTTGCCTTTTTAGCCTCTTGCTGTCCTAGTTTCCTTGGAGGTCAACTGAGGACAAACGAATTCTGTTATTTCTGCTAAGTTTCTCCTCTCTGGGCTGAGGACAGAGGCAAGAGAAGCCTCCAAAATGCTGGACGGAATAAATTCGATGCAGTCAAAATGGAAGAGGCTACTTCAGAACCTCCAACTGGGAGGGTGACAGAGACACATAACCCTGAGCACAGATGGAGGAAATTCTTTTTTATTTTCTATTCTCGGACGCCTGTGGAACTGGTCTGTTAGCAGAGCTGTTTCCTTGTAGCATGTCAAGGACTGGGATAGGGGTTTGGAGTAGCTAAACTGATAGTTTATACTGAGGGTTCCTTACCTGGCTAGGACCTCACTTGAGATCTCAGAAGGGCATGGCTGCTTATGACTGTGAGCTCATATGGAGAAGAGGGGGAGTCAGTGTGTGATTATGAGTGCTGCTGGGTTGAGGTTGGAGATGTGTGTTCAGGAAGAGTGTTCCCAAGGGGCAAAACCACTCCATGCTATGGAGGAAGTTGAAGAAGCTCTGTTGGTGAATTACTCAGACTTAATACTAAAGTGTGACCATCTGGGCCTAATTCACAGTATTTTCTCATTAGTCCATATAAAGATCTAATCTGTGAACATTTGAAAACTTGCAGGAGATCTCGAGAACTAGCCTAGAAGAATGTCTTTGATATAGTAAATGTTCCTGTACTGTATCTATACAGTTGGTTTTCTCTATCTGATTGAACCAGGCATTTGGATAATCAAAGTAATTGGTGGGGTGATCATGTGTCATTGTATTTTCAAAAACATAGTGAGCAAGAGACAAAGAGTAAGACCATCTCTAATGAGCATATGGTAATCCATTTCTCGTAGAACTATTCCAGAGAGATGCATCTTGGGAGCTGGGAGAACTGCACCATTGATTTTTAAGTTGCCCTCTTCCTGTTGGTCTCTACCCAAGTAAAATAATTATACTTGAGCAGTTTCTGATACTGTATCTCACAGAGAATGCTGTAATTATTGAGGGGCTGAAAAATGTCTGACAAACATAAAGGACACGTTGCTCTAAGTAGCCTGGAAAAGCATCCAAGCAGCTAAATGACTTAATGTGACGAATGAGCAATGTAAGAATCAACATTCTTACACCCGTACATTACAGTGGATCTCTTGAGTTCCATTTCTTTCCCCACCAATGTTGGTGAACAAGAATTGGGGACTAACTACACTTAGGAAGTAGAATTAGGATCTGGATAATTTATACTTTATAATAATTAATAATAGTAATATAGCCCTAAATAAGAATTATCCCCTTTTTCCAACAAATACGCCAGCTTAGGCCTTTTTATTGTGTGAATATTTGGTGAGATAAAGGAAAAAGCATTAAAATAAATACTGAGACTTCTGGGAGAGTGAAAGTCAGATATTTAAAGGAACTAAAGCCTTCTCTTTCTCATCCTTCCAAAGTTCAGCTTAAATTTCTGTAAATAGCCCCTCCCCCTGCCGGAAGGCCTTTCTGACCTCTCCAAAATGTCAGTCTCTATTTCTTATGATTTCACAGCCCCTGGGACTTTTCTTTGCAACATTAATAGCAATTGTAATTCTGCCCCTATAATTATTTGTCCAACAGCCCTCACACAAAAACATGGCCTCCTGTGTCTTGTCATGGCCTCAATTTTCCATCTCCTAAAACTCTGTCTGTCACATAGTAGGCATGACTCATGCTTGTGAGTCTTATTGCAATAATCTCATTCTTTACATGGTATGAGTTAGGTATTGATGGAATTATATTAGTTTAAAAAACTAGAACTTTCTCTAGATGAACTGATGAGTCTAAGGATGCAATTATTTTCTGAAAGAATATTCTGAACTGCTGGATGATCATGCAGCCTAGAGCAACTCAGTTACTCTGGATTCACGTTTGGGGAGAGGAAATGACCACATCAAGATTAGATTCCTCTTCTCTTCACTTGTCAGCAAGCCTCCACGCTTCCTCATAACGAAGATTTATGAAAATACCATTGGGAAGAGTTATTGCAGGCGTGGAAACCAAAGAATGATGGTCACTGAGTCTGCTTTATGTGCCATAACTGAAGAGTCTTCATTGTAGTTCAAGGGTTAGGTTGTTTCCACATCCTGTCTCCATATAAGCAAATCTGTTGCTTCTTAATATAGGTACCAGATCTACACAGTGGAATGATGTATTGGAATCTTGCAAACTTTTTTTTCCTTCTAATTTAAGTGGGAATTTTCAGAATAAAAGTCAAAGAGAACCATAAATAAACAAAGAATAAAGTCATAAACTTGACAAATGACAGAAAAAAAAAAAGTGATTTCTCTCCCTGCTCTCTCCCAGGACATTGAAAACAAGATTTTTAAGACAAATTGTTAAATTCAGGTGAGGGTATGAATTTTATCTTTCCACGTCTGGTGGTGTGATGATGATGATGATGATGATTCTTTTTGTTCTTCTTCCGTGTTTTCTGTAAAACCCTTTTAAATCAAAGGGTCAATCTTTAACTGACATTTTTTTTTCTTACTTTGTAGGTATCCATTTTTGTTACTTGCAATAACTTGTGTTCATTTGAAAATCAAAATTCAATTTTGTTGAGCCCCCAAATCAGGTTTCTAAAGGTGGAGGTGTGCTGTTCTCTCTTTCCATTCAGCAGGCACAGAATGCTGTTTCACAAAGAACTCAGTGGGCCATACCTGCTCCCAAACCAGTCCCGCTCTTAGATCTGAACAAGGAGCTGTGCGTACCTCCTCCCAGGGCTTTCAAGACTATCACTCCTCATGATAAGTGGTCCTGTCAGTCAATGCCCTTGGAGTGCCCACTTGATGCACTGATGTCAGGCTCTCCGTAATCAGGTTCCAGTTGCCCAGGGGTAAGGGAAGGATCTTCACTGCATGAATGAGATAACTCCTAGGCTCCTCTAATCCTCCCTGTGGGTGGTGGTGTGTGGAAGGCAGCCATGCAGCCAACACTGAAAGAGATCCCATTGCAGGCATGCAGAGATTATACCCTAAAGAGTGCAACAGACATGGTGGGAAGATATGTTGTTGTACATTCATTCTATGAAATTCCAAACAGCAAATTTAACTTAACAAAAACAAAAACCAATTATTGTTCACATTTGCCTTCAGATTCTGGGGAAGACTTCTATTTATGGTCATCACCCAAGAACCAAGCAGAGTAAGACCTTCGGAAGAGACACTGGAAGTCAGTATTCACGTGGGTGATGCAGTGCATGGTTATGATGGAATCCACATCAATAAATACAGGGGCAAGAAGATCAGGAATATTTCAATCCAATAGGCTTTGAAGACCCTTGGCCTTGTGAGTAACAACAATGTGGCTACTTTTATTTATTTTTTTCATGGTAGAAGACATGAAATTATACAGTGAGGGCATAATGGACCACAAAGAGCCTAAAGAGATAGTTTCTGGTCTTGGATAGGAAAAGGTGGTGCCTAGTACCATGTGGTGCACTGATTGGACAATACATAAATACATAAGTAACTTTCATACTCAATTCTCTATATCTTCATTGATTAATTACTGTACTCACACAGACCCATGATTTTATAATTTTTAAATTGAGGTCAAATTCATCTAATATTAATGATTTTCAAGTATACAGTTTAGTAGCACTTAATATATTCATGAAGTTGTGCAGTTATCACGTCTATCTAGTTCCAAAACATTTTTGTTATTCCAAAAGGAAACCCTGAGCCCACTAAGCAGTCACTCTTTCTTCCACAGTTCCTGGAATACTACTGTGCTTTCTGTCTCCATGGATTGGCCTATGCTATATATTTTATAAAATGGAAATATAAATACAAATGGGAGCCTATGATATGTGTTTGACTTCCTTTGATTAGCATATTTTTTGGAAGTTTCAGCCATGTTAAGGTCTGATTCAATACTCCCTTCCTTTTTATAGCTGAATAATATTTCCTTTTATGCATAATAATATTTCCTACAACAACTCCCACGTTGTGTTGATGCATTCATCAACTGAAGCACACTTGAATTTTTTCCACCTTTTGACTATTGTGAGTAGTGCTGCTATAAATATTCTTGTACTTGTTTTTGATGAATACTTTTTTTTTTCAATTTGTATGAGCGTAAACTTAGGAGGACACTTTTGGGGTCACATCAGAACTCTACATGGAATCATTTGAGGAACGGCCAGACTGTTTTCCAAACCATTTTACATTCCTACCATCAGTGTATGAGGGTTTCAATTTCTTTACATCCTCACCAACACTTATTTTCCATTATTTTTATTAAAGCCATTATTCAAGTGGGTGTGAAATATTATCTCAGTGTGGTTTTGATTTAATCTTTTTTAATTGAATCATTTCTTTAGACATTTCTTTCCAGTAAAAAATATTTGCACGAGGTCTTACATATCCAGGAACAGCTTAAAACAACTCCTCAGAGAACCAGTGAGGTGTTCCTTTCTTCCTTCCTTGAAATTCTTAGTTTGAGAATAATTCACGTGTTAGATAAAACAGGTAGGTGTATTAAACGTGGTCATATTTTGAAGGCATATTTTGAAATGCTGAAAACTTCCAATGCACAGACGCAGAATCTCAGGCTCCTACCTCAGATTCCTAGAGTGGAAATTTGCAGTTGAACAAGATCACCAGGTGATTCTTAAGCACATTTAAGGTCAAAATACACTGAGAATTTCCTGTCTTACTGTGGATGGAAAGTCCATGCTAGAAAACCATTCACAGATGCAGTAGCTAGAGTTCAAGCTTAATAAGACCCAGGTGCTGTGTGAAGAGCTAGCACAGTGGTTCTCAAACATGGCTTATGCTGGGAATCCTGAGTTTGAAAATATTTGAGTACCTGGGCTCTATGCCCTGGAGATCCTGGTTTAACTGGTCCTGGGTGGAGCCCATGTCTCAGGATTCTAATCAACAGTCAAGTTTGAGAACTATGTATTAACTAAGCTAATTAGAAGGAATTCAGAGAGATGGTGATTCTTAGATTAGTGTTTGGAAAATTGAAAGGAATAAGATTTTGCCATGAGGGCAGAGAGAGGCAGAGGATTGTCCAGGGCTGCTAGAATAAGGCAGAGAGCAGAAGCTAGGGCTTGGAGTAAGAAGAATCCATTGGTAAAGAACCTTAAAGGCTTCAACTAGAATTTTAATATTGTGCATAAGGCAGTTGGGAGTTGTTGTAGGATCATCAGAATGGGAACAGATGACATTTGTTGTTGCTTGGGGGAGGGGATCCCCAAACAGGGAAGTTGGTATAATATAAGGTATGACCTAGGGCTTTGCCAATAGGATTGAAAAGAACGAGAAAGAAGACCAGTATAAATAAGCTTCCTTTGAGGTTTAGGTGTATCATTATATCTCATGAGTAGTTCTCTGCCTAACTCAAACTTTCTGCTAATTCAAGAAAGTATTGAGTATTTTCTAAGAATCAATCAAAAATCATTCTGAGTGCATGGTTGCCTTAGGAAGCTTCCTATACCTACAAAAGTTCCTGCTGCTGATAGTTAACCAACTCTGGAGTCTCCCATTCATGAATACTATTTTCCTTCATTCAGTAAGTATTTCTTAAGCATATGCCTGGGCTATTACAGAGAGGACTGACCAACCAGTAGTGCTTTGGACTTGCTAAGAGATTCTCAATGGGGAACAGTCCTCTACAGGTTGGGTTTTAGAAATTTAGGGGGTATTTTTGATGATTGCAACAATTTAGGTGAACTGCTAGTTCATGGCAGAGCCAGGGATGTTAGACCAACTGCTACTCCCAGGACAATCCTGCACAAAGAAGAGTGGTCCCCACACAACTTCCAAATAGGTCAGACATTCATGTAGGTGGAAATCCTATTTAAAATGAGCTGAGCATAGCACTTAATTCAAATATATACAATTATTTCAACTTCTACCTAAATACAAATATATGTGCACACACATACACACTCATTTCTTCCTGTTGTTATCATATATAAAACTTTCCCGAAATGGTCCTGCAGTGAACATTGAGGGAGGATAGTGCCTTGTTTAATTCTTTACCAAGAATTGTTCACTGTTTTAGAAAATGACACCACCCACAGAAAGGCTGAATCTGGCCTTTGAGACAGTACATTTATATTGTTCTAAGCCACCCAGTTTGCGGAACTTTGCTACAGCAGCTCTAGCAAACTAATAAATCACACAATAAAAGTTTGTAGAGTAGTGAATGAATGAATGGTAGCACCAATAGATCCACTTTCTCAGCGTGATTGTTCAAAGAAGTTTTCTCAGAAGTGCCTTCCTCTTCCCCTAACTTCCCAGAAGTTTGTGGCTATCCATTTAAGAAACAGAAGAAATTATTTCAAGGTTCCTAGGCAAATCCTTCACAGAGGACAAACTGTTATTTTTGTTTAGACCATTTGGTTGTGAGAAGGCAACAGTGAGTGCAGTCAGAAGGTTAGTGGGGTGAAATCAATGACGTCGATTCCATCTCACTCCAGTCAGAACGATAATTGTCAAGAATATGAGAAACAATAAATGTTGGCAAGGATGTGGGGAAAACAGTACCCTCATACATTGCTGGGGGGACTGCAAATTGGTGCAACCACTCTGAAAAGCAGTATGGAGAGTCCTCAGAAAACTTGGAATGGAACCACCATTTGACCCAGTCATCTCACTCCTTGATTTATGCCCAAAGGACTTAAAATCAGCATACTACAGTGATGCAGCCACATCAATGTTTATAGCAGCACAACTCACAATAGCCAAGCCATGGAAACAACCTAGGTGTCCTTTAACAGATGAATGGATAAAGAAAATGGAATATACACAATGAAAAGAAAATGGAAAATACACAGTGGGATATTACTCAGCCATAAAGAATGAAATTATGGCATTTCTGGTAAATGGATGGAACTGGAGACTATCATGCTAAGTGAAATAAGACAATCCCTCCAAAAAAAGGCGATATATATATATATATATATATATATATATATATATATATTACATCATATATATGTCATGTATATCTAAAAAGAATGATTTTTTAAAAGACAAAAAAAGAAATACATCACATAAAAGTAACTCAAATTTTACTGTGTACTAGAATTCATCTTGGTGCTTTATACATATTCACTGATTTAATTTTCATAATAGCCCTCTGAAACAGGTGCTCTTGTTATCCCTAATATCCATATAAGAGACAAAGGCACAGAGAGGTAAGTGACTTCTTAAGAGGAGAGAGCAGGGAAATGATGGAAATGGAGTTTCACCTTGGCAGGCTGGCTCTCCTACACTGTCTTGCTGTACATACTAAGACTAGAACCCTTGAAAACTTTCTTGGTGAGAACAAGAGGGAGGAACTCAGGAGTTTGAGAATGGGCAGAAATAAATAACATGAGAGCAGGTAGAAGAGAGAAAGAGACAAGGGAAAGAGACAAAAAAAACTTCTGGGAATGGGTGATGATCATTCCAGCAGTAAAAATGAAAACTTTTATTAGTCCTAGAAAAAATTCTAGTGGAATTTTTTGGATCCTCTAGGTACAGAATCATGTTGTCAGCAAACAGTGATAGTTTGAGTTCTTCTTTTCCTATCCGTATTCCTTTAATTTCTTGCATCTGTCTGATTGCTCTGGCTAGAGTTTCAAGAACTATGTTTAAATAAAAGTGGTGAAAGAGGGCATCCCTGTCTTGTTCCAGTTTTTAAAGGGAATGCTTTCAATTTTTCTCCATTTAGAATGATGTTGGCCTTGGGCTTAGCATAGATAGCTAAGTGTTGAGATATGTTCCTGATATCCCTAGATTTTCTAGTGTTTTGAACATGAAGGGGTGCTCAATTTTGTTGAATGCTTTTTAAGCATCATTGAGATGATATATGATTCTTATCTTTAAGTCTTTTGATGTGATGAGTTACTTTTATTGATTTCTGTATGTTGAACCAACCCTGCATCCCTAAGATGAACCCCACTTGATTACGGTGCACTATCATTTTAATATTCTTTTGTATTCAATTTGCCAGAATTTTCTTGAGAATTTTTGCATTTATATTCATTAGAGATATTGGTCTGAAGTTTTCTTTCTTTGATGTGTCTTTGTCTGGTTTGGGGATAAGGGTGACATTGGCCTCATAGAATGAGTTTGGAAGAGTTCCTTCTTTTTCTATTTCAAGGAATAATTTGAGGAGTATTGGTATTAATTTTTTTCTTTGAAGATATTGTAGAACTCAGTTGTGTATCTATCTGGTCCTGGGCTTTTCTTGGGTTGGTAGGCTTGTGATGGGATCTTCTATTTCATTGCTTGAAATTGATCTGTTTAACTTGTGTATGTCATCCTGATTCAGTTTGGGCAAATCATATGACTCTAGAAATTTGTTGATGCCTTCAATATTTTCTATTATATTGGAGTACAAGTTTTCAAAATAATTTCTAATTACCTTCTGTACTTCTGTAGAATCCATCATGATATTATCTTTTTCATCATGGATGTTAGTAATTTGAGTTTTCTCTCTCCTTCTCTTTGTTAGCATGGCTAAGGGTTTAGCAAAGTAGCAGGATATAAAATCTACACCCATAAATCAAAGGCATTTCTGTACATTAGTGACAAATCCTCTGAAAGAGAAACTAGGAGAACTACCCCATTTACAATAGCCTTAAAAAATTAAAATATTTGGGAATAGATTTAACAAAAGAGGTGAAAGACCTCTAAAATAAAAACTACAGAACACTAAATAAAGAAATTATACAATACCTTAGAAGATGGAAAGATCTCCCTTGTTCTTGGATAGGCAGAATTAATATTGTCAAAATGACCATACTACCAATAGCACTATACAGATTTAATGCAATTCCGATCAAAATTTCTATGACATTCTTCATAGAAATAGAAAAAAGCAATCATGAAATTCATCTGGAAAAATAAGAGACCCAGAATAGCCAAAGCAATCCTTAGCAGGAAGAGTGGCATCACTATACCAGACATTAAACTATACTACAGAGCAATAATAACAAAAACAGCATGGTATTGGCACCAAAATAGACTTGTAGACCAATGGTCCAGAATAGAGGACACAGAGACAAACACACATAAATAAAGTTATCTCATACTAGACAAAGGCACCAAAAACATATGAGAAAGATAGCCTCTTCAACAAATGGTGCTGAGAAAACTGGAAATCCATATGTAGCAAAATGAAATCAAGCCCCTCTCTCTCACCATGCACAAAACTCAACTCAAAGTGAAACAAGGACCTAGGAATTATACCAGAGACACTGCACCTAACAGAAGAAAAAGTAGGCCCACATCTTCCTCATGTTGGATTAGGGCCTGACTTCTCTAACAAGATTCATATAGTGCAAAAAATAAAATCAAGAATCGATAAATGGGATGGATTCAAACTGAAAAGCTTCTTCTCAGCAAAAGAAACAATCAGTGAGGTGGAGAGAGAGCCTACAGAATGGGAGCAAATTTTTACCACATGCATATCGAATAGAGCACTAATCTCTAGGATATATAAAGAACTCAAAAAACTTAACACCAAAACAAAAACAAACAAACAAACAACAACAACAACAACAAAAACAAATAACCCAATCAATAAATGGGCCAAGGAACTGACCAGACACTTCTCAGAAGATCAACATCTCTAGAAATTAGAGAAATACAAATCAAAACTACTCTACGATTTCATCTCACTCTCATCAGAATGGCAGCTATTAAGCTGCAACAATAAGTGTTGGCAAGGATGTGGGGGAAAAGGTACATTCATACATTGCTGGTGGGACTGCAAATTGGTGAAACCAATCTGGAAAGCAGTATGGAAATTCCTTGGAAAACTTGGAATGGAACCACTGTTTGACCCAGGTATCCCACTCCTTGGTTTATACCCAAAGGACTTAAGAACAGCTTACTACAGTGACACAGCCACATCGATGTTTATAGCAGCACAATTCACAATAGCTAAACTGTGGAACCAAACTAGATGCCCATTAATAGATGAATGGATAAATAAATCGTGGTATATATACATAATGAAATATTACTCAGCATTAAAAGAAAATAAAATCATGGCATTTGCAGGTAAATAACTGGAGTTGGAGATATCATGCTAAGGTGAAGTAAGCCAATCCCAAAAAACCAAAGGCTGAATGTTTTCTCTGATATGTGGATGCTGATCCATTATGGAGTGGGGGTGTGTGTGTTGGAGGAATGGAAGAACTTTAGATAGGGCAAAGGGGAGGGAAGGGATGGGAGGTGGCACAGGGACAGGAAAGATGGTGGAATGAGATGATCATCACCTAAGTACATGTATGAACATGAATGGTGAGATTCTACTTTGTGTACAACCAGAGATATGAAAAGTTGTGTTCTATATGTGTACTATGAATTGAAATACCTTCTACTGTCATGTATAACAAATTAGAATAAATAAATAAATTTTAAAAAAAGAAAATGAGAACTTTTAGATACAGGAAGTCTAATTTTACATGCTTTCTTTGCTGTTTTGCATGGCTTCACACACCTAACTGGTCTTTGTCTGTTCCTGCTGCTATAACAA